>NC_135942.1:7504598-8144598 GCF_964058835.1 Carex rostrata
ACCTGACAAGTTTGGCTTATATACTATCCATGCTCCAGATGCAACCGAAAAAGTATTTCGAGCAGGCGGGAACGAAAAAAACACCGGAACAGTAAAAGGACAGCTAATATTTGGAATTCATATCCTCTCTGGTACCGGACTGAGTACAATTAAATCAAACGGTCCAAAATTGTTCTATTTAATATGGCACGCATCTGAAAGCAACAATAATCTCTGTTATCCGAACAAAAATAGGCTGCCAGTAAATCTGGACCGTCCGTTAATTGTGCTGAGTCAGGTACCTGGGAGGAGACGGATCCAAGAAAAAAACGCTCATTTTCGGTGAATGTGTCATTTCATTTAAAACCCGCGTCGGCGTTCTTTTTTTTTTTTAACTATTTTTCCCATATTCATTTTTCATTTGTTTATAAGAGAGAGATCATAGATTGAGACCGAACCGAAGCAATCAGATCTGGGGGGAGGGTCAGAGATAGAGACCGATTTCTACTTCAGTCCACTCTCCATCTCCTCTCTCTCTCTCTCTCTCCCCTGCTCACTATATCTCAGCTCGCCACTTGCTCAATTCCACTCCACTTCTCTCACCTCCACTCTCCGGCTCCATCCGAGCGATTTGAGTGAATTCAAGAAAAGCTGCGGAGGCGAAGAGAACAGGACTCACTTAGGTACTAAAACCTCTTATTGTCGTTTCCTGTTTTGGATCTGGATTTTTCAAACAAAGTCATCGTTTCGTTCGTTCGTTCGTTTTTTGTTTTTCTTTATCTTTTAAGTTAACCCGATTCCGTAATATTGAGCTTGACATTTGCGATAATTTTGTGTTTTGGTTCATTAATATGGGAATTAGGGTAAATTCGAGGTCCTGCATTGGGATTCTACAGATCCGTTAGATTCAGTTTGAACCTGATGGCTTCCTTGATGCGTTTCTTATTTTCTATTTCAATTTCTTACAAAGATATTCTACAATGGACACTTTTAGCATTAATGAGTAGGCAGGCCTCAATTCTTAATTAGATCATTTGAATTTATTAGTTTAATTTATTTGTGTACGAAGTCACAAGATTCAGTTGTTTGACTTGTGTAGGATAATTAGGTACAACTAATTAATTGTTATGGATAAGCACTTTCTTACATATAGCCCAATTATATTTTCTACTGTCCACTGAAAGGTCGAGTATACTAGAATTAGATCAGATCTACACACTCTTGATATGAATCATACTTTAAAGTTTGAATTGTACCAACCAATGGTCTTGTTCTTTAATTCTCGATGCTTTGGTTACCAGAATGCATTTTTTTCTTTAAATCTGGCCGATCTAATAGAAAGGAAGTAACATCTTCGTAAGTTATACACTTCATAAAATTCGGTAAATGTAGATTGACAATGACTTAATTTGTGGATAAATAGTTTAATTTTTATCTGTGGATAATAAGTGATTTCAATTTTTTATTTTTAGAAGTCACAATTGTGTGGGTCCTACAATTTTAGGTGAGTTTTCAGATGAGGAGTTGCCTTTTTGATGTCTTCATTTTACTACTATGGTGCTAAAATCTTCGAGTTGAATATTTCAATAACTCTCAGTAGTGCACCTTTGTTACTAGCTGTGCTAAATTAGTCATTTACCTTTCTGTTTGGAGCTTTGTAGTTAACTACTGTGCCTCTTCATCTTCTGCTTATACTGGATCATTTATGTTTTTGTAAAATTCATTTGAACTCTCTTTAAGGAGATTATCTATTCGTCAACAAAATGTTTAAAACATTTGTACAAACTACTGAACATCAACTTTTAAAATCCAGATTAACATTCTATTGTTTTTTCCTGTTGCTATTATGCAGGAAAAAATAGCAGAAAAGATGAAGGGTAAAGATTCAAAGTCAGGGGCTTACCCTAACAAGAACTCCAAAGTTGTTCCCATTACCTTGATGTTCATAGTATTGTGTGGTTTTTCATTTTATCTTGGAGGAATGTACTGCTCTGAGAAAAACCACTTCTTCAATAAGGATATGGCATCATTGATTCAAGGTCATAAAGCTGTTGCAACCAGTATTGCTCCTCTCCAAATGAAGGCTGTTACTTTCCCAGAGTGCGGACTTGATTTTCAAGATTATACGCCATGCACTGACCCTAAGGTACATAATTTATGATAATTTCAGTTTTTGGTGCATAACATGGAATCAAGGATGCTTTTACTACAGACATATCTTGTATGGTTGGTAGCTCTTGACTGTAAATGTGCCTAACCATGTTCTTGCTTTTGCTTTTCAGAGATGGAGAAAGTATGGTAATTACAGACTGACATTCATGGAAAGACACTGTCCGCCAGTGATGGAAAGGAAACAGTGCTTAGTGCCGCCTCCAAATGGGTATAAGCCTCCTATAAGATGGCCAAAAAGCAAGAATGAATGTTGGTACAGGTAATTAACGCTAAAACATGAAGCATCCTTGCACGTAGTAGCAATTTTAGGCTCCTAGGGTAATGATGTTATTTAATTATTGGAAAAACAGACTGGGATAAATCAAATATCCAGGGACCTTGTTGCAACTTTTAACATTGCATGGGCTAAGATTCTAATGTTGGACATTTTGTTTATTTTGGTCGTGTAGTCAAACAAATACCAATGGTTAGCTAACTTCTTCAATTCTCCATTATATTATAGGAATGTGCCTTATGACTGGATAAACAATGAGAAGTCAAACCAGCACTGGCTGAGGAAAGAAGGAGAGAAGTTTATTTTCCCAGGTGGAGGCACTATGTTTCCCAATGGTGTTAGTGCATATGTTGACTTGATGCAAAATTTAATTCCTGGCATGAAGGATGGCACTGTTCGTACTGCTATTGACACTGGATGCGGGGTTAAGATCTCACCCTATTAATTACCTCAATATATTTGTTTTTTTTTTAACATTGGTAAGTTTACATAACACAAACCCGGCTAATAAGCTAAGATTTTAAAGGTGAAAGGATTATATAATTGCAATTTACTCAATACCTGCCTTGTTTCCTTGATAGTACATTCATTCTATACCAGTTATCTCTAGAAAATCAATTGGAAGAAATAAACTGTAAAACCACAAGTTCAAGCAATTCTTCCTAAATGGTTGCACTACATTGGTGGATCTTCCAATGTTAAGCTTATTTTCATTTTTCATTTTCCTCAGGTGGCTAGCTGGGGAGGTGATCTATTAGACCGTGGAATTCTGACAGTTTCTCTTGCTCCAAGAGACAACCATGAGGCTCAAGTTCAATTTGCTCTAGAGCGTGGGATTCCTGCAATTCTAGGAATTATCTCCACGCAACGCCTACCTTTCCCCTCTAATTCTTTTGACATTGCACACTGCTCTAGATGCCTCATTCCCTGGTCTGAATTTGGTAACGCTCCTCTCCTTTTTAAAAACCTACTGAAGCCATTTGACAATTAATTATTTTTCACCAAATTTGGTAAAAAGATCCTCACTCCCAACCTGATAATCAATTTTTAAATTCTTTTATTCGCTTTCTCCAAGCACACCTTAGTAGTCTGTCTTTGTTTTCTATTCTTAAATCCAAACCACTACATAGTACTTTTGAGTGCTGCAAGTATCTTATGGCATGCATTGCTGCTTTGAATCCTAAATATGAATGCTTTCATTTCCAGGAGGTATATACTTGATGGAAATCCACCGCATCCTTCGACCCGGCGGTTTCTGGGTTCTCTCAGGACCACCAGTTAACTACGAAAACCGTTGGCGTGGCTGGAACACCACTGCTGCTGAACAAAAATCTGACCTTGACAAACTCAAAAGGCTCCTCACAAGCATGTGCTTCAAGCTCTACAACAAAAAGGATGACATTGCCATCTGGCAGAAGTCCCTCGACAACACTTGCTATGAGAAGCTCACCCCGTCATCATACCCCCCGAAGTGTGATGACAGCCTCGATCCTGACTCGGCATGGTACACCCCCATGCGCTCATGCATTACAGTGCCTAACCCTAGGTTCAAGAAACTGGCCTTGAAATCGGCACCTAAATGGCCAGAGAGATTACATGTGGCTCCTGAGCGCATTGGTTTGGTGCCTGGGGGTAATGCAGGAATGTTCAAACATGACAATAGCAAGTGGAAGGCTAGGGTCAAGCACTATAAAACTTTATTACCTGCTCTTGGTAGTGATAAGATCAGAAATGTGATGGATATGAACACACTTTATGGAGGCTTAGCCGCTGCGCTCATAAAAGATCCTGTGTGGGTGATGAATGTGGTCTCATCTTATGGGATCAATTCACTTGGTGCAGTCTATGATAGAGGACTTGTTGGTAGCTACCATGACTGGTGAGTGCTCTATTCATTTCTCGCTTAAAAGGGAAAATTGCATACCAGTCGAGCTTGTATTGACACCAGATTCAATTGATACAGTGGGGGTACTGAATTTGGTATTGTACTGACCTAAAAAGACTAATCTATGTTTTTTGCTAGAACCCAATCTCTAAGCCTTTGGCTTGTGTGGGAAACTGTGTAAAACTTCTACGCAGCTCTAGCAAAAGTCACAAAAGGAAAAGTTGCAAATGAGATATGGGTTCTGGTTCTGTTCCTAACTGGCACAGTTTCAGGTTATACGAACCTGTTTGGAAGACAAAAGATACTCGGACTTATTTTTCTCATGTTATTTATCTGTAAATTAATAGGTGCGAGGCGTTCTCAACTTATCCACGAACGTATGATCTATTGCATCTTGATGGCCTTTTTACTGCTGAAAGCCACAGGTAATTATTCAGACTTAATTTTCACTATATTTAAACTCCATCAATTTGCACTGATTTTTAAATAACAAAAGTATTCCCATTCCTTTAGATGCGAGATGAAATATGTCCTGCTAGAGATGGACAGAATTTTGCGCCCAACCGGTTATGCCATAATACGAGAATCTACTTATTTTATTGATTCAATTGCAACTCTTGCGAAAGGCATGAGATGGGGTTGTCAGAAGCACGACACAGAATACAATGTAGAGAAGGAAAAGATCTTGATATGCCAAAAGAAGCTCTGGTATTCAAAACAAAGCAGCAATGATGAAATAAAATCAGCTTTTTAGTCTTTTACTTGACGACGTACATAAAACAGCAAGAAATACCATATTTGTTCATGTGAAAAGGAATTTGATGCGACACAATGCCAATCTCCCTCTAATTGGATGGACAGGGTTTGTTCTACACCTATGATAATGGTAATAATAATAGAAAGAGGAAATATATGTTCCGTATAGTATTCTTTAGATTCTTGTTTTTAATGTATTCTTTGTCAGAGATATCGTTGGATAGTGAGTCAAAACCTAGTTGCAAGTGTATGAATCATGTATTTGTTTAGGTGTTTGCAATTTCAAAATTCTCAATAAATGTAGTGGCTATAGATAAGGTGCATTTGAGATAGTATCTGACGTTATTTCTTGAATATATCAATCTGATTAATTGCTTGTTGATTAAGGTACTATGTCTGAATATAATTCTCCTTCTATCTCTTAATAAGCTCCGAGTCATGCCCTTTTATTACTTAATACAGCATATGATTGAAACAGTAAATTGATTACATATAAATTACCACTGAGAATTTTATGATTTCACATTTGCTTGGCAACAAATTAATTCCCAACAACGGGTGAAAGAAAAACGAAATTTCTACAACTCATCTCATATTCAGTCCTTTAATAATTAATATCTACCGAATCCTAATCCTAATCCTTCTTTCCCCGTAGTGACTCCCAAAAGACGGGCCAATTCCTCCTGGCCTCATTCCAGCCAATGAGCGAGCCCTCTCTAAGAGGGTCCCAGCTGGCAGAGACAATCCCATAGCTAACGCCGAGCAAAGCACTCCCAAAGAAGAAAAATGAAACACCAAACGGGATCCACGTAGGCACATCGATCTTCAAAACCTTCTTCAGATAATAGAAAAATGGGAAGAACGACAATCCCAGAGAGAGAGGTATCCCCACCGATAAACCCATTCTTCGCATCATTCGATCCGTTACGACTTGTGGTATGGTGGCATCTCTGTCGTCCTCTTGTTCATTTAAGTTTTCTTCTCTTTGGTACTCTTGCGTTGCCTCCTCTTCCAAGCGGAGGGGACCCTTGCGCCTCTTGCGCCTTTTGGTGGCGGCGAGGGGAGGTGGTCGGAGACGGTTCGAATTAATAGATGGGGGTGGAGAGAGAAGGTTTCGAGAGGAAGAGGATATGGGAAGGAGAGAAAGGGTGAGGGAAGACGCCATGGAACTATGGAAGTGACAGGGAGGGAGAACGGATCGAGGTTTTGGATAAACCTTTTCAAGGAGAAGAGGAGATGAGCATTGCATTGCTAGCCTCTAGTGCCATTTCTCCTAAACGGGCTGAATTTGATGGTCTCATGAACAAGGCCCGTTAAATATACAGGGATGTATAAATGTAGGCAAATGCTTCTATGGACCGTTTTTAATGTCAACCGTTTATTGTTTTTTTAAATCAACGGACCAGATTAGATTTCTGTGGAAGGGCAAAATCGTCATTCTAGAATGAAATCCTCTTTCATTTTATCTTCCGCCAGATTCAATAATAAATGTAGCCAGGCTTTTCTGGACGATGAAATCACTGCACCTGCACCTTCTCCTCCTCCTCCTCCTCCACGCTTTCGTTGGACGCTGAAGCCCCTTCTCCGCTGCACCTCCTTCACACTGCTGATTTACCCTTTTAATCTACCGTCGAAACCCTAGAACAACCTACCCCTCTTTCCTTCTCCAATTTTCATCGACTAGTACACTCAACTGGAGGTATCTATGTCTGTCCTTTTCACATTTTCTTTGATTGACAAATTTGTTCATTCATTTGACCGTCAATCTTGTTGTTAGTTCAATTCAACCTTTACTCTTTGTATTGTATGACCTTTCTTCAAATTTGGGTTTGCTTCCAATATCTCTTAAATCTGTAGCTTGACTGCAAATGTAAATTTCAAATGGCATATGCATCACAAATGGTAATTATTTTTTGTATAATATGGTCATAGATACTTATTAAAAAATTTTATGTTTACATGAAATGGACCTATTGATGCTTAATGTGAATTAATAAGGGGCTAATCACAGTTTGACTAGATTGGCAAGTTTTGGTATTTTTGTTTGGAGTTTTGATCGAAACTCTAAAACTGTGCATGCAATAAATTACTGGAATTTTTTGTTTTTTTTATCAAAGTACAACTCTGAAGTTCTCTGTATTCATTTGGTATAGAGGGTTTATACCCGAGAAGATGCCAGTACCAAACAGTACCAGTTGTGTTGAATAAATTAATAATGGAATTATCAAAGCAATTAATCTTAGGCCAGATTACTATGTATTGTATACTCAGTTATGTATTCTTTTTGTATATGGATGATATAATTTACAAATTGATATTTAAGGTCAAGCAAGGTTTTCAAAATAATTTACAAATCGATCAGCTCTCAGATCTGGTTCCTGGTATTTAGGTTAGAACAAGGACTGATTGAGTTGGCAGCATACTACCTTTACAAAACCAAGTACCAACGCTTGAGTTTTTAAAATTACATATTAGTCACAAATTGCATACTACCTTTACATGATTTAGAGCTTTTCAAATGCTTTTAAGTGCAAAAGGTACTTTCTTCCTGAGCCGCACTTGCCCGGGCTACACACAATTACCCAATATCAAAATTGTCTTGCCTCTGCGCTTAAGCGCACCAGGCGCTCCTTTTGACTGCATTGTTGATATCTCTTCACAATCTCCTGAACTTGTGATATTTCTGTGTATACAGTAACTGGTACGGGATTTCATTAGTGGTACTACAGATACTGCCATTTCTGAACTAACTACAACCACTACACGACTTCGTACTTCGGGTGTGATCGGAACAAAATAGATATAGAGTTCAATAGATTTCAATTCAATAGAGACGATTTTCAATTGAATTTTATTGATCGGAATCAAAATAGAAAAGAATTGAATTCATCTCTAATTTTTGATTGGAAGCGTGCATAATCAAAAGAAATGATTTCACTTTAAGAGAAAATTACACTTTTATCCTTGTTATTATTTAGTATACAGATACAATAACTGTTTTTCTATGTGCTTTTTCTAAACTCAGATATTATTGATCTATTTTTATGACAGGCTTATTAATAATTGGAAAAGGGATTCATTTGACAACCGTAGCATTCATTAATAATACTAAGATTCTTAACACATATCCTTACATAATACTAAGACTCTTAACAGGCTTGAAGCTGCAGAAATCAGATGTGAGGCTTCATATTTATCAACAGCATTTAAAATCCAAAGACGTATTTAATTTGCAACAAACACAACAAATAAAAATACAACTTAACAGAAAATTAATTTATTTTCTTGCATATTCAATTAATTAATAAATCAACCAATCCAATGCACTAAGTGGATTAATCTAATCTTTAATTTGCAACAAACATAATTAGTAGATTAACCTAAGTTAACTTGGGGATTAACCTGTACTATTTAAATAGTAAAACATTGAATCACAATATAATAAATACAATAATTGGAAAAGGGATTCATCCTTAATAAGATCATTGGAAGTAATTTGGTACTTGCGTAAAGTATCACAATGAAATAAAAAAAAAATAAATTAGCCTGAATCGGAAAAGAGATTAACCTAGACACTTGCGTTAGAGTAAATCCTTAATCACTAGAAATTGCTTGTTCGTTGGAACCTCGTTTTATTTATTCTTTCCATTTTTTTTTTGTCTTCTTTCGCTTTGGTAGAGACCTCACAAGCTATAGAAGAGAAGGATATCGCAGGAAAAATATCATACTTCACTTCCGCACAGAAACAATTCTGGTCAAATCTCTACCTTTTTGGCTGGATTTCTCTTCGCGATTTCGACGCCTTCAAATCGTGCCAATTCGTTTCTTTTCCAGTTGATCGTTCTCTTCCGATCAGACAAGCAGCGTCAATTCTATTTCTGTTTCTCGCTTACGCTAGAAAAGCTCCTTTCCGATCAGACCTTAAGGAGCGACATTGGTCGGCGGAAAACCAAATTACAGAAAAAACGGACTACAAAAAGAGGGGAAAAAGTAAGAAGCACTAGCGACTCGAATGGCGGCCGCTTCCCCATCATCTTCGCCGTTAGTGGCCTCGAGCGCAAAATCTACGTCGTCGGATGAGCCAAATTCTAAGCTGGATCTTCTCAAAGAGGTGCGTGTAACTCTCATGACCTCTCTAATATGTAGGCTTTCCAATTTTTTTATTTTTTTGCCTCCTTTTCAATCTCTTCTTATATTTCCCTTTCTATGACGAAGGTGAGAGCGCACGAAGTTGCTATTTCCGAGCTCAACAGCGTACCTGACAGTCGGGTTAGTTTTATGCATCACACGTCACACCCATTTTTAACCCTTTTTTGGTTATTTGATTGTACCTGTCTTTCATGTTTTTTTTTTGGTAGCATCTTGTGTGCATTATGACAAAATAGGATGCTTATTAAATTTAATGTATCTTTTACAGGCTGTATACCAGAAAAATGGAAACATTTTCTTCCGGAGAAATGTAAAATCAGCCATAGCAGTTGAGCAGAGTATGATTTTGTTTTAAGCACCTTATTGTTCTAGAGGTAGAGGAGGAATTCATAAATCAACAGAGCGAATTAATCACGATGCCCATTGATTTTTCAGCTTCTTGATCTTGCACCAACTGAACTCCAAATTTTGGATCTTTGACTTGAATGCATTATTTTCAAAATGAAACAAGACTGACGCCTCACAATTTTGTTTGGAATTTAGGTTTCAAATTATTTTGTACAAAAAAGGGTTGTGGTAATTGAATCTCTCCTTGTTCTTTATTAGTTGTTACAGTGTCTAATTGACATTTTTTTTGCTAGAACAACTTGATCTGGCAAAGGCCCAAATTGAGAAGCTGAGTACTGTTAAATGACCACCATCTGTTGCAACTTTTCAAGAGCAAACTGGTATGCACTGAACTTTGTGTTGCTTTTACTTCACTGGCTGGTTGCTTCTAATGTATTGTGATTACCAGATTCAGGTCAGCATTTAAGTAAATTAGTGATCAGTATGGACACTACTCATTCAGTTGCTTGATACCAAACAGTAATATTTGCATAATCATTTGGGCATAGTTTTGCCAATATACAATCCAATTAAAAATAAAATCATTAGCATGCATATACGGCACTGAAATATTGTCTATATGCACTTTGGATTGTTGAAAAATAATAAATAAACTAACTGATAAAAAAGATGGTCTTCTATGTCTGCTTGTTGTAAATTTTGAATGTAGAATTTTTTTTTTAAAACTTGTGTGGTAATTTATTGTTACACTGTGCTTTCTTTGACCTTTATAAGGCTATCTTATGCTGCAGTGCATGATGGATAACTAGAGAGCTCTGTGCATCAAAAATGTACCAAGGACTTGCATTATGTGTGAGCAGGACATAAAGAATAGAGATCAGTATTATTATTATTATTCTATTTTTTTTTTCTTTTTGATTTACTGATTACTTGAATCCAAAATAGGCTAGAGCTTAGTGGAAAATTGAATTTTCTGAAATTTGTCTCAGAGAAAAGTAGAGTATTGGTACGGGGAAAAAGTTCACTAATTAGATTTATTACATAATGAATTATGATCTAATTCCCTGTATTACGAGGTATACAATTGCAAGATGGAGAGAGTTCACAAAGCTATACCCTACTTTTGTACAATTAAGATCAAACCTTTCATCTCCTTAATTCTTCTGTACTCAAAACAAAAATAAGAGGTATCTGCAAAGGAAATTGTATTTTTGCACCTTCCCACTCCAACTCAATCCAAAGCAAAATATTACCAGCACCAAGCAGATTTGCTTTAGTGAACCCTATTGGAGGAAAAGATGAATTCAAATTAGTATATTTTGAAATTGAATAAAACAAGGCTGTAGCAGAACTATAACATCAAGACCTTAGATTATAATGAAATAAACTAAATTAAGGAACTTACAGACTATATAGCAGTTGGAATCTTATAGCGAGTGCGTAAGTCATTAAGAGCCTTTTCAGTTGATTTTGCCAGGTCAGAAAAGGACACCTTGCACACTGTTTTCATCAGTAGGAAAATGAAAGGTTAATAGTTAGGATCACCTTGTTTTCCATGTATGAATAGATTGACCCCAAAACATTGTTGTTTTAAGCATTGGAGTGTCAATTGAGAGGGGAAAATGGGGAAAAATAAGTAAAAGTGTTGTTATCATACGACGAGATGCTGCAGATTGTGCTTCTTCTATGAAATCCTTGTATGAGCTCTGAAAGGCAAATATGAAAGTTCCATTGTCAGTAAATAAGAAATATATATGTTGCTCAATAATGTCTTGTTTTGATAGAAGCATAATTAATGTATGGCTATTACTTAAAAGTAAGTACCTTGATAAGCTCGGTGTTTTCTACTATCCTGTCCGACATCTTTTTGTACTCTTTGTCAACGTCTTCTGTTATGTGATGGCATGCCTGCGTCTGAGTCTGTACAGTCAATAACAAAAATCACGAGTCAAGTCAAATCAAGTCAAGTGCACTTAAACTGCCATTGGCATTGAGAAAACAAACACTTCAAATCTACAAAAAGCATGGATGTTTTCGCCATGCCAGTCTTAGATCTAACTAGGTATCAAAACTATAGCACATTTTTCGATTCGATCTAAAATGACTAAATGAGATCTAATGAATGCAATTACGAGTAGAGACATTCTTTCTCAAAGAAGAGAAAATACGACCTAAACTTACATGTCTTGCTAAATTAGTTGAAAACATAAAATATCTCGTACATCTTGTATTCTGAACACAATTTCATGGAGTAGGTGGTAGATGAGTTAGATCACGTGTTTATCAGACAAAAAAAAATTAGATCTGAATTAGCAAATTGTAAGAAGAACTTGAGATCTCTGATAAAAAGTTCTCCCAAGATCTCATTAAGTAATATAGTACTGACACTAATCGGGCAGGAAATAAGAGTTTTACCTTATAACGCTTGGAGATCCGGGTCTGAGAAGCAGCAAGCTCCTTCATTACATCATTGTGGCATAGGTCAAAGTGCCGCTTGAGTGACTCAGTGCGTGAAGCCACAAGGTTCCTCAGATCAGCAATGGTGCTTGAATTCATAGGAGACGAAACTGGAGCCATATCGAGAGCAATTGGAGCTGGAGGAGAGAGCATCTTCCTGCTCCTTTTCAAACCAGAACCAGAACCAGACACAGAGGAGAGGAAGGGAAGAGGATCCATGGAGAGCGGAGTTTTGACTTGCCTTCCCCTCTGATTGGGGGTGGAGAGAGGGGTGAGGAGGGGCGAACTTTTCTTCCCCTTCGTCTGGGGTTTTTCCCTGGTTAAACCCGATTTCTTTCTCATTTTTGGAAGAGGGGGGAAGAGCAAAGATTTTGGAGGATAGGGGAAAGCTTACGGGAGGGAGGAGGGTGGAGATTTATAGTGGCCAACTCACAGACTCTGAATTCGAATTTCAATCGAATTTCAAATTTTGGATGAAACCGGTTAAGAATTTCCACAGGCTCTCTCCCTGCGGTGAATTCCTCTCGGGCGTTGGCAAAGTTTTCAATTGATGGCGCAAGCGTTGATTCCTAGACCTGGTTCAAACCGCTATTCTATCCCATTTTTTTTTTTTTTTTAAATTAAAAAAAAAAATAGACTGTGGCTGCCAAGGTTTTTCTCTCTATTTTTTCTATCCTTTAAGGAGCGACAACTCATTGTGAATTTGTTGGAGTACGCAGGCTCATAATTTTTTCTCATAGTAAATATTAGAGTTCCAACCGTCCAATTATTTAATACATTTATTATTACATTACAACAAATAATTTTTTCCATTCATTCAGATTTTGAATCATAACCTTCCACAGAGAATATTCTTCTGGAAACAGACTGATCTTCAAACACTATTTTTTAATGTTTTGTTGATTGGGGTGTTTTCCCCTCTATTTTCCTAAAAAATGCGAGACACTTGGGCACGAGTAATATTTTACCGGCAAGATTTAGCTTGGTAAATGTCTTCTTTACTGATATCGTGAAGTTGTGACAATAGCTGAGATTCGATTACGGCTCAATTTCAATTGATAATAATAAAGAGAGAAGAAAACCTGATGCCTAAATAACTCACGAGCTTGTACTGCTCACAACAACTGTTTCAGACGATCGTAGACTGAGTATTTAGATTCAGATGCAGAATACGTTTAACAGTTAACACCAACTCTACACCATTTTATATTTACCCAATATCCAAATTCTAATATACAACCTAGTTTCTGCAAGTATATATAGAAAATTCAAAATTAAAGGACAAACGCTTCAGTCAAACTCAACAAAAAGTGTAAACTGGACCTATAAAACAATGAAAAAACGAAGATGATTAACAGCTTCCACCATTAAAGAATGAAAAAAAAAATCAAACCCTTCCTATCGAAACCCCGAAAAAATAACTGATTTTGGTGGTGCACACAGGCAGGCCAAGAGAATATACAGAACTATAATTTGGCCCTTTTTCTCACAAAATCAATGAGATTGACAAATAAATGATCTGGGTATGCACTGTGCACACAGGCAGGCCGAGAAAATGCTTATTTCAAATGGAGAATAGAACTGTGCACACAGGAGTCAGAAAATGATTTCTTTTAGTACTAGAAGCACAAGCATGACGAGGCACATTATTACAAGGACCGTGGCACACATCACCATCCCACCTTTCTTCTGTGTTCTCTCCGCCTAGAGAATTAACATATAACAGTATTATTATGCTTAAATCAACCGATCTTCTAAGTTATGTTGCAACTTTGGTGTTTTAATCAAGAATGCACATATGTATAACGGTATAAGGAATATATGGGCTTGAAACATATTCGAGTCGAGGGCGGAGCTAGAATATATATATATATATATATTTTTTCTGGGGGTGGTGGTTGGGGGGGGGGGGGGGGTTGCACCCAGAGTCCGCATCGTCTGCATTAACTCAAAAGAGAATCTTTTCAGTTAATGCATATGGACCGTCTGATTGAAAACGGAGCCCATCCGGCCTATGCCTATAACATAGGGGGTCTTTAATATTTGTGCGGATCTAATTCGCACGAATCTTAAAGCTGATCGGACAGTTCAGATGTATTAACTCAAAAGATTCATTTTTGAGTTAATGCAGAGGATACGAATTTGTTGCACCCATCCCTCTGCCTGTATCCGTTCTTGTGGCTGTGGGCCGGTTTGGTAGGACAATGAACTGTTACAGTGAGGGAAGTGGGTGCGGAATGTGTGTGTGTGGGTGTGCACATGTGTGAGAGAGAGAGGGAGAGAGCACCTTTTGTAACTGCTTATATCCCTCCTCTACGGTGGAGGCAACATTCTGTATGTTATAATCAATCCGATCTATAATAGTACCCTGACAAAAAAGAAATAGATACTGATAGTGTTATTTCATCTGCAATTTGTATGCTGTAGAATTTTGAACTAAGAATGCTGCTGAAAATAAATCAGTACCTGATCTATCACAAGAACCGAAAGATCTTTCATGATCTGTGCAAGCTCATTTACTGACTCCACCACCTATTCATAGGATCGACAAAGAAATGTTGTTTAATTTAACAGGTCTTGATAAGTTGATAGTGCAATTGTGCTCCAATTTAACCTATTTTCCACTAATTACTTTCCATATTGTGTGAGCAATTTAAATATTTAATTATGCATTTAAACACAGAGTTGGAAGGGAAAAAAAAAAGTACCACAGCATAATACTGATCCTAGTTAATTTTGGTATCAGGCAAAAAACCCGGTGGCACTGAAATCTGATTAGAAAATTTAATCACCACCCATTCCATTCATGTTGGTATCAGGCAAGATAAGATGGTACTGAAATCTGATACAAAAATCTGGTTCAATAGAATTCCTTGCTTACGGCAAAAAAATCATTGCCTAAATTGTCTGACAAGTGAAAATCTGGCTTTTCATGCCTGCATTTATAAAAATTATACAGAAATTAATTTTAATTGTACCTGTGAGATCTCCTTCTCCCTTTCTCTTGTAAATTCTTCTGATTTTTTTAATTGAGACATCTGGTGCTCATTAAAACCCTACAAAATCAAAAAAAGGAAGGTGATCCAAATTGATTTTAGATTCACTTGCGGGTGAATGATACAATAATTATGCTATTTTGTTATATAGTACATTGGCCTTGAGCATCAATAAGCAATAGAAATTTTACATAAAACAGCTAAAAGCCAGTACCACATCATCAAACTCGTCTTCATCATCTTCATGAGATGCTGTTTGAGTAGGTATACCAAAATCTGGTGCACCATCCTGTCACAAAATTTAAGCCAGATATACAATCAGTCACTAAAATATAAAACTCAAAAAGAATTGGGGAGAAAGAAACCTTCTTTATAGTGGAAAAAAAGATAACCTCCTTTTGTTGTCTCAGACGCTTTAGGTAGTTGTTTTGCCTTTTACGGAAATCCATTGAAATATTTTGAAGGTCACTAGCCAGTGATCGCTGAAAAGGTACAAAAAAATGTAAAATATAAATATAATGTTAACAAAAAACATTTTTCAATTTATACAGGACTGAAAATCAGGAGGCTAAATGCATCAATTGCCAACAAAGTGATTGTTGCGATTAAAATCTAATACTGTACCAATGACTAAAGTAACACATTGTTTCTAAAGAAGATCCTTTTTTTTCATTTTGGAGTGACCTATGCATTTCTGTAACTAATCTATTTTTCAAACTGACATACTCCTACATCCTTTTCTTCCGACAAAAATTTCATACATGTTGCATTTATTATTTAATCATTTGTGCTTTTTTTTCTTTTCTATTTGCATGCATGATTGAGATTTTATGCAGGGTATCAGGGATCAACTGAGACTACTTAAAAAAATTACAGTACTTTGTAGACCAACCATACAAAAATCTAATAATTGAAGAAGGTAATTAAAAATCCCACAACCTGAACATTTTTGCGAACATTAGAATCTTCGGATGGCACATTAGATGAAAGCTGCATTAATCTCTTTTCAGATCTCTTAAGCAAATTTGTTATATCTTGAGTTAATGCGTCTATGGCATGATGCTCCTCCTTGCCGTCTCCAAATGAAGGCATCAAGGCTCTTTCATGCACCTTTGATAATTCTACCATTTTCTTTTTTGCATTTTGTATGTTCACAGCTATTTCTTCTGATAGGTCAACCCAAGCTGGTGGTAGACCTATAACAGCATGTGCACGGCTGCTGAAACAAACATATCATGTTCAATTTTAAATTAGAACAAATTTAAGCAATTACTTTTCAAAAAATATCTGATTCACTATTGGAAGTATGAAAAAACAAATAGAACCTAATACCTATAAACAGTTGCTTTTAATGCAGAAGCATGGTTTAGTCCTTGTTATCATGTCATCCTAATACCTGAACATGGATAGGTTACATTGACAAAAAATGTATTTTACAACCGTGACAATTGACATAAAGGTAATCAAACTAAAAAATTTAAAATTGTGGATATGTTCTCCATCAGTTAGATAGGTACTTTTATCAAATATGGTGGAGTTTCAAAACCAATAAGTTCTCTATCGAGCAAAAGTTTTAACGATTCTTTTTACTGGTTTTATCAGTGACAAGACAACTTCCGAATTGCATCAAATTTGTTACATGCGTGGTCCACCAAAATGACAAAAAACACATCCATAATTTTATTTCTGAATGCTGATTAATTTTGATGTCTAATGTCAAGGTTGTCAACACATTCCTTCCCGAAAATGCACATAGCACATCTATTGCAAAAAAATGTATGATGCTCTCCAAGTGCGCTCACACCATATATGGTTATGAAAGAAACAGTATTGAGTAGGTCCACAGCCCATAGGAGCATGCTGAGGAACACTGTATCAGCTCCCTTTATATTTTGGTATGCCAAATTGACCGTAGAATTCATGAATAAATTCAGGGACAACTTTTACCACCGAATTAATCTCCCTTTTTAATTTGACAATAGCTAGTGCTCAGCGGGAGCTTGAATTACGAACAGAACTAAGTTCACTCAAACAATTACCGCACTTTCAGTAAATAACCAGTTCCTCTAAAGATAAGCTGAGAAGTTGAACCTGGAATTGGAAGGATCTTCGGTGCTGAGAGGAGCGTACGACCGGTTTTTTAGAAGCGACGCACTCGACATCTCTACAGACGAAGACGACGTCCCACCATTGGCATAAGTGGAGGAGACTGTCGGAACCCTAACACTCCGCAGCGCGTCCCGGTACTTCCGGTAAAGAGGTGTGCGATTTCTCGTCGCCATCACCAGTTAGTCCCGGTCAGATCTGACAACTCCTAGATTCGAATTCAGGCAATGCAGATTCAGATCCACTGGTCCATCATAAAGCTATTGTTGAGGCTAGAAAGGGAATTTTTAATGGCGTTAGGAATGAGAAGGGAATTGTCGGTGGGAGAGAAATTCTGTCGGATTTTCGATCGGCGAGAGTAATGGCGCAAAATGACTTCCCTTTTCTGAGTCTTTTCGCACCAAAAAATGGAGTCCGCATCGTCTGCATTAACTCAAAAGAGCATCTTTTTGAGTTAACGCATCTTGACCGTCTGATTTTAAATGGAGCCAATCCGGCCACAGCCTATAATTCAGGGGCCCTTAAATATTAGTGTGGATCTAATTCGCACGGATCATAAAGCGTATTTGACGGTATAGATGAATTAACTCAAAAGATTCTTTTTTGAGTTAATGCAGAGTATAAAAATTCGAAAAGATGTTACTTTATTTTTTTTTCAGTGACGAACAACGACGCCCCTACTAAATTCTCTCTTCCAGTCAAAAACCGGAGAAGTCCATTCGTGAAGCCGAGTTGGGCTTTGTTTTTTGAACTTTAGGCCCATGCTGTTGCTTATTCTTGATGCAATTTATCCACCAGTTTATTTTTACTCTTTCATCTTTTGAGTCTTTTCTCACCAAAAATTGCCTATCACTTTCTGTTAATCGAAGTTTGGTACAACATGGATATTGAGACTTGTAATGTTTCCAAATCACCACCGAGTCAAAAGTTTTTGTACCATGTAATGTCTCCAAATCTCCCAAGCTTTTCTTTATCACTCAGTTTTAATTAATCTAGAGTTGGCATTCAAGACTTATCCTAAATCACCACAGCACTCAAAGTTTGTGCCATGTGGTTGTTAAAAAAGAAAAGAAAAGAAAAGAAAATCAACAGCGCGCACACATAGCAAATGAACAACAGAAACAATTATTTCCATTTTTGCTGCAGTTACAAATAGTGCAGGAGAGTATCCTACAAAGCACACGTAACCTATCTATACTTTCATAACTAGAAAAAAAATCATATAACCTATACTTTTTAATTAGAAAGAAAGAAAATTGAGAAAAAAACCTATACATTACAATTGAGAAAAAAAAAAACACAAAAAAGAAGGTTCATTTTCTTTTTTCCAAGTATCGTTAGCTTCTGATTCTTTGGAATTGTTGTTAGAGCATACACAATACCTGTTTACAGAAAGAAAATGCATACTGTTAGCAACAAAACATAACTACATATCTTTATTATAGGATAACATCATTTAAGAGAAAGGTCGATCAACCAAACTCTCTGAATCCAGGAACACTGGAGACCAAAAAGAATGAAAACTCTCACAGATGCCAAACAACATTAATCAACAAAAAAAATAAAAAGTTTATGTGAAAAAAACTGAATTCACCTTGCACAAGGTATGATGTGCCACCCCTTTTTTAACGAATGTACACAAGGTATGATGTGCCACCCCTTTTTTAACGAATGTGACTGTACATGTTAGAGGGCCCCACAACATATGATGACTTTGGTGCCGGTTTCTTTGTTTCAGGAACTCCAAAAACATTCCAAAACCTGAGTGTCTCATCTCCAGCAGCCGATGCAACAGTACACCCATCAGGACTCTACAATTATTTACAAAAACTACTCAGAATAATGACAGCCAACAATGCGCACCTCAGACCCAGATTCAAAGTTACGATGATGATACATTTATTTACCAGTAAATTGCAAAAGTGTACATACCTGAGCCATGTATAGAACACGGGAGGTATGACCAGTCAGCTCAGCCATCTTAGTCATTGAAGGGTATTTCCACAGTGTGAGCTGATTCTCGGTATATCCATGCGAGCTCAACAACTCTCTTTCATTCTTGTTCCACATCAAGGAACATACCTGAGACCCTGTATCGACTGAGCTCAAACAAGTCCCGGTATCCACATTCCAGAATTTTATGCACCGGTCATTTCCACCCCCGCCTGACGCTAGTAAGTTGCTCTGGAAGGGACACCAAGCAAGCGCCTTTACTGCAGCAGTGTGATTGGTGAACCGGTGAATAGGGTTGGATGTGGAGAGGTTCCATATGTGGAGAAGATTATCATTTCCACCACTTGCAAGGTACTTTCCTGACCCAGACCATCTTAGACCACACACCTCATGGTTGTGGGCACGGAAAGAGCTGACGGTAGAAGCCCGAGCTCTGACGTCGTTGTTCACAATTGCACCATCCATGCCACCAGTTGTGAGAATGCTGTTGTTCCATGCAAGGGACCCGACCCGAGACTGATGGATCCCTCTTAAAGACCTAACCTGTAGATGAGAATGTTGTTGTTCAAATAATTAGCATGAAACACATTGCAGTGGAGGAAAAAATGCTAGAAATTGTTTTGGGATTATTGGTATAAAAGAATAGTTTAAATGTAATCAAATTAATCATGCTAACCAGCTTATTGGAGGTAGAATCCCACAGCTGTACATCAGATGAGTTGAGACCAATAGCTATGTGTTGCCCATCTGGAGCCCAGCTGACACTAGTAACAGGGCCAAGGTCATCATCAATTGTCACCAATTCAGAGGTAGACCCATTTGCAGCATCCCACAGGTAAACAGTGTTGTTAAGTGCAATTGATAGCACGTTAGCACTTCCCCAGTCAAGCAGATTAAGGTAGTAGTCATCTACTATATCTGGTGCATCCAATGTTCTCTCAGCTGACTGCATAATTGAGAAAGAATAAGCACGTCAGAATTCCAAAAATAAGTAATCAAAAGAACAAATTGACAAAAAATTATCACAGCCTGTTTTATACCAGAACAGGAAGTAACAAGGTATATAAAAAACATAAATTCACATACACCATACACGGACCTGACTTGTGGGGTACAACATTAAAATCTCAACAACTCCTAAGTGAGCATGCCACAATTCCAAAAATAAGTAATAAAAGAAACAAATTGACAAAAATTGTACCAGAACAAGAATGAACAAGATATATATATATATAAAACTCACATAACACCATCCATGGACACAAATTGACAAAAAATTGTGACAGTCTGTTTTATACCAGAACACGAAGTAATAAGGTATATAAAAAACATAAATCCACATACACCATACACGGACCTGAATTGTGGAGTACAACATTAAAATCTCAACAACTCCTAAATGAGCATGTCACAATTCCAAAAATAAGTAATAAACGAAACAAATTGATAAAAATTGTACCAGAACAAGAATGAACAAGATATATAAATATATATAAAAAAAAACTCACATAACACCATCCATGGACATAAATTGTGGGGTACAAGTACAACACTAATAAATCTCAACAAATCTTATAATAAGTATGTCACGATTCAAAAAATAAGCATGTCCTGAATTGTGGGGTACAACACGAAATCTCAACAACTCCTGACCAAGCTAAACAATGGACATTCAAGAAACTAAACCCGACTAAAGAACAAGGAACAAGATAGTACCTGAGGGATGTGCCTACGCTGCTTTGTAGGTTGGGCTTGAGTGGAAGAAGGGATGTCTGGAAGCAGATTGACAGGTGCAGGAGGCTTGTTACGGAAAGAGAGGATGCGTGTCCGTCCCTGCAGCATGGTGTCAGCTAGAAGCTTTCGGTATGCCTCTTTCGCAGGAGATGCCACTCCTTTGTTCTCCTTGTCTTTCTTCGGCTCTGTCAGGAGGTACTGAGCTACATCCATATTCATTGCAGACCGATTTGGGATGAACCTGTCTCCCTGTTTTTTATTTATTTTAGAAACAAAAATTCTGTAAGACATACTGAAAGAAATTGTAAAAGAAACAGAAATTTGTTAAATTAAGGGGTTTACTTAATAAACATTGATAATTTAAGCAATTAAAAAGAAATTATTAAAGAATGACTGGATTAATATTGGGAAAAGAAAAGAACAATGGATCAAATTTGTTCTTCCATACTGTTTCAATTAAGGTTAAAAATGCAAAATAGTAGACCAAGAATTTCAAGAAACAAGATTCTAGATTGTAATGTGAAATCTACAAACGAAATCTTCCTCCATACTGTTTCAATTAAGGTTTAAAATGCAAAATAGTAGATCAATTGACAGAATTTCAAGAAACAAGATTTGAGATTGTAATGTGAAATCTACAAACGAAATCTGTATGTACCAGTTCAATTTAACCTCTTATATATCTTAAGAGGGGAAATTGATAATTGTCCCTTGAAAGAACAGATTGGCCAAAAGAAAATACAAAAGAAGATAAGGGTTTTTCAGTAATTAAAAGAAAAATCTTACATAGGTGGTGCGAGAAGAGGTCCGATACAAGGAAGAATGCAAAGGAGGAATGTAAGGCCTAGATGCAACATCTCTGAGGGGGTGGCGGCATTCAAACCGGTTCTTCTCAGAAGAAATGGAGAAACCTGAATCCATGGGTTAAACAACAAAAGATCCCCCAAGAAATAATATGGAGAAAAAGATACAAACACTACAGAAAGGAACTATAAAATTATAAAATTAAAGGAGAAATCCTGCAGCCAAAAAGAGTTAGAGATAAACAAAATTGAAGAAATAAACAGTAAGAGATGCGATCTCCACCCCCTTCCAAAGCAGCGCTGGAAGGGAGAAAATGTGAGAGAAATCGGAAGAAGAGTGCTGTCCTGTCCTCCCTTAAACGGGAAGAATGAATAGGAACAGAGAAGCGAGAGGAGGAGCGTCAAATTCAATCGTAAGATCAATTGTGATTTGTGAGAATGAAGAGAGAACGAACGGTAGAGTATATTATATATATAATAAAGGTGCTATGGCGGCGCTGCGTTGCTAATGTTAGGGTTGTAACCCAACGGCTATTTTCGCCCACATAGCGACACATTATAGGGACATTTATTTAATTTTTTAATGCTTGCACCGAATTATAAATAACTATTTGCTATTTATTTTCGGAAGAGGGGGCTGTCCGATGGCGATCGGATTATTTTGTGTTCGATGGGTTCTCTCACCATCAGATCTGCTTTAGGATTCGTGTATACGAATTTTAAAGCAGATACGAAATTGTGGACGCGAACTGTAAAGCAGATTCGACGGTGAAAGAATCCATTGAACACAAAAGTGGTCCGATGGGCGTCGGACGCCCCCCTCACTCATTTATTTCACTTGTCTACATAACGCACGCATGCAAGGGGCAAATTTGGTCATTTCGACAGTCTGTTTTGTTATTTTTGCATTTTTTTTTTAGGATTTCCATCTCATAAACATTATTTGTTTAGTGATATCAATCTTTGATTTCAAGCCTAGGCGGTTTTCAAGCCCTTTTTAGCTATGTGTACCCAGTTTTGTGCACCCAGAACTTATAAAATTCATATTAAATTGGTTCTTTGGAGAATTTAATGGCATTTCATGTAGGACATTATCATCTACTAGTTAAGTACCCACGCGTTGCCGTGGGGATTAAAAGTCTGTTTTGATCATTTTTTTTAAATGTGATTAATTTTAGAATTAATTGTATAATCATGTATTAGTTCATAATGAGAGCAAACAAAAATCTTAGCATTTGATTCTAAAAATATGCCAAAATGAAAATAAAGATAACATATTACGAGTTGTGAGCTCTTCACTAATTCACTTCCTCTTTTTTTAAAACGATTGTTTCCTCTTTATTCATTTTTTTCTTAGTTCTGAAACTTTTTCATTTATAAGGACACAAAATGTGTCTAAATTACAAAAGTCAACTGAAACAGTAAATTATTTGAAAGTACAATAAATAAATAAAAAACAAATAAAGGATGAATATTGCATTGTAAAATTGACACAAAATAATAGTTGCGTCTCTGTTCCATGTATTAACAAACATACATAAAAAAATTATAAATGAAACTACCATTATTTTCACAAAAAAGAAAAACTATTTAATAAATTATTCAACTCATTTAATTAAATATGCTAATCCAAGCTGAAGTAAACTATGAGAAATAAGCTAAGCTGCTGTATGCATAGCACTTCCCAATTTCCCGTTTCAGTGATCCCGAGCAAACAATGTCTTGCGGAGTGATATCCTTGAAATATCTTTTGGCACAAGATACTCGTTGCATAACTAAGAGATACATTTGAAAATCCATGAAGTATCACAATTACAAACCCTTTCTAACACTGTTAGCCCATTTTTTTACTACAGACGTACAATGCAATGTGAAAATAACCAGAACTAAGAATAATGAAGGATCCATTTTATAAAGTTTTCTGATAGGACTATTTTGCCCTCATATGGCATAATAGCATGGGATCCATTTTATAACTAAGAATAATTTGTGGTTTTAATTTGTATTTTATCTAATAGGGCTAGTTTTGCCCTCACATGCTTTAATGTAGCTCAAACACAATAATTGGTACATAGCTAGTTTAGGCTTGGTAAAGATCGGTACAGAGGGAGATGCTGTACCTGGAGCTTCTCGTCAGCTTAGGGTACTGTTTAAAGGTCATTGAAAGATTAAGATCAGGTTTTAGTGCTTTAGACCCATTATTTATGTATGACCGTAAAGAAGAAACAAGAGCAACCATTGAAAGATTAAGATCCAAAGTTCAGATTCTAAATTGTGCTTCCTGTGAAAACAACATCAATCATTGAACCAATCAAGAGCAATAATTGAAAGAAACAAGAACAATCACTATTTATGTATGACAGTAAAGAAGATAACCTTAAAATTAAAATATGACTTACTTGGAAAAAAAATATGAAAATCTGAGGTATACTGTTTGAAGCAGCCAAAGAGCTTCCTGCAAATTATGCAAGCAATAACAAGTGAATAAACAAACTTTGATGCATCTACTAAATTATGAATACTAAAATTATGTAAGAAACCAAAAACATTAAACCCTAAAACCATGTTATGACACAATATTATACCTTCATATAGAAATTCTACCATTATTGTTTAAGAAATCGATTTTAAATAGAAAACAAATACTTTGCATATATCCTCACCACTTTCAACCCTACTTCCCAATTCGAAATTTAAACTTCAGAATAGTGGATTTCATGCATCTATGGTGTTTTCAACAAAAATCAATTTCATACAATACAAAATAGTTGAAAGGATCTGCCTTTTCAATCAAAAAACCGATTGAACCCTTATTACGGTTAAAAACCTAAGAATCCTTGCAAGTCAAGCAAATAAAGAAGAAGAAGAAGAAGAAGAAGAAGAAGAAGAAGAAGAAGAAGAAGAAGAAGAAGAAGAAGAAGAAGAAGGACGCAAACTTACAAATTCCATATTAATTAAATCTCAAGATAACAGCAAAAAAAATAACAAAAATGTGTTCTACAGTCGACTTACTGTCAGAAGATTGTCATCTTCGAACAAAGCAATCAGCGCTGAATCAACAACAAGTGATTGCTAGTAGCTGCAAAGATAACAACAAGTAATCTGAGTTTGATTGCAGAAAAACACAAAACAGAAGGCTATAGATATAAGTGCAAGCAGTTATGATTTGAGATCCGAGTTACAGTTCTTGTGAATTTCCCTCCTGCTTGCACAAAGTACATAAATATATTTATATTATTAAGAAATTAATTGCTTATATACTACACTAAAAAAACAGAACAAGTTCAAAATCAAGATGACTACTGTGTCCTTATATTCTACATTAATTAAATTTAAAGAAAAGTTCTTCTAAAATGAAGTATTCAGCTATTTCGATTAGAGAATCTTTTCTTGAATCAAATGCCGAAATAATACTGTAGGGTTTTCTAGATACCACTTTTGGGGTTTCGCGGTAACCAAAACCCGTTTAGGCTTAAGCTGCGGAAAGAACGTAAAACAAAAATTTTTACTTCTAACTCAAGCCGTGAATTAAAAGGGATATGCCGGAAAGACCAAAGCAGAGTTCCTTCTGAAGTCTTTCATTGCAAGGACCCTTTTAATCCTTTTACAGATCTACTCCATGATTGATTTCTAAAACTTTAATCTACTTACAAATTAAATAGATTAATATAACATCTTTATACCTTGTTTCCAAATCACAGTTGGAATGCAGACCGAGCGAGTAGAGCCTCACCAGGGAAGGAGTCGACTCGGAGTATCACACGTGTGATACCTCTATCGGTTATCCACCAGGACTAACCGGAGAGCGGTTTATTTCTTCTGCCAGAAATACCATAAACCGCGGAATTCTGCAAAAACACTATTCACGGGAATAAGACGAAAACTCGTAAACACGAATTTTCGGTTGCTCAGTTTCATCAATATGCAAAACTGACATACCGCGAAATTCGGTAAAACACTATTCATCAATCCCGTAAATATTCTCCACAACAACCCGCAAGATTATACGTCAACTACGTATAACTTTCTTTTCTCAACCGAAACACTATTTGGGAGAGAAACCGAGAAAGAGAGAAAATACCGATTCGTTTCTGCACGAAAAGATACATGTGAATGTGCCTATATATATATGTGAATATATGTTTCTCTCTCTACCCCTCCACCCCTATTTATAGTGTTTAGATTCGGTTGCAAAAGACCAAAATGCCCTCCAAGTTCGGCCTATTTACAAGATATGCCATTGACACCTCATCCTTTTATATGTGAAATGACCAAAATACCCCTTCCACACCCTTCCACATTCTTCTCCATGCTTCTACACATGCAAGGTGGCATAGGTGTGAAATGACCATTTTGCCCTTGTGGATAGGATTGATGACATGTCATCTGGATAGGATCAATGACGTGTCATGCGGATAAGGTCGAATCTGAAAAGACCCGAATGCCCTCGGCCCGAACACAAATAATATTCGTATAATTATTCTGAACAATTATATATATATTTTTCTTTCGGTTATTTGTTTCGGTATCGATGACGTGTCATCTAGATAGGATCGATGACATGTCATGCGGATAAGGACGAATCTGAAAAGATCCGAATGCCCTCGGCCCGAACACAAATAATATTCGTATAATTATTCTGAATAATTATATATATTTTTCTTGCGGTTGTTGTTTCGATAATTTATATAATGTGTCCTGCACATTTATAAATTAACCGGTTAACTTTTATACAACGTGTCATACACGTTTATAAATTAACCAATGTTTTTGCTTGTTATTTTTACATAACATTTATAATTTAATTATAACATGTATAATTAATTATAACCATCTTATCATTGATCATAACCAATTTATAATCAATCAAAATAAGATTCTCCGATTAACTCCTATATGGTGTGACCCAATAGGATCTGTGTTATGTTGGTAAATAGAGTTAAAACTGTTTTAACTTCTATAATCATGGGTGGCGTCTGGCAACACATCATGACCATCCAATTACACAGATGATGCTGTACTGTACAATATCACGATCCAGTAAATAATTTACTTGTGTCTGTTCTTCTGTCTCATAGCTATCAGATTAGTTTCAAGGTAGATGTGTGTCATCCTTGCTAACTTAATCTTTTCTTGATCTTGAGCAGATTATCAAATATAATTACTCTTGTAATTATACCGCTAGCAGATAATCTTACTCTATCAAGGGGCCCAGTGATGCTATAGCTCGTATAGAGATACGAGGGACAAATAGTATTCTTGGTAAACTATCACTTCCTCAGCTAAGCTATACATATGGAAAAGCTACCGTTATGACTGCTTTTTACGGACAGCGGTAGATAGCAACCACACATACATATTTCTTAGTGGGAACGATAAATACCTCATACTTTAGAACGTGACACTGAATGAAAAACATTAATGACACGAACACAATTCTATTTAATGTTTCATTCGGGGTCTGTCAAATACCATGTTCCTAGAACATGTATCTATGTGATTAAAATGACATCTCGTGTCAGGTGGTTTGTAAAACTTAACCATCTTTTAATCCACATACTAACCTTATCGCGGTAATTAGTGTTCCTGCTAATTACCTTGGTCAGTGACCTTTTAAGAGTATATATCATCTATATTATGGAGTTTCACAATTTCAGTCATGAACTCGAAATGATCCATAAATGCAATAATACTCAAGGCAACAAAATGATATTAATCATCCAATTCATGAACAAAGCTTTATGATAAATTATCGTATTATTGACTTCTAGATTATTACAAACTAACAAATACATCAAAATTTTCAGTCATTACCTATACCATATTAGATATGACACATGCATGTACCATACTGACATGCCAGTAAACCAAACCAGGTATCAACAGAACCCTTATGTTGCATGGATATCGATACGGGATGCAGCGATACGGTAATTTTCAACACGATATGGGTATCGGGCGATATGGATACGGGTATCGATACAGTAATACGATACGTATCAGATATGATACGGGACCATATATGAAGTATTAGAGTAACATAGACAGAACCTAATGGTCAAATTCATAATTTTTCTTCTTTCAGCCTTATATTGTTGTTTGGTAATTGATTTGTAGTAGGAACTTATAGTAGATATTAGCAGCATTATGAACAACATAGAAAGGAGGCGTGGGCGAAGATGTGAATGAAAGGTGGAGGGGTACGCAAATAAATAAGAGGAGATGTGTTTGAAGATGAGGACAAATATGTCATTTTTTTATTAATACTAAACAGTATTTTTAATTGATTAAATGAATTAATGAATGGGCATATCTATAAAATAAGTAAGTTTGAATGAGGAAATAACTAATTTTAATATTATGATGGGGAAATATCTAATTGATGAAGTTAGGATGGACATATATATAAATTTCTCTAAAATTAATATCACTACAACCATAAGGTTGACAGGAGGAAGGGAAGCATTGTTGGAAGTGACTGACCTGATTAAAATCTCCAGTATGGTACATAACTACTTCCAGAATCTCATTCGAATGTTGTCACCTGAACAACCTGCAAAGAAAAGGCGGTATTTTATCCGGATCTCTTGCTTGTTCGAGCAATTTCTTATGCATCAACACGTCTTCAGCCCTCTCAACATTTACATCAATCGCGTACCTACTTTAAAAATTCAAAATATCAAAGTTAACATCAAGCTAAAATTGTAAAATTCACAATGAATACTATCCGAAACGAGAAGAAGGACACAAATCGAGATGTCCCTCTCTTGAAGTGGCCCACAACTCATCCTCGAAGGACAGATAGAAGGTCTCAGCCACGTGGCTCTCCCTCAGGCGTCGCAAAATCTCGTTGAACACCTCCAGTTTGTACCCGCTCTGCTGCACCTGCTTGCGAGAATTGTAGCTCTCCATTGACAAGCAGCTGTCGCAACTCTCCGCTAAATCCTCTTTCATCACCATTAACACTCTAATCGGAACAACATGAGAGGGAGAACTCAGTTAATTTCAATAGAAAAGAAAATAAATGACATGATTGTGAATTGAATTTGCTGATAAAAAAAATAGAAGAAGAGAATTCAACTCAGTATTAGACAATTAAAAAAAAACTTGAAAGTTAATTTACCAATAATGACATTCAACCCTAAAAGTTAGGGCTTGACAATAGAACCATTTCGAATCAGAAAAAGCTAAAAAAAAAGAGTACAAACCCTTCTTTCTCTTCTCAGTAGCCGGGATTTTAGCCTCTTCCTGTTTTCTCCTTCACTGCGCGATTTCAACCTCTTCATTTCTTAGCTCTTCGCGTCGCCAAATACAAGCGCTTTGAACTTTGTGAATAGCCGGTGGCGGAGGAGGAGGGAGATCGAGACAAGAGATGGCGGAGAAAGAACTGGGAGGTCCGATCTGGATCGCTTAGAGGTTGCCAAAATTTCGATCTAGGAAAGGAGAGAGCCGGAGACGGAGGATAAAGAAAACGGGGAGCAGGTTAGGGGAAGGAAAGAAGAAAAGGCGAGTCGGTTAGGGGAAAGAAAGAAGAAAAGAAAAGAAGGCGGAGCAGAAAAAAAGCGTCGAAAAAGATACAATTTCTATATATCTTTGCATGTGACGATTTATTTTATAACTAATTTTAAGCTTGTACACATATGGATACATAACAATCATGTATAAAATCCCATATTCAATACAATAGTTTACAGCGGTTGGATTTACTGAATGGAAGGTTAAGATTGCCTCTGGACAGATACACCATTCAGTCTCTTTTAATTCAACGTGCTATTATAGGAGTTCTGATTTTGTTTCATGAAAATCCATACCCTCCTTTGCTACCTTTGGAGAATTTAGGATATTAAGTATTTAAATTACTTGATTTTCTAAAAAACTGGCCACTAAATTATCTTAGACAAATCTCCAATTTTTTAGCTACAGTAATGAGCTATTGAACCAACAAACATCCGTTCCGGATGAGGTGCAATGGAAGCCGAGTAGCGAAGGCAAGTTCACAATAAAATTGACCTACTATGAATTTTAGACTGACCGAGGAATAACAATAACTCGCATCATATTTGGAAGCTTATGGCTCCTCCACGCTACAAAGTATTCGAATGGCTATTACAAGGCAACATAATTTTAACAACAAACAACCTAAAAATTAGAAGATATAGCATGGCCAGTATATGCTACATGTGTAGAGCAAGAGATGAGGCGGTCAAGCACTTGTTCAACGATTGCAACTTCAGCAAGAGAATTTACGGCGCAGTCATGTAGTTGGATAGCGTGCAGGCACCAGCAACCCAAGTGTGCAATATTAGAGCAACCACAGAAGACAACCTGAGCAAAAAAGGAAAGTCGTTGCTGATATCTCACTTCGTAATTTGGCGAGAGCGTTGTTCTTGTGTCTTTAAGGGTCAGCGGAAAGAGCATGAAGATCTAATACAGGAAATATTTGAAATCTGGAGGTCCCTAGAAAGAAAAACAAAAACAGAGAAGACTGACAATGGCTGCGAGAATTAATCACTAGTTTTAAATTTGTTTCATATTCTTGACTCCTTCCTATCCTTTGTTTTTCTCTTTTTACCTTAATTTTGTTTCTTTGTAACTGCGTTTCTTCTCAGAAACTCAGTTCAACGTAACCAATTAAGGTTAATGAAAAAAGGGGCTGGATTCCTGTTGATTTTTCAAAAAAAAAAAAAGTTGTTATTCCAGAATGGTTCAAATTTCTCTATAATTTTTGCGCCTGCATATTTTTATAAAGAGAAAATTTCAAGTGTACCCATACAAACTTTCAAAATAGTCAATTTTCCATAAAAAACACCATAATATTCAATATCCCACAAAAACTTAAAATTCTTTCTTTTATCTCCTTTCATTTAATTATTTTAAAAACGAAATTGATAAATATACACCAAAACTAAAGAGTATCGACTCAATTAGGGATGGATGTGTTGCCATGCATGATATTTGTACTAAGCTGAGAGGAAACAAAAGATTTCTAAAATAGCCAATATCCCCATTAAAACACCATAATATCTTACATCCCATTAAAACTTTAAAAAAATTATGCAATCCCCTTATTATTCATTTAACCTTTTCTTTAGCTATTTTAAAAATTAAATGGACAAGTATACCCTCATCTCTCCCAAATATCAGGACAGGTTTCAACAGTTAGGACTAGGACTGGGTGATACCATTTTCTCTTGATTTGAGCAGGTTTTCTGTTGAATTGAATCAACCTCCTTTGCAGAGCACATCGTTTTGGGCATTTGAATCTAATTCAGGTGTCGAATTGGAGATCTGTTCATGAGATTTGATTACCTTTATATGAAATCAGCACCAGACCCATGTTGTCTGATTTTTATCAAAAAATTAGATATTATTTCCTTTCTCTTTGTCTTATTGAAAAATCATTATGGTTTATTTAGGAGCCCAATGTTGACTCATAATTTATTCGGTAAAATCAGAACTTTGAGATTATTAAAATAGCACAAATAATTAGGGAGATTGAGGGTATATTTTGTCCATTCAATTTTTAAATAATTAAATAAAAATTAAATGAATATAAAGGAGATAGAAACTTTTTTTTTTAGTTATTATGGAGATATAGAATTTTATGATGTTTTCATGGGTACACAGGAAATTTAACATTGAATCCTGAATGCTACTGATCACCAAACACTTCAAGAATATTACTTAGATAATTGCACAAATTTAGCTTATCGGCTGAACTTATTAATTATATTTATTTAATTGCACAAAAAACTCCATTCAAAATCTTTTATCGCAGATTTGTTATCATCTTGATTATAATTTAGCATTGGATCATGCAAGGAAAATCCTGACAGATTTTGGAATGAATGCTACTGATCATACCAAACATATTCAATTTAAAAATCTTTTATCGCAGATTTGTTATCATCTTGATTATAATCCTGATTTTTTTTTCTGACGATGAATACCACAAAGTTTCAACGGTGTATTGTTTGTTGGTGTATCTTTCATATTATTTCTAAAATAAATGAGAATTGCTCCGGACCGTCCGATTAACAGACCAATTCGTGTGAATTGAATTGAACAGTCCGGAAATTGACATTTTGACTTTGTTATTATTGTGTGTACAGGAAATTTATAAAACCGAAAACCAAAAATTGGATAACTTTAAAATGTTTGTAAAAAGTTGGCATTCAAAACAACAACACACAGCAGTCAAAAGAAAATGAACAAAGAAACAATTATTTCCTTTTTATTGCAGCTAAAATAGTGCAGGAGAGTGTCCTACAAAGCACACATAAAACCTATACTTTTCAACTAAAAAATTAAAATAATATATATAAAACCTATATTTTTTAACTAAAAAAAGTCATATGTTACATTACAAAGCTCATTTTCTAGCTTCTGATTCTTTTAACGAATGTGGCTGTATATGTTAGAGGGCCCCACCACGTATGAAATCTGATTCTTTTAACGAATGTGGCTGTATATGTTAGAGGGCCCCACCACGTATGAAGACTTTGGTGCCGGTTTCTTTGCTTCAGGAACTCCAAAAACATTCCAAAACCTGAGTGTCTCATCTCCAGCAGCCGATGCAACAGTACACCCATCAGGACTCTACAATTATTTACAAAAAGCTCCTTAGAATAATGACAGCCAACTATGCATTAATTATGACTAATTTGCAATTTTCATTTATTTACCAGTAAATGCCTCAGGACTCAGATTCAACATTTATTTACCAGTAAATTAATTGCAAAAGTGTACATACCTGAGCCATGTATAGAACACGGGAGGTATGACCAGTCAGCTCAGCCATCTTAGTCATTGAAGGGTACTTCCACAGTGTGAGCTGATTCTCAGTATACCCATGCGAGCTCAACAACTCTCTTTCATTCTTGTTCCACAACAAGGAACATACCTGAGACCCTGTATCGACTGAGCTCAAACAAGTCCCGGTATTCACATTCCAGAATTTTATGCACCGGTCATTTCCACCCCCGCCTGATGCTAGTAGGTTGCTCTGGAAGGGACACCAAGCAAGCGCCTTCACTGCAGCAGTGTGATTGTTGAACCGGTGGATAGGATTGGATGTGGTGAGGTCCCATATGTGGAGAAGATTATCATTTCCACCACTTGCAAGGTACTTTCCTGACCCAGACCATCTTAGACCACACACCTCATGGTTGTGGGCACGGAAAGAGCTGACGGTACAAGCCCGAGCTCTGACGTCATTGTTCACAATAGCACCATCCATGCCACCAGTTGTGAGAATGCTGTTGTTCCATGCAAGGGACCCGACCCGAGATTGATGGATCCCTCTTAAAGTCCTGACCTGTAGATGAGAATGTAAGAAATTGTTTTGGTATTATTGACATAAAAGAATAGTTTAAATTTAACCAAATTAATTATACTAACCAGCTTATTGGAGGTAGAATCCCACAGCTGTACATCAGATGAGTTGAGACCAATAGCTATGTGTTGTCCATCTGGAGCCCAGCTGACACTAGTAACAGGGCCAAGGTCATCATCAATTGTCACCAATTCAGAGGTAGACCCATTTGCAGCATCCCACAGGTAAACAGTGTTGTTAAGCGCAATTGATAGCACATTAGCACTTCCCCAGTCAAGCAGATTAAGGTAGTAGTCATCCACTATATCTGGTGCATCCAATGTTCTCTCAGCTGACTGCATAATTGAGAAAGAACAAGCATGTCACAATTCCAAAAACAAGTAATAAAAAAAACAATTGAGGTAAAACAAGGAACAAACAAGGAACAAGATTATACCTGAGGGATGTGCCTACGCTGCTTTGCAGGTTGGGCTTGAGTGGAAGAAGGGATGTCTGGCAGCAGATCGACAGGTGCAGGAGGCTTGTTGCGGAAAGAGAGGATGCGTGTCCGTCCCTGCAGCATGGTGTCAGCTAGAAGCTTTCGGTATGCCTCTTTCGCGGGAGATGCCACTCCTTTGTTCTCCTTGTCTTTCTTCGGCTCTGTCAGGAGGTACTGAGCTACATCCATATCCATTGCAGATCGATTTGGGATGAACCTGTCTCCCTGTTTTTTTATTTATTTTAGAAACAAAAAAATTCTGTAAGACATACTGAAAGAAATTGTAAAAGAAATTATTAAAGAAAGACTGGATTAATTTGGGAAGAGAAAAGAACAATGGATCAAATTTCTTCCTCAATGCATACTGGTTCAATTAAGGTTAAAAATGCAAAATACTCGACAAAGAATTTCAGAAACAAGATTTTAGATTGTAATGTGAAATCTACAAATGATATCCATGCATACTGGTTGAATTAAGGTTAAAATTGCAAAATACTAGACCAATTAACAGAATTTAATGAAACAAGATTTTAGATTGTAACATGAAATCTACAAATAAAATATTTATGTACCCGTTCAATTTATCCTTTAAAAAGCAAATAAAGTTGATAATTGTCCCTTGAAAGAACAGATTGGCCAAAAAAATACAAAAGAAGATAAATTATTTTCAGTAATTAATAGAAAAATCTTACATAGGTGGTGCGAGAAGAGGTCCTATACAAGGAAGAATGCAAAGGAGGAATGTACGGCCTTGACACAACATCTCTGAGGGGGTGGCGGCATTCAAACTGGCTCTTCCCAGAAGAAATGGAGAAACCTGAATCCATGGGTTAAACAACAAAATACCCCCAGAAATAATAGGGAGAAAAAGATACAAGCACTACAGAGAGGAACTATAAAATTATAAAACTAAAGGAGAAATCCTGCAGCCAAAAAGAGTTAGAGATAAATAAAATTCAAGAAATAAAACAGTAAGAGATGCGATCTCCACAAAGAGATATCCTGCAGCCAAAAAGAGATAGAAATAAACAGTAAGAGATGCGATCTCCACCCCCTTCAAAAGCAGTGCTTGAAGGGAGAAAATCTGAGAATCGGAAGAAGAGAGCTAGCGTCAATCGTGAGATCAATGAGCGAGAAGAGAATGAGAGGAATTGTGAATGAGGAAAGAACGATAGATGGGTATATAAAGGAGTTCTAGCGGCGCTGCGTTGTTAGGGTTTTAACCGATTAAAATTAGCAATAATGTCCCCCAACCCAACGGCTATTTTCATCGACTTGAAATTTCGGGAAGTAACCGTTAGCAATACTTTTCGCTTCGACTGACAGACTGGTCCCACACAAAGGAAACGAAAAAATTGAAGAAAATAAAGAAAGAAGAAAAAGGCCGAAAGGCCCAAAAATAAAACAAGGAAAAGCCTGAAACGATTGGGCCATCATGTAAAATTTAAATAACGAAAAGGAATAAAGCCGAAAGGCCCATGGAACAAAACAACGCAAAGATTTCTTCAATGGTGTTCATTGGTTCAGTTGGATGGAAACCGAAATAAAATAGGTAAACTGAATTTTTATTTGGTTTTAAAAAATTGAACCGAATTGAACCGAACAAATTGAACTATATTTTACATTTCGGTTTGTTCGGCTAATCCAAAATAAGAAGTTAATTGTAAAAATAAACCACTTAAGTTCCATATCCAATGTTATCAGAACCGGACCGGATATCGAACCGGCATAGCTTCGGTTCAACGGTTTACTGGTCGGACCAATGGTTCAACCGGTTCAATCGCTAGTTTTTTAAAACACATATAACTTATTATCTTAAAGCCTAATTGATTATTTATTTGCATTTTCTGACAAGGAATAATAAGAGTAGGTATCTAGTTAAATAAAACATGTAACTTTAACAAAAAATAGCATGTCGTCAAAAAAGGTTATGAAATATATTGCAAAAAATGAGGTTGTTCAAAATTGAGCTTGTATACTGAAAAGCTTATACTGGAATCAAACTAAACTTATACTATAAAAATTGAGGTTCTTGAACATTGACAATATTGTCAAAGGATAAATTTCTTTGCCATTATAGAGCAAATCTTATACTGTAATCAAACAAAAATGAATAAATGTATTGCACTGGAATCAAACTAAGCTTGTGTGCCGAACTTTTTGTCAACAATAACTTGTACTAGCAAATAAAACTAAACTATATAATAACCTAACTTACTAGCAAATAAAATAAAAGTATATTACAACCTAGACTGTACTTGAATCAATTTGATTGTAGTTTCAAATGAAAAAAGAAAAATAAATTTTGATTATACCATAAATCAATAATGAGGACCAATGAAAGTATTTACATAATGAGAATGAAAATGAAGGGTGATATATGGAATTGTTAAGATCAATAAGGATTGGAGGAGTTTCAATTTTTGTTTTACCAGTATAAGGTCATTTTTCATTTCTTCTTGTTGTATGTTGCTGGTTACCAATATCCAGTTTACCAGTAATCGGTTCACTTTGGTTTTTGTTAATTTTCCTTTCTTTTTGAAGACTCAAGCCTCTTGAATTCTTAATTAAATGTTTTGTAACCGTGTTTTAGTTTGAAACCTAAACTTGTGTAATTTCATCCTATCAATATCTAAATAAGAAGTAGATCATTATTTTTATTAATTAAAGTTAAATCATTGCACCATACATCTTATTTCTCAATCACCATAGTCACCATAAATCATTCAACATATGGTTACCATTCGAGTTTCAATTTACTCCCTTAGTATTTACATATATGTCACTAATCACTATCATATCACCTGACTTTGATTTTTTTTACCCAATTCAGGTCTGACATTCATAGTTATATATATTAGTCATTCAACTTTGACTTTAGTTGAGAAAAAAGTATATAGACTTATTAACAGACAATTGACAACTCCAGTACTTTCATCTAAAATCTTATTTTGATTTGGGCATTTCATCAAACACCTTTAATGCATTTCTCTATTCAATAAAATCAACTCAAAGCTTCATGCTTTTGAAGTGCACCGTATTAAAAATTCCATTTAATAATTAAATGAGATTATTTACCGTAATTGATGAAGGATTTTTGGTGATTCCGTTTGAAGTCTAACTTTCAGAATGAGAATGTGTCACTGTGTTAAACACAAGAATAAATCTAAGAAGATGAAAGGAGAAAGCCAATTTCTCATTTCTTTCCATCTTAGCTTCTGGAGAAAAGGCAGGAAATTGATTCTACCTAAAGAAAAATAGGAAATACGTGAAATCAGGAAGAGCAACAGAGCAAGATAATGAAATCAGATTTGAACCGCCGTTTGTCCAGCGATATAATAAAGAGAACCGTCCGGTTAAATCGTTTTTAACCGATCTGATTGCTTACCCGGTATTTTAAAAGAACCGAACCGGATAGGTGGTCGGTTCCGGTTTTTTCCGATCCAACCAACCGGTCCGGTCCGGTTCTGATAACACTGTCCATATCTGTTAATCTAAAAATTTGAAAAGAAAATAAAAGAACAAAATAGAATTGATTGATAAAATCAATAGTGCCTTCAAACTGTTAATCTAAAACATGTTGAAATTAGTAAAAAAATATATAAAAAGCTGACGAAGAAAGAGTAAAGAGTGAAAATGTAGGATCATGCTAGGAAAAAAATTGAAATAAGAACAAAATATAAGAAAAAATTGCAACGACCCAAAACAGCAAAAAGTTGATTTTGGAAACATTTGTGAATTCAGAGATTAGAGAAAATAGAATCAAAAATTTAAGAAGACACAAGGAATTTCAGAATCAAAGGTCGAAAAGGGCTCATTATTCATATAAAGACTGGTTCGGTTGATTCGGTTTAATCCATTTTGAAAATTTTGAAACCGAACCGAACCAAATGTTAAATAAGTTTTAAAAAATGAATTGAACCCAACCGTTAAACCAGAAAAACCAAATCCAATCTAATCCGGCTCGATTTAAAATCAATTAAACCGAACCCGATGAAGTTTAAAGCGTGCAAATTATTAGGAAGCCCCTGAACTGTATTTAAATTACGATCAAATTCTTTTTTTACTTTCATAATAGCAATCTGGTTCATATCTTCTTTTACTTTATATCTACCGATTTTTTAACTATAACATTAAAAAAAAAAAAAATCGAAAATCTGAGTATAAAATCAGATTACTGAAATCTCAGAAAATAACACTACCGTTGATTTCCAACAGTATGATTTATTGAAAATAATATTGTTATAAATTTATTGAAAAGTGAGTTATTTACACAATCAGCCCTTTACACGTTAACTATTCCAAATGTAAGAAGATTACAAGTAAATATAATTACTAAAAAAAGTAGGGACCCTTGGAGAATTCTGCCAAGCAGCCCCCGACCGAAGGGAACAGAGAAGAGAAGAGAAGAGGAGAAGAAGCCAGGAGCTCACCGCCGGGATGGGGGACGGACGTGGCGGTGGGGGCGGGTCCCAGAGGCCAGCGTGGCTTCAGATGTACGAACTGGTGGGTAAGATAGGTGAGGGGACGTACGGACTGGTGTTTCTGGCGAGAACTAAGAACAGGAAGGGATCCATCGCAATTAAAAAGTTTAAGCAATCCAAGGAAGGCGATGGTGTCTCTCCCACTGCCATTCGTGAGATCATGGTTTCTTTCTTTTCTTTATTTTCTTCACTGGTTTTTCGCTTGAGTATTATTAGTGCATTCCATTGCTAGTTGCTTGACCTAATTGTGTAATTTCACAGCTTCTGAGGGAGATAACACATGAGAATGTTGTAAAACTTGTAAATGTGCACATCAACCATGCTGACATGTCACTCTACCTCGCATTTGATTATGCCGAGCATGACCTTTATGTAAGTATTCTCTCTCTCTCTCTCTCTCTCATTACTGTATTCCATGTTTCTTAATAATTGAACTAAAAACAATATATTATCTTCTCACAACCAGGAGATAATTAGGCACCACAGAGAACAGCTTAACCTTGCTATCAATCCCTACACTGTCAAGTCCTTGCTATGGCAATTGCTCAACGGACTTAATTACCTTCACAGGTTCTTCCTAAACCTTACCTTTTCCCTTCCATCACTATTTCTCCCTTCATCTATATTTCAAATTTCATGCTTATCTTCTTGTGCTGCAGCAATTGGATTATACATAGAGACCTGAAGCCTTCAAATATTCTGGTAAGGACTAGAGCACTTGTGCAATGTAATTTGATTTTACTCTTACAGTGTGCTCCAGAACTCACTGTGCGGAGAGAAGGGACAGAGGGAAAAGGAAAGGGTTACCGTAAAAAATTGCTCCCTGTACACCCAAATCGGGGGTGACAAGAACCACTGAATATCGCTGAGTTTTTATAGCAACTTGACTTTTCTCCCTTCGTCTCCTGTCGTGTTCCTCTCCAATTTTCCTTTTCTGGAGCAGGTGAACGGATCTGGTCAGGTCCGGTCTTTCCGCTTGTCCCCTCCCTTCCATTCCTTTCCTTTAATGATCGTGTTCTAGGGCACACATTTAGTTATCTTTGACTGCTATTATATTTATTAGGTTATGGGGGAAGGAGAAGAGCATGGCATAGTCAAAATTGCTGATTTTGGTCTTGCAAGGATATATCAAGCTCCTCTCAAACCTCTTTATGAGAATGGGGTACCCTTTCGTTCCCTTTTCTTTCCTTTTTTGTTATCTGCTGCATATGCAAAATTTTAAGTTCCAAATTTCCTCTTGTTGCCTGTGAATGATTAATAATTGATATGTAGGTTGTGGTGACAATTTGGTATCGTGCTCCTGAGTTACTACTTGGTGGAAAACACTATACAAGTGCTGTTGGTACGCTCTCGGCATTGATTTCTTTTTGCAGCTTTGAGATATTTTACCCGGTCCTCTCCAGAGGGTCTCATTTCTTTGTACAATTTTTTTTTTCCTGTATGATGAACCTGTTTCTTCTTAAAATGTAACTAGATATGTGGGCAGTTGGTTGTATTTTTGCTGAATTGATTACACTGAAGCCCTTATTTCAAGGCGTTGAAGTGAAAGCCACCCCGAACCCATTCCAAGTAAGTGTAACTTTGATATGAATTGTTATCTCCTAACTGAAGCACAGCTTGTCCTTTCTTGTTAATGTTGTTTTCTTGCCTCACTTTTGCAGTTTGATCAATTGGACAAGATATTTAAGGTTTTAGGTTAGTTGATTTTCTTTTGATTTGCAAATATGAGATAAAAGGAAGAGCTGAATGTATAATATGATATTAATTCGTTTCTTTTTCAGACTGCTTTTTATCTGATGATGTGAAACTGAACTCTCTAACTTTTTCAGGGCATCCTACCACAGAAAAATGGCCAACACTAGCTAACCTTCCTCATTGGCAATCTGACCAACAAAATATTCAAGGGCGCAAATAGTAAGTACCTTGAAGTACCAATATACACTGGACTCTAAATGGTTTTTTTTAGTTTGATTTTTGTTAATTATTTTCTAATTTTTCAGTGAAAACCCAGGGCTACATAATATTGTGCATATGAATCAAAAAAGCCCTGCATTTGATCTCCTCTCCAAAATGTTAGAGTATGGCTTTCTCTCTTTTTTTTCCTCCTTTTTTTTTTAACTGTTTAGTGGGTCTAAATAAATATTGGTGCTTAGTGGATGGACCGAGGCAATACCAGCTTAGTTTATTGGCTTCAAATCCCTTGACAATTTTTCAATTTGACAACCATGACAATGAGAATATTTTGGGGTAGGTGAAGTCATGAGAGAGTACTTTGAGGAAATGTTTAACTAATAGCTTTGCAGAAGCAGCATGATTTAGTTATTTTTTCAATTTCTTTTTTTGGTGAATTGATAGCAATAATCAGACACATGCACACAATGTGTGATTAACATATATACATACATACCCCCTAACAGTTAGCTCAAATGAACTTGCAAGGTCTGCCTTCATTGCCGAATTGTAATTGTAGAATGATGTGGTGCTAATGCGAATTAGGAAGGAATAGCTTTAGCAACAAGGAATTGAAAAAAAATAAAATAGAAGGCTGGTGCAGTTCAACATGAAAGCTTGGTCTTGGGTAAACAGATTTAGGGGATAGCTTGGGCAGAGAGAGAGAGAGAGAGAGGCAAGAATGGTGTAAAGCACACTGAAGAGAAAAGGAGTTGAAATGAGACACATCGTTTTAGGCCATTCAATCTTAGTGGCTTATCCTGATTTGGTCAATGGTTCAGATGCACTGTTGAGATTGTCAAATTAGGCCATTGCCAAGGGATCCTAATCCCCTATTCTATAGTAAACCAGTAGACGTATTGATTTTCTGTTCCTCTCTGTGTATATTTATTTGGAAGCTTTTTTGTCTTAAAAAAATCCTTTCTGGTATTACAGATATGACCCAAAGAAGAGAATAACTGCAGCACAAGCTCTTGAGCATGAGTAAATTCTATTCTCAATCTTTCCCTCTGATTGCTTTTACTAATTTCTTCCAACAGGAGTAAATTCATTTCCTTTTTTTTAAGCAATACCCAAGGGGCAGAACCTTTCTTTTATTGAAGTTTTATGAATGTTAATAGTTTGTATATTTTTCGCTGTTAATTTAAGATTGACAGCAACATAAGTCACATCAAATAGTTATATTTTTCTTTATACAAAATGAAAAAAATAAAATATTTACCAAATGGTTGATTTTCAAAAGGATACTCATGCAAGTATGGACACTTTTTTCTCAGGTACTTCAGGATGGAACCTTTGCCCGGAAGAAAGTAAGAATAAATATTTTTACTTTATTTATATTAGAAAAATTCTGACAACAAACTTTTTGATAATTATAATTTTATGTCCATGATTAGTGCACTTGTGGTAACTCAGCCAGGGGAGAAAATCATAGCTTACCCTGTTCGCCCAGTTGACACTAATACGGACTTTGAAGGAACTGCCACTCTCCAACCTTCTCAGCCGGTAATTACAGTATCTCAAAAGAAAATTCATATTGAAAGTCTCGCCTTAAGCTCTGATCTGTCTAGAAACAATTACGTAAAAGCTGAACTACTACAATGCTGTTTTTTATGCACTTTTTTTTTTCTTTTACTTATTTATTATTATTATTTATTTATTTATTTATTTATTGTAAATTGCAGCCGTCATCTGGAAATGGACCAGGTGTAGCTGGTCAACAGATATCTCAAAGGGGTGTTCCTCGACAGATGCAGTCCATGGTTGGCATGCCTAGAGTAGGGCCCAACGCCAGCATGGCAGCATATAATGCTGCATCACAAGCTGGGATGGCTAATCTTAACCCTGCAAATATTCCCATGCAAAGAGGGACGGGCCAACAACAGGCAAGCTTAAATATCTGTAAAGTTTGATTTGTTCTTGATTAAGAATGGGAGTTCTGATGTTAGATTTGATTGCTTAATTTTTATACTATGCTCTGACAAGTTGAAATTGGTGTAGCTGAGGAGAAAGGATCAGGGGATGGGCATGCAGAATCAAGGTTATCCCCAACAAAAGAGACGTTTCTAACCAGCAAAAGAAGTTGGAGATAACCAACCTCTTTATTTGTAGGTTTTGTTGTTACCTGTTGCTTTGTAATATTCTACTACTAGTTGGCTTGTAGATGTGGCTGGCTTAGCTTCTTTCTGCCATTAGTTAGCTTATTGACTCTTCTGTAAATTTTGCTGGTTCGCTTTACTCAATCATTAATGACTTTTTAATTATTATGGTCCTCTTTCCTAATCATTCTCTTTTTCAGTCTCTCAATTGTCGCTGCGTCAACGTGTCTCTAGCATAAATAGTTGACCTTATAGGTATAAGTACTTTAGTGCATACTTTATAAAATAAAAATACTTTGACTATCTTATAGATATCGGACTTTGACTATCTTTCATCTGTAATAAAAATAATTTACCTCGTAGGATAAATACTTAGAAAATAATATATAATTAATACTTTGATGTGTAACTTGATATGATCAAACGCTCGAAGATTAAACTTTGTACAATGTGTGTGTGTCATTCAGTGCATAGATATAAGTACTTGCAATACTCAATATTAATACTTTCAGATGTCATTCAGTGTTATATGTAAAAAAAAATATCAAGTTTTGTGGTCCCTAAATAGTTATGGCAATATTAATGCTTTTAAAAACGTATATGTAGTTTGATTGCCCCTAATATTTTTATAGTCCAAGGACGCTTGGAGAATTTAATTGAAAAGATAATTATTTACATAACAATTGTTTATCGGATAGCTATAAAAACTTCCGTGCACATAATTAAATAAATAAATAGTTGAAAATGATAAAATTTGACGGTCCGTCCTCCAAGTAGAAGTAGTTATAATACGGATACTGTTATGAGGTTTCTATATATATATATTAAGTTGGGATCGGGTAGGAGTTGGTGTGCTTGTGTTGTATGGATAAGCTATATTTGTCGTAGTCGTACGGCAATTTGAAAAGATGGAAATAATTGAATGAGTACAAGTGTCAAGTGTAGAAGCACTATATTGTATATACCAAACCAAAGTAATGGAAATGGAATGCCGTTTTTGAGCTAGCTAGGTGCTAGGTGCTAGGTGCTAGGTGCTAGTTGCTAGTTGCTAGTTGCTAGTCTCCAAATGCTGGGCCCATCTACCCGTCCCATGACCCGCCCGTGCAATCATTCACGACTAGGTAAGGTGACGACCATGGACTTGAAAATGGAATGAATGTAGGACAGTAGGAGCTGCGATTAGGAATTAGGATTGGAGCTTTTGGAAGATGTTATGTTAGCATATATTTTACATTGATCTTCTTAAATGTTTTAATTCAATAAAACCATAAGATATGTTTGTCGGTTGCTTCGTCAAAAGAAAAAGAAAAAGAAAAAACAGAACATAAAGCGACGTGTCCTACTCCTATATATATATTTACTAAAATAATTAAAGTGCGGAGACGGTGACAGTACGTATTTCCGACTATAACGACTTAACGAGGTATACAAATACAACTAAAATTTAGATCTACATCTCCTTTTGATTGCTTTTAAACCTCTCCAACAGCTAGCATTCTAATTATTTGTTTTTTTTTTATGAAAATAAGCTCACATTATTGAACTCACGTCAGTGAAGAAAGTGTATTTTTACGACGTGCAAAAGTATTATAATGAACCATTATTGAATTATTCTGTTCAAAATTAATTTCCATCTTTGTTAAATCAATGAAACGCAAACAATTCATGATGTTTGTTTGCAAGCTGCACAAAATAGTTCGTTCGTACGCTGGACCAAATTCAAACGGTCATAATTAATAATCCTTTTGTTTTTGTTTGTGTTTGCCAACGGTAAATTCAAACACAATAAATGTTCCTAATAAATGATCCCCAATAATTAATGAACCAAGAAGACAACTATTTTCAGAGCTAATGTTTTAATTTTGAGAGAAAATAGAATCTCTTTATCTAATACAAAAATTCAAACTTAAATGTTATTAAAAGATCGAACAAGTAGACCTCATCTAAGGCGACTTCCTTTTCCAATACAGAAGAATATTCTATTAACTATTAAGACGTGTGAATGCGACATTAGTAAAACTATAAAGACTTTAATCTAGCATTAACAATTTAATACATGCAAATGTTATGTGCTGCCTATTGAATAAGAATAGGAAAAAGTTTGAAGAATATTCTATTAATGATGAAAATCTATTAAATGTTCACAAAATTACCTGCTAAAGTGATAATTGATATTCTTTTTGGAAATTTTTTTGTGTTGAGGCAGCTAGCCAGCTAGGCTAGCTGTTTTAATTAGGTAATTTAACAACCAAAGTTTAACAAATAAAGAGAAAACTAAGGTAAAAATAAATAGAGCGGAGGAGTTGGAAGCGATAAGATAACTATCTTTCCAAGAGAAATCAATCAATGTGAGTAATTAAGAAGCAAATATCACTCGACTCGAGACTTGGGAGCCCTCCAACTTAAACTCTCTCTCTCTCTCTCTCTCTCTCACCCCCTTTGGCTCCCCACACACACAGACACACTCAACACTCAACACTCAACACTCACCAGCGGTAGTTGGATCCTGTCGGACTGATAATCTCTCTTTCTCTTTCTCTTTCTCTTTCTCTCTGCAAAATTCGTCGGATCTTCCAGTCAAGGTTAGATCTCTACCTTATTTCCGTTAGAGCTGTTTTTTTTAACAGATTTGTTTGCTAATTTCTTTTCTAATCGTTACTTGTAAGACGATATCTATTTTTAGAAATTATTTTTTCTTTGTTTGGGTTGACAAGTTTAACCACTTTAAATTAGCAAAGCAATTAAAGCCATTATTTGGAATATTAGTATTTCACGTCACGCGTCCCTGAATTGAATTGGTGCTCCTTTTCTCATCTCTTCTTTCCATTTTCGCACTACATCTGAGCTGGATACACTATCAATTTCGTTAGAAAACCTACCTGAGTATTCATCTAGTCGCTTTGCACTTTGGTTTAGTTTCTCGTCCTCGTCCTCGTCCTAATAGAATTCCCAATGATTGAGGTCAAACGAGTATTGGGGATTTCTTTCTTTCTTTCTTTCTTTCACAAATTAGGCTTTTATCTTTGAATTGAGTAAAATTTCTCTCTCTTACTTTGTTGTTACAAAGCAGACATCTCTGGGTCGATCTGCTGCTTGAAGGCGCCAATAAGGCAATCAAGACAAATTGAGTAAACAAAAATGTCATCTAATTCAGGGATAACGGAGGATATACCAGAATCTGAGATGGTTGAGACTACTAATTTGTTAAGCAACAGTGGTGAAATAAGAAAGCTCACCCTTGGTAGAACTTGGTCTATTCCAGTTAATAAATCTGGTGTGGGTTCGTCAAATTCTGTGCACGAGCTTCTAGAATGCCCCGTTTGTGCCAATTCCATGTACCCTCCTATTCACCAGGTAATGTTATCTTATCTATGTGCTTTTCCTCTTATATTTGCACCATGCAAAGTGTAAAAAAGTACAACAAAATAGGGAGGGAGTATCATGAGGAATGCAACTGAAAGTGATTATCCTCTGGGTTACATACTTGCATGTGGGGCAGTGGTTGAGTATGTGCTGTACAAAATGCACTAGTCTCTGGGTTACATACTTGCATGATTATCCTAATTTTTAAACACATATTTGGTAAATTATTATTATTATGGAATAATGCTAAAGTAATGCTATTATGAAGAGTAAATTGGTAGTGCTAAAAGTGTGTGCTGGCAAGAATGATAAAAGAGTGTTAGATTAGTGATGGAATAGTGCTATCCTGAATTGTGTTAGAGCTGTTTGGCTACATTTTGGTTGAAATTTGTGGGGCGTCCTAGCACTCTTCACTCTTCCACTGTTCCTACTTCCCCTTGAAGGAGCGGAATAGCTCTCTTGCATGTGCTATTCCGTTTTACGTAAACTTTGTTTGGTGAAACTCCTCCATGGAAATATGGAATAGAACTCTTCCTAATTATTTTTCCCGCTATTTAAAGTGTTACCGACAAATTCTGCAATTCCAGACGCTTTTGATCTTGTGGGGGTAATTAAGACAATGAACTTCAATTTTTAAAATGTATAATGTTGGAATATTGTTGCCAAATGCACTGAGTCTCTATCTATTTTCTCTTGCAGTGCCCAAATGGCCATACATTATGCTCAAGCTGTAAGGCTAGAGTACACAACCACTGCCCCACATGCCGCCATGAGCTTGGCAATATTAGGTGTCTAGCCTTAGAAAAAGTGGCCGAATCTCTGGAACTCCCATGTAGGTATCAAAGTGTTGGGTGCCCTGAAATATTCCCTTATTATGGAAAGTTAAAGCATGAGCAGCAGTGTAGGTTCAGACCCTACAGTTGCCCCTATGCTGGGGCCGAGTGTCTTGTCACAGGAGATGTAGGGGCTATTTTGGCACACCTAAAAGATGACCATAAGGTTGACATGCATGACGGGTGCACCTTTAACCACCGGTATGTTAAGTCGAACCCACATGAGGTTGAAAATGCGACATGGATGCTTACGGTATTTGCTCTTCTTATCAATTGTAATTAGTTTTTGTAATGAAGTTAGTTTATGAAAACAAATATTTTGTTTGTTTATCAATTCCAACACCTTTAATTGGGTACTGATCCTCATAGCATTGTTTATTCCTAAGTATGTGTCCTCAGACCAGATAGAATAGCTTGTTGGTTATTAAATTTGGGTACCAATTTATAATGGATCCATGATTTTAGTCCAAATATGGATCTGTTAAGTGTTAACGCAGTTAAGTATTTGCATTCTTTGGTATTGGTAGTATTTCTATTAAATTTATGTATGCAGTATACACCTATGGGACATCAAAATACAAAGTACAGCCCTGCAAATTTAGAAGAACCTCATATTCACGTTGAAAGATGAAAAAATTCACATACAACCTGCCTCTTCTACTTCTATGAAACCATGTAAATTATACTTCCTTTTCTTCCTCATTTGGTAGAGAGATAAATGGTGCAGGACATGTTTTTACTTTCCAGCCATTTTGGGATTTACATGATGTTTATTATTTCTGCAAGGTACACATGAATTTCACACTTTGCAGGTTTATATGTGAATTTCTTCTTGTCTGATTAGTCCGGTACACAAAATATTCTGATGGTTTCTTATGAGAAGGCTGCTGATCTATGTACCCTCAAAATTCTACCAGAATCCAGGTAGAATTCAATCTCTATTGTGTCTTACTAAACACTGACACTTGCATTGATAGGTTTTCAACTGTTTTGGGCAACACTTCTGCCTTCATTTTGAAGCGTTTCTCCTAGGAGTAGCTCCAGTCTACATGGCATTTCTTCGGTTCATGGGGGAAGATGAGGACGCAAAGGGCTATGGTTACAGCTTGGAGGTTGGTGGCAATGGTCGAAAGTTGATATGGCAAGGGGTGCCAAGAAGCATCAGGGATGGCCACAGGAAGGTGCGTGACAGCCATGACGGCCTCATAATCCACCGAAAGATGGCTCTCTTCTTCTCTGGTGGCAACCGTCAAGAGCTCAAACTCAGAGTCACTGGTCGTATCTGGAAGGAGCAGTGACCAAGACCAAATGTTGAGTACAAACTTGTTCAGGCTTCTATTGCATGCTTAGATTGGGTTATCTTACAATTATGCCACTGATTTGTGGTCAGAATCACAAGTCATTCCAAGGAGGGTTTAGTAGAGTTGCTGATTCTGTTATATACTAGTCTGACCATTAAGCTTAACCCAACTGTCAATCCACGGTAATGAAAACATTAAGATTGCTATTTCAAAATATGGCAGGTTGAAAAAAAATGTAAAATATTTGAAGTACTTGAAATTTAGCATTTATCTAATAAGATTGGATTGTCCATCAGGGGAAATATCAGTGGCATTTATGTAGTAAACCCTAATAAGATCACTAGCAATTGATGCCAGTAGATGTAAAACAAAAGGTTGTCTTGAATTAGTCATGGAACTCTGCCATTCACTTTGCTTATGTAATTTAGGATGAACTATAAACTATTTTTAGATCAATTTATTCTTGCTCCGCTCCCCCATCCCTGGCTTACACTTCTCTAATATAGTTTGTAGTGCTTGGCTTCAACAGTTCTAGCTATTAACTGCTATTGTGCTTTGACGGATACTCTCCAGTTTGTTTTAGAGATGCCCTTGTATTGTATGGACCTGGAGGAAGTAACTATCCCGGTTTTCTAAATGAATGACACTAATAGAGTTGTTTTCAAATATTTGACAATTTTATACTTGTTGAGAATATTTGGTCACAAGTAACATCGAGATGTTTTTTCAACATTTACACATTGTGATTCAATACTAAAGTAAATATGAGGATATATGGCTATATTCTAATTTTATTTATTTGTGGTTCTAAATGAATATGATAAAAGAGCAAAGCTAGGGTATGATATTTAGAACCTTGTTTTGCTTTCAAGTGTTGGGTGTTGGGTCTTGGGTGGGACAACGCCGCGGAGCAAAAGGAAAAGGAGGCAAAATTTAGCAATTCCATGAACTAATTAATAAATAATATTTATTTATTTTTGCTTCTCCGGGTAACCGGGTTCCACTTGTTCAGATTCAAACCCATTTACTAATAAAAAAGCATCACGAATGCAACGGGCCGGATAAATCCGATTTTTTTAAAAATACCCATTAAAAAATTAATTTAATAAAAATAACCAGATCTGAACTGAAATTTTAAAACTACCCAGATTGCGGATTTTTTCCGCGACCTGGAATTTTTATTCCGGGCCGCGGAAAAAATTCGTGCCCCGAAATTTTATTTATTTATTTATTTTTTAATTTTTTATTCCGAGCGCGGATATTTTCCGTGGCCTGGATTTTAAAATTTTTTTTTTTTTTTTTTTAGAGTTTGGAGAAAAAAAAATTATTTTTTTGGCCCAACTTTGCACCTCTGGTTAACATATCAAAACACTTTCAAAAATTATGAAAATTGACCGACATGCATTCTTGACTTCATAGAATAAGACTGTAAAGTTTCATACAAAATCTCAAAACAGATTGTGAGATATCGGCTCTCAAAAATTGCCTGAACTGCTGAAGGAGTGCTTCTGACCCCAACTTTGCACCTCTGATTAACATACCAAAACACCTTCAAAAATCATGAAAATTTACTGACATGCATTCTTGACTTCATAAAATAAGACTGTGAAGTTTCATACAAAAGATCAAAACAGATCGTGAGATATCGGCTCTCAAAAATTGCCCGAACTGCTGAAGAAGTGCTTCTGACCCCAACTTTGCACCTATGATTAACATACCAAAACACCTTCAAAAATAATGACAATTTACTGGCATGCATTCTTGACTTCATAGAATAAGACTGTGAAGTTTCATACAAAATCTCAAAACAGATCGTGAGATATCAGCTCTCAAAAATTGCTCGAACTGCTGAAGGAGTGCTTCTGAGCCCAACTTTGCACCTGTGATTAACATACCAAAACACCTTCAAAAATCATGAATTAATTTAATATACGAGAAAAAAGCTATTGATCTAAGAAATATTTCATAACAAACTTTTATAATATCAGTAAAATATGTATGATAATCCATGAACTATGATGCCTAATGCAAGGCATGACTTTTTACATGAAATGACTGATCAATAAATTTTAATTTTTATAAATTTCATACATATATTTATAAAACATTTAAATTACATTTTCCCTCTCTAAACAAAAATATCTCACATTAATCCTTCTAACTTTTAAAATTATAAATTCTGTTTAATGTTACATATGATATATTTATCCTTCTAAAATTCAAAAAACTCTAATATTTATCCTTCTAAACCATTAATATTACATACTTCTCACCAAATTTGAAGTATCATATTTATCCTTCTAAAATATAAAAACTCTCCAATTTAGTTACCTTTCTATCGTCATTCAGTCATTTTAAATAAAGAAATCTCGCATTCCGTTCTATTTGCTCTCATGTAAGGCGGCACAAAAAGTTCGTAGTTCGTGATTTGATTTGAGTTTGATTCAAAAAAAGTTCGTAATTAATTCAATTTGAAATTAGTTTGTTATGAAACAAATCAAACCAATTCGTTTTGAATCTTATTCAAACTCAAACTCAAACTGGGTATATATAGTTTGTTCGAAATTAGTTCGGGCAATTTTTTAGAGCCGATATCTCACGATCTGTTTTGAGATTTTGTATGAAACTTCACAGTCTTATTCTATGAAGTCAAGAATGCATGTCGGTAAATTGTCATGATTTTTGAAGGTTTTTTGATATGTTAATCAGAGGTGCAAAGTTGGGCTCAGAAGCACTCGTTCAACAGTTCGGACAATTTTTGAGAGCCGATATCTCACAATCTGTTTTGAGCTTTTGTATGAAACTTCACAGTCTTATTTTATGAAGTCAAAAATGGATGTCGGTAAATTTTCATGATTTTTGAAGGTGTTTTGGTATGTTAATCAGAGGTGCAAAGTTGGGGTCAGAAGCACTCCTTCAGCAGTTCGGGCAATTTTTGAGAGCCGATATCTCACGATCTGTTTTGAACTTTTGTATGAAACTTCACAGTCTTATTTTATGAAGTCAATAATGTATGTCAGTAAATTTTTATGATTTTTGAAGGTGTTTTGGTATGTTAATCAGAGGTGCAAAGTTGGGGTCAGAAGCACTCCTTCAGCAGTTCGGGCAATTTTTGAGAGCCGATATCTTACAATCTGTTTTGAGATTTTGTATGAAACTTTACAGTCTTATTCTATGAAGTCAAGAATGCATGTCGGTAAATTTTTATGATTTTTGAAGGTGTTTTGATATGTTAACCAGAGGTGCAAAGTTGGGCCAAAAAATATATATTTTTTTTCTCCAAACTCTATAAAAAAAAATATATATATATTATTTTAAAATCCGGGCCGCGGAAAATATCCGCGCTCGGAATAAAAAATTAAAAAATATATATATATATTTTTTTTCGGGGCGCAAATTTTTTCCGCGGCCCGGAATAAAAATTCCGGGTCGCAGAAAAAATCCGCGATCTGAGTAGTTTTAAAATTTCAGTTCAGATCTGGTTATTTTTATTAAATTAATTTTTTTAATGGATATTTTTAAAAAAATCGGTGGATAAATTAACCTCAATACAACTATGCATATAAATATATCGCATCAAATTTATTTCAATAATCTTTGCCATCGGAGCATACATTGCAGATTCAGTAACAAAATCTATTTTTTTTATTTTTCAAATTTCATCTTATTAGACATATCAGATTCTTGATATGTCATCTATCATTTAATAAATCTAAAATTATACTAATATTTTATTGTATTTTCTTAACTTTTACTAAATTCTATTTAATTCGTAAGCTTTGAATTTCTTTCATAAAAACACATCTACATCTCACCACATATATATAGCATGAGGAGGGTTCAAATGCACTCAAATTTTTTTGCACCCAAATGCACCCTATCTTTCAAATCTTTTTTCTCCGTTTTCAAAGTCCGAATGGTCAATCCGAACCGTTAGATGCGATCTATATATTAAGATGTGCTTGCAGACCAAATTTTACATTTTTTGGAATTTTTTTACTATTTATTAGACCACTTTGAAAATAGCTGATCCAATGGTCCAGAAAATGTAAAATCAGCGATTTTCAAAGTGGCTTAATAAATAGTAAAAAAATTCCAAAAAATGTAAAATTTGGTCTCCAAACATATCTTAATATATAGATCGCATCTAACGGTTCGGATTGACTATTCGGACTTTGAAAATAGAGAAAAAGAATTTGAAAGATAAAATGCATTTGAGTGCACAAAAATTTGAGTGCATTTGAACCCTCCTATGTGCATATAGGCACTTTACTGGGCACTCCGCACTCCATACCATAATTTTGTGCCTCAAGTACATCTCTAGATAGATAGAGATGTTCGGCTGCGTCGGATATAAATATAATAGGATGAATAATGAATTGGATTGGCTCTATTTAGTGTTTCGGTGAAAAGTAAAAAAGAACGCACGAGTGATCTCATCCATAAACTTAGAGTGTGATCCAGAATCAGAAGGTAAAACCTTATTAATGGAGAAAGTTCCGAATCCGAGGAAACTTAATTAGAAGTTGTAGATGTTTTTGTAAGTTAATTTTGCAGTGAATTTTATCTCACGTCAAGTGGAGCTTGAATTGATTGACAAAGTTATGACAATAATACAAACATGTGTCTGTAGTTTAGTTTCTGCCACTATTTTTGTCTAGACCACAACCCTGACTCAAACACATGCACAGAATCCAAGTACTTATTCACTTTCTCCATTTCTCCATTTCTCCACTTTCATATCTTTTCAAAACTTTCGGGTACGTCTCCACAAAATGGATGCACGTTTTTTGACTTAGAATTAGTTTAAAAGGAGGGCAGATTATTAGAAAAATTATCACATCTTTCATTGAACAAGAGCTTAATTAAGACCGGAAGGATTCGTCAGTTCTACGCTTTACTCTTTCCTCTTACTCTCTTTATTTATCATTGTTGGATTTATTTAATAGTATGCCCGTTATGGGAAATTCGAATCCAAAACCCAAACCTGTTATGAAGAGGTGCTGACCCATTATGAAGAGGTACATTTGTTTTTATATATACCCTATCCTTCTGTCTCTTCAGATAATCTGATAACGATAACAGTAACTGCCATTGTTTCGGAAAAAGGAAAACACTATGTTAATATTTGAAGGTCTTAAGTCATGGAAAACGCAGGGCTTCTGGCTTCGGCTTGTGATTCCGTGCAGAATCAGTGATACTGCTACGCTCGCAAGATCCGCTTCTGCACGAAGATTAACAGAGTAATTTGTAAGTTCTATCCGTTGATTAATATTGGTATCAAAGCTTTTATAGCATATATTAATGTTTTAATACTAAATACAAATTTTATTTTAATATATGAGACGAATTTGAATACAAATTTTATTTTTCTGTATCAGATACGAATTTTATTTTAATATATTAAAATTTGGATGCAAATTTGTTTTTAAATTTATTTTTCTGTATCAGATACGAATTTTATTTTAATATATTAAAATTTGGATGCAAATTTGGTTTTAATATATGATACAGATTTGATAAATCTAAATACGTATTTTATTTTAAAAACGTATTTAACTATATTCACTGTTTTGGAGATTTTTTGATGTGTATTGTTTGGAGATGCGTTGCAAAATAGGGATGCAAAATAGTGAACATCCTTTGAAAGCAACAATAAATTCTTTTCTCGGATCTTGTACAAGTGGGTCGGACAATTATTTGGTCCAAATGAATTACAACCGTTAGATGAACCATTTTTGTTTCAGAATTGTCAGATTGGATGGTTGGTATTTGGTGTGAATCATTTTTATACTTTCAGATTATACAGAATCCAATTTTAATTCAAAGAGTGGTAATGGATGGTCAATTACAGTCGGAAATAAAGAGATCAATGCGCCGGTTCAAGGCTAGATGAACTTGGTCCATTTCTTGCTTGTGAACCGCGAAACAAACATTATTTTGTTGCCGCTGGGGCTTGAACTCGAGTTATGTGCTATAGAAAATATTTTTCGAATTAAATGGTTGATGTTTGATGTGGATCATTTTTATACTTTGAGATTGTACACAATTCAATATTTTTATACTTTGAGATTGTACACAATTCAATTTTAATTCGAAGAGCAGTAATGAATGGTCCATTACATTCGGAAATGGAGAGATGAATGCGTCGATTCAACGCTAGATGAACTTGGTCATTTCTTACTTGTGAACCGCGAAAAAATATTATTTTGTTACCACTAAGGTATTGGCGTATTGCAGTGCAACAGACTTGGGGATTGTTTGCGAATTTTGCAAAAACAAAACTAACATTTCTGAACATAAAAACACGAAACGTCGAGAACATTAAATATGCATTTCTCATCAACTGTAACTATTCGACCCGTCTCGTGTTTCCCACTCCCACTCCTGACCTCACCACTCCTTGCCATCTCTTCTTCTCCCACTCCTCTCCATTGGCCGTTGATCCAAACAAGACTTCTCTTCCGTGCCGGTGCCGGCCTTAGCTCTACCCCGCTCCGATCGCTCTCCGACATGGATCGAGCTCCTGCTGCCACGTCAGATACTATGTCATCCGGGCAAATGGTGTTCCAGCCTATACTACAAGAGGGGGTCTTCAGATTCGATTGCACAGCGGATCACCGGGCCAAGGCGTATCCCAGCCTCTCTTTCGCTGATCAAAAGCTCAGGGAAGTTCTGATCAAAGCTGTTAGTTTTCAGGTGCCGGAGTTTGTCCCTCGTTTCGACTGCGGTTACGGCCAACAGAAGGTGGAGATCAAGGTATAATAAAAGATCCTGTGAACTTAATGATGTATATATACGTGCTCTGTTACAGGAATACTTAATTGAGTTTGATCAATTGTGCTTTTATGATTTATGTATTTAATAGCTTCCTGATGGAACATCTTTCTATGGGACTGGAGAAGCAAGCGGGCCGCTTGAGAGGACTGGAAAGCGGGTGCGCTTCTCTATGTTATCAAACCTCACGTTTTTGGATTTAAAAAAAAAAAATAAGAAATGGTGAACTTCTACGGTAAATGCATATTATCCCCCCCTTTTTTTGGTATGCACTGATTTTCGTTTTTGTGTTTGGTGCACGAACATTCTTATTACAATATTTTTAATTGTTTGTGATGATTGATCATGATTTTCTAGTTGGTTCTTTCAAGCATTTGATCGAGCATGTATCATTCATTAGAAGAAAAACAGTGTTTAAAGTTCGAGAACACCTCAGATCTATTACTTCTGTAAATCTTCCTCTGAACGTCCGCTCAAGTTAATCCTTTACCTTGGATAAATGTATTAGATATTTACATGGAACACAGACGCATGGGGCTTTGGCCCTGGGACTACATCTCTGTATCAATCACATCCTTGGGTTCTAGCTGTACTGCCGGATGGGAAGGCATTTGGTATTCTAGCCGATACCAGTAGGCGTTGTGAGGTATACTAATTTTAGTATTTTACCGTGAAAATCTTTGTATTTTTTGTTACTTCTATTTTGCATTTTTTTTTCTTAAATTTTGTTTTATGGTTTGTTTGTCAACAGGTTGACCTGAGAGAAGAATGTATTATACGAATTATATCAGCAGATTCTTACCCTGTGGTTACTTTTGGTCCTTTTGGGTCTCCTAATGAAGTGTTGATGTCGCTTTCCCGTGCAATTGGTTAATTACCTGTCTATTCTCACTCCACTTCTAAGCTGTTTTTGTTATATATTTAGTCCATATGTGCTTTGGATGTTACAGTTTCGCCTATTTGGCCTCCAATTGACTGTTTATGACATACTGGGATTACCATTGAATTGCAGGTACTGTGTTTATGCCTCCAAAATGGTGTCTGGGCTACCAGCAATGTAGATGGAGTTATATGTCTGCTGAAAGAGTACTTGAGGTACTATAGGCTCATCGTAACATTTACTGATTCTTTCCTCATACTAAATTATTTCCCATTCCTGTAACTTGTGATTAATGATTCCTTTCTGCAAGACGAGAAAGCTAGCACTTCTTAAATATTTTGCAGAGATCTTGATTTACTTGCCAGTTATGTTTTTGTGCCTTTTCAAATTGTATTTTGATGGTCCTATCACACAGGTGGCAAGAACATTTCGGGAGAAGAAGATTCCATGTGATGTTATATGGATGGACATTGACTATATGGATGGATTTAAATGCTTTACCTTTGACAAGGTGAGTGCTTTGTTGAGAGGTTTGCATAAACAGTTTATCTAAACTAATTTAGAATGTTATGAAATTGATTTCTAATGGTTAATTTGACTATGATGTGCTGTTATTTGTTTTATTTCACTACATATTTGTTCACTTTTTACAGAAGACATTCCCTGATCCAAAGTCCATGGTAGATGAACTCCATTCCATTGGTTTCAAAGCAATATGGATGCTTGACCCAGGGATAAAAAAAGAAGATGGTTATTTTGTATATGAAAGCGGCTTAAAAAATGATGTATGGGTCCAAAAGTCTGATGGAACCCCTTATGTTGGTATGCTTTAATCAAATTCTGTACCTTTTCTCAAATCAATATATATAAAGAGTTTATCAGTATAAATTTATTGTATTGGTTTTCTCTCTTCTTTTTGTTTATTCTTTTTCCAGGTGAAGTATGGCCTGGGCCTTGTGTTTTCCCTGACTACACACAAGAAAAGACTCGTTCATGGTGGGCACAACTTGTTAAAGACTTTGTATCAAATGGTGTTGATGGGATCTGGAATGATATGAATGAACCTGCAGTTTTCAAAGTACATCCTCAAATTTCGTAAAACTTTTTACTGGTCTTTAGTAATATTGCTAAGTTTTCTTCAGGGAATTAGGTTCTTTTTCCTACTTGGAAGTGGAATAACTATAATGTTGATGTTAATGTGCAGACTGTGACTAAAACAATGCCAGATAGTAACATCCACAGAGGTGATAGCAACCTTGGAGGCCAACAAAATCATACTTTCTATCACAATGTAAATTTTTTGAACAGCATTTTGTTCATTTTTCTGTGGGTTTTATTTTTTCATATTGTGGATTTTAAATAATGTTGGAGTCTTCATATAGGTTTATGGAATGCTGATGGCAAGGTCAACGCATGAGGGGATGAAATTGGGGAGTCCAACAAAGAGGCCTTTTGTTCTCACTCGAGCCGGATTTGTGGGGAGCCAACGGTATGCTGCCACCTGGACTGGTGATAACTTGTCAAATTGGGAGCACTTGCACATGAGTTTGTCCATGGTACTACAATTGGTAAGTTAAATCTGTGAACAAATACCACGCATAAAATCATTCACACAAGGTTCTCTTTCTTTTTATAACGGTCTTTTCTTCTTTATTATTTTCGCCAGGGCCTAAGTGGACAGCCATTGTCAGGACCTGATATAGGCGGTTTTGCAGGAGATGCTACTCCTAAACTTTTCGGTAGATGGATGGGAATTGGTGCAATGTTTCCCTTTTCACGGGGCCATTCTGAAAAAGGGACCAGTGATCATGAGCCCTGGTCTTTTGGAGAAGAGGCATGTGCAAACATTGGTCAATATATTTTTTTAAATTCTTCATTATGATTTTGTTATGTCTGAGACAACAAAGATTTGTCATGTAGTGTGAAGAAGTATGTCGTCTTGCATTGTTAAGGAGATCTCGGTTGATACCACATCTATACACATTATTTTACTTAGCTCACACCAAGGGCATTCCAGTTGCAGCTCCCACCTTCTTTGCTGGTATTTATACATATTTTTTTTCCCCCTTTCTGTTTAGTTTTTGCTTACTTACTGAACCTTTAATGGAGTATATGTAATTTTGAGTTTCTTTTGTAGATCCTCAAGACCAAAAGCTTCGAACTGTTGAAACTTCATTTTTGCTGGGACCTCTCCTTGTTTGTTCCAGGTAATCCGTTCCTAAGATGGAACTTTATTACAATTTTAGAGATTACGTCTTTTAATTTTTGTATAAATGAAATCGACAGATAAGTGATGTGAAAGTTATGCATGTTTCATGGCAGCACATTGTCTGATAAAGGCGCACATGAGTTGTCTCACCCGACTCCAAAGGGCATATGGTTGCCTTTTGATTTTGGAGATTCACATCCTGTAAGTTCAGATTATGAAAACTCTAATTAAATACTTATGTGGAAGAAATTTCTCTTTTGCCTATTGATTACTTGTACTTTTATAAAAAGGAAGCGTTTTGTTTATTTAGGACCTTCCTATACTGTACTTGCAAGGAGGAGCGATACTTCCTGTTGGACTCCCTTACAATCATGTTAGTGAAGCTAGTCTACAGGATGATTTGACACTGTTTGTTGCATTGGACAAAGATGGTACTATTTCTTTGACCTTTCTTGACCAAGAGAAAAAAAACCCTGGTCTTTTTCGTTCAATGTAAAAAAGATAAAAATTTCTTCTTGGTAAAGAGACTGACACACACACACACTAAATACTACGATTTCCTGTTTTCATGTCTAAAATTGATGTGTTTTTAACATTCTTAAACAGGTAGAGCTCAAGGTGTGCTATTTGAAGACGATGGTGATGGATACGGGTACACTAACGGGGAGTACCTGTTGACTTATTATGTTGCAGAAAAGAATTCCTCAGCTGTGACCGTAAAAGTCTCTAAAACTGAAGGTACATGGAAGCAGCCGGCACGTGTTCTTCACATACATCTCTTGCTAGGAGGATATGCCAAGGTCCTCTCTCTTTCATCCACCCCTATTAACACCTGGAGTTTAAATGCAAGGTTGAATTTGATTCTTCTTTTTTATTTTATTTTCTTGGAATTGGCATTCTTCAGGTTAGTGCAGATTGTGTGGATGGAGAGGAAGTGCACATCACAATACCTTCTACTTCGGAGGTGTCTAAACTGATGGCAGCTAGTGAAAAAGAGCATAAGAAACATCTAGGTACAGTCTGAACTTTTGGTGTTGTCATTTTGATGACATCAAACTCAGAATACATGGCCTTTACATTATGAGGACCTAACTGGTGTCAGGCATGATGGGCCTTGATTTTAAATGCATATGGTTTATTTTACTAATTACTATGTTTTCTCTTTAAAAGAATATTATTATTATTATTATTATTATTATTATTATTATTATTATTATTATTTATCATTGTATGAATTATGCAGAGACTGTGAAGGCTATCCCTGACGTAGACAAGCAGCCGGGACAGAAGGGAGTTGAGCTTTCAAAGACTCCTGTTGATCTGAAGAGTGGCGACTGGTCTCTTAAATTGGTGCCTTGGATTGGTGGTCGTGTTATTTCCATGACCCATCTACCCTCTGGTGAAATTTTACTATTGTCTTAATATTTTAAGGGGGACACATGTTTAGCAGTTCGCAATTTCACTCTTACTACAAATAAAATTTACTCTTACACAGTAGTTTATTAAGTAATAAAAAAAATTAATTTGGTTGTTTCGTACTTAAAACACAACTTCAGGTACCCAGTGGGTACACAGCAGAGTTGAGAGGGATGGATATGAAGAGTACAGCGGTACAGAATACCGGTCTGCTGGATGCACTGAGGAGTATAAAGTTATAAGGTATTTAGTTATGATAAATTTCACTTTATGGACAATTTTTGTTTCTTCTGTAATTACTTAATGACAAATCTATGTTTTTCCTAGTTAATGCTGCTATAATTGTAACCAAGTTTCTAAATAGCAATTATCCTGTTGTTGCGGAAAGGCTTAAAAAATGCTATAGTGCTGCTATAGTGCACTATAGAGCTTTTAAGGTCCGAAAACACTATAGCGCGCTATTTAGAATATTGGTTGTAAGTTGTAAACATTAGCAGAATATGCAATAATCATTTTATTATGAAATGTTATACAGGAGGGATCTTGAGCAGTCTGGTGAGCAGGAATCCATTTGCAATAATCATTTTATTATGAAATGTTATACAGGAGGGATCTTGAGCAGTCTGGTGAGCAGGAATCCATTTGCAATAATCATTTTATTATGAAATGTTATACAGGAGGGATCTTGAGCAATCTGGTGAGCAGGAATCCATTTGCATGGAAGGCGATATTGGTGGAGGCTTGATTATCCAACGCCATATTTCAATTTTGAAGAATAATCCAAAAATTATTCAGTTTGACTCCAGCATTGTTGCTCAGAGTGTTGGTGCTGGTTCTGGTGGCTTTTCAAGGTTTAAAAAATTATAAAATATTACAATTCTTTGTGTTATTCTAATATTTCTCTTTTTCTCGATCTAACATGATTCAAGATGTGCTAGTCCATTCCGAGAAATTTATGCTTAGTTCCTGGTTCTCTTTCTTTTGTCACACTTAAATATTTTTCTTCTGAAAAGGATGAGTGCTGATGAACTGCTTTTGATTTGGAAGGTTGGTTTGCTTGAGAGTTCATCCCACATTCGCCCTCTTGAATCCAACAGAAGTCATAGTTTCTTTCATTTCATTTGATGGATCCAAACATGAGATTTCGCCTGAATCAGAGGAACAATCCTTTGAGGGAAATCTCCGCCCAAATGGTAACTAAGATTTATTTTAGTAGCTTAAAATTTACAATAGATTTGTTTGGAACTAAAGGCTTGATTGTTGTTGTTGTTGTTGTAAATTTTACAATTTGGTTCAGACAATTCTCAGTAGTGTTATGGATTGGAATATTGTAGGCGAATGGGTGCTTGTGGATAAATGTGCAGGTTTAAGCCTGATCAACCGCTTTGAGCCGAGTCAGGTGAGTAAATGCGTGGTGCATTGGGGCCCAGGCACTGTCAACTTGGAGCTGTGGTCAGAGGAGAGGCCAGTTTCCAAAGAAACACCTTTGAAAATTCTTCATTCTTATGAAGTCATCAAGGCAAGTAGCCAGACTATTAGGTTGTAAGTTATCACTGAATTTAAAAGACCGTTATTATTGTGGCCTTAAATGGAGTAACCGTTAAGCATGTAACTTTTTTTTTTTTTTTTTTTTTTTTGTGAGAACCTGTTGTGATGTGTCTACTGGATGAGATATGAATTACTTGTGGCAGTTATCTAATTTATCTGTGGTTGTGTTTATATGTGTGGATCTAATTTACCGCCACATTTACAGTTCACTAGTCGCTTTAGATAAAATTTGTAAACTATTTTTCTCTAACTTGGACTGCCAAGGACACTGTAATGTACTGTACTGGCCAGTGATCCGGGCTGGTTCTTGTCGGTTTCTACTGAGCTCACATCACGTACATCAGGAAAGTTCGAACTTTGTTGAGGCAAGCTTCAAAATTTTTGAGAGACCATCTCGTATCAATGAAGCAAGAAACAAATTTTAAAATAAAAATAAACTTATATAATCTGTTTAAAAAATTGTTCAGTCTTTAAATTATCAGTTAGTGAGAACAAATAATTTTATATTTTTACTTGTGACACGTACACAAGCGTATGTCAAAATTAAACATTTTTCTTATACAAACTACATATTTTTTTATATTTTTATTGAATGATAAAATGAAGATTTTATATATTTAAAATGAATTTTAGTAGAAAAGATATTGAAATTGGATACATTTATATATTTTTAAATTTAGGAAGATAAATATGATATTATGAATTTAATTTAGAAGAAAAAAAATACAAAATTTCAAAAAATTTAAAGGGTATACATGATGTTTTTCCCAATTTTTTAAATTTGAATGTTCAGAAATGAACAAAACACATCAAATAAAAAATTAAAAAAGACAATAACCTTGCTCTCCTCTTATCCTTTACCCTACCCCCTTTATCTTATCTTATGCAAATGACAACCTAACTTGAGCAATAACAACTTGGATTTTGAATACACACGCTGCTGATTGCTGACTAAGACTTTACTAAAATCTATAATTTTTAATCAGAATGATTGTAGCGGAGCATGGCATGCCTGTTTGTCCTTCAAATTATTTTTGTCCATAACAATTTGTACTTCGTCTCCATTTTATTGAAATCGGGCTAATGGATGCGGTTCTGTATATAGCGGAGCTGCAGCGGACACTGTACTATTTTTATAAATATTAAAAACAACAAATTTATGCTTGAAAAAAATGGGTTACTTCGTCCCTTTCATACTTGTCTAAATTCCTACTATACATATTGTTTTGCTCGTGAGCATAGTTCCATGATTCACCAATTAAATCTGAATAATTTGTTTTTTCGGTGATACCGAATTATTCGGTTGATCAAACTTTGACCGAATTAAATCTGAATAATTCGCAAATTTTTTCTGAATTTTTTCCAAAACATTTATTTTTGTTTTTGTTCTCTTGAAGGACTGAGATCTCTGATTCGAATAATTTCGAATTATTTCCGAATTATTTTTTAATCACAAATTTTTGACCTCGCTAAAAATAATATGAATAATTTATTGGTTACTATGCTCGTGAGACCTTTGAGGTGTTGGCTGGGACAACGCCACGGAGCAATAGGATTAGGGGTGCACAGAAAGTTTGTAGTTTGTGATTCGATTCGAGTTTGATTCGAAAAAGTTCGTAAAAAAATTGATTCAAAATAGTTCGAAATTAATTCAAACCAAATTAAAACTGGATCTGGTTCGTTCGAAATAGGCTCGCAAACTATTCTAGTTCGAATCTCAAAGTAACATGAACCGTTGATTTCCGCTAATAACTTATGTTCGTTGATGACTTAAAAGTTAAAACATAACTCGTAAGTCGTAACCTTAGCTCTCAGTTCTAAAACTCTAGATGACTTTCACCTCTCGTTTTCGACGACTACGATCACTCTTCCTTATCGTAAAAAAGTTCGTAAAAGATTTGAAATTGAGTTCGTAAAAAGTTCGATTCGAAATTAATTCAAACCAAACTTAGTTCGAAATTAATTCAAACCAAATTCAAACTGAAATAAGTTCGATTCGTTTGCAGCCCTAAATAGAATTATAGGAGGGCAAAATTCTGCAATTCCATGAATTTGGAAATTGAGAATGAACTATAAATAATATCACCCCTTTGCTTGTCTGGCTTCCACTTGTTCAAATTTAAACTCATCTCCTAATAAACATGCACCCCGCTTGCAAGTGGAGATGTAAAGAAAAAAGAAAGACAAAAGATGAGACCTAACATTTTTTATTAAAGAAAGACTCAAAGTTGACCTAACAACAACAAAAAGAAGGGACAATTTTACATAAATCGTTCAAAAACTAAAAATTACGTATTTTTTTCTTTCTAAAATTTATAATAACATATTTATCCTTCTAGATTATAATAACTCATATTTTCCTCAATTTATTATATTGTTCATCAAATCACAATCTATGACCTTTTTAAATTTATAATTTTCATTTTGTCATTATAATAATGAAAAGAAAGCAAAGACAATAATCTCACATGAAAATTGCATGTTTGAAATTCAAATAGAAATCCAAAAAAAAAAAAGAATAACTTAATTTCAGTCACTGCCAAGATTTTCACATGAAAATTGCAGTCACTGTCAAGATTTTCAAAAAAAGAAAGAAATCTAAATAGAAATTGCTCATAAACATTAAATAGTTAAGTAACTTAATTTCTAATTACTCAACAAACCCCCCCCCCCCCCCAAAAAAAAAAAAGTAACTCTTCTTACGCAAATTAAACATATTAAACCATAAGACAAATTAAACATTATCCTCGTTATGACATATTCTCCAAAAATTAATTTTTAAATTTTATTTTCAAAATACACATTTGCATATTTTACTGTACACACTAACTTGTAGACACCGCAAACATAAGAGTATGCACCATGTATTTTTGGAATTCATATATGTTTGGATGTAGCGAGAATAGCGGGAACAGTGCTATTCCGATCCATCCAAACATACTCAGGAACAGTGAGAATAGCGTTGTTCTCGCTATTCCTACAAAAACATGGAATAGCAAACTACTATCTCAAATGTTCAATCGCTGTTCTCGCTATTATAAATGTTCAATCCAAACAATATTCTGAATAGCTTTGAGTTAGCGCTATTATTAAATAGTAGCTATTCTAACTATTCTTAACCTACTATTCTCAACCGTAGCTATTCTAGCTATTCTCTAGTGCATCCAAACGTACATTGGCATGAAAATTAAACAATGTCCTATACGTTTCACCTTGAGCCGGATTGGCTCGGATCCTAATCAGACAGTCGAGATGCATTAATGTAGAAGATGCAAACTCATATTTTTAGTTCAAAGATAGAATTCAAGTCACCCAACTATTTAATATCTACAAATAAATTTTTTATTCGGATTTCAAACGTGCTATCTCCCATATGAAAGACATTGTGTTTACCATTAGATTAAAAGCTGATTCTCAATGCATCGGATATTATTTTACATCTAAAATATAATTACAGTTCAACATCTCATTGCACACACCCTGCAATAATTTTGTACCTATGGTACAATATCTCACTTGGTGGTAACCGGCTGCTTTGGAAATTATAGAACGGATCAAATTAATTGTCTCGATTTCTTTAATGTTTCACTGTGAATGTGAATGTCTAGCTTTCGCTATGTGAAAGCTAAAAAGAAGAAAAAGAAACTCATGGAGGTTTTTTATTAGTGATGGGACGAGTGGGAGACAATTTCGAGGCCACTTAAAACTTTTAGTCACAATGTTAAATATGCATTAATTTCTCATAAATTTATATATATATATATATATCATTCGACTCTAGATCTTGTGGCCATCTCGTCTTTCCTACTCCCACTTCTCACCTCGCCATTCCTTTCCATCTCTTCTTCTCTGAGTTCACTCCATTGGTTGCCAATTCAAAAAAATTAAGACTTCTCTTCTGTGCCAGCCTCATCTCTACCCCGCTCCAATCTCTCTCCGACATCAACATGGATGGAGCTCCAGCTGCCTCATCGGATGCCATGTCATCCGGGCAAATGGTGTTCGAGCCGATACTTGAAGAGGGGGTCTTCAGATTCGATTGCACAGCAGATAACCGCACCAGGGCGTATCCTAGTCTCTCCTTCGCTGATCAAACGATCAGGGAGACTCCGATCAAAGCTGTTAGTTTTGAGGTGCCGGAGTTTGTCCCTCGTTTTGAGTGCAGTTACGGGCAACAGAAGGTGGAGATCAAGGTATAACAAAAGCTCGTGCGAACTTAATGATGTATACATGCTATGTTACATGATGTATACATGCTAATTTTGTTTTTATGATTTATGGATTTGATAGCTCCCTACTGGAACATCTTTCTATGGGACTGGAGAAGCAAGTGGACCACTTGAGAGGACTGGAAAGCGGGTGCGCTTCTCTATGTTATCTAACCTCATGTTTTTTTTGCTTTTTGAAATAAGAAATGGTGAACTTCTGTGGTGATTACTATATTATTATTTTTCCTGCTGTTTTTTGGGTGCATATTATTATTGTCCTGCTGCTTTTATGATTTTTTTGTTATAATGATGATTGATGATCATGATTTTCCTGTTGGTTATTTAAAGTATTTGATCGAGCATGCATCATACCTTAGATGTAATTCCTGGCTGAAAGACAATATAAGTAAAGTTTGAGATTACCTTTCAACTATATATTACTTTTGTAAATCTTCCATAGAATTTTTGTTCAACTGAATCCTTTATCTTATAGATATTTACATGGAACACGGATGCAGGGGGCTTTGGCCCTGGGACTACATCTCTGTATCAATCGCATCCTTGGGTTTTAGCTCTACTGCCAGATGGGAAGGCATTTGGTATTCTTGCCGATACCACTAGGCGTTGTGAGGTATAGTAATTTTCATATTTTACCACAAAGGTCTATGTTTTTTTGTTTTTGCTTTTTTTTCTTAAAGTAAGTAATTTTGTTTTATCTACTTCAAAAAAACACTAAAAAAATCTACTTCAAAAAAAGTAATTTTGTTTTATGGTTTGTTTAATTAACAGGTCGACCTGAGGGAAGAATGTACTATACGAATCATATCAGCAGAATGTTACCCTGTGGTTACTTTTGGTCCTTTTGGGTCTCCTAATGAAGTGTTGATGTCTTTTTCCCATGCAATTGGTTAATTAACTATCTATTCTCACTCACTTCTTAGCTGTTTTTGTTATATATTGAGACCATATGTGCTCTGGATTTAACAGTTTCGCCTATTTGACCTCCAATTTGACTATTCATGACATTCTAAGATTACCATTGAATTGCAGGTACTGTGTTTCTGCCTCCAAAATGGTGTCTGGGCTACCAGCAATGCAGATTTAGTTATATGTCGGCCGAAAGAGTACTTGAGGTACTATATGCTCATGACTAACATTTAGTGATTCTTTTCTCTTGTTAACTTATTTCACAATTGTGCTTAATGGTTCCTTTCTGCAAGATGAGAAAGATAGCATTTAATAAAAAAAATTGCAGAGATCTTCATGTACTTTCTAGTCATTTTTTGTGCCTTTTCAAATTGTATTTTGATTGTCCTCAACTCCTGATGCAATTAATGCTGAAATAAACTGTTTTGGATTGCTTGATGAAGTACATTCTTATCTCTATTTTTGTTTCACACAGGTGGCAAGAACATTTCGGGAGAAGGAGATTCCATGTGATGTTATATGGATGGACATTGACTATATGGATGGATTTAGATGCTTTACCTTTGACAAGGTAAGTGCTTTGTTAAGAGGTTTGCATAAACAGTTTATCTAAACTAAATCAGAATATTGTGAAATTGATTTGTAATTGTTAATTTGGCCATGTTGCTGTTATTTGTTTTATTTTACAGGAGACATTCCCTGATCCAAAGTCCATGGTAGATGAACTTCATTCCATTGGGTTCAAAGCAATATGGATGCTTGACCCAGGGATTAAAAAAGAAGATGGTTATTTTGTATGTGAAAGTGGCTCAAAAAATGATGTATGGGTCCAAAAGTCTGATGGAACCCCTTTTGTTGGTATGCTCTAATCAAATATTCTGTACATTTTGTCAGATCAATAGATAATTTTGTTTTATTCTTTTTCCAGGTGACGTATGGCCTGGGCCTTGTGTTTTCCCTGACTACACGCAAGAAAAGACTCGTTCATGGTGGGCGCAACTTGTTAAGGACTTTGTATCAAATGGTGTTGATGGAATCTGGAATGATATGAATGAACCTGCAGTTTTCACAGTAAATATTCCCCAAATTTCTTAGAACATTTTTCTGGCCTTTAGTTAATGTTAATGTGCAGACTGTGACTAAAATGTTGATGTTAATGTGCAGACTGTGACTAAAACAATGCCAGAGAGTAGCATCCACAGAGGTGATAGCAACCTTGGAGGCCAACAAAATCATACTTTCTATCACAATGTAAATTTTGTAAACAACATATCTATCTGTTCATTCATCAATGTGGGTTTAAATTTAATTTCTTCACATTGTGTTAAATAATCTTATAGGTTTATGGAATGCTGATGGCAAGGTCAACCCATGAGGGGTTGAAATTGGGGAGTCCAACCAAGAGACCTTTTGTTCTCACTCGAGCAGGATTTGTGGGGAGCCAACGGTATGCTGCCACCTGGACTGGTGATAACTTGTCAACTTGGGAGCACTTGCACATGAGTTTGTCCATGGTACTTCAATTGGTAAGTTAAAACCATGAACAAGGACCCCTTATTTTCAAAGTGAGTTTTAGAAGTACACTTACATTAATTAGATATAAAATCCTTCATACAAAGTTTATTTTTTTTATAACTTTCTTTTCTTCTTTATCGTTTTGTCAGGGCCTAAGTGGACAGCCATTTTCAGGGCCTGATATAGGTGGTTTTGCGGGAAATGCTACTCCTAAACTTTTTGGAAGATGGATGGGAATTGGTGCAATGTTTCCCTTTTCACGCGGCCATGCTGAAAAAGGGACCCCTGACCGTGAGCCCTGGTCTTTTGGAAAAGAGGCAAGTACAAATATGGTCTATTTATGTTTGACATTCTTAAATATGATTTCTTTATGTCTGAGACAGCAAAGATTTGTCACGTAGTGTGAAGAAGTATGCCGTCTTGCATTGTTAAGGAGATCTCGGTTGATACCACATCTATACACATTATTTTACTTCGCTCACACCAAGGGCATTCCAGTTGCAGCTCCCACCTTCTTTGCTGGTATATATTTTTTTTACCTATTCTGTTTAGTATTTGCTTATTTACTGAACCTTTAATGGATATATGTAACTTTGAGTTTCTTTTATAGATCCACAAGACCAAAAACTTCGGACTGTTGAAAATTCTTTTTTGCTGGGACCCCTCCTTGTTTGTTGCAGGTAATCGGTTCCTAAGATGGACCTTTATTACAATTTTAGGGAATACCTCTTTTCATTTTGTGTAAATGAAATCAATGGATAATGAGCTCAAAGTTGTTATGCATGTACATGGCAGCACATTATCTGATAAAGGCGCTCATGAGTTGTCTCACCTTATTCCGAAGGGCATATGGTTGCCTTTCGATTTTGGAGATTCACATCCTGTAAGTTCAGACCATGAAAACTCTAATTTGATACTCTTTAGCCTATTGAATACTTTAGTTTTATAAAAATAAAGTGTTTTTATTTTATTTTATTTTATTTAGGACCTTCCTATACTGTACTTGCAAGGAGGAGGAATCCTTCCTGTTGGTTTCCCTTACTACCATGTTGGTGAAGCTAATCCACTGGATGATTTGACACTTTTTGTTGCATTGGACAAAGACGGTATTATTTCTTTGACCTTTCTTGACCAAGAGAAAAAACCCTGGTCTTTTTCCTTCAATGTAAAAAAGATAAAAACTTCCTCTTGGCTAAGAGACTGAGACACACACACACACACACACACACACTAAAGACTATGATTTCCTTTTGTCATGTCTAATTTATTTTAACATTCTTAAACAGGTAGAGCTCAAGGTGTGCTATTTGAAGACGATGGTGATGGATATGGGTACACTAACAGGGAGTACCTCTTGACTCATTATGTTGCTGAAAAGAATTCCTCAGTTGTGACCGTAAAAGTCTCTAAAACTGAAGGTTCATGGAAGCGGCCGGCACGTGTTCTTCACATACATCTCTTGCTAGGAGGATATGCCAAGGTCGTCTCTCCCTTTCATCCACCCCTATTAACATCTGGAATTTATTTGCAAGGTTGAATTTAATTCATCTCTATTTTTCTTTTCTGGGAATTGGGATTCTTCAGGTTAGTGCTGATTGTGTGGATGGAGAGGAAGTTCACATCACAATACCTTCTACTTCGGAGGTGTCTAGACTGATGGCAGCTAGTGAAAGAGAGCATAAGAAACATCTAGGTACAGTCTGAAGTTTTAATTAGGTTTTGTCATTTTGATGACATCAAACTCAGAATACTTGGCCTTTACACTATAAGGACCTAACTGCTGTCAGGCATGATGGGAATTATGCAGAGACTGTGAAGGCTATACCTGACGTAGACAAGCAGTCGGGACAGAAGGGAGTTGAGCTTTCAAAGACTCCTGTTGATCTGAAGAGTGGTGATTGGTCTCTTAAATTGGTGCCTTGGATTGGTGGTCGTGTTATTTCCATGACCCATTTACCCTCAGGTGAAATTTTATTTTTTTTCTTAATATTTTAGGGAGGACACATTGTTTAGTAATCAGTAGTCCGCAATTTCACTCTTACCACAAATAAAATTTACTCTTACACAAAATTTTATTAAGTTATAAAAAAAAATTAATTTGGTTATTTCATACAAAAAACACAACTTCAGGTACGCAGTGGCTACACTGCAGAGTTGAGAGTGATGGATATGAAGAGTACAGCAGTACAGAATACCAGTCTGCTGGATGCACTGAGGAGTATAAAGTTGTAAGGTATTTAATTATGGTAAATTTCACTTTACGGACAATTTCCATTTCTTCTATAGTTACTTAATGGAAAATCTATTATCTATGTTTTTTCTATTAAATGCTGGTATAGTTGTAAGTTGTAACCACCAGTAGAATGTGCAATAATCATTTTATTATGAACTGTTTCATAGGAGGGACCTTGAGCAGTCTGGGGAGCAGGAATCAATTTGCATGGAAGGTGATATTGGTGGAGGCTTGATTATCCAACGCCATATTTCAATTTTGAAGAATAACCCAAAAATTCTTCAGTTTGACTCCAGCATTGTTGCTCAGAGTGTTGGTGCTGGTTCTGGTGGCTTTTCAAGGTTTAAAAAATTATAAAATATTACAATTCTTTGTGTTATTCTAATGTTTCTCTTTTTCTCGATCTAACATGATTCAAGATGTACTTAGTGCTAATGAACTGCTTTTGATTTGGAAGGTTGGTTTGCTTGAGAGTTCATCCCACATTCGCCCTCTTGAATCCAACAGAAGTCATAGTTTCGTTCATTTCAATTGATGGATCCAAACATGAGATTTCGCCTGAATCAGAGGAACAATCCTTCGAGGGAAATCTCCGCCCAAATGGTAACTAACTAAGATTTATTTTAGTAGCTTAAAATTTACAATTTGGTTTAGACAATTCTCAGTAGTACCGTTACGGATTGGAATATTGTAGGTGAATGGATGCTTGTGGATAAATGTGCTGGTTTAAGCCTGATGAACCGCTTTGAGCCAAGTCAGGTGAGTAAATGCCTGGTGCATTGGGGCCCAGGCACAGTCAACTTGGAGCTGTGGTCAGAGGAGAGGCCAGTTTCCAAAGAAACACCTTTGAAAATGCTTCACTCTTATGAAGTCATCAAGGCAATTAAGTAGGTAGATTAATTATTAGTTTGTAACTTGAAAGATTGATTGTCATTATTATGGCATGCATGCATGTAACTGTTTTATTTTAATAGCCACCAGTGATGTGTCTACTTGCGGCAGTTCTCTAATTTATCTTTGGTTGTGTTTACCTATCTTAAAGTTTTGAAGGCTGAATTATTGAATTATAATCTACTATTCTATTCTGTGGGCTAGCTTATGGTCAGATCCTTCCACTGTATTCCTCTCACGAAATCTAGCAAATATGATAAAACTGTGTGGTGTGGGTGTAATTATATATATATGACCTTGTTTTAATGCAAAATGGGCTTTATGCATGGCTTGTTTCCAAAAAAAAATATCAATGACTGTTCATATGGAAAAGAAGCTGAATTAAGTGCCAATTCAAGGACACTGCATGGTAGATCCGGACTGGTTCTATATATCCAGTTGGCTTTAATTTTACTGAGCTCCCATGACGTGCATGCATTAGGAAATTAGTTCAACTTTAACGAGTCCACCTTCAAAATATTGAGAGACCATAATATCAATGATCCAGAAATTACAAAAAAGAGGTTCAAAAATTAAAATAACTCTAGTCCGTGTAAAAAATGTTCAAGGCTAAATTGATTGATTTGTGAGGATAAATGTTATATATATAGGCTGTGGCTAATTTGCTGCCGGCAACATTTCTGCCGGCGGTGCTGCCACCCATTTTTCTGTTTTGTGATGTCCAAACAACAAATCCAAACCATTAGATGTTTAATCTATATTATAATCTACTTGGAGACAAAATTTTACATTTTTTGGAATTTTTTTACTATATATTAAGCTGGTTTGAAAACCGCTGATTTCAATGCTGCAGAAATTTACTGAAATCAGCGGTTTTCAAACCAGCTTAATATATAGTAAAAAAATTCCAAAAAATGTAAAATTTGGTCTCCAAGTAGATTATAATATAGATTAAACATCTAACGGTTTGGATTTATTGTTTGGACATCACACGGCTAAATATAGCCCCAGCAGCACCTCTGCTGAAATGCTGCCAGCAGCAATTTAGACAGACCCATATATATATATATATATATATATATATATATATATATATATATTTCTTTGTGACGTACATATACAAGTAGATGCTTAAATATTACTGTTTATGTGTTACAGGTAGAAACTTGAACCATCTGTCCTCAAGAACCGATAAATTACAAAACTAAATATTTCTTTCATACATGCTACATATTTTTAATTTTTTTTAATCAATGATAAAATGAAAACTTTATGAATTTATTAGAAAACTAAATATTTCTTTCATACATACTACATATTTTTAATTACATGTTTTTTTATTTTTTTAATCAATGATAAAATAAAAACTTTATGAATTTAATGTGTTTTAATAGAAAATATAATAAAATTTGATAATTTGTGAGTTTTTAAAATTGAGAAGGATAAATATGATATTATGAATTTTAGAGAGAGAAAATTTAAAGGATATACATGATATTTTTCCCATTTTTTAACAAAACAAATCAAATATTTCTTTGCGTTGCTTTTATCCTTTACCCCATTTCTCTTATCTTAAGCAAATGACAAACCTAACTTAATTAAGCATAACAACTTGGATTTTGAATACACACACTGCTGACTAGACTTCACTAAAATCAATTTTTTTTTTAATCAAACATGATTGCAGCGGCTGTCTGTTAATTTGTCATTTGAATTCTTTTTCTCCATAACAATCTCCTCGTCTCCATTTTATTGAAATCGGATCTTTTTTTTTTTTTTTTTCCGGTACGGTCCCATTTTTGATAATTCACCAACAACGGTTGTACTATATTTATAATTATAAAAAGTTTGATATCAAAATTTTAAAATGGGTTACTTCGTGCCTTTCATACTTATCTAAATCCCTACTATGCTTATTATTCTTTCGCTCGTGAGAGCCGAGGAGCAAAGAGAGGGTAAAATTCAGCAATTAATTCTATAAATTTGGAAATTGAGAATGAAATAAATAATATTGTGTCTCTGCATTGCAACGGAAATATATTACAAAATAATTATTTTTAATAAATTAGAATCTAATTGCATCAATATAATTATTTTAGACAAACTATTTGATCCCAAGTAGTGTCTACATGTAAAAAAAATCTCTTATTTTTATATACCAATGAATCATACTTAAATGAGATCACTAAATGACAAATAATATTTTTAAATGATATATAAAAGATGGAAAGAAATGAAGATATAACTAATCAATTATCAATTAATTCAAAATTTTCTTATATAATCTTTAAAATATGGAAATAAAACAGGATCAATCTGAAAATCAAGTATCTGACACTCAAATAAGTGTGGCGAGTACGTGTCTAAATAAATTTAAACTTATAAATGTTAAAAAAAAAAAGATGCATAAATCCAAATAAAGGCATATTATTTGATCACAAAGCTGATATTAAATATAAAATTTAGAGAAAAGATTTCTGTCCACTGGGTTTTGTCCACCATTTGTCCACAATCTTATCCACTCTTATCTAACTGTCTTTTTACAGTATACAAGATTAAATTGAAAATTTACAGTATTATTTAAAAATTTTACAGTATACGAGATTCAATTTTACAGTATATATTTTACAGTATGCAAAATTCAATTGAAAATTCTACTGTATACAAGATTCAATTTTACAGTTCTGCTGATTCAATTTTACAGTATACAATATTCAATTGTAAATTTTACTGTGTAGAAGATTCAATTTTACAGTATACAAGATTCAATTTTATAGTATACAAGATTCAACCCAGTGCGGACGCTAATAATTAACTCTAGCTGCTAATAACCGCTAATAACTAACTCTAACTGCCAATAACTTCCTATAACTGTAATTTCCGAAAGTACAGTTTGAAAGTACATTTATTTTGTCCTGTTGTGCAAGTTACAATCTTTTTCTAACTATCATGGGACCATTTCAAATAGTTGCTGGATGTTTTGTGATTAACTGATATATTTTATGTGATATATTGTATAATTATACAGTATGTAGAAGTAATTTTACAGTATTCGCGCAAGTCAAAGCTGTGGACAAATGGTGGACAAAAAGCTGTGGACAATTAGACGCTTCCTAAAATTTATATCTTTTAATCACAACTGTTAACATATAAGAACATCTACATGTTTAATAAAAAAAAAATATCTTTGCTTACATAAAATCCACTTGTTCAAATTTAAATCTCATCTATTAATAAGCACGCACCATGCTTGCAAGTGGAGATGTAAAGAAAAAAAAGAAAGACGAAAGATAAGACCTAACCATTTTTAATAAAGAAAGACTGAAAGTTGACCTAACAATAACTAAAGAACGGAAAATTTTACATAAATCTTTCAAAAACTAACAATTACATTTTTTTTCTAAGATTTATAATAACATATTTATTCTTCTAAATTATAATAATTCATATATTTCCTCAATTTATTATATTAACCATTAAATCTCAATCTATGACCTTTCTAAATTTATAATTTTCATTTTGTCATTATAAGAATGAAAAGAAAGCAAAGGCAATACTTCCATACGGAAATCACATATTTAAAATCCGAATAGATATTTGTTCATAAATAAAATGGTTAAGCAACTTAATCTCTAATATACTAAAAAAAAATGAAAAAGATAAGACTTGCTCATTACAAAAATTAAACATATTAAACCTTAAGATATAAATGAAACATTATATCCTCGTTATCACATATTCTCGAGAAATTCTATTTAATTCTTAAATGAAAATTTATTTTCAGAATATGCATCTGCATATCTTATTATAGAGTATGGCTAATATAACATCAGTGTTATTTCAGTCTATATAACACCAACTCCAAAACTTATCAAATCTACTTCATTAGTTGTGTGTTTACATGTAAAATTTATAAGTTTTTGAGTTTATTTGGTATCAAGTCAAGCGGTCAAATGTGTGAGTTTTTAAGTTAATTTTAATACATTCATTTTTTAATTTTTTTGGTCGCTTGATTTGATATTAAAATAACTCGAAAATATAAAAAGTTTGCATGAAAATGTATCACTCATAAAGTAAATTAGTTTGAACGGTTTGAATTCACCATTTGAACTCGATTTGATAGATTTTGGAGTTGGTGTTATATAGACTGAAATGACACTAGTGTTATATTAGCCATACTCCTTATTGTATAGACACTACATATAGACATCGCAAGCATAAGAGTATGCATTGTGTATTATTTTCAAATAAACGAAAAAGATTATTGGTAGAACAACATGGATGTCATTCATGTTGTAACTCTCAATATTAATTCTCAATTTACTTGCCCACTACTCCATGCACTATTATTAGAATTGATGCCCACTACTATTGGAATTCATTTCTCCATTTATTATTTGTATGGCTTTTCGTTTACAATTGTATCATATAAATAGAGGCTTTACAATCTTGTATTGTACACACATGAAAAATATATGAATAAAGAGATTGTCATCTTTTACATTCTCTCTATCTTGTTTATTTTTGTTTATTTTTATATTATAATAATTATGAATTATAGAGAGAAAAAATTATAATTTTAAAAAATAAAATGATATACATGATATTTTTCCCATTTTTAAAGTTGAATGTTCCGAAAATTAACAAAACAAATCAAATATTTCTTTTTGTTGCTTTTATCCTTTACCTCATGACTCTTATCTTAAGAAAATGACAAACCTAAGTTAAGCATAACAAATTGGATTTTGAATACACACACTGCTAACTAGGCTTAACTAAAATAATTTTTTTAAGGGAAAAGATTTATTTTCCCCGTCTCCTATCCTCCATTCGTCCCTCATCGTTTTAACTAATCTCAAATTCAGTTGCTAATGACTTTTAAATATTTAAACTTTCATTACCACTCAATCACTAGAAGTGTCCAGTCCACTCTATCTTCTTCTTCTTCGTTCCTTTACAGAGCCAGCTCTCTTATCTTTCACAATTTTTCTCCTCTCGTCGCTCTTTCAGTCACCCATGGCCACCAAGTTACCCTTATATCTCTCTCCTCGCTTCAACACCATTGCATATCATCTACTACAACACTATAATGGCAAGATAATAAGGCATTTACAACCCTAATACAACACTCCAATTGAAGGTGTTCGGAGTACTCCAGTAGTGTTTCCAGATGGCAAGATAATAGGGCATTTAAAACACTAATACAACACTCCAATTGAAGATGTTCGGAGCACTCGAGTAATATCTCCAGATGACAAGATAATAGGGCATTTACAACCCTAATACAACACTCCAATTGAAATTGTTTGGAGCACTCTAGTAGTGTCTCCAGATGACAAGATAATAGAGAATTTACAACCCTAATACAACACTCCAATTGAAGGTGTTTGGAGCACTCCAGTAGTTTCTCTATATGGCAAGATAATAGGGCATTTACAACCCTAATACAATACTCTAATTAAAGGTGTTTGGAGCACTCTAGTAGTGTCTCTATACGGCAAGATAATAGGGCATTTACAACCCTAATACAACACTCCAATTGAAAGTGTTTTGAGCACTCTAGTAGTGTCTCTATATGGCAAGATAATAGGGCATTTACAACCCTAATACAACATCATGATTAAAGCATCACAATGACACATGTTATGATCATATATGCATATATATGTGTTAGATATGTGTTCTAAAAGTTATCTTATGTTGATCACTTTTATATGTTATGTTTATGAATTGGATGCTACATGCATTTTGTTCCATGAAATTTATGTTTATCTATAGAAGTGTTCAAGAAGATGCTCTTGGTCTTGAACCATAGAACTCTATATGATGACAAACATAAATATCTAAAATGTTCACAAACTTGGTTATTAGCATGGAATACTAATATACCATGATAAGTTTGTCATGTTGATTAAAGTACATTGTAGTTCTATAAATGTTGATAAAGGCTTATCGTTTAATAACATGAGTATATGAAAGGTTTCATATATTGAACAGACCTAACGAATGAAAATATTATATAGGTTATGTTAGTGTCATTAATATTTTCATTGTGTCTCAGAATTCTAAGATATGAGATGTATTTCTTTTTCACATGAGAAGTATATAATGTAATTAGTATTAAAAGTTGCTTATCATAAGTGGTGACAAAAATATTAGTTCCTTGTATATAACTTGTGTGGGAGAAAGTTATATGTCAAAAGTATCATTGCCCCTCATTTATAACGAGTGATGATATTTTATGGGCCCCTTGGTAAAGTAGAATTATAATGCATGCGATATAACTGAAGTGCAGTTATATATTTATAATTTACTTAAGAGACTAAGAAACGAATATAATACAAAGATGACACAGTCCGACTTTGTATATTATTCATAATATCATGTGGCAAGGAATGGACACAAGTAATGTTATTTGTAACGTTACTTTAAAGGATCATGTATTGTAAAAAAGGATACTTTACATCTATGTTATTTGGGTAACTATAATATATAGCTAGAATACCGCTTATAGTTTATGGTAATAAAATGTTTTATGCTATTGCCAACATAACACAGATCCTCCATATAGGTCACACCAACTGAACGAGAAACAAGAAAGATATTTTATTTATATGATGTATATTGTTTCATATGACATGAAATAATATACATGTGATAAATAAATATCATGACTGCTTAGAACGAAGATAAATTTATGAGAAGTGTGCATATATATTATTTGGTATAATATGGTGCATATTATATAGTATAATATACATGACACATAATTAATAATGTGCAAAACATTGTTATAACATAAGTTTATTAAAATCCAAAATGAATATGAGTTGAGATTGACAATGTAGCAGTTACTGTAGCGCGCACTGTAGCAGCGTCTAGGGTTGGCTCTTTTAATAAGGAGAATTATACCAGGACGGTTATATAATGTAAACCCTAGTATATTTGTATATAAGGAGAGGTAGAGAAGGTATTCAATAAGTGAGAAGCAAGAAATTTTCTGAAAATTTATTTCCTTCTCTTCCTCTCCCTCCTAGCCGCCATCTCTCTTCCTCTCATATTATTGGTTTCTCTAGTGAGAAATTATTAGAATAACAAGAAGGGTTATTAACTAGGTTCTAAGCTTAGATTAGATTAAGATCTCTAGCAAGGTCTTTCTAATCCTTGTTTAGTTCAAGGTGAACAGTAGGAGACCGTTTCGACAAACGAAGGTATCCAAGAGATCTAGAAGAGAATTGGACTTCTCTCTATTTACCAAATTAACATTTGGTAGAGGTATATCCAAATCACCTTTAGTAAATAGATTTGTGATTAATGAATGAGTAGATATCCATTTGCATGCATTTGAATTGCTTTAATATAATTAGCATAATAAAGTAGATCCGTAGATGCTTGTAAGAAGGTTAAAATTTTTGAATTTATTGTCTTGCCGCATCATGAAATCCTTCAATATGACCTCATGCAAATATACACCTACATGACAGCATAGATGACCAAAATAAACGAGAACCAACCATATGACCAAAAAAATAACAATACATGAGCCTTTTTAGCCCCATTACTCAGTTCACAACCAATAGGCCGATAGGCCTAAATTATATACATATTTGATCTGATTTTTATCACGAAATAACACCAAATATCTTGTATTTTAAATATAAAGTGAATATAATACACCTTGGATCAAGTTACTGCGTTTGTTTGGTTTTAATTTGTAGGAAATGAAGAAAAATGAAGAAAACCGAAGGAAACTGCTCATTGCGGACACACGGTTTGTGACATGGCCAAAATAAGTACTTACATGGATTTCTAGACGCGCGCCAATTTTAAAAAGATATAATAAGCTATACATCAAAATCCGTGCGGATGCACAGCTATCGATGCGGACGCACGGATCTTGATGCAGCCGCACTCTGTTCGCACAGAAAAAGTCCGAGCCTAGTGCGGATCTCGATGCAGCCGCAGTACGGGTGGTGATCCCAGTGCGGGTGACCTGGCCGCACTGTAGCAGAACGCATAACTGGAGCCTGATCTTAAAATAGCCATATCTTTTGACTCGTAACTCCGATTTAGGCTTGCGACCACTTTTTGGAAAGCTAGGAAGAAGATCTACAACATGAGAAACTAAAAAAGGAAATTTGGAGTCAGTTGGACGCACAAAACTCGCAAACAGTCAAAATTACACGTTTTCAACACGGTTTCTATTTTTGGCGCACCAAGGACACGTTTTTACAGCCAAATGTGGATAAGGGAATCCTGAAAAACAATCCAAATATAACACCCACTAACTCCACTTCCTAGCCTCTTAATTGGGCATGGTCATCGGCTATAAAAGAGGAGGTTCATTCCCATTCAGAATGATCTCTCACATCATCTCTTCCTCTTTCATTTTCTCTCTATATACACAATACTTAGCGATAAATTCTGGAGAAAAGGAAAGTTTTCAAGCAAAGAGAAGAAGGGTTTCCTCAGCAAGAAGTCGGCAAGATAGAGGTTTTTGATTTGTTAAAAGGGTGTAATTACTTCTTTTATTTCATTTCTTCTTACTTTGCCAATTTTTGTAATGGATCTCTCCATGAGGGAGTAGATCTCTCTCTAGGGGTCTAGGTCAATGCATGAACTTGTTTGATTCTATTTTATTCAGTTATTTGTTTTTATTATGATTGTTTTATGGGATTTGATTGTTAATTTCTGTGATTTATCATTTGTGTTGATTACATAGTTTAGTACTTGAAATCGCGGTAGTCCCGCTTTGGAATCGGTTTGTTAAGGAAAAGATCCAAAGAAGGATGAGAGGAGAGTACCAAATTATGAACACAAATATCTTAGGTTTTAGGTTAGAAGCGACCGTACTTTGATACCTATAACCGGAACTATAGAAATTAAGGATTAGGGTTTGGTGAAGAACGACCGTGAAGTCAAACCCCTACTTAGGACACTTATATTGATTAAGTAATTAGTCAATATAGGCTAACAAGATCTTAATGGGTCTAGATAATTAGGGTGAAGAACGACCGTGAAGTCCGAAATTATCTAGGCACGTTATTAATTCACGACCGTGACCCTTTTTAACACTTTAGGTTAGAAACCTCATCAAATCATACATGAATTCAAACAAATACCGAATAGATAGAGTTAGCAAGGGATTGTAGACCAAAGACCCCTAGATCTCTAAATCTTGAAAGCAAATCAATTCATTTCTTTTACTTTTATTTACAATTATTGTTTCAAACTCCTTTCTTTTGGGTATTGAACCCAACCTTAGGAATTGTTAGAACAAAACCCCCCCAATTTACTTTTATTGCACTTTACTTTATTTTATTTTCTGAAATTTATTACTAAAGTTTAAACTAAGTTTTTATCGTACTCCCTGCGGTTCGACACCTCAAATACTACTTTGATAGAATCGTGCACTTGCAATTTAACTCAAACGTGTGTTAAAGGTTTAAAAAGTACATCATTGTACTGAAACTTTGTGCATACACTTTTGCGCGCATCATAGGCACAAATTCTGGAATGAACGAGGTGTTCAGCTTGACTCGAAAGGTCTTTATGATGTAATTAACGGCAAGGGATTGCACCTGTCGGGAGTTAAACGTCTCCACAATCAAATAATAAAACCCCGATAAACTGATCATAAACGTAGGCCCGTCACAAGGGTGAACCAGGAGGAATGCAGGGAGATGCTAGATGGAATGCCCCAAGTTCGGTGTCCCGCTTATACTCATTTGAGAGCTAGAGCACTGAACCCATACGGGAGCATTCTTATTTATATATATACCTGCATCGTTAGCTAACCTAGCCGTGCAACTTTCTACGCCCTACACATACACATTAGAGAGCACTTAGAACTAGGGTTTCACTCTATTGGAGGCTATGCAAAGGAGTAATCAATATAATAACAAGGTCTCCATTAGAAGAGGAGGAAGAGACAAGGCGTGAAGACGGCGTGCATGAGAGAAGAGGCAGCATAGGTGTTCTCCCTTCATATTTCTTTATTGCTCTCTTTTTTTATGTCTTTTGTCTCTTTTGTTGTTGAACCTGCCATGAGTGACTAAGCAACCCTATTCTAGGGTGAAGACATGTAATCTTGAATTCTTATGAGTTTAATATAGTTGTTCATTTATATTATCATTGCACTATGATCTGAATTCTTACTGAGGTTTTATGCCTTATGTTCTTGCATATTGTGTGCTTAAAGTGACCTTGTATGTATGGAGATGTACACTCCATTCATACCTTTTGGGAGGTTAACCAATATTCCAAGAGTATAAGTATCTTAGATACAAGTAGAATAGACTGACTGGTTGATCGCTTGTATTCGAACTACAGTAAGGAACCTATTAGGATATGATTTAGCAGACGAACGTCGCATTCTATGACTAATAGTGGAGTAATCTTAATTGTTGTTATTATGAAAGGCTAGAGGAAGGACCGACCAAGTGAACTTGATCATTTTGTAATATTAGTAATTAGGACTTATCATTAATCTACATGCAATCGTGCTAAGTACCCGACAAATACTTACTCAGTTAGGGTGTTGTGAGACTGATCGGAGATCAACACTAGAATAGGATTAGTAGCTCTCAGATCGCATTGATACCAGTACAGGGCGTGTAAGGTTCTGATCAAACCGAGTGTGGTTCCGATTGGAATAGAAACCATATTTGTACGGTTTACCCAGGCGTGTGCGTATGGTGACAGAGTCGTATGTTACTGAGTAACTTTACAACTGATAGATATTAGCAGTAGCATGCGATTGGTGACAAACCGTGTACTATTGTTATAACAACCAGAACCTAGATTAAACAAGTTTGAATGATAGAATGTCTGATTCCTTAGAAGCTCATCTTCTAAACACTTAATCTACTACTACTCTATTGTAATGCAACATTACAACCGAGCAACCAACAAACAATCAACCAAAACACAATCAACAAACCTAAAGAAACTGATAACCTAGACCTTAGTTTATATCTTAGATCTCTTAATATACCATCCATACGGATCGACACCCCAATATATACTATACGATAAATTCATACGCTTGTGAGTCGATAGTAGAGTAGACATTAGGGTTATAAATATTATTAGCATTGATTTCCACCCTATCAACTGCCATCTTCTTTTGCCATATAGAGACACTGCTGGTGTGCTCCAAAGGCCTTCAATTGGAGTGTTGTATTAGGGTTTCAACTACCCTATTCTCTTGCCATCTGTAAACACTACTAGAGTGCTGCAAATACCTTCAACTCGAGTGTTGTATTAGAGTTGCAACTGAACTATTCTCTTGCTATTTGCAAACACTACAAGAGTACCACTAATATATTCAACTGGAGTGTTGTATTGTTGTAGCAACTGCCCTATTATCTTGCCATCTGCGGACACTACTTATGTGTTGCAAAGACCTTCAATTGAAGTGTTGTATTAAGGTTGCAACTGCCCTCTTCTCTTTCAATATGGAGACACTACTAGAGTGTTGCTAACACCTTCATTTCAATTATTGTTTTGGGGTTGCAACCACCACCTTCTCTTGCAATCTGGAGACAGTACTAGTGTGCTGCAAGGAGAGTACAAGTGTGCTGCAAGGAGTGTACTTCAAAGGCATTCAATTAGAGTATTTTATTAGGGTTTCAAGTGCCCTATTCTCTTGCCATATGCAGACACTACAAGGGTGTTGTAGATACCTTGAACTTGGAGTGTTGTGTTGGGGTTGCAACTGCCATATTCTCTTGCCATCTACAGACACTACTAGATTGCTACAAAGTCCTTCAACTAAAATGTTGTATTAGGGTTGCAACTACCATATTCTTTTATCATCTGCAAATACTACTAGGGTGCTGCAAATACCTTCAACTAGAGTGTTTTATTGGCGTTGCAACTACCTTATTCTTTTGTCATCTGCAGGCACTACTAGAGTGCTGCAAAAACCTTCAACTTGAGTGTTGTATTAGGGTTTCAACTGCCCTATTCTCTTGTCATCTGCAGACACTACAAGTGTGCCGCAAATACCTTCAACTGGAGTGTTGTATTGGGGTTGCAACTACCATATTCTCTTGCCATCTGCCTGCAAAGACTTTCAACTGGAGTGTTGTATTAAAGTTGTAACTACCCAATTCTCTTGCCATATGGAGACACTACTAGAGTTCTGCAAAGAGATTCAATTGGAATGTTCTATTAGGCTTGCAATTGCAATATTCTCTTGTCATCTACAGACACTACTAAGTGTTGCAAATACATTTAATTTGAGTGTTGTATTGGAGTTGCAACTATCATATTCTCTTGTCATCAGCAGTAGAGTGCTGCAAAGACCTTCAATTTGAATGTTGTATTAGGGTTGCAACTACCCTATTTTCTTGCCATATGATCACACTACTAGTGTGCTGCAAAGACCTTCAATTAGAGTGTTGTATTAGAGTTGCAATTGCCCCTTCTCTTACCATGGAGAAACTACTAGTGTGTTGCAAAGACCTTCAATTGGAGTATTGTATTGGGGTTGCAACTGCGCTATTTTTTTGCTATGCAGACACTACTAGGGTGCTGCAAATACCTTCAACTAGTGTGTTATATTGGCGTTACAACTGCTCTATTATTTTGCCATCTACAGACAGTTCTTTAGGGCTGCAAAAACCTTCAAATGAAGTGTTGTATTAAGGTAGGAGATTTTGTTAGAATGGCTACTCCTAAACTCTTTGGAAAATGGATGGGAATTGGTGCAATGTTTCCCTTTTCACGCGGTCATTCTGTAAAAGGGACCCCGACCATGAGCCCTAGTCTTTCGGAGAAGAGGCAAGTACAAATATTGGTTTATCTATGTTTAAAATTCTTTAGTATGATTAATTCCTTATGTTTGACGCAACAAATATTTGTCACATAGTGTGAAGAAGTATCTCGTCTTGCATTATTAATAAGGAGGTCTCGGTTGATACCACATCTATACACATTATTTTACTTTGCTCACACCAAGGGCATTCCAATTGCATCTCCCACCTTTGCTGGTATATATTTTTTTCCCTTTTGTGTTTATTATTTGCTTTTATGCTGTACCTTTAAGGAGTATATGTAATTTTGGGTTTCTTTTATAGATCCACAAGACCAAAAACTTCAGATTGTTAAAGATTATTTTCCGCTGGGACCCTCCTTGTTTGTTGCAGGTAACCAGTTCCTAAGATTGACCTTAATTACAATTTTAGAGAATACCTCCTTTTCTTTTTGTATAAATGAAATCCGCAGATAAATGAGCTCAAAATTGTTATTCATGTACTTTGCAGCACATTGTCGAATAAAGGTTGAAATGTTTTAGAAAGAAATGATAATGAAATTATTATTGATATTCTGCTCTATTACATTGGCTGTACATATATAGGCTATTGGTGAATATAGCCGTTATACAATTTCCTAATATGTTGGATTCTGGATATTGCCTAATTACAAGGATTTAATTAGCTAGGTACCTAATTTAGCTATAGCAGCTGTAATTTGGATGCTAGCTTGATTTGTTCCCTAAAATGGTCAATGATGATCTTCTGAGACCTATTCTCTCTATTTCTCAACAAAGGTACACATGAGTTGTCTCACCTTATTCCAAAGGGCATATGGCTACCTTTCGATTTTGAAGATTCACATCCTGTATTTTCAGACCATAAAAACTCTAATTTCATACTCTTTGAGGAAGAAATTTCTCTTTAGCCTATTGAATACTTTAGTTTTATAAGAAGGAAGTGTTTTGTTTATTTAGGACCTTCCTATATTGTACTTGCAAGGAGGAGCAATACTTCCTGTTGGACTCCCTTACAATCATGTTGGTGAAGCTAATCCACAGGATGATTTGACACTTTTTGTTGCATTGGACAAATATGGTGCTATTTCTTTGACCTTACTCGACCAAGAGAAAAAAAAACCCTGGTCTTCTTACTTCTATATGTTCAATTAATAGATAAAGAATTCCGGCGTATCCTTTTTTTTCTTCTTGCCCTTTCTTCTTGCCCTTTCTTCTTCTCTGAAAGCTTCCTCCATGGCCCCCGATGAATCCAAACCATTCTTCCCCTCTTAATATCTCCTTCCTCCTCCCTATATCACTCTTACTCTGATCCACCACTTCTCCCTCTCTCCAAGGCATCCCCGACCTGCCAACCCTCTCTCCTAATGTCTATTGCCTTCCCTCCCATTCCTCCTTTAGAGGTCCTCCATTGCTTTTTGTCTCCTCAAGAGGAGCACGAAAGAATCATGGTGGACCTTAACCATACAGTTCTATTTACTGCCATGAATGGAATTGTAACTCCCTCTCAATCTCTATTTTCAAACCTTCTTCATAACAGGTATGGAGGCTCACTGCTTGACTGGTCCCCAGTACCAGTTAAGAATGGCTTTCTTCTTAAAATCCCAACTTGGATCTCTCAGGACCTCCTCGAGGGGGGACTCAGACCATTGGGAACGCCTGCTATCTCTTACAATCCTCCCATGGCAAACGCAAACAAGGACAGATCCTTTACCCTCAAGCAATAGAGTTCTCCTCAAGATCCAGAACTTCCCCTTAGATTACTGGCACCCCTTCTATTTTAGGCAAGCAGTCTCAGGCATTGGTATCCTGGTTGGAGTGTCGCAGGTTGGTTTGAGGGGATCAAACAAAACAGAGCTCTGCCTGATGGTTGACTGCTATGCTCTAGGTCTAATCCCAAGTATCCTCCGGGTTGGCCATGGGACTAGGTGGTCAGATTGTCCTATTGAGCGGTTGAGTAGCCAGAGTTCGTCACTAGGGAATCGGAATCCGCCACCGCCTCCGCAAGATGGCGGGGATGATCACCTATCGCATAGGTTCTATGGAATGCACCCTCGGGCAGTTAGGCCATATATCCCTCCCGCTCGGAGAAATGCTATATTAGCCCAAGTGACAGAGGAGGAGCCACTCAGAAGAGGGACCCCAGCGGCACAGGCGGCTGGCTTAGGGGCTTTCTACCTCCGATCTAAGAACAGAGCCGGTGGACCAGGCTCAGGAAGGGGACTGTTTTTTTCTCGCCAGCACGGTTTACGAGACAGATGCAAGGGACAAAACACCGATCCATGTCAGGGAATTCTGTCACCCACCTCTGTAATCCGTGGTACGGGGGTAAAGGAAAATGACAGGGTAGGAGGAAATGTCCAAAAGGGGATGGACACCTGGGCTAATTTCATTAGCTGTGGAAGGTTCTATTCAGTGCACCGGTGTAAATCAGCTGGATTAGAGCCTCCTCTTGATGACACGTGCCCAAAAATCCCTTTTGAAAAAAGCGTGCATGCAATTCACACATCACCGAGCGGTAACTTTAACCCTTGTACACCACCCGCTACTCAAACAAATTCCTCTTTACTCTACAGACCTCTTCCTTCCCTCCCACTTAAACACTCTGTTTCTACCCCCTCCCTCAAACCTAAACCCATCTCTCTCCCAGATATCCAAAAACCTATGGCTGACCTTACACCTGAGGATGAGGCGTTCATCCAGAAATTTGTGGGGCTTAACACTATTGATCCCAACGAGCAGTCCGTTAAGATCCCCCCAGCTGCAGCCACTAGTACAGACTGGAGTCTTGCCCTTCTAGGAAAGGTAGTCTCTGATAGGACCGTCTTGGAGAGGCACTTCTCCGAGGCCATGTTAAACGCCTGGAATGCAGACCCCAATACCTGTTTCAGACCAGTCACACGAAACTGCTTTCTAGTGGAGTTCACTAGTCGGGCTGATTTCGAGTTGGCGTTACTATCGGGGCCTTGGACCTTTCGTGGAGATTTAGTTGCTTTTCAACAAGTCAACTCCCACTCTGACCTGAGATCAGAGAGCATTGAGCAAGGGCAAGTGTGGGTGCAGCTGTTCAATGTGCCTACCAATTCCTTGACTGAAGAAGGAGTGAGGATCCTGACTCAAGATATTGGTAAGCCTATTTCTCTATCTGCACAGGGGTTTGTCAATGGGAAGCATTTCATAAAGCAAAAGGTGCAGTTCTGCTTAGATAAGCCTTTGAAGGATTTTGTCACCATGGATCATCCATTTCTGGGGAGGGTCAAAGTTCACTGCCACTATGAGAAAATATCCAGAATTTGCATATTTTGCGGAAAGATTGGTCATGAAATGCCTGGATGTAATGACCTTGCCAGATTGGCTATGTTGTTACAAAGGTCAGACCAAGAAGGAAAGTACAATAAGGGTCAGTTATTAGCTCCAAAGTATGGGCCCTGGATGGTCAATGTCGGGTGCATACCGAAGCCTTCATCTCAGGATACAAATGTTCGAAACAAAAGGGCCTATGGTGCCACTGAATTAGGGGCAAGTGATGAATCTCGGTCTTTTTTTGTTGGTCAGATGGTAAGCGAACTTCCAAAAGTTGTTTCTTACACCTTGCAATCTTCTTTGGAGGGAGGCCAGGTGAAAAGGGCGAGGCCGGCGGGCCCAAATTCGCCGGCATCCCCCAAATGAGTTTTCTATCGTGGAATTGTAGGGGCAGCGGAGGCTCTACAATATCCACGTTAAATAGGTATCTTCGCTCAACTAGGGCGGTTCTAGCTTTCATTTCTGAGACACGGTGTAATGAGGAGGTTGCTCTTTCAAGAATTCAACAACTATCTCTGCAAAATTCTGTTGTAGTTCCCTCAAGAGGGAGGTCTGGCGGTTTATGGCTGATCTGGGGTGATGAGGTGCAAGTTCGGGTGGTCAAGGTTTCTAGGTTTTATATAATGGCAGAGATCAAGTTAAATGATGGGAATGACAAGTGGGGCCTAGCAGGAATTTATGGGGACCCTTCTCGGGTTCTCAATCAGGTTATTTGGGATGAAATAACGGGCTTTATGCAGCAGGTGGATGGAAAGGCCTGCCTTATAGGAGATTTTAATGCTATTACGGGCTGCCAGGAGAAGAGGGGTGGCTTCAGTGCCCTGGGCCAAAACAATGCAGATTTCAGATCTTGGATTCACTCAAATGACCTTATTGATTTGGGCCATCATGGGCCTTGTTATACATGGTCCAATAAGCAATATGACACTAATCCAATTGATCAGAGATTAGATAGGGGCCTTGGCACAGTGAGTTGGACTTTACAATACCCAAACTCTGCCATTTTTCACCTTCCTAGGTTTGGAAGTGACCATTTACCGATCCTTCTGAGAACTAACCCAGCATCTGTAAGGGGAAAGCCTAGTTTCAGAGTTGAGAGCTGGTGGTCCCTGAAACCGGGTTTCAAGGAAGTCTGTCAAGAAGCTGTAAGGCAAGGGGAAGAAGATTGGTCAAAGGCAAAAGCTTGTTTTAAGAAAGGAGTAAAGGTATGGCTGGGAGATCAGCCGACGCCGCAGGTCATGTTAAAGTCACTAGAGAATAAAATGGAGGCTCTTAATGCTCAACCACCAGACCAACACACAAAATGGAAGGAGAAAGAGTTGAATGAAGAGCACCAGAGGGTTCTAAAGATGGAAGAGAGGCATTGGCATCAACGTGCAAGGCTGAACTGGGCGATTTTCGGGGATGACAACACCCGTTTCTTTCATGCAACAGCGGTAACCAGAAAGCGAAGGAACACAATTCGTGCAATTCAATTGGAGAATGGGGGTTGGGTATCAGATGCGCGCAACATCAGAAGGCAATTTGTTGGGCACTTCAGGAAAATTTACTCTAAGGTACAATCTGTCCCTATTTTCCAAGCTTATAACCACGAAGTATTTTCAGGAATTCTGGGTATCCCGACTGCTGCTCATACACACCTAGAGGCCTTGCCGACTGAGCCCGAAGTTTACAAGGCCTTAATGACTCTTGGGCCCAACAAAGCTGTCGGCCCTGATGGTTTCACGACAGCAGTTATCCAGGAAAATTGGGAAACTTTTAAGAAGCCTGTAATGGCCCAAGTGCTGGCCTTTTTTCAAACGGGCCTCATGCCATCATCAATAGCTCGATCTAGCTTGGTTCTAATTCCGAAGGTGGAAAATGCGTCTCATGTGGGGGATTTCAGGCCTATATCGGTTTGTAATACGATATACAAGGTTATTTCCAAATTATTGGCAATAAGGTTGAAACCATATATTGGGGACTGCATTTCTCGAACTCAGAGTGCGTTCTTGCCTGGTCGCGAGATCTCAGAGAATGTAATTCTACTCCGCGAGGTGCTGCATACTTTCTCCTTACCTGATTACAAAAGAAAGGAGTTTTGTTTGAAAGTTGATTTGTCGCTTTTCATCGCATGGATTGGGAGTTCCTTCAGTCCGTGATGCCTGTCTATAACTTCCCTCCAAGGTTCATTAGCTGGATCATGAGTTGTATAAAATCAGCAGAGTTTACAGTGGTTGTTAATGGTAAGGGTGATGGCTTCTTCCGCCCACAGTGCGGTCTACGCCAGGGATGTTCACTTTCACCCTACGTGTTCATTTTGGGTATGGACCTCCTCTCAAGACACTTGACTTATCTCTCTCAAAAAAAGGAGATAACAGGAGTCAAATTATCTCAAGCTGCACCTCCCTTAACATATTGTCTGTACGCGGACGATCTGCTCATCTTTGGGGCAGCGACAATAGAGGAATCCAACCAAATTACTGAGGCACTTCACATCTTTTCATCAGTTTCGGGTCAGCAGGTGGGACCCCAAAAGAGCAGCTTATGGTTCAGCAATTGCACAAGCAGGCAAGAGCAAGAGGAAGTGGCACGGGTCCTTAATGTTCCTCTCAATAGGGACTGTCAGACCTATCTTGGGGCCCCAATTGCTACAAATAGGGAGTCCTTTGACTTTCTAATTGCAAAATTCTCCTCCAGACTAAAATCGTGGAAGAGTAATATGTTGTCCCAGGCCGGCCGTATAGTTCTGATTAAGTCTGTTTTACAGGCCATGCCAATTTATTACATGGCCACCACAAGTATGCCCAAGGGTGTCATTCAAAAGATTAATGCTATCATTAGATGCTTTTTTTGGGGTAAGGCAGAACACACGAGATATATGGCGTATATAAGTTGGAAGAAGATCATGCGGCCAAAGGGTATGGGGGGCCTTGGTTTTACTGATTTGTGTATTGTTAATGATGCTTTACTGTTGAAGTTCCTGTGGAAGTTGGCATCGGGCTCAGGGGCACTATGGGTACAAGTGCTCAGAGCAAAGTACTTACCAAGGAGCGAACTATGGCTCAGTAAAAGGACCACAAGATGTACTCCATTCTGGAAGGCTCTCATGCGCTTAAGGGGTACACTTTTACCATGGCTGACTTGGAAGATAGGAGATGGGGAAACCTGTACTGCTCTTGCTCAACCATGGTTCCAAGGCGCTTTGAATTGTTCATCACAGCAAAACTCTATCTGCTCTATCAAAGTCAAGGATTTATGCTTGCAGGAAACAGACACTTGGGATGCAAACCAACTAGTGCATCTGTTTGGCTATGTCAACACAATTTATATCATGCAGGAAATTCAGCCTCCAAACAGTTCAGCAGGACCAGATAGGCTGATCTTTAAACATAATACAAATGGGGTGTTGACAGTAAAGAAGGTTTGCACCCTGCTCACAGGTGACTCGGGTTTACCGATGATGGGGGATAAGAAAATGTGGCATGCAATCTGGCACAAAGGCAGTGTCACACCACGAGTCAGAGTGTTCCTCTGGAAAATGATGCATGAAGGTTTACCCCTTGCTGGAATTTTACAGAGGAGGTTCCCATCAGTTACTCCTTTATGTCAGATGTGCGGTGAAAAAGATGAGAGTGTACATCACATGGCACATGAATGTCAGATTTCTAGAGCCTTTCACTTCTCAGGACCCCTTGCTCTCAAATCTGATACCTTACCGACACCCTTCCCGATGGCCCTCACAAATCTTTATACTCTATTGAATGATCTGCAGTGGACTCAATATGCAAATTCACTGTGGGCTATATGGCGCTGCAGGAATGACATGACCTATGGAGGCAAAAGAGCATGCCTAGCAGATTTCCAGAGGTACTACAATGCAATTTCCTTTGAGTCAACTTTGAGAGAGATGGGCAATACAAGGGGAAGTGCAAAGGGGCAGTATCACCAGGATCCAAGTGACCAGGATTTTGTGTTCTCTTGCAAAGTTGATGGCTCTTGGGTGCAAGGTTGGTCTGGAGGTCTTGGCATTGTGCTATTGCAAAAGGGAGAATTGGTGGAGTATAGATCATCTGCTGTCAGAGCTTGTTGTGCCATTCAGGTGGAGGCGCAAGCATTAAAGGAAGCGATTGATCTGGCAAAAAGCAAAGGCATCACAAATTGCCTGTTTCTTTCCGATTGCAAGCCTTTGGTGGATTGTGTGATGGATTTAGCACCACCGGTTAATGCTGACTGGAGGGCTTCTTCAGAAATTCTCTATATCTGGATGGAGATGGCTCTAGCAAAGAACTGGACTTGTAAGCATATTCCTAGAGGTCAGAACGATTTGGCCAATGGTTTAGCTAAATTAGGTAGACAGAATGGGTGGGATTTGGCAGGTTTTACCTTTCTTGTGTTTCCGAGTTTCTAAGGATTTTGCTAGGAATAGTTTCGGGTAGATATTGGGGACTCAGATCTATGATGTGCTTATCTACATGTAACCTCTTTATCAGTTAAATGAAAATTCTGACCTACGGGTCCTTTGAGACAAAAAAAAAAAAAAAATAGATAAAGAATTCCTCATGCTATTTATCTAAAAAATGCAAAGCCTTGGGTTTTTTATTTGAGTTCGGCGTTTCGCCTCTAAGCTAACTGCCTATATTGTTGGACTCTCCACTTATAGCTTCTACTGGCAATAACATGACCACAGGAGCTTCAGCTGCCTCACAAGTCAAGAGGTTGTCACTCTTTTGATAAAGCAACCACATTCGGTGACTCTTTTTCTGAGCACAGCTGAACATGCTTGATATAATTCTTTCTTTTTTTTCTGAAAATGGAGAGTAAGGTCTCTTCTGATTCCGTTTGGAGTGCAATCCAAGTTTTAACCAGAGCAGACAAGATAATTTATTTGTCCTGGTAGTTGAAGACTGATCACAGCTACAACATCCCCACCACCTCATTGCGAGAAAGAACTTCACAAATACAATGTCCCAAAATATTTTCAAATTTAACTCAGACCTAGTACAAGTGTACAAGTACAACAATCCCCGTTATTTCATAAGACCTCCCCAAAACTTCTGTACAAAAAATTACTATCACAGCAGAGCTCAAAAAATAACACTCACGATGAACAGCAGGAATTGCCTAGGGAACGAAAGAGTCACGTTTTACAATAACCAACCCTACCTAATAAACAAAATTGCTTGCCAATAGCTGCTTAATTGTTAACAGGAACTAAAACAATAGAACTCTCTATATGCACATCTATGCCCTAAAAACACTCTAGTTTACCCATTCACCCTGTCTAAAAATCTAAACCTCCCCCTCCCCCTCAGCCTCAGCTAAGCTGTCTCTATGAAGCCCTGACATGAAAACCGCCAGCCGCAAGGTATGTTGCTGAATCAGACTATATAGGTTCTTCAGAACAATAATACTAGCCTTACCCGATCCCATCAAAATCACATGTGCAATTGTGAATGCCTCACCCCTCTCACATGCAAACTGCCACTCACGCATGGTTATGCTGAACCAATCCTTCCTAGAATACAATGTCGCCTTTACCTCCACAAACTCCTTTGTTTCTTCCTGATCCCCGTCTATCGCAATATCATAAGGCAGTCCTGTTTCAGACAGTTCATTAACCCATCTAACCCTGCCGGGCCCAAGCTGCTCAGTGAAGTACTTGTATGCCACCATCTCACCAAGCCTGCCGGTACGAAGGTTCTGTTCATTCTCCTCATTCCTCCTACGGAATCGGTTTCTATCTATTTCAGCTGCCACAACTACTTGGCTTTTATTAGAAGCATTGGCTGTTGAGACGGTGGCAATGGATCCCAGCTGATTAGCTGAAGCATCAGGCATGTTAGTTTTTGGACTAAGTGCTAGCACATTAGGACTAGAGCTTACACCGGGTTCATTAGAAAGGGGCTGCTCTGGTTCACTAGTTGACGACAAATCCTTGTCAGTTATCCAATCAGCCTCAACCTCAATAGGAATGAGTACATCCTTTGCTTGATCATCATCTTTGGGTGACAACTGGATGGTTCCATTTACCGCAGAAGGGGCATTATAGTGGATGGCTAGAGGAAGGGGATTCATGACAGGGTTAAGTTTGGGAGAGAGGACCCACATGGGGTCATCTGCCAGTACCCTGGACATGTTCTGGCTGTTTATTAGAAAGAAGTCGATTTGTTCATTGGAGGAACCAGACTCTGCCATGGTTGTGATCATGTGTAGGAAGTTTGCAAACTGCAGATTAGTGAAACCATCAAAGAAAAGCCGAGACAGCTCCAGATACATCGCATGTGAATCCACACTAGGGGTTAGGTATAAAATGTTTTCCTGCAAAGAGATGGACTGAATAAGAAACATGGACAAAGCAATACAATAAATGCCATTGTGGTCTTCGCAGGGAGTTAACCTGAATAAAGGCAACTGAAGTACCTGCACTATAAATGTGTTATGTTAGATAATTTGGATTGCTCATATCCATGGTTCACCAGAAACAAGTTTACCAGACCCAGAGTTCAGTGCTTAGACTACTACTTCCAGAGTCAAGACCTAGCACTAACTTAAATTATTCAATGCAGCAATTGTCAGATGCTTACTATAATTGCTTGAAATTCATAAGATAAATCAACTTCATCCCACCACTACCAGCAACCACATTCTCACAATTAAAACACAAACAGGCTGGAAGGTCTGACTAACACTAAAAGCTGTGTTATCTTTACTAACTAGAATGAGATACAAACAGCTTCAAGTACTTGTTCAAGGAAACTCGCTCTTTGGATAAGGAAATATATTTGGTCTTTTACCCCATAAAACTTCACACAGAAATTATTGATCAAATTCAAGCTCGAGAAAACTCGATACTTGAAAGAGGATTGTAGTGAGACAGGATTGCTTCACAAGATCTAGGTTTTCAAAAATGACCAATAATGGCATTTGCCCAGATTTCCCAAATGTTAGTAAGACAGGATTGTAAGAAGAGATTTTCTCTTCAATCCTCATCGAAGTTCCTGTTACAGTATGAAAGATAAAGAAAATATATATATATAAATCATGGAACTTTGAAGTTCTAAACAATCATCGAATTACTGTCCATTAGACAAACGAAAAACAATCAAGTACCAACAGAAAAGGACCTGAGTCCAAGCCCTCGTACAAAATTATCATCTCATCTTCAATATAAAAAAATCAGCCAAAAGATGATCCCTGCAATTATCAAAACACAAGGACTACATATTCTGAAAAGAATAAAATTTTGAAGTCCATGAATTACAAATAACTACGAAAAAGAAATGCCAAGAAAACATGAAACTCAAGCAAGGAACTTGCAATAAAAAAAATGGAAAAGAGCTACGATGCTGGTGATCACTAGAATCCTGATGTTATCAGGAAATAGATTTATGTTGACACAAGTAGCATGTGAATAACTTCAAAGAGTAAAAGATTCCTCAAAAAATAAAGAGACATAATATTCAAGAAAAGGGACATAAAGAGTAAAACAACAAGAAGAGCAACAATGACAGATATAACAAAAATAACGACAATTAACAACAACTATAATAGTAAGAAAAAATGACAGAGAAGAAAAACCTTTAAAATAGCAGAAGCTTCAAAAGGTTCCTGTGATGTGCTGTTTAACCCATTAAGACTATACTTGTAATATAATTTTCCTGCAATAACAACCTGTAGCTGGCTAAGCTTTTCCTTCTCATGTTCCTTGAAACTAACATACTTAAGGGGATGAATCTTGTACAGATATCTTTGCACATATGGGAGAGCCCAATTTACCAGACGAACTTTCTGTGCATCATTTACCAAACCATAGTGTACCACCTCACGAGATACTACCTGCTCAAGAAAGACAAAAGGATTTCCAAGAGGAAAGGTCAAGAAATATTTAATTATGGATATAAGCTAATTTGATGTTGATTATGATATGTACAAGCATAGCAGTTTAATACCTTGATAACGAAGAGATTATGGAGTTAGGTTATAAGCTAGCAGTATAAAGTCTTAATGAGTTGCCAACATGAAGTAAAAATAAAGAACTTTCAAGGGAATGAAAGAACAGGTAATGAAGAAACTAGTATTAAAGAAAATCCATCTACTAAACAGTTTCAGCTCATCAAGAACACAAAAGTACTAAAAGCTCAGAGATAATATCTACACACACCTTTGAAATAGCTGGGATGCCTAAAGATTGCATAAAGGAAGCAATATTTCCATTCGTACCACTCTCAAGTTCAGGAAGCTGCAAAAAGTTGACACTTGGAACATTGTCGAAGTGCTGGATGAGCTTTTCATCATCAACCCAGCATGTCAAACCAAAAGATGCATGGAGGGAAACCCAAGTTCCTCTAACAGTTGGCAACACCTTGTATTCTGCTTTGTGAAGTAACTCCTTGAGCTTCAAAATATCATCATACCTGGCAATTCTTGATTCTATGTCCTTCACCCATTTCATAACAACACGAGCAACCTGCCAAAAGCAGTACCAAAATGAAAAACTTGTATGCATTTTTTTAGAAGTATCCCCACACTTGTATTCCATAAAATCCTCTAGGTTAACTTGGCTTACAGTTACTGTTCTCAGGTTAATCCTCAAGGACCTCAAATAATTTGTTTCATATTTTGTTGTATTAATAGTTCAACACTTCAACTATAAATATACAGCCATTTGCACCATCTGAAAATTGTACTTTTTGAATTAGAATTTGTACGGTTTATACAAAACTACTTTCAACAAGAATACAGCAGCAGTTACATGATATTATATTGTACTAATGTACCCAAACAAAAAATGGGAGAGCTTTACCAAGTAAGATGCTTTTGTGGCCAAAGCAATGCTTGACAACTCCAGTAATACGTCTACATACTTTGTGAAAGAAGGAAGTTCTGGTACACCACATCTTGTGACAAAAAAGTCATGCAGTCCAGGATAAATCCCTGCCAGCATCTTACAAGGGCAACGCCTACTCTTCTTTGCAATATTAAGTTCTTTTGTCACCTCGAAACAGCCAGTGGGATCCAGCCAGTAGGCCTCCTTAGGGGATAACATTTCACCAAGACAGACCTCGCTAGATAGCGAACCTTGAAATGGGGTAAAAATGAAACGACTTTCCAGGAAATTTTGATTTAAGCTCAGCAATGAATTTGAAATCCCCTCTGATATGTAATTGTAGAGCCTTGACATTTGATCAACACTGTAATAGACCAAGAATGCAGCACATATAATTTTTGTATTGTACAACACTACAACTTATCTTCTCAAAAAAAACACTACAACTTAACATAAAATTGCTTCTTATTGTAGTTCTGGCCAGTAATAAGAGCAAAATCCATCAAAACCATACAGGACTGCTAGTACAGTGCGTTGGTTAATATTTCACATTTTCACTAGATTTGGTTTATCCTTGATGTCTAAACCCAAAAAAAAAAAAAAAAACTACAAAAAATCCAGCAACCACTAACAACTTCAGGGATACCATTCTATTTGGTCCTTGAAAACAGAAAGGATGCACACTATAAATAAAAAGAAAACTGCATTGCCAGATTTTCCAATTTATCACTGGACATAGCTTATCTTTGGTATCTAAGCCAGATTTAACCAAAACTAACTAGTGGAAAAAAAATATCGAAAATCATGTACAGTTGCCATTCTATCCGATCCTTGAAAACAAGTGATTTAAATAGCAACCACTTTAGCTATAGATATTGGAAAGACATTATGCTGCTACCAAGATTTCTATGGCTTATTTAATGCCATAGCATTAGCAGATAGTAGAGGATTTCAAAAAAACATAATAGAGGATTTAAAAATACTATAATACTTAGTTTCGAAGCAATTGGATGCTTAATTTTCATAATTAATGTTAGGCAATATTGATTCAACTTTTATATTTCTATTTTGGTATATAGAAAAAATGTTCAAAATGCTACTACTGTGATATGACACTTTTTGTTTTGAGGTCTTTATAATAACCATGGCCTATAAACTACATAGCTATAATTTGAAACAATCATATTCGCGATAACTGGTAGCGCCTTAAAAACATGCCCGTGATTCACTATCAGCTACGAAAAAGGGCCACAGCAATGAACCTGCTATCTGTGATTTAAACCTTTGTTGATAACAGAAGGGATGCACACCACGATAATAAGATAAACTTTCTACCTCCGGATCAACAAGCTAGTCCAAACCTATTTACAAAAACCATGAAAACCTTATGGGAGCTACCTTGCTTTAAAAGGAAGCTGAGTTTTCGCCCATGAGGTGAGGATTGACAAAGCCTCTACAGGTGACACTTCAGTTTTAAACCCAGCCTCCTTCAAGAGTGACTTGCTTGCAACCTGTGCAATCAGAATTTAGCAATTACATATGAGATTCAGCTGTGCTAAAGCTAAGTAATTGCTGTGCTCTATCAAGAATGTTCATCAGCTCATGTAGAAGAAGAGATGTACAACAATAAAGGAAAAGAGAGTAACCTGTGGCAAAGCATATGGCGCATTTGCACCCAGTAGTGAGCGCACACCTGCACAATCGTAGAATAAATCTCTTGGATAGTGAAGGTCTTCGTCTGTGCTTGAAGCAACCCATTTTACCTCATGCAGACTCTTAACAACAGAGGATGGAGCGCCAGCCTTCTCGTCCCCAATAAGCGCCTTGTCGCTGTAATTTTCATCCCAAAGCTTATCAAGCACCTCCAAAAGATAGATAGAACCTCTCCTATTTTTCTTGGTAGAAAGGACGGAAAGTATCCTAACCAATTCCATTGACACCCAATCAGTGACAACAGAGGTATTAGGAAGAATTCTTTGTATTCTAGTTACTGAAATGAAATCCGTGACACCCAGTTCCTTGAGAAAATCCCTCCACTTAAGTGATCCACTTGATAAACATTTGGTGCTGGGATGTTTCAGATAGGCTGTATCAACTTCATGCCAATTGAGATCTGTGCCAATGAACCTCTTCATATCAATAGTTCCACCATATTCCTTGCCAAAATGGACTGGTGTGCTGGTCAAGGAGACATGACCTAGATTTGTAAGCAGCACAAACTTATTGCGAAGTTCTAGTATTATCTCTGCCTTTTGAGATGGACAGATTGCACATGCTGATTGAAAATGGAGCATTATATACGCAAGATACTCAACCATGAGCTCCTTTTTTGTGTCAGAACCTGCGACACTCTCAGACAGAGCCGGTAGTATGTGGCTTCTTATGATTTCATGGGCAGAGAGCTTCCGTACTCCAATTTTGAGAAGCATCTCTGTCAGATCATCAGCTCTTCCCTCATGGGCAAGGTATTTGTTTGAACTCAGGGCATTGAGAAGCAGAGGGTTAACAGTGTGAAGATTGGCATAAAGTAGGGGGAATTCTTTCACACCATACTGATTCTCAAATCCCCCACCAGAGACATCACAGGGCAGCCAGATATTTCCTCCAGAAACCGAGCAGCGCGAACCATCTGAAAGGGGAATAAATGGGATTTTCCTCAGGCCATCTAAAATGTCACCTTCCAAACCTGGGTCATCAAAATGCCTCATAGAAGAATGGGCCAATAGTGCCGAATGAAGTGTTACTAGCCAGGCTGATAGCCAATCAAGCCCAAGCCAATCCTGAGGGACATCTTTATTATTGAACAGTGCTGACACAGCATCATATAGTATTCTAGGTCCATGGTCACGAATACCAAGAGCCCTTGCTAACTGATCGGACAAATCAATATCTCTGGACAGATAACCAAGACCCAGAGACTTCTCAAGCAACACGTCAGGAATTAGCAAACAAACCTGCTCATTCCAGCCTCTCAGGACACGGCATGGAGGTAATAATCGCTGTGGTCCTGGCCCATCCAAAATCATGCAACATGCAGTTCGCAGCTTGGTGATGATCATATTAGGGAGGCCGGAAAAAAAACCATGAACCTCACCTACAAGTGGGACGAAGCTCATGAAAGCACTCACTGCCTTTCCAGGGTGATCTCTAAAGCATGGGAGGTTAGAAAAAGAACCCAGAGCTGAAAGAAAGAGAGAAGGGTACTCGGACAGGAGCCACTGATTCCAAGCACTATTGCTGTCTACTTCCTCTCTAGAAGTAGGAAGGACAAAGTCCCCTTGTAGAATGAATTTCAACCCGTAATTCCGTAGAGGAAGAAACGCAAAAACTGGCTGATGAATCAGAGATGGCTGGTACTTGTCCAAGGCAACCTCTTCAAGAGTGAAGGCCATGGCAATTTCTGTTGCTTGCACATCAGGACGGATCAAACCACTAGAAAGCTTCTTGCTAACAACCATCCAGCTTATCTTGTCATTCCCATCAGAAACTCGAACTATGCCATGACCAATGTACTGCTTTCTCATGGCCCGATAAGCACCATCAATCGTGCTCTTGAACTTGATACACTGGATTCGATGCAGGAAAAGAAGCAACGACGGATGGAGATCAGCAAACATTGACAGAATAAGCACATCAGTTTGACCTTTACCAGAATTTTTTCTGAAGGGGAGAACTATGCATGTATTCCAGTGGGAGCGATCAATGATCCCGTCATCTTCAGCAGGCAGCAAGCGGCTGAAAATGCTGGTGTCACGAGGTGGGACCACAGTGGGAAGCACAAAGCCTATCTGACCCTCACTAATGTCAAACTTGATGTGAAAACCATTAGAATGAATCTCTGGCGCATCAGTGACCTGTAAAAAGAAACAGATTAGAAACCATCAGAAAAAATTTCAGCTATAATTTGTCTGAATTCTGCTACAGCATTCATTATTGCCACGAAAGACGTCCCAAATGAAAATAGATACCACAAGTTGAACCTATGTACTGTAACTTATAAAAAGTGATATCTACAGAATAAATTTAGTAACAAACTGAGTCACTTTGTTTCTTACATCCCCAAAGAGAATCCTTGCACAAAACAAAGGATCTTACAAATATTTAAACTGAAAAAGCGTAGCAAAATAACAAAAAATATTTACCCGGAAAACAGATTTGAATCCAATGCCCTTGTTCCCAATATATCCAGCAGATGATCCCTTTTTGGTTGAATTGCCTACGTCACAGAGAGCCTTGATGTTTGTGGCAGTGAATCCAAGCTCATTGTTCAGAACAACTATACCAGTTTCCTGAAGGATGAATACCAGAGTAGGCTCCACCGATTGAGGATAAATGTTGTCATCAGCATTTTGGACCTGTATTGAAATGGCAATAAAGTAGATCAAACATCACACTAAAAGTATTCTACTCTCAGAAACGAAAGATTCCAATGGTCAGCAGGGGAGGAGCCATACTTTCGAACAATGGGGGTCAAACACAAATGGGTGTCAATCATATAAATAGGATGACATACTTCTCATTTGAAGTGTCACAAATACAGAGAAACACAAAACAGAAATTTCAGCAAAGAGAAACCCAAGTACTAGGTACTTTGGTTGTGAATCAGTGGGACACGTTCAAATGGGGGTCAACCATATAAAAAAAATTGGAGAGAATGGGGATCAATTTTACAATACCATAACATCTAAATTATACCCAAATTCATACATAAATACAAAAATTCACTTAAATCTGCCATTGATGGTGAGTGAAAATAATTCCTCATAACAGCTTTTTTTTTTTTTTGAAGGTCAGTTGGCACAAAGCCGAGTGAGAAATTTCATTGGACGAAAGAAAAGCTACACAGTTTAGAAAAGAATACAATTTAACAAAAAAAAAAAAGCAAAAAACACAGCTTACAAAAGAACTTGACAGTTTGCCTAAATAACACAACATAAAATTGATACTAACAACCTAATTGAAAAGCTGCATAGACACAAAAGGCTTTTGATATTGCTATAATGCAGCTAGACTTGTAACCAAAACATCAGTTCAACTGGAGGAAACTGACCTGGATTCCCCTTTTAGGCTTTCAGCAAAATAAATAAATAGAAATCATCGATTAAATAAATGAAAACAAAAATTTGAGAAAGCAATACCAGATAAGAATCAATATAGAGACTTACAAGCTCAAGTAGGAGGTGGGAATCCTGCGAATATAGTTCCTGCGAAAGGCAATGGAGAGCTCTGCCAAGGCGATCATGCTGCTTTCTTAACAAACCACTTTCAGTTGCACTCAGGTTCGAGTCGAGACCAAACTCCTCACGGCGAATGGTTTCTATGAAGGTGGATGCTTCAACAAGAGCCTTATCCGATTTAGGGGGTTCACCAACCGTGACTTCAGAGTGTGTCATATTACCAATAGGATCAAGTGCATTATGATCCACAGAACCTGAAGCCGACCCCAATTTGACTGCATGGGCCTTGCTCACAACACTCGAGATCCTGTTTGAATTACTATATATACTTTTTTCATATGAACTAGGATCTTCCTTCAGGAAGCCAACTCCACCAGTCAGAATGAACTGACGATAGTCCTCAACCAACTCTGCAAACCCAAGCGACAGGCCAAGGTCATGAAGCATGAACCGCTGCCGGCTCGTAATGCACTCACACAAAAGGGCTCTACAGATATCTTTGGTCACAGATTGCAGGCCAGAAAGAAGGATATCTGCTGCAAAAGCCCAGAATTCAGACGGCAAGTGACCAAGGCACTCGAGTATAAACCTGGCAACAGCACCAACTCTTGAATCATTGTCAGCAATTACTTGAGAAGTAGTTGTGTTCGCTTGAGCTGAATCATCAGAGCCTCTTACTAAAACACTAGCCGCCCTCTCAGCATAGAGCTTAAGAAGGGACACTGGCATGTTGCTTGAACTGCTATACTGGTACAATAAAGACAGCAGCTTCACTGCAGCCAAGTATGGCGACAGTTGAATAAAAGCCTCTAAGAACTGGTCGACAGTAGCTGATGGTTCAACCCGAATAAACCGGCCATCCCTTGTCGCAATGCATACCAAATTCCCAATACATCCCTGGGACAGATACCAGTCAAAGAATGAACCCAATGATGGAGCATATACATGTTCCCAATGCAACCATGACATCAAATCAGAGAGAAAAGGTGCCTTTAGAAGACGCTCCACGACCTCACTTGAGGATACCGAGCTAAACTCAGATTTCTGGCCATCTCCATACATACGCTGAGGTAACAACGTATGGGAAAATAAGACACCACTTGGGTTATCAATAAAGTCCATTTTATCGAGGTCATTTCCTGACATATGAAAGCTCATTGTTGGAAATTGTTCCCTCAGTAGAATGAGAAGATCAGTTTTTCTTTTGACAGGTCCTGCTTGAGAGAGTAACAAACCTAGCTGGCACTCATGCATGGAGACAAGGGAGGAACAAGTCTTGTCAACTTCCTCACTGAAAATGCTGCGTAGCTTAGGAGGGAGTAGAGGTGTATGCTGCTGCAAAAAAGCTATGAAATGTCCATGACCAAGAGCAGTAAATTCATCGACAGATAACTGACTTGACACCCATGCTGCACAATCAAGTAGATTCTTCACAGATAAGGACCCATTTTGCAAACAAGAATTGTTTGCCTCAAAATAACGAGTGATCTTCTTGATGATTTCTTCAATATTAAATCTAACTTCAGGGGCGACTTCTGCATAATATTAAGTGCATCAGCTTTCAGGTTAAATGACAAAACTAAAATTTATTTCTCAGATAAGTTTTAACACAGCTGTGGTAACTAGTTGCCTTGGTGCCGAACAGAACCCAAAATAACAGTATCAGTTATCCACCTATATAATTAACTTTTCTGGCCAAATGAACCAAACAGTGTATAAGCTAAGCGACTAAGAAATCTGGGTATGTACAAAAATATGAAATGACCAGATTGTTTTCAACTCTTGCAGGGTAGTAACCAAATGTAAAAGATTAGAGGACAAGAAGCTACTTACGACTAGTGACCTCTTTATCTTTATTTGATTGTCCGACCTCTATTAGCACATCAGATGGCTCAGAACTCACAACTAGACCTTCAATTTCATCAAGGGTATGCATTGTATCATAGAGACTATCCAACGAACCATTTCGAATGGCATTCACCTGCATCATTTCCATTTGACTATAATTAACAAGATTGGTATCAATGCAGAGACTCTCCTCCATATAAAAACTGAAGACATCAAAAATATCCAACCAAAAAAGAAAAAGATGTGGACACCACATCTCTCTATCAAATACAGTTTATCCAGTTGACAAAGCATTAACATAAGTCATGACAACTGAAAGAAGATAGGTAGATAGAGGTCACAACTCACAAATAACCAATGTTTTTAAATGCGGTTTTCATGCGGTATGCAGCTGCATATGCGGATTTTAATGCAAACTTATATATGCGGATTTGGTACGTAGTGGTGTCTCCATATATATAAAAAAAATAGATGTCTTCATAGTTCATGCATATAAATCAGAAAATAAAAATAAAAAATGGACGTCTCCAAACATTTCAAAATGGAGAATAAAAGGAACACAAAATAAAGAAATAAAAAGAAGAAGAAAGGAATGGCTGTGGCTGTCAACGCACATGGCGTGGGCCAATTTTTCTTTTTGAGGATAATAATCACTCCATTAATAATTTGAAATAGGGCTTTAAACGCTATCAGAAAATAACTTGAAACATGGCATGGGCCAATTGCTAGGAAGGGTTGTGGGCCTTGTGAGCTTGTGGCTGTCAGCATTTTGTAGCAACTCACAGAGCTCACCTCAAAAGAAGCAAGCGAATTAAACCGCATAACCGGATTTTATGCAGCCGAGGACCGCAAACGAAAATGCAGACGCATATGCATATAACCGCATTTAATAACAATGCAAATAACCATAATCACTTATACCCACAAGAATAACTCTATTAGGTATGCCCACTTAATAACATTATAGAATCTGTGGACAAATATAAATGGAACCCCAATAAAAAAAGTGTAGTAGTAGCACAATGAATCTATGGTTACTTTAAATGGTACATGGTACTAAGAAAAGACGAATTATTAGATCAATGTAAGGCAAAAAATTGCTCAACCGCTCAAAAACATGTAATGCCTGAGAAGTTTAAAAGAAAGAAAATATCAGGTGACATGTACCAAGTATAAATAAAAGAAAGTGAACTCACAGCAACATTTAGCAACCCAATACAAGGGAATATAGAAAAAAGCCATTTCATCCTTTTACGATCCTTATTCTGAAGATCGTAGACGGTCTGCATCAATTCAACAACCTGCATGAACAAAACACACATTATGCGAGGTTCGAATAAAAAGAATTTAAAGTCTAGGTTGGTAAGTAGGAGGAATGAAACTTTCTACATCAGCATCGGTTTAAATTAAAAAAGTAGTTTGATCATACCTCTGATATTGAGCGTGTCCGGCATGGTTCTTTCCAGATTGCAATAAACTTCTCTAGGTCTTCCCTACACAATTTAAAATGCTTGGAACTGTCAGTTGCAAGAATCCTCCTCCTTTTGGAGGACTTCATCGACAGCACATTCTCCTCTTCCGCTTCCATAGCCTTTCTCTTCCTTTCTTTCTTGCCACTTCCATTTCCCACAGACTTACCAAGTCTATGCTTTGGATCAGATTGCAACCTAAGCCGAGCTAATTCTTCAGTGGTGGAAGGATATGGGCAGGTGCTCCGAGTATTCCAATCGACATTCACAATCCTGTTTTTCTCTTCCTCGTCGCTACAGTCAGCATCAGTTCCTTCATCGGATGAAATAAAGCGGGTGTGCTTGCCTTTAAAGGTACTGAAGGCAGTATTTAAGGCAGATGCAATAGAACTGAAGCGGCTATCAAGCTCTTTTTTCTCTGAACTAAATCGACTGTTATCGTTTTTGTCTTTTAAGGAGTCAATATCTTCTTTCTTCGTAACTTCTCTTTCCCGCTTGCCCGGCCTTTTGCGTTTTCTCATCTCCATACTGCTTTCAGCAAACTTTTCAGTTGATTCAGAGTTGGCCATCCTCTCAATTTTAGATGACCGTTTTCTATCACCACTTGATTTTCCCCCTGTATTAGTACCATGGAACTTCTTGGCCACTTCCTGAAGAATCGCTTGTTCTCCTCTTCTGACCTCACGAATATACCTTTCAATGGTACTGCAAAGAAAATATAGTACTGCTTTAAAATCAAAACAAAATAGTAAACTACATTGTGACAACAAGAGAAAAAAAGGACGATCAGCATCTGTACGCACCCCAGATCCTTAATACGTACACCAAGCTTCTCAACCCTATCAACCTTCTTCTTCTTTGCAATATAGGTCAAGAGCTCATCAAGCATAACCGGGTGACATCTGTTAGGTTCATCCAAAATCTCTCCTAGGTAAGTTATGACTTTCTCTGTGATTATTTTTACAGGCTTCTGACAATCAGGGGGGAGGAAGAAGTAACGAGTGACAGCTGGGTGGCGAAGAAAAGGACCCAGCATGAGATTTTCAAACTGATCCACACCCTCATTTTTGCATATCTCTACATCCAACTCGTACAGTGTGACTATGCCACGAGTCATCACAAAGCAATTCACAAAATCACTAACCTGGTTAATGACAACAAAGAATACCCATTAGTATAGACTTCATGATTGCAAGTTTATGCTTGGTCGCTGTTAATGGGTGAATCAGGCTTTGTTCAAAAATCTAATGTGATAATTAGAAAAAAAAGTTGAAAAATATTTAAAAGGAACCAACACTATCTATCTGCATTAACTACTAGCTGCTGGATGGTAAATATTAGCATAAGGATCAGATGTACAAGAAGCCTTGGTTTCTTAATTATCCAAGTAAAAAAGGCAACAGTAAATTTTTACAATACAGAAATTGCATTTGAAAAATAAAAAAAATAAGTTTCATTTTTAAAATATGTAATTTTGTGTAGCAATAAGTACGTCATCAGTACCAGGGCTTTAACATTTACAGGTACTATTCTTAAGAAACTAAAAATGCCCAGACTCGAACACTTTAAAGTAGGGGATATTGTATACAAATGGGGCAAAAAGAAGAACTAACCCTGCCCTCGATTTGAAATATCTGTTGGAGAGGCGCCACATCTTTCATTTGAATTCCTAAAGTGTCCCAAGAATCGGCACCTAATGAAGCAAGAACGTACCGAGCCACCTTATATCCAGAAACGTTCTCTCCAGCAGACAAGAGCTCCTCGTGCGCCTGCTTTGTCAAGTCAATCGCCTTCTTGAGCAACCACTTTTGTGACCGTGAAGTGGCTGTTGGTGCATTAGAACTCTCTCTAGGGTTAGGCATGGTGTTCGGGATGGGGTTTGGGTTGTGAATAGAAGGGTTAGGGTTTGGCAAGAAGCCAGAGTTTTGGAGGAGGAGGGCTGGATTGGGCGCAAAAGTGAGATTAGCATTAGGGTTTTGAAAAGGGAACTGAAGTAGGTTCAAGGGTAGATTTGGAGATAAGCTGGCTAGGATATTTCCGGCGAGAGAAGCGGCGGCAGCGTAGTTTGAGGTAGAATCAGCCGAGGCAGCGTAGGTAGAGACTGATTCGGCAGCGGCAGAGGTGGAGGGCATGCCATTGCCGCCTTGGCTCGAGGAGTTCTGGCGGCGCTTCATGGCGACAAGTGCGGGAAGGCTCGAAAGAAATTTTGTGGATGGTAGATATGTCCAAGCTGAACCTGTTCCACGCCAACGCCTATGCTAAGCCGCCTCAGAGCGATTCAGACTTCCGAGAGACGAATGGAACATTATCGCCTGGAACGGGAACTAGCCAATGTTGTAAAATGCCTATCTTATAGTAGAGAGGAGCCGCTTGAGAGGCGACGGCGGACAGTGGAGAGGAGGCGCTTGAAAATTAATCGACGGCGGACAGTGGAGAGAGGCGCCGGAGGAGAGAGAGGCGGCTATATATTTTGGTTAAGTTAGGTCACTCTGACCGAATGAGAGGAGCGATATTTGCCGACATTTTTATTTTTACCCTGTTAAAAAATTATTTTAATAATAATAACTAAAATTTAGCAATAATTTGAAAAATACTCTACTCCTGAAAATTTTTCACGCCTGAAATTTTAATTCTCATTTTTTTTTAAAACAGAAATTTGTTTTATTTTTTTATTTTTTTTATTGAAATATTAGAAATGTTGGATATATTTCTTTGAAAATAGATGGAATATAATATAATTTGATTTATTAGAAAGACTGTAACAAATAACCCGGATCAATATTTTCAGGTCGGATTTTTCGCGGCTGTAAGAAAAATTAATATATTTCTGTATGTGTTATTGGAAAAAAATAAAAATACTTAGATTCTGAGTTATTGAAGTCGGTTCAAAAGTCACTTCTATGTAATCTAGAAAATATTGTGATCATTCTAGGACATTTAATTTATAAAAAGTTGTATCTATTTTGATAATTCTTTTTTAATAATAATTATTAAATAATTTAAAAGTTTTTATTTTTTTTCAAAAATAGATACAACTTTCCATAAATTAAATGTCCTAGAAGGATCACAATATTTTCTAGATTACATAGAAGTGACTTTTGAACCGGGATCAATAACTCAGAATCTAAGCATTTTTATTTTTTTCCAATAACACATACAAAAATATATTAATTTTTCTTACAGTCGCGAAAAATCCGACCTGAAAAATATTAATCCGGGTTATTTGTTACAGTCTTTCGAATAAATCAAATTATATTGTATTCCATCTATTTTCAAAGAAATATATCCAACATTTCTAGTATTTCAATACAAAAAATAAAAATAAAAACAAATTTCTATTTTATAAAAAAAAATGGGAATTAAAATTCTAGCCCTTGGAAAATTTTTACGGATGGAGTATTTTTTAAATTGTTGCTAAACTTTGATTATTATTATTAAAATAATTTTTAATGGGGTAAAAATAAAAATGTCGGCGATATTTGAGAATTGAGACGGCTATGCGCGAACATATATGCGGCCACTTGGATTAGATGCGGTAAGAAATTTTATTCTGCTGCATATGCGTAACCGTATATACGACTGTATGAAAATTTTTATGTGGAATCGAACTGAGAATCACATTTTACGACACTGGAGTCTGGAACTAGCGGAAACAGCACGCGGCTTGGTATTTATTTCCGTACGATTAAAATTTTCGGAAAGCAACAGTGGCCCACTGTCAGTGGGTTTAGCCCATTTACGAATTGCTGCGAGCCGGTCATTTTTATTAATATCCCTGAAACAAATGTAAATTTTAAAAATGCCCATGTCCCCAATTTTTTTTTAAAAATGCCCTGACCGCCTGGGCCCAGGGCGGCCCAATATTCCCTGTGAGGCGCCACCCCCTGGGGCGCCCCATAGCACAAGTGAGGCGCCACACCCTGGGGCGCCTCATGTGTGTGTGTGTGTTTTTTTTTTTTTTTTTTTTTTAGAGAAATCTTAGTATTTTGATTTGAATAATTTTGTGAAAACAGTTTAGGGTTTATGTATTGTATGTCAAAAAATAAAATATTATGAGTGTGTCAAAAAATGTAAAATTTGGTCTCCAAGCATATTTTATAATAGATTGAACATCTAACGGTTTTAATTATATTGTTACGCTTTTAATTATATTGTTGAACTTTAATTGTATTATTAAACTGTGTTATAATAACGAAATGTAAAGTGCAAACAACATAATACCAACATGAACATGAAATAATAAAACATAATGTCAACATAATGCGCGCCAATGTAATACAGCAGTCCCATAGTAAAAATACTACAGTCAGAAATATATTACAATAAACAAAAAAGTTCACACAAGCAAAATAGCAAGTTTATCTGCCCCTACCACGACGTCTCAATAAACCTAACAAACGACTAGTTGTACTGGTATGAGCTGCAGGTGCGGCATTACTTGTAGAGGATTGGCAACTAGATGATTGGCTCGGAGGAGGGGGGGTTGTGTTCTACCAGTTGCTTCAGCAACAACTCTAGCATTTTCTCTTTCGTTGTGCGCGTTTATGGCATCTGAAAATAAGAATACAATTCAGTTAGTAATATAATAAAATCATAAATGAATTTCGTATAATGCTACATACCTGTCGTGCGCCTGTCAGAAACAGAACGACGAGCCCGATTTCCCGACGGTCGCCTACCACCCATCTCGTCCATGGTCATTACAATACGCTTGTGTCTCCTCCTCCTCTTTCTTATCCATCCTTCTGAAGGGAGTATTCTATCACCAACATATGCAGGCCACTCGTGCTGATCGGGATAAGAATGGAAAGATCCACCCCAAGTGGAAGCAAGGTAATCGGTACGGTACATGTCAGCAACATAGTGATCCTCGCAGTAGTTCCTCACTCGGCATACCGCCATCACGTGACTGCATGGTATGTGACTTAGTTGGGGTCCCTGGCATGTACAGTTTACCGCCCTGGCATCTCCGAATTTAACCACGTACTTGCAAGCCCTCTTGACAAACGCCATAGTCCCATCTGGTTTACGGCTAGTAGGAACGTACTCATTTGGATTTTGCACTTCGAATTCTGTTCCATCATTACCCATCGGGATCACGGTCATAGTTGCACCTTTGTCCCTGTGTCGTCTTAGTTTGTCCTCCACCCTTGTTGAAAAATGACTGGTTTATCCTTATTAATTCTGCGGCCTTAGCACGCCGTTCCTGAAACCAGGCATTTAACTTGTAGAATGCGTCCTCTACAACTGCAGCCACAGGCAACATCCGGCTCTGCTTGAATACTGCATTCAGCGACTCGGACCCGTTGGTTGTCATAACCGGGGCTGTGGTACCTCTAGCTGTCATAAGGGGACTGCTGGTGATATTCCTGGTTGTCATAAGGGGATTGCTGGTGGTACTCCTGGTGGTCATAAGGGAAGTGCTGGTGGTACCCTTGGTTGTCATAAGGTGAGTGCTGGTGGTACCCCTGGTTGTCATAACCCGAATTTTCATAACCTGAAGGTCCCGCCCCAGCCAAACTTGAAGGTCCAGCCCTCGTCCGGGGAACCCTCTTCGAATATATGTCCATCACCGGGACCCCACAAGCCACAAATTGAGTATACACAACTCTCCACAAATTGGCATATGTTATTGGAAACTTAACAAAGTAAGGTCTACCCCCCACACGTGAGTTGTCAATCCGTGTAGCCAATTCTATTTCATACCTGTTGGGGTTTAGAGATGTCTTTTCGTATATTAGCTCCTTCAGTTCCTCAAATGTGGTATTTTCATTAATCTCGAAGCCAAATGCGACTTCTTTCGTGTAATGCACGCCATCTTCATCCCTTTCTAGCTTGCCGCCGACATACAGTGCAACTAACATCTCTTCTTTAACAAACTACATTAAAAAAAAAATTACAAGTATTACATGACATAATAATGGGTACAATAATAAATGACTAATTGAAAAATAATTAAAAAATTTTTTAAAAAAATTACAATGTTGCTATAGTACGTGTACAGCAATTGCTACAGTAAATATACGGTACGCTGCAGTGCGTGTACAAGTAAATTGCTATAGTAAACGTACAGTACGCTACAGTCAATGTACAGTAGGCAACAGTAAATGTACAGTACGCTACAGTAATTACAACAGTAAAAAATAACTACAGTAATGACTAATTATTATAATTAAAAAACATACCTATTCACTCAGTTTCTCGCCTCGAGCGAAATTCTCAAATCGAGAAGTGACAGAGGCAGAAAACGGGGTTTATAAATCAGATTAAATATGGGGCGCCCTGCTGTGTGGCGCCTCACTTGTGCTATGGGGCGCCCCAGGGGGTGGCGCCTCACAGGAAATATTGGGCCGCCCTGGGCCCAGGCGGTCAGGGCATTTTTAAAAAAAAATTGGGGACAGGGGCATTTTTAAAATTTACATTTGTTTCAGGGATATTAATAAAAATGGCCGGCTGCGAGCCCGTTTCGAGTTCAGATGAGAATGAGAATCCAATCCACTAAGATTGAAAAGGCTAGCAGCAAGTAGCTATGCCTATCTTACAATTTTCATTAATAAAAAAATATTTATAATTATTTACAAAATTCAATTTACACCAATTATACTACAGATGGCACTATTTTCCGAATCTATGATTATATAACAGTCTCTCCTACTGGCCACTGTCTCACATCGCCCCCGTACCCGTCGAGTTTTTTAAAAATACCCAAATTTATAAATATTTTATTATAAATACCTACATTTTTGTCAAAATTTTATTTTTGCCCAAACCGTACATATTATTTACGGTTTCAATAAAAAATTCAAACCGTAAATATTCCTTACGGCCCGAATTAAAAATTGGAACCGTAAATATTCCTTACGGTTTGAATTTTTTTTTAACCATTTTTTTGGCACTATAAATAGGGATCTGAGTGAGAAAGAGAGGAAGAAGAGAAAGAGAAAGAGAGGAAGGAGAAGGAAGGAGGAGGAGGAGGAGAAGAAGTCTGCTAAATAAGGTTTTTTTTTTTGTAACTTTCCACATACGTATTTACTGTTCCTATATGTATTTACTGTTCATATACGTATTTATTGTTCATTACTGTTCATATATGTATATACTGTTCATATATGTATTTACTGTTCCTACACGTATTGGCTGTTTATGTACTGTGTATGTACGTATGTACTGTTCATATACGACTATTCACAACTATTCACAATTGAAATCAGTAAACTGGCCAAATATTTGTCATTTATGAATGTAGTTTATTGGCCATGTCTATTGAAATTTTAGTACATTTTGGAGGGAAGTTTATAATTGACCAATATGGGGTACGTTACTCGAAACCTGCAGTAAATACGTACCGGGTTGAAGAAAATTTCTCATTAGAGGAGTTGCAATCGCTTATTTATGAAGCGAGCGGCTATAATAGGAATCACTGGAAATTAGAAATACCTACCTGAATGCTCCAAGAAGGAAAGTATGTCAGAATCACATTGGGAGATCAAGGAGCATTGAGAGGCCTGATAAGGAAGATTGTGAGGTCCGGTGATCCTCTATTCGAAGTTTTTGCATGAAGAATTCACAGAGAGTCAAGGGCTAGATGTTCAGCCCAAAATTCGGCTGCAGAAAATTATCAACCAAATTATGAACCACGCACTCCTTTTATCCCAATACTAGTATTAGAACCGGAACAAAAAATATACAGTAATTCACCCCAATCTCCACCTTTTATCCCACCACGAGTACAATCTCCACCTTTTATCCAACCTATACCCGTGTATGGAGACCCCTCATCCTTACCTGGGCCTGAACCAAATCCTCACCTAGACCACCATTAGTACAGGAAGATCCAAACTAGTTGGAATTTGAATTTATGAACGAGGTACCGGAGGAGAATCTGCAAACTGGGGTTGAATGGGAGGAAGGAGACTGGGACATTAATGATGAAGGAGATGAAGAAGAATACACACAGCCCACTGTGAGGCAAAATAGAGAGAATATGTCGTTAAGTGGCCGTTTTGAGACTCACCCGTTCGTAAACTTCAATGACACATCTGCTTTTCGAGAAGCAGATGTTTCTTACTATGGTCGTCAGATTGAATACAGGAGTGAGCTCGCAAAAGGCCAATACTTTGCAAATAAAAAGCAACTGAAGAAGAAGATCAATAATGAGTACCATGTTGACAAGAACCAGGAGATATATACGAAGAGAAGTGACAGATCCCGGCTGGAAATTATATACAACACTTCGGGTTGTCGTTTCAAACTGAAGGCAAAAGCAACAAATAATAGACATGGATGATAATTGAGCAAGACAAGCCTCACACATGCACGTCTGAGTACACCAGGACCGACCATGCACAACTCATGGCATCAATCATCGCAGATATCATTGAGTCTGGTATTAAGGAAAACCCTACTATGAGCATCCGGAGTGTGGCACACTGCTTCAGGATTAAGTTTGGCAGTATAACACCCAAGTACAACAAACTTTGGAGAGGTCGTGAGATTGCAGTAGCCTGACAATTTGGGAGTTGGGAGGAGTCGTACAATTTTATGAAACTATTGCTTATCGGGATATGTGACAAGAATCCCGGCTTGAGGCACCAATTTGTGACCACTCTGATCATCGATAAAAATACAGGACTGGTCAAGGAAGGTGTTCAGGAATTTAGTGCCGTGGCATGGGCTTACGGACCATGCATCACCGCATTTGATTACTTGAGGCCGGTGATCAGTATAGATGCAGCTTTCCTTTCTAGGCGGTATGAGGAAAGGCTTTTGATGGCTTGCGGCTATGATGCCGAGAACCAATTGCTGCCTCTAGCATTTGCAATTGTGCATAAGGAGAATGAAGAGAATTGGGGTTTTTTCTTACACTGGCTTAGGATTAATGTGATTGGTGTTAATAGATTCGTATGTGTCATATCAGACCAACACAAGGGGATCAAAGCTACATTGAAACCTGACTACGGATGTGATAGTAATAATTTTGTGCACAGGTATTGTATCCAACACATTGCTGATAACCTGGTCCAGGTGTGTGGGAAGGACCCATGGTACGGAACTAGGTTCAAACAAGGAGCCAAGAAGGCTAAAAGAGATGTTCGAAGATTTCGCCATGGTATGTCTAATATTGTCTAATTTATATCATTTTTGTTTCCTTTAGATGCATTTTGTCTAATTTTACTTTGTTATATTGGAGCAAAATCCGAGGTGTAATGCTTTTTTGAGGAGAGTGGGCAAAGTACGACCTAATGATGTCATGGAGCAATCAAATTTTGATAAAAATTTTCAGACCTGTGATGGAGGATATCGATTTGGTATCATGACAACAAACGACTCCGAGTCCCTGAACATGTCTTCAAGGACAGCCGAATGTTGCCCGTGGCTGCACTTGTGGAGGAGACATTCTACAAGTGCAATAAGTGGTTTGTTCAGTGGCAACAGGCAGCGATGGAGCAAAGCAATGAAGAAAAGCCTTTCTCCAAACGGGTACAGGTTAAGCTTGCCAAACAGTGGGAGAAAGCCACAAAAATGGATGTCATCCTATACTCGCATGGCGAAGGTAAGTACGAAGTCACGGGCCCAAATGAATATGTTCAAGTACTCCAAACGCAGGATGGAACCATGTTCATTCTTCACAGAAGGTTCCAGTATATCGTGACATTCAGGCCCAACAGAGCAGTGGAATGTACATGCAGAGGTGTCCAATTAACTGGAATTCCGTGCGCTCATGTGTTAGCTGTTTGTCGCCATAATAACTGATCACCCGACCTATTTGTTGACCACCAGTATAGGGTGGACTACCTTCTGAGTACTTGGAATGCCATGTTTGTTCCTTATGGCAATCCTCAAGATTGGCATACGTTCACTACCCCTAAAATTGAGCCAAACAAATATTGGATACGGCGTGGTAGGAGAAAACACATCCGTCATGTAATGACCATGGATGAAATGCAAGGTAGGCGACAGGGGCACCGTCCTCGCCATTCCACTACTGACAGGCAGAGTCGAGGTATGTAACATTCAATATGTTGATTATATTTCATTCCAATCTTGAACAACTTAATAAGTAACATATTTGTGATGCAGATGCTCATAACGCAGCAAATGCAGCAGAAAATTAGCGAGTTATGGCCGAGGCAACTGGATCACAAGGGTCACGGCGAAGCACAGCCAGAAGCCGTACAGCTGACCGTGAAAATGCAACTATGATGTTTAGGGAGGCAATGGGAGAAAGACTGGCAGGAGGAGAGGTGGTTGGGATGCAAGGGACTTCAAGTACTACCCAGCGAAGAAGGGGCACATCTAGGGCTGCTAATGAGTCGAGCCGGCTCGCAAATCAATGAGTTTAGCGACTCAATATTTCATAATGAATCAGACTCAAAACTAAAAAATGCCTTAACTCAACTCGGCTCACTTTTGAAAGAAAAAGCTCGGCTCGGCTCGACTCGCGAGCTCGCGAGTCGGCTCGTGAGCCGGCTCATATTACATGTTAAAAAAATGATCATTTAATTATTTTTAAAGAAATGATAGAAGTGGGATAGAGATATTCTTGTGACTTTAAATTACATGTTGAAAAACTTCGATTATTTTTTAAAGAAATGATCTAAAGAAATTTGAAAAAAATATCATTTTTTTTAAAATAATTTCAAAATGCCGGCTCATATTACATGTTGAAAACTTTGAAAAAGGAAAAATTTGAAATTTGAAATCTGAAAAAAATTTGAAATATGAAAAATTTAAAAAAAATTGAAATCTGAAAAATTTGAATTCTAAAAAAATTTGAAATATGAAAAAATTTGAAATATGAAAAAATTTGAAATCTGAAAAAAATTGAAATCTGAAAAAAATTGAAATCTGAAAAATTTGAAATCTAAAAAAATTTGAAATCTAAAAAATTTGAAATCTGAAAAAATTTGAAATCTGAAAAATTTGAAATCTGAAAATTTTGAAATCTGTAAAATTTGAAATTTGAAATCTGAAAAAATTGGAAATCTGAAAAAAATTTGAAATCTGTAAAAATTTTGAAATCTGAAAAAATTGAAATCTTTAAAAATTTGAAATCTGAAAAAATTTGAAATCTGAAAAATTTGAAATCTGAAAAAATTTGAAGGTAGGCCTCATGGCAAATGAAGATATACATATATTACAAATTTGAAAAAATTTGTCTCTACATGTAAATTAATTAAACATGAGCATGAAGGTAGGCCTCATAGCAAATGAAGATGTACATGTATTAAAAATATGAGTCGACTCGTGAGCCGAGTCGAGCTTTTTCTTTTATGAGCCGAGTCGAGTCGAGCTTTTTCTTTCATGAGCCGAGTCGAGCCGAGCTTTTCTTTCAAAAATGAGCCAAGTTAAGAGCCGAATCATTGGGCTACAATTGACGAGCCGAGTCGAGTTTGAGCCGAATCTTAATCATTAGCAGCCCTAGTCACATCTCAAGCTGGAAGAAGGAGCACATCTGGTGCCGGAACATCTGGTACAGCACACCATCAGGAAGAAGCAGTGCAACCAGCTAGAAGGAGCACATCTGGAGCAGGACCATCTGGTACAGCACACCATCAAGAAGAAGCAGTGTAACCAGCTACAAGGAGCACATCATCATGGGGATCTGAACGATTAATGGGATTGCATTTTCTCCGGAGTCGTAGAAACTTAACATGCGGTCTATTTCAATGTGTTGAGAACTTATTTAATTAGATGACCTTTATTTTGTGAACAATTTTCATTTTGAGGTTTGTATGAACTTTATTTGTATATGGATGAACGTTTTTTTTAATTATTATTTTGTAAATTATAGACGAGAAGGATGGACAGCAATAATCGAGGAAAGAGCGAGGAAAATAAAAACCGCAGATGTAGCTTTTGCGAAAAAAGTTTAGAAAAGACTGTCCGAAATGTGTGCAGATAGATGAATTTTTTAACCGAAATGACATATCTGATGATGATTTTGTAGAGAACCCCTACGATAATGGATTGAGAGGAAAAAAGGTTGGTGTCGAGACGGCTAATGCTAAGACTAAGGCTACGACTAAGGCTAGCATGTCGTCTGTTGTTACTGACCCGACTTCGTCAACCTCGGATGATGACTTTGTTCCATTTACGTTCAAGGCTCATTGTAAGAAATAGTATGTTGTTCAATTTGTTTGAATTATTAAGTTAGAGATTTGTACGAATTTTATTTGTATGGGATGACAGCTGAAGGAGTTTCATTTAGTTTTCTTATTCTATTTAACTTTCTTATTTTTGTTATTTTTAAAGCTTGTCATATTGTTGTTCTTAATTTTATTCTTCAATTTAACTTGTCGTATTGTTGTTCTTTATTTTTAGTGTAGTGTTTTTTGTTATTTTTAAATACTACCCAAGAACGATAACAATATATAACATAGCTCAACCCAAAGCATAATAAAATATAATGAAACTAAACTGAACAAAACATAATAAAACATAATACTACGCTAAAGGAAAACATAATAAAACATAACATAGCTAAACTGAACTAAACTCAACGGTAATTTGAAGGGCTATATCAGTCAGGTGCTTGGCCCCTATTTTCCCTGCTGAAATTTCGTTCATGCCAGTCATTCCACTGTAGTTCTCTGTGCTGCGCTCTGCGAGCAGGTGTATGAAGTTCCTCGGGCTCGGCCTGTACACTCATCCTGAGTGCACTGCTCAATGCATCATCGGGCTCGGTAACCTGGGTAGCTGGCGGTGGGGGTGGGGTATGGAATAGGCAATATGCAAACTGGAACGCATAGTCAGACTGAGTCCCGCTACCAGATGCCTCCCAATCATGAGCCTTGGCTGGATACGGCTGATGCGGGGAGGCGGCTGTGGGCTCAAATGGATACACTGACATATCAACTCTCAACCGAAACACTATTTGGGAGAGAAACCGAGAAAGAGAGAAAATACCGATTCGTTTCGACACGAAACGATACGAGTGAATTAGTAGTTTTTCTCTCTACATGCACCCCTCTATTTATAGCCACTAAAATGGTGTAAAAAGACCAAAATACCCCTATGACAAGGCATGCCACCTAAGGGGTGAGGTGTCATGTGGATAGGATTGATGACGTGTCATCTGGATAGGATCGATGACGTGCCATGCGGATAAGGACGAATCTAAAAAGACCCGAATGCCCTCGGCCCGAATACAAATAATATTCGTATAATTATTCTGAACAATTATATTTCTTACGGTTGTTGTTTCGGTAACTTTTATACAACGTAACGTGTACGTTTATAAATTAACCGTTGTTTCTGCTTGTCATTTTTATATGACATTTATAATTTAATTATATCACGTATAATTAATTATAACCATCTTACTATTGATCATAACTAATTTATAATCAATCACAATAAGATTCTCCGATTAACTCCTATATGGTGTGACCCAATAGGATATGTGTTATGTTGGTAAATAGAATTAAAACTGTTTTAACTTCTATAATCATGAGCGGCATCTGGCAGAATACATCATGACCATCCAATTACACAGATGATGCTGTACTGTACAATATCACGATCCAGTAAACAATTTACTTGTGTCAGTTCTTCTGTCTCATAGCTATCAGATCAGTTTCAAGGTAGATGTGTGTCATCCTTGCTAACTGAATCTTTTCTTGATCTTGAGCAGATTATCAAATATAATTACTCTTGTAATTATACCGCATGCAGATAATCTAACTCTACCAAGGGGCCCAGTGATGCTATAGTTCGTATAGAGATACGAGGGACAAATAATATTCTTGGTAAACTATCACTTCCTCAGCTAAGCTATACATATGGAAAAGCTACCGTTATGACTGTTTTTTACGGACAGCGTTAGATAACAATCACACATACATATTTCTCAGTGGGAACGATAAATACCTCATACTTTAGAACCAATCACTGAATGAAAACATAAATGACACGAACACAATTCTATTTAATGTTTCATTCGGGGTCTGTCAAATACCATGTTCCTAGAACATGTATCTATGTGATTAAAATGACATCTCGTGTCAGGTGGTTTGTAAAACTTAACCATCTTTTAATCCACATACTAACCTTACAACGGTAATTAGTGTTCCTGCTAATTACCTTGCTCCATGTGATACTCACTCCAATCTCTATGATAGTGATTAGCGTGTCTTATCCTGTAATTAATATGTTAGTTGCAATTTAAAGCCAAGAAATAATGTTAAGTACAAAAATGATAAAAAGAACATAAATTACCCGTGTAGACTCATGATCACAGATCTCGGGACTTCTGGATATGCGGGGATGAGTGGAGGAAAATCAAACTGACGGAGGACCCGGTCTGGATAGTGGTGCTCCACTATCAGCACCACTATCCAGAAGCACACCAGCGGACCCCTGTAGAGCCACATCTCATGGTCATCCGCTACAATCTGCGACAGCCTCCCCTCAGTGTATAGCTCATGGTACGGAGTCCAAATGACCTACGTCTCACCCAGACTCTGAATCTGAGATCGGACCAACCTGATACCTGCTGTCTTTCCGTGAGGGTTGTCCTTGTACAAGTGATGTCCGTACCATTTCATGCCAAATACCGATCGATTTCCACTGTCGGGCTCTCCCCATGGATCCTTGTTCGGCTCAGGTACCCCCACCGGTAGCCGTGACCATGACCAATGTTGCAGTAGTAGTATCGGCCCGTAGATTTGCTTAGTTTTCCGCTATAATTTGAAGAATATTAGCCGTCAGGGTTAAGTTAAATAATTAAAATAAGACAGCAAGTGCATGACCAAGTAGATAATTAAAATAAGACAAAAATAACATACTGACCTTGCAACCATGGCACAAGTTGGAGTAAAGATGTGCTAGGACAGCCCCACCCAAGTTATACCTGTAGCTCGACGGCTGAAGGTCTCGCAGCAGCTCTAGATACATTATCGGGATGGTATCACCACTTGAATCAGCAAACATGACAGAACCAAATAGGTCCATCACGAATCCCCGTGTGTATATGTAATATCGAAATTACAGAGCAACTCATTTTTCCACATGAAACAGAGTACAAAATAAATGTAATACGAATAGTTTGTATGAGTACCTCTCAATCTCGAGCTGAGAGGAATCTCGACCCAGACCTCTCGCAAACATAGCTCACAGCTTCGTCTTGTCCAGACAGTACTTGGACTTCCCCCCATTGCCGCGTGTGTTGGGCTCCGCTCTCAACAACTTTGCGAGCATGTAATTAATCGTGATGTCCTATGGATCTGTGGGGTCAAATATGCCACTAACGGGCACGCCCTGGATAGGCAGACCCCATAGAGCACTGACATCCTGGAGAGTCACTGTCATCTCTCCAAAAGGTAAGTGAAACGTATGCGTCTCGGGGCGCCATCGCTCCACTAGTCCTGCAATGAGGGACACGTTAATGGCCTTACTCTCCGACTCTAGAATATCGACCAAATGTTGCACCCCCAAATTTTGCAGATACGGCTCCATCAACGTGTAGTACTGCATGTCATAATGCCGACTACTGGTAGTTATAAATGCCTCACTCTGCGTTGAAAAAAGTAAACAACATGAAAACCTAAAAATACGAAAACTCAACAAAATTTAAACTTACAAAAAAAAAGAAGTAATCAAGTACCTCTTTAGATGCTTATGAGACTCGGTGCTCATCGTGAGGCATCCATAATAAAAAACTGAAATGGTCCTTGCTATTTTCGGGAATGCGCTCATCAACCAGGTCGGCTGCGAGTGGTCTCCTAGGTTGTCCCCTAGCCATCCTACGTTAATAGTTAATAGTCTAATTATTAGAAGGATTTTACTAAGAATAATTTATGCATATCAGCATCTATACTTTCTATAATCATTTCTCAAGTTATATATAAATATGTTTTTTTTTCTCTTTTCTTGTATATAAATATGTTTTGTGAGTCTATGGTAATATGCATATCACGGGTTGGTCTGTAATACGGATTAATATTTTTATTTTCAAAATACTAACGGTCGATCGGAACCATTCAACATATTCTCCATATGAATATGTACGGTTTCAAAATTCTAACGGTCGATCGGGCCGTAAAGAATATTTACAGTTTGAATTTTTTTTAAGTTTGCGGCGAAGTGCCGCAAATGATGCGGTCTAATAATTAGATGCTGAATTATTGGGCGATAAACAAGACCAGATGTGAGATTTGTCTAAGCATGTGATCTCAAAGAAAATTAAATCACACATATAGAAAGAATAATAGAAATGATATCCTGATGAAAAGAAAAAAAAAATCAAAATTTCGTCAACGTGCAAGCTCGTTTCATACGTGTCATGAAGAAAATTATTTGCTAGTTGTTCATGAAAATGATTATATTAAAAGGAATACAAATTTGATTTAATAGATAGTGAAAAGACATTACTTGTCTTGACAATGCATGAAAAAAAAATCAATAGATAAATTAGACTGCCAATTGTAAGAAATATTGTTGATGTATTCTGAAAATTAAGTGACCTTCCCCAAATTACTACTTTGTAAAAAAATGCCTTCTTTAAAATAATAAATTGTTTTATTGAGGAAAGCCATTTTTTTTTTAACTCTTATAGTTTGACTAATAAAAATTATTAACATTGGTTGAGCTTTACAGTATTTTTTTTAATACATTTAGCCTGTCACAATTCACAAACCAAATCAATATCTAATTCACAATTTTCAAGAATGGTGGAGATATTGTGCAAAATGCAAATGACGTAGGAATGCTAATTAAATGTGGTACGTGGTTTCTGATTATTCCAACTTAATTATTTAGTCCGATTGAACTTTGAATTTAAATTCCATGCATGCACATGACATGCCAATGCATATAATTAATTCAATATAATTAAGTTTACACTAAATAAAATCAAACTTTCTTTTTACCATGCATCAGATTGGTAACATCATAGTTAACAGCCTCAAATAAATTAAAAATAATTATTACAAACTATGGCGATCAGGTCACCGAATTAGAAGCGTTAGTTGGTAATTTGAATACCCAATTCGTTGTTTAAAAATTGAAAGTTAAACAAATCCTTGTTTGGTTGTTTCTCTCCTTGTCCTTCAATTGGTCAATTAGGACCACGATACCCTCCATTTATGGAGAATAATGGAGATCTCCCCTTCTTTCTTTGTTTCTTCCATTCTTTCTTCTTTTTGTAACGTAATTCTAAAGTGCAACTAATAATTAATCTCCTATCTCTTGATATTGTTGTTGTTATATATTGTATGTATTGATCCTTCTCCCTCTCTTTGAGACACACATGCACCTCAACCAATGGTACCAATTAATGCATGGCCAATTGCCATGAAGTATATTGTCAAAGGTGAATGAATACTTATATAAACCTGATTCCTGAGAATTTCTCAGTGAAGAGGAAATTCAAAAATTCAGCATGACCAACTACCACTTAGATTCTCACAACAAACCCACACACAATCATTTATACAGAAATTCCAAAGATCACCGATCAGATCAGTAGAGAAATAAGAAAATAATTCCAATTACCTTCACAGACGATTGAATCAAGTATGCACGCCACAAAGCACCGGATCCTCCCTCAGTCCCTTCTTCTACTTCTCCGCAAAAGAGAGGGAAGAGTTGCAGCGGAAGAGGGTGGCGGCGAGGTCGAACCACCAGTGGTGAAGAGGCGGACGGGCCTCAGGCGGAGGGGGCGGCGCGCTTTTTTTTTTTTCTTCTTCTTCTCTTTTCTGGCTAAGAGGCAAAACAGAGAGAGGGATCACGGGTCACGAGGCGAAATTCGTAAATATTTACTTAATGATGTTAAAGCATTTTACTCATGTAAAGGATACACATTATCTATTTGTAGTTCAATTCAAGTATCAACAATTACATATCTATAAAAAAGGAAGCTGCTAAAGAACTTATTGTCAATTTTGAGTTGATAAAGTCTCACACAATAAGTCAACAAGTGCAGGCTTCGGTGACAAAAAAAAAACAAAAAATATTAAATTCTACAGATCCTTCTAAATTTGAGCTTGTGGAACAGTGGAAGCATCGAAAAAATACAAATTATGTACCAACAATCAAGCCCCTCGAGTTAATGAACCAATAATTTTATTTTTATTTTTTTTAATTCTTAGTTAATATTGTTAAAATAATAATAAACTGTGTCAAGCAGTGCTATCAGAACCGGACCGAACCGGACAGTTGAACCGAAATAAACCGGAACCGACACTTCTTCCGGTTTGGTTCTTTTATAAGACCGTGTTGTTAATGAATCGGTTAAAACCGGATTTTTTGACTGTTTTTTTTATAAAAAAATTGCTAATATGTTCTTTGAAACCGGGTTTTCAAATTGGTTCAGTGTCCAATATTTTTTGGTCCATTAAATGGGAGAGAGAGACATAAAAGGTGACTGGTTCAAATTTCAACGGGTTCAGTTTCGTACTTGATAACATGGGAAACCACAAAAGGTGTTACTGACTCATATAACTTATATTATAATATTTACATACAAGACCTCAAAGATTTTCGAAATTTAATAAAGAATCAATTGTGCATAATATAAAAACTATATCTTATGTTTATTTTTTCAAAAATAAAATTGTTATTATTATTATTTTTTTTTTGAAAATCTTCACAGAAACTGTGAAGTTGTGATGGAGAATTGAACTCTTGGCCTTTGGATATAACAACTCTAAAACTTATTCCTAGCCAATTGTGCTCTCTCTCTCTTCTCATTGTTATTATTTTATCATTCATCCTATTTTTCGTAACTTTTGTCCAAGCCATCTATTTTTCATTAAAAATATAATTTATTGTTCTTATAAAATAAGTAAATACCTCTTGAAACCAAGAGTTATCAAAAATTAAGTTTTGAGTTGTTATATTTCTTCCGATACATAAAACCTTTCAGTTATTTTTAACAAATCAATATTATTATTTTATTTAGATGCTAAATAAAAGAAAAATTGATCATATATTACACTATTGAATATATATGTGAGATTTTTCACAGATATTATGTAAAAATATTTTATTTTTATAATAATCACTATACATTCATATACATGTAAATATTTAAATAAACCAGCAATCGAACCGATTGCCCGACAGTCTGACCAGTAAATCTTTAACCCAAAGGTTTACCGAGTTGATATCTGTCCCGGTTCTGATAACACTGGTGTCAAGGCAGTCTATTTAAATTTATGTTGTTAAAATATTTTTGTAGAAGTGATTTTTATTTCAGGTCGTAAGTTGTTGAGTTTATTTTTTATATTCTACCTTTTTATGTTTTGTTTATTAATTTCATAGTTTGAATTTGTATGGATCTAAATAAATATCTATCGATCGTATTATAATTATAGGGATTTTTTTTATAATAATTGAGATTCTCATTTTTTATTTGAATGACATTCGATAATTATTGTTATTTTGCCCATTTTAAATACAACTGTTCTACTTAGTGTTGACAGCATTCGATAACTTTCTATTTTAAAAATTTGGAATCCTAGGCCAGGATCGATCTTTGACCCGCCTAAGAGCTAAATTTGACTCGCCGCATGAAATGGTGCAATGTAATAGGCACAAATATAAAGAAAAATCAGAAATCGAAAGCATGTCTGGTGCCGAAAATAGAAAATTTATCCTGGATTGCATACTGTGGAATTTTAATTCATCTCAATTCTCAAAGCATAATTTCTCTCATTAAAATTGCCTTCACTTTGCGGCATTTGTAGATTAAAATTTCTTGAACTATGTAAAGTGTACCAATTTGGTCAATCATTCATCCCCTGTGAAAGAGAAATGAAGACGATCTCCTGTCATCACAGATCGAGAGACCATCCCAATAATATAGCGACCTAGGAAGAAATCACAAATGACTGATTCCACATGACTAACATATAAACTTCTGACGCAAAGATACATCATACATCAGATTTAAATTCTAACATCTAAGGACCTAAATGGAACTGTCAAGCTTCATTAACAAGAAGAATGTAATATATATTCTTGGAATCATTTGCGTAATTTACTCAATAAGGTAAATCCCAAAAGCATCTAGCTAAAACCTAGCTTATTTTTTTTAAAAATTATTGTTACAGGTGCACTAAATAATACTGGATTCCTAGAACATCTTAGTCATAGTATGAAGGAAAAAGCCTTAAAAGAGTTCATGGAATCTTTTCTTAGAGCTCTGAGTTCTGATCCAATTCTTGTTACTGGCAAAAGTCAACCATACAAAGAAGGCACTTCCATAACCTCAATCAAAAACCCCACCTTACTAATCGACCATGGCATTAAAATAGTATTAAATAAGAACAAAAAGGAATTAGGTTTAGGCCAAACCTTTACGAGTGTGAAAGCCAGTAGGTTTGCAATTCTTGCCCTTATAATAGTCTCGGGGACCTCTTTTTGAGGTCAATATATTAAGTGATGAAGTGTGCTTCTTGCGCATTACCCTTCCTATTGCTGTTATCAACCCTAGAGGCATTATCTAAAGCCAATAGCACGAAAGGAACAAAAATCATTTTAAAAATATAAATTCCATCAAATTATTGTGTCACATGTACGTCAGAGGAAAGAATTACATCGAATTCCAGCATATTAAAAATCATTTTAAAACCAAATTTCAACTCGGATAGAATCGCATGATGCCAGATGCATATATGAAATAATTGCATTATTAAAAATGAATATACTTGTTTAAACTTTAAATTAATGGTCAATACAAGGGTTATTTAGACTTGATTAACCCAAACTTCCAGCCTATATACTATAAAGGTCAGAGAGACGAGAATGCAAATTAAAATGACAAAAGATGAAATATTAAGCCTCAGTTACAGAATATCTAAACCAAACAATCCAAATCTAGTGACAGAATCGCTAAACCAATTCAATTCAGTGAAATACCTGGAGAAGAGATGGTGATGCGCTGGGAGGAGAGAGGCGACGGCGGACAGTGGAGAGAAGCAGCTTGAGAGGCACCGGAGGAGGGAGAGGCAATCGATTTCGGAGAAGAGACGGCTATGATTTTGGTTAAATTAGGTCTGAATGAGAGGAGCGGTAACTAGGGGTTTATGTCTGAGTTAGCGATACTTGAGAATTGAGACGGCTATGTAAAGAAACGCTATCCTCCGCGGAGTCTTTCCGTGCGGCGCTTTTAATCTGGTCCGTTCGTTTTGGATCGGACGGACTGGATTAAGGGTTCACCAAATTTTGAGTTTTTTTAAAATTCGGGCAAGATCTGATCTGGTCCGTCCGATTCGAAATAAACAGACCAGATTAAAAGCGTTGCACAGCACCTCACGGAAAAACTCCGCAGATGATACTTTTCTGCTATGTAAAATTGTAAATGGTTCGGATTGTTCGGTTTTCAACGGAATCTAAAAATTTCGGTTTGAATGGTTCGGTATTTCGGTTGTATATGTGGCCGCATGAACTTTATTTTACAACACTACTTCTAGGCATAGTGACAAATGAATTATTCGGATCCGGTTTGACGATGTCAAAAATTCGTAATTTGAGAATCATTCTAGTATAATTTGTAAATGATTCGGAATTATTTAAATCATAAATCTGAGTCCTGCAAGAGAGCAACATCTACTCTGACACTAACTCCATTAGTTAGGCTGAGACTTCCCGACGTGTCATGAGTTGTACTATTTTCTCATTGGGTAATAGGAAAGGTGTGCCTACAAGGTTGTGTTGCCCTAAAAACATAGTTATTTTAAGTTGAACTCTGTTAATATCCAACGTGTCAAATTTCTCTAACTCTACTCTATTTACTTAATTTGTACATACTTGCTTGTTGATTGCTTGACTTATTAATTTAGAGGGTTAAGCCAAGAAACATCCAAGAGTCTTTGAGACTCCCTATTCACCCATCTCTAGATGTTGTTAGAGTTTAACTATATTATAATTTACCACCGTAACTTGGAGCTATAATTACAACATTCTATAATTAATAAATAGTAAAAAAAATGTTTAACATTCTATAATTACAACATCTTACAACAACTTCAAAGTCTAAACAGTCTATCCAAATTGTTCAAAATGATCTCTATCAAATTTTATATTTTTTGAAGTTTTTTACTAGTTATTAAGATGAGTACAAAATTTAATAGTCTGAAAACATAAGTTTTGTAAAATAATTAATAAATAGTAAAAAAAAAATACAAAACAAATGTAAAATTTGGTCTCCAAGCACAATTCTCTTATATTAAGCACATAGAAGTTCTGATCCGCCAACGACTATAATTAAAAGAGAGTATGACTAATATAACATCAGTGTCATTTCAGTCTATATAACACAAACTCCAAAACTTATCAAATCGAGTTCAAATGGTGAATCCAAACCGTTCAAACCGATCTACTTCATTAGTTGTGCGTTTTCATGTAAAATTTATAAGTTTTTGAGTTTATTTGGTATTAAGTCAAGCGGTCAAATGTGTGAGTTTTTAAGTTAATTTTAATACATTCATTTTTTAATTTTTTTGCTTCTTGATTTGATAGTAAAATAACTTGAAAATATAAAAAGTTTGCATGTAAACGCATCACTCATAAAGTAAATTAATTTGAACAGTTTGGATTCACCATTTAAACTCGATTTGATAGATTTTGAAGTTGGTGTTATATAGACTGAAATGACACTGATGTTATATTAGTCATACTTGCTTGAGTTGGTGTTATATAGACTGAACTCGATTTGATAGGTTTTTGTCATATATATCTCGTGGGCTCATAGCTGACACTTGTTATATAGTATTTTCTTTGGCGCATGTGAAGCCGATTTTTTTAAAAATGCCCAAAAACAAAATTATTTTATTAAAAATAACCAGGTTATGAGTGGAATTTTAAAAATACCCAGGCCGCATATTTTTTCCGCGCCCCGATTTTTTTTTTTAATTTTTTATTCCGAGCACGGATTTTTTCCGTGGCCTGGATTTTATTTTTTATTTTTTTTAGTTTGGAGAAAGAAAATATTGTTTTTTTTTGTTTTTTTGGCGCAACTTTGCATATGGATCCATAATATTGAAAAAATAATTGTATATATATCCTTCATTAATTACCAAATAGAAGGAAGTCATTGTGTATGTTTTCATTTAAAAATTTGACTATTTAACATGGATCGTTTATTTTATTTGTATTGACATTCAAAATGAAATTATTGACGTGAGAATGAATATTTTATTTTAGGAAGGCCCTGTTGGGATCGGATGTTAGGTATTTTAGTGGGAACAGAATCACAGATGGGTATGCTCCGTTTTCTCTCGATTCATTCATTCCCATCTTTCTTCGTGTATTCTTTCCCAAACAATGTGAATTCGTGGGAAAACGAAAATCCACTCCGAACAGGCTCTAATTTTTCCTCAATCTCATTTTCGCGGGAGAAAGAACAGCTAACTATGCAACGCAGGAGATCGAGTCAAGCGAGAACAAGAGCGAAAGAGAAAGAGGCTGATGGGAGAAAGAACAAAACTTGTTCATGTTGTTATTCAAAAGTTTTTGCATACGAGAGAGTTGTTCTTGCTGTTATTTCGTTTCTTGTATTACATGACAGATTTCTTATGCAAGTGATATGTTCATCGTAAGTCTGAGTCCCGCGAGGCATTCCTATCTATCGCTGAAGAAAGACAAGCATAATGGATCAAGATAATGGTTAAATTGTACAAGTCCAAACAATAAGGTTAGCAACATGGTATTTTGGCAATTTTAATTTTTTACCAGTATACATCTTTTGTTAGTACCAAAGCATTGCTTTGATGTCATGCTGAGCCAGTCTCTTCTATTACTTTTAGGTACTGTTTGGTTGTGTGATATATTTGTGGTAATACCAGTAAGGAGATATTATATAGTTGTGTGATACTTCTATTACTTTGGGCTCTATTTTGAGGGAGTTAATAGACAAGAAATTATTGCCATTTTATTTGTATTAATATCTGACAAAATTAAAGAAAACAAGTAAAACAAAATATATAGGGCTTGGGGATTTTGTGAGATACAAATCCAAACAGTATGGTTACTTGCATGTTATTTTGAATATATTGGTGTTTAGGTTTGATCTTTTTGTGAAAATGATAGTGTAGTGGTACATGAAGTGGTATTTTTTTTGAAATATTGGTGTTTAGGTGTGATTCTTTTGTGAAGTGGTACGATTCTGGTATGTTGAATGTGGTACTCGTGTAGTGATATGGTGTTGTTATGTTGTTCTGGTATGTTAACTATAATTATATATGATGATAATTATCTCTTTCATTTTGTGTTCTTCTACTCTAGTATGTATCTTGATTATTATGCATGAGTTGTAAGATACAAAAATTTAATTTACTTTCTTGTTTTAAGATTGTATGGAATATAAATATTTTTAGGGTGGTAGGCTGTTGACTGGTACCATTAAACTGGTACATGTGCCAATAATTTGGTGGCTTGTGCTCATGTCTTCAATTGGAAATTTAGGTACTTTAATTTTATCTTCAATTGACTTGGTTTGTGATTATATATGATATTGAAATAGAACTCAAAGCCAAGTATATAGAAATTGAACAACTGAAGAAACACATTTCAAGGAAATATAATACATTGTGGTTATATATGGTCATATTTTGATACTTTAGTCCATGCGTATCGTTGTTAGAATATAAGCAGGCTCACTTCTATATTTATATTAAATAGGTTCCTTTTGTATTAAATATTAAAATGGAATTAAATGATTGGAAATGAATAATTTTGTAATTACTCAAATACATTGATGGAAATAGAAAAAAAAAGATGAATTGAAACAAAAATTGAATTAATTATGAAATGGTGAAAATAAAAATGACAGCATTAAAGAAAAAGGTTTCATATTAATTACTCCATATTTTCACAGTTAACGATTAAAGCTTTATGTATTAAAGAAGAATGTTCATATTGATTAAGAAACACACACAATAATCTCAGAGATATATATAGATAAACATATTTTAAATAGATATATATATAGAGAGAGATAGGCTAATAAATAATCGATTGTTACTAATCTCCTATGCAACCAAGTCATTTAATTTTATGATTTTAAAGTTCAAATGATTAATCCAAACTGTTAGATGTGATCTTCATATTAAAATGTGCTAGGAGACCAAATTTTACATTTTTTGAAATTTTTTTACTATTTATTAAGTCACTTTGAAAATCGCTGATCTAACGGTGGCTTAACAAAACAGTAAAACCAGAAGCTACCGTTGGATCAGCGATTTTCAAAGTGGCTTAATAAATAGTAAAAAAATTCTAAAAAAAATGTAAAATTTGGTCTCCTAGCACATTTTAATATGGAGATCACATCTAACAGTTTGGATTGATCATTTGAACTTTAAAAATCGAAAAACAACTTAATTGCACAAGAGGCTAGAAACAATCAATTGTTTATTAAGGCCCCCTCTCTCTCTCTCTCTCTCTATATATATATATATATATATATATTAGAAATAATCCTTTCCACAAATCACATGAAACATGCAGCCCATTGCTCCTTTGGCTTCTCTTCATAAAATAGGACTTGGCTCAATCATACCATTAAAAAATTTCGACCACTAGTGTTAGTGTAGTTGTTTGTTCCATTTAAAAATTTAATCCCCATCCTTTTTGGAGATATTCTTCATCTTTCCTGCATCACCATTTCCCACTTGTTGCAACTTGCATATAATTGTTCGATTAATAAATTATTAATTAGTATTTTTGGAGTAATTTTTTTTTTTTTTGGATAAAAATTGGAGGTTCAATCGCTCACATTAAATATTAATAAAAAATCATTCATCCACATTTCTCAAACATAGGATCTCCACGTGATTATTTTTAGTTATTAGATCAAAAGTGAATTCTCATTATTAATTAATTTTTATGGAATGAAAAAGACTCCTTACCACAATATATATGATGATGCGTGATGCGTCATATCATATCATATCATATATTCATATTGGAGGAAGCATCAAAGAGGGGTTCTAATAGGAAGACCAAATCATTCACAAAAGTTTACATGTTTTCATAGCATAATGAAACTTAATTTTCATAACTAAGAATTATAAAATTATATTATGATTGTGACTTATATAGTTTTAATGTAGAATAGCTTTCAATTGCGTGGAATTAGCAAATCCGTTTTAATTTCGTGGCTGTATTAATTTGCATCACCATCACTGGTGACGCATCTAGATATATTGAATCATTTTATTTTCATTTCAAACTCTATGCGACCATTTGTATGGTCATTTTAAAAATAGAACGATTTTTTTTTTTTTATGAAATTGCTTTCAGAGAGTAATGTTGACAAAAATAGTAATTCTTATACGCCCATTCACCTTAGAATTTTTTTTTTTTTGAGATTTTTGAGATTTTTATTTTAGTTTCTAAACACTAAAAACAATTAAAATTAATGACACAAGTACAATGCATTTTGAAATTAACTTTAAATTAATTTAAATTATTTTTATTCTAATTTTAATCGGATAACTGACGTTGTCATTTGCGATGATAATTTTTTCTAGGAAATTGGTAAAAAAAAATATATCATTTTCTCTATATAACCTGCAGAGAATATTTTATTCATAAAAATTAATAAAAAATGAGATAGAAAAATAGAAAGAGTACAAATATTCTTACACTAATAGAAATGTTGGAGCCGATGTTTCCGATCCAAAGTTTGAACCGGATTCAACGATCCCGATCCAATCTTTTTCTTGTTTTGTTTTTTGCATTTCGCCTCAACAACAAAAAAAGGATACACAAATGACGCTATAGAAATCCTTCTTCAGTTTTATCCAAAAAAAGAAAAGAAGAGGAGACACATAGAAAAGATATGCGAGAAGAACCTTGCGCACTTAAAAATAATTCATTTTGAATAGAACTAATTTTCCTGATTCAAACTTCGGCCATTTTTATTAATATCCTTAACAAAAAACTTAATTTTAAAAATGTCATTTTGTACCTTTTTTTTTTAAACTATCCCGACCGCCAGGTCCACGGGCGGCCCAAAAATCCAACCAAGCCGCCCGTGGCTGGGGCGCCCCACAGTTTTTTTTTTTTTATTATAAAGATCTTAGTATTTTGATTTAAATAATTTTGTGAAGAATTTTTTTTTTGTTTAGAGTGTATGTCAAAAAATAAGATAATATTTGAATATATTTATGAAGTGATGTCGTAAATTTATATAATATGCAATAAATTTTTGTCAAAAAATAGAACGAGATTTTTTTTTTAGAGATCTTAGTATTTTGATTTAAATAATTTTGTGAAGAAAAAGTTTTCTTGTTTAGAGTCTATGGCAAAAAATAAAATATTTGGATAATTTATGAAGTGATGTCGTAAATTCATATAATATGCAATAATTTTTTTTTTACGAAATTGAATTTTCAGTGGTTCGTATAAAAGTTATATAGATTCAATTAATTTTATGTATAAATATTTTCTTATAATTTTGAACGAAAATTTTAACTGAGAATTTGTATTCTTTATTTTCTATGCACATATATGTTGATGAATGTCATTTGGAAATGCAATATGTTGGAGATTTTTAACCAAGAGACATCATGTCATGGATCACATGCATACTCTTTTTTTAATATGTTGGATCTAATACGCCTTAGTTTGTATGAAATTTCGGTCCAAACTAGATCATAACCAAGCATTTTGGCAATTTGAGCCAAAGCTTGATTATGTGGTTACTAAGTGGTAAGGATATAATTTTTATACAAATATTGTATTGGATCCTGAGGAGTATATGTTATGTTTTATTACATGAGATTGCATGTACAAAAGGCTTTGTATATATATATATGTTGCATGAATTGTAATATTCTACCTTTTCTTGTTACTAACTAATATCAAATTATAATTGTAGTATGACCAAAGCAAAAGTGTTACACCAAGGAGCAGATCGACGATGTCAGATGTATGTGGGCAAGGTGGTTTCAATTTAAATTTTGTAATGCTCAATATGGATTTGTATAATTTTGTATAATTTAGTGTACATAAATTATTTATAATGTTGTATAGTTTTGGAATTCTGGATTTAAAAGGCCTCTGTTTAATGTTTCTCTGTTTTGGAATTATAATTTTAAATGGCTAGCAAAATCAATTTCGTAAAAAAAAAATATTGCATATTATATGAATTTACGACATCACTTCATAAATATATCAAATGTTTTATTTTTTGCCATACACTCTAAACAAGAAAACTTTTTATTCACAAAATTATTTAAATCAAAATACTAAGATCTCTAAAAAAAAAAAACCGTGGGGCGCCCCAGCCACGGGCGGTTTGGTTGGATTTTTGGGCCGCCCATGGGCCTGACGGTCGGAGTAGTTTTTTTAAAAAAAGGGTACAAAATGACATTTTTAAAATTAAATTTTTTGTTAAGGGTATTAATAAAAATGGTCGTTCAAACTTGGATCTACTTCCGATTTATTGTGGCTACTTTATATGAATCTATGGAAATTGAAAAAAAAAAAAAGGAAAAAAAATGTTGATGGAGATTATTAAGTCCGGTTCAAATTTTTGTATTAAAATTTTTGTCTCCAATCTTTATATCGATCTAATTAATAACTATAGTACTCTTTTTACTTCTCTCTTTCATTTTTTTATTAATTTTTATAAATAAAAGTTTTTCTAACCTGCACAAGATAGCTAATGGTACCATATCAGTTTGTTATTCTAACCTATGACGAAATTGCCATTAATACCTGGAGTCTTGGCTTTTTATCTTTTTTTTTTAACCACCTGAGAAAGTCTTATTTATTTTACTTATCATTATAACGAGTTTGTATCTAATTGTTTCAAGTAATTTCTAAAGTAGGGTTGTAAATGAGTCAAATTTGAGCGAGTTACTCTCAATTCGTGATCAACCCATTCACTTAATGAGCGAGTCAATTCGAATTGGGAAGACAATAATGCGTTAAAAATGTAATTCGAATTCAGCTCATTATTAACTCAAGTTGACTCATAACTCGTTTATAACCCATTTGACCCAGTTAATTTTTTTTTAGTTACAATCATTCTTGGTGCATAATGTAGTGGATTATACTTAAGCTATTGCCATACAATAAAATTACGTTTAAGGTCTTATTCCCATCTTATGACCCCTCTTTAAAGTATGTTCAAAGTCAGTTCACGAGTTGTCAAGTCAGCCAACTCAAATTATAAATAAATGAGTTTCAAAATATTTTCGAGTACTCGCTGAGTTAAAACAAATAGTTAGCGAACGAGTTACGAGTTCTTAACTTTTTTTGCAGCCCTACTTGAAAGATATGCCAGATGGCGTATTTCATCATTAAGTACGATTTTTTTGTTCATGCCATAGTCACAAGATTCGCGAATTAAATCCAAATAATTTTTTTTTTTGTGATGCCGAACTGAGCTCCGAATTATTCGGTTGACCGAACTTTGACCGAATAAAACCCGAATAATTTGCGAATTTTTTCTCGAATTTTACGAATTATTCGTGAATTTTTCTCATAACTTTTTTTTTGTTTTTTGCTCTCTTACAGGACTGAGATTTTTGGTCCCGATAATTCCCAATCATTCTCGAATTATACCCGAATTATTCTTAAATGAGGAATTTTTGACCTCGCCAAACGTAACCGAATAATTCATTTGTCACTATGGTTGATGCTGCAATGAATCGAGCATGTGACAAACATTAATTCTGTCAAAACCCCTGATGAAAATTCAAATTACAGTGGAAGAAATTGTAAGCGCCTCTTGGGAAATGATGAATAGTAATGGCCCTATGGGAAAGAAAGAATGGGCATGTGCATGTCGGTTGACAAGTGTGAAAGCACTGAAATGGAATTTATTTTTAGAGAGCAAAGATTGGATGCAACGGCGCTGGCCTACAGGTGTGTGTACCATATGGAAGAATTAATTAATGGCTGCGGCACTGCTAACTGCTAAGATGGATGGATGGATGGATAGCAATAGTTTCCAGACAGTATTTTCACTTTTGACTGAGCTGTAACTAATTAATACATGTACAGATGTACTCGATCTCTTTTTGGTTCAATAATCCTACCTCGATTAATTAAGAATTAATTAATTTATCATCTGGTGGCATCTCTATCTAGTTAATTTCTGAAACAAATTAACTAATTAACCCCATTGATGCCAATTTCTATCTTAATTTAATTAATTATCAACATCCAAATAATTAATTAGCTAGGTTGCAAATTAAACATTATTAATTAATTTTACATGCCAATCGATGAATCGATGGTAAACATAAAACATTCGATCGGCGTAATCTATCTGTTTCGTTTTTTGTTGCCGTATATAGTCTCTTACCGTTACAATTAAGAGCATCTGCATCCCTGAAACTATTAGAGTTTCTAATCTGACGTGGCAGTTTCTAATCCAGTTTCAGGGATGTGGGAGAGTTTCTTATTTAGAAACTATGCATGAAAGTTTCTTATTAAGAAACTGTTTATAAACTCTATGTTGGCCAAATGATTGGCTCAAATTGTTTTTCCTATTTTAATTTGTTGCTGACGTGGCTTAATAGAAACTCTAAAATGAGTTTTAGGGATGTGAGAGTTAGAAACTTTAAAGATCATAATTTCTAAAAAATAGTTAACAGTTATTTAGAAATCCTTTTAAGTTTTAGGGATGTAGATGCTCTAATTACAACAAACGGGAACAATAATTTAATGAGTCACAAATCTCAATCTCAATTCTCAACGGAGATCGAGGATAAATATTGCTGGGTTAAAATAACAGAGCGCAGTTTTGGTTTGATGCGGAAACAAATCTGGATATATAGTATTATTTGCGCTGTATGAAGTGAAAAGTACTCTGTTAAAATCCTTACCCTAAAAAATGCTTATAAATAAGAGCGAGGAGTACTACCACAATCCACAATCCACAATCCACAATCCACAATCCACAATCAATCTCCGTCTTATCCTCTCTCTCTTTGATCTCAGCACTCGAACGTCTCCTCTAGCGCTATCTCCAGTTCAACTTCAACCCGTGTATGGCACATAAATCGAAGGCTGTGTTGTGCGCCAAGCGACTAATCGCTCTGATCCGATCCGACGCTGCTAAAGGCTCTACATCTCATTCTCCCCTAGGCCTTCCAGTCGCATTCACTCCATTAAGGTTCTTTCCTTCTATTCTATTCTATTCTATCAGCTCCTTTCTTCATTTGTAGTGGATCTGCCTCATTTAAGATTTCTTTTTATTTTCTTTACATAACGCGAATGTATTCATAATAGATTTTCTTGTCTTTACTTGTAAAGGTGTAGATTATATGTTTTGTCAAATTACATGTACCTCTTTAACAAATTACATGTCTTGTCAAATTAAAGAAATAAATTACTTCTCACCTTACGAGCAACAGATTAATTATACTCTTACAACAAACATTTATACTCAATATTATATATATATCAACCTTAAATTTATACAGTACCTCTGACCGCATGATTTTTCATTAAAATTAACCGTTAATTTATGATTCGCTCTCTCATACGTACTTCAAATCTATTTAGTTTAAAAATCCCGATCTAGTAGTTTCTGATATGGAAACCTTAAATGAAAAGGTTAGAATTTCCTGAACAAGGGTCATTTTTTCTTTTCTTTTTTAACTTCAATTTTATATTCCCAATTACGATTTTTTTCCGGGTTTGATGCCACTCAGTGGGGAATTCGTATCCTTTGCATCAACTCAAAAAGGAATCTTTTGAGTTAATGCATTTCGACCGTCGATCTACTTCAAAATTTATGCAGATTAAATCCGTACTAATATTGAAAGGTCCTCTATGTTATAAACAGGAACCGAATTTATTCTATTTAATTAAAATTAGACGGTTGAAATTTATTAACCCAAAAGATTCCCGAATCTTTTGAGTTAATGCAGAGGATACACATTCCTCAGTGGGAGGACCTTTTTGAAGAAACTATGAAAGCTATGTTTTATCTGCCCCCTTTGGATTCCACTAATAATTGTATCAACTTCAACTTGCAGGATAACAGTAGGGCAGGGTATAGAGAAACGCAATTAATAATTTTAAAAACTTAAAAAAAAAAAAAAAATTATAAACCATGAATTCTCTATTCAACTGAAGTGCAATCGCCTTTTTTTTTTTTTTTTTTTTTTATCTTTTATTTCATAATGTCATTATCACACCAGATAAGCAGCCAGTAATTGGCTAATTGATTTTCAAAATTACTGACTCTGTTCTTTATCTTTTATGTTTTGGAATTTAGAAAAGTTCACACAACGACCTACGACAAGAATGTTGAGGAGGCGGTTGTGCAGCCAACGGTGGTGGCAGAGCATGTGATCGGAGACCAGCCTGACACCTACTGGGGCCCGAACCCTGATACAGGAGTGTTTGGACCGGCTGGCCGAACTATTCTAACAAATGCAAAACCAGCAGCGAATAATATTAATAATATTAATAATATTAATAATGGTCCTTCCGTTCTGGACCAGGAAGCTTGGTTCCGTCCGGTTGAAGGTGTAGACATAGACATAGACAAGCCTGCTCCCCCTTCACCAAAATTATAAATAAGCTAGCTGGATGCATGCTGTCGATGGTGTTGTTGTGCAAACAGTATGAACAAAATGTTGCATGTATATATCATGTATGTATATAGCTAATGTACGTGTGCTTAATTAGTGTGAAGCTGCTGTATATATATATATCTTTCTTGTACCCTACGTGTGCTGGTTGGCGGTCTACCATATATATATAATTCAAATTTGCTGTCAAGAGTATTAAATTCTGCTCTGTCCCGGCTTGCTTGCTATATATACATCGATCATTATTCATTTATTTAGCAAATATTAATTCAGATGCAGGATCGAGTCATTGGGCCCTTCCTTGCGCGCACAAGATAATTAAAGAAAACACACACACACATATATATATATATAGAGAGAGATGGGCTATGGTGCATTGCAATGTATGCAGGGATTTGTGCATTGGATTATAAATCTAAAATTCAAAATTCAAATGGTCGATCCAAACTGTTCATCTTGTTCTCCATATTAATATGTGCTTGGAAACCAAATTTTATATTTTTCTGAATTTTTTTACTATTTATTAAGTATTTTACAAAATTGTTGATCTAACAGTGGCTTAACAAAACAGTAAAATCAGCAGCCACCGTTGGATCAACAATTTTGTAAAATACTTAATAAATAGTAAAAAAATTCAGAAAAATGTAAAATTTGGTCTCCAAGCACATATTAATATGGAGAACAAGATGAACGGTTTGGATCGGCCATTTGAATTTTGAATTTTAGATTTATGGTCCAATGCACAAACCTCTCCATACATTGCAATGCATCATAGCCCATCTCTCTCTCTCTCTCTCTCTCTCTCTCTCTATATATATATATATATATATGTTAGGCAATTGGCCTACAATATTTCATTAAACAAATAAAAGAAGTTTACAAGTCAGACTGGATTATCATGTACGGCTGTTAGAGAATAATAAAGAAGAATAGTAAGGAAAGAGATAAAAAAAAATGAAAGCCAAAACAATGGGGAAAATTTCATGAATAACTCTTAAAATTTTCAAAATTACATATTACCTATTTTATTGTCTTTTATATTAAAACTCATTTTAAATTTATAAATTAATACTCATTTTATCATTTATTAAAAACAATAAAAAAAAAATGTAGCCTATTTAAGAAAAATGTCAATCTTCTAATTAATCGGCTTCCGAGGGCAAATGGTTAATTTGTCTACATTTTAAGTATATATAGTAATATTTAGGTATACGCTTGTGTATGCATCAGAAGTAATGCGTAAATGAACTATTTGTTCACAAAAATCGAAATTAGAAGACTTATATTTTCTTAAACATGCTACTTTTTTTTAATAAAGGATAAAATAAACACTTTATAATTTAAAGTGGGGTTTGATAGAAAAGGCAATAAAATAGCTAAATTTGTAAGTTTTTAAATTTAGAAGATAAGTTACTTAATATTGAAGATTTTGACTTTTTGAGGGGTATAGATGAAATTTCCCCAAAAAAGTGAGCCCGTGCAATGCAAGTTAGGTACTTGGGTACATTGGAATAAGACTGTCTGGTAATTTCCACATGGAATTACATTGGAATAAGACTGTCTGGTAATCTTCACAATAATCACAAACCGACAAATTAAAAAAAAAAAAAAATTGTTTTCCATCACCCATCTTCATCATGCAAATATGTACTGATCCAAAAAGAAAGAGGAACAATATCTACTCTCTCAGTAGAGGTTTATTTGTTAATAGGTTATATACCGAAATTTTTAAAAATACCATTTTTTTAAAATTATTAAACCAAAACACTAATTTTGGCTGGAAATTATATTTTTCGCATGGCCGCTTCCCGGGGAAGCGGGCACTTGGAACCGGGCCGCTTCGGGGGGAAGCGGGCACTTATTTGGGCCGCTTTGGGGGACAGCGGCCACCTTGATTTTTTTTTTTTTTTTTTTTTTTTAGAAAACAGAAAAAAAAATTTGTATTAAAATATTAGAAATGTTGAATATATTTCTTTGAAAATAGATGAAATACAATATAATTTGATTTATTAGAAAGACTGCAACAAATAACCCGGATCAATATTTATCAGGCCGGATTTTTCGCGGCTGTAAGAAAAATTAATATATTTCTTTATGTGTTATTGGAAAAAAATAAAAATAATTAGATTCTGAGTTATTGATCCCGGTTCAAAAGTCACTTCTAGGTAATCCAGAAAATATTGTGACCTTTCTAGTATATTTAATTTATAAAAAGTTGTATCTATTGATTCATACAAAGTCACTTCAACATATGCTTAGATTATTATGTGTTATTGGAAAAAAATAAAAATGCTTAGATTCCGAGTTATTGATCCCGGTTCAAAAGTCACTTCTATGTAATCTAGAAAATATTATGATCTTTCTAGTACATTTAATTTATTAAAAGTTTTATCTATTTTGAGAATTATTTTTGAATAATAATCATTAAATAAATTAAAGTTTTTGTTTTTTTTTCAAAATAGATATAACTTTTAATAAATTAAATGTACTAGAAAGATCATAATATTTTCTAGATTACATAGAAGTGACTTTTGAACCGGGATCAATAACTCGGAATCTAAGCATTTTTATTTTTTTCCAATAACACAAAGAAATATATTAATTTTTCTTACAGCCGCGAAAAATCCGACCTGAAAAATATTGATCCGGGTTATTTGTTGCAGTCTTTCTAATAAATCAAATTATATTGTATTCCATCTATTTTCAAAGAAATATATCCAATATTTCTAATATTTCAATACAAAAAATAAAAAATAAATACAAATTTCTGTTTTTTTTTTTAAAAAAAAAAGTTGGGCCCGTGGAATTTTTCCACGGGTTGGGTAGTTTTAAAATTTTTGATAAACCTTGGTTATTATTATTAAAATAATTTTTTAATTGAGTAAAAATAAAAATGTCGGCATTATCAAGGCTCAAGATTGTCAAAAAAAATATTCTCCGTCAAGGGATTTCAACCCATAAATAAACCATATGGTCGCTGGAACTATTAGCATATAGTATTAAAGATAACACCATTTGGTCACTGGTATGTAATCTAATATTCATGAGGGTGCGAATTTTTATAGAAAACTTTGCATGAATCAATATAATACATATGTTGAAGTGACTTTGCATGAATCAATAGATACAACTTTTTATAAATTAAATATACTAGAAAGGTCACAATATTTTCTGGATTACCTAGAAGTGACTTTTGAACCGGGATCAATAACTCAGAATCTAATTATTTTTATTTTTTTCCAATAACACATAAAGAAATATATTAATTTTTCTTACAGCCGCGAAAAATCCGGCCTGAAAAATATTGATCCGGGTTATTTGTTGCAGTCTTTCTAATAAATCAAATTATATTGTATTTCATCTATTTTCAAAGAAATATATTCAACATTTCTAATATTTTAATACAAAATTTTTTTTTCTGTTTTTAAAAAAAAAAAAAAAAAAAAATCAAGGTGACCGCTGGGCCCAGAAGCGGCCCAAATAAGCCCCCGCTTCCCTCCGAAGCGGCCCGGTTCCAAGTGCCCGCTTCCCCGGGAAGCGGCCATGCGAAAAATATAATTTCCAGCCAAAATTGGTGTTTTGGTTTAATAATTTTAAAAAAATGGTATTTTTAAAAATTTCGGGGTTATATATTCATATTTACTAAGAATTGAATCTTATCTATATTCTATCTTTATCCATATCATGCTCTTATCCATTAAGAATTGATCTTATCTTATTCTATTTTTATTTGTTAAAATTATCGGATAACAAAACGGTAGCAGGTAAATAATGAATAAATACTAAAATAATAATTAGTTTTCATTATATCTTACAAATCGAACATCAAACTCATTTATTTCACACATATACAACCACATTACTAATAAAAAAAAAATCAAATGTGAAATCAATTCCAACTAAATTTTTTTTTATAAAGCAAGAGAATTAAAAAACACGAATATCTCTTCAAACAAATTCAATTATTTAACTAAATAAAGACATGCAGATAAAAAATAATATGTTTAACATTTTCCTTATAACAAAAATCATACACCAAAAAATAAAAGTACATGATTAATTATTGCTAAAACATTATTACATTAATAATTACACAAATAAGTTTCACCATTACTAATTATTGCTCAAACATTATTATATAATTTTATTTTATGTAATTACGGGTATAAAATAACTTTTATTCGTTTTGCTAACGAAATTTTTTTCTTATTCATATTAGATAAACTAATAAAAAAAATCTTTATTCGTAACCGTCTTATATAAACACGGTACGAAAGGTATCATTGACGCCCCTAGTTATTTTTTTTTTCTTTTTTTTTTTTGTGAAAAACCATGTTGCTGATATCAGTTAGCTAATTTTGAATGAACAAGTCGGCGATGACTTCACTTAAATAATCCTATTTTATTTGTGTGTTAACTGGACCGCTCTTAAAATTTCGGCTATTGATTAATAATATATATACGGCCTCAAACGATTTATCAAACTTAAAAAATCTTAATATGAACGGAATCGCCAAACTTGTTTCTCAAGTCTTATGATTTGTTTATCAATATCACAAGTTCATATCTTAAAATGTCAAAGTAAACACTACATCATTCAATAATTTAGATTTTCTGTACTATGACAACATATAATATATTTCAAATCAGATAGTTCATAAATAATTAAATATTAGTATCGTGTCCGTGCGTTGCAACGGGATATAATATAATAAAAAAAAAAATTTATAAAAAAATATATCAATGAAAATAATAATTATCCAAAAATTAAGAAACATGTTAATAGAGAATTTATATAATTATGTATTTTTAATTAACTTGAATCGTGATCTCTGATAATAATTTGATGATGTGATGATTTTTTATTTTTAAGTACCAATGATATCAAATAATAGCTTGATTTGAATCCAATATCAAATATTGTACAACAATTCAATAAATAATCGTAGCCGTTTCATCTTTCAATCGTAGCCATTGGCGGATTGGACACCCAACGTGCTTAATAATGAAATGGAAATAATGGTGCATAATAATAAGTTTGTGGTTTGAATACAATACTGATATAATTCATAAATAATATGTTGTTTTATAATGGAAAATAACCAAAAAAAACTTGGTAAATTTGAAGAATAATATAGAATAAATAGAAAAATATTCGTTAACCTTTTTCAAATTAAAGAATAATTTTGATGAGGTATAATTAAAAAAGAAGAATATAAATATACTTTATATATTATATTATTATGAATGAAGGAATAGAAGTCCATCATCTATTCATGTATTGATTTTGTAAATTTACACCGATTTTTGTTTTAAAAGTCGGAAGATTACAAAGCGTAGTGGTGTTAACGGAGGAAATTCGGAATGGATAATGCTAATATTAAATTCCTATACGAATACGAATATAGATAGTAAATGTATATCACAAGTTCATATCTTAAAATGTCAAAGTAAACACTACATCATTCAATAATTTCGATTTTCTGTACTATGACAACATATAATATATTTCAAATCAGATAGTTCATAAATGAGTAGGGTAAAAATTAATGCACCATTGGTTTTGTGCCCCAACCATACTTCACATCTCGAATTTTTTTCATAAACCATAATTAATAAATCGAAAATTAGGAAACCAACATGATTATTTTTTTTTTGAAAAACCATAAGGACCGTATGGTCCCTACGGTCTCCAAAATTGCATTTTTCCAGACCGTAGGGACCATACGGTCTTACCATTTTTTTTTATAAAACAAAAATTTTTAAAATTTTTTATTTTTTGTATTAAAATATTAGAAATATTGAATATATTTATTTGAAAATAGATGAAATATAAGAGTAGAACTAGGGTGCTCTTAAGCTTACCAAAGTTTTGGTGAGCTTAACTCTAAAACTCATCAAATCGATTTCAAATGACGAATCCGAACCGTTGAAACCCACCTACCTTACGTGTGATGCATCTACATGTGAAATTTTTAAACATTCGAATTAATTTGGTATAAAGTAAAGTGGTAAAAAACGTTCAAAAAATGAATGCACTAAAATTAATTTATTAACCTTCTAATTTTGACCGCTTGACTTTATACTAAATTAATTTGAATGTTTAAAAATTTCACATGTAGATGCATCACACGTAAAGTAGGCGGGTTTCAACGGTTCGGATTCGTCGTTTGAAATCGATTTGATGAGTTTTAGAGTTAAGCTCACCAAAACTTTGGTGAGCTTAAGAGCACCCTAGTTCTACTTGAAATATAATATAATTTTATTTATTAGAAAGACTGCAACAAATTGTTGGGGTTTCGGGGGTTTCGGGGTGCTGTAACCAAAAACCCGTTTAGGCTTAAGTTGCGGAATGACCGTAGAACAAAAATTTCTACGGCCAACTTAAGCTCAGGATTAAACGGGGTATGTCAGGAAACTTTCCAAGGCGGTCCACCTTCAGTATTCCTTTGGCATCAAAACCCAATTTAATCCTTTTACAGATCTACTCCATGATTGATTTCTAAAACTTTAATCTACTTACCAATTAAATAGATTAATATAGCATATTTATACCTTGTTTCCAAATCACAGTTGGAATGCAGACCGAGCGAGTAGAGCCTCACCAGGGAAGGAATCGACTCGGAGTATCACACGTGTGATACCTCTATCGGTTATCCACCAGGACTAACCAGAGAGCGGTTTGTTTCTTCTGCCAGAAATACCGTAAATCGCGGAATTATGCAAAAACACTATTCACAGGGAAAAAGAAGAAAACCCGTAAACACAAATTTTCGGTTGCTCAGTTTCATCAATAAGCAAAACTGACATACCGCGAAATTCGGTAAAACACTATTCATCAATCCCGTAAATATACTTCACAACAACCCGCAAGATTATACGTCAACTACGTATAACTTTCTTTTCTCAACCGAAACACTATTTGGGAGAGAAATCGAGAAAGAGAGAAAATACCGATCCGTTTCGACATGAAACGGTATGAATGAATTAGTAATTTAATCCTTTCATGCACCCCTCTATTTATAGCCTCTAAAATGGTGTGAAAAGACCAAAATACCCCTATGACAAGGCATGCCACCTAGGGGGTGAGGTGTCATGTGGATAGGATTGATGACGTGTCATGCGGATAAGGACGAATCTGAAAAGACTCGAATGCCCTCGGCCCGAATACAAATAATATTCGTATAATTATTCTGAACAATTATATATATTTTTCTGCGGTTGTTTGTTTCGATATCGATGACGTGTCATCTGGATAGGATCGATGACATGTCATGCGGATAAGGACGAATCTGAAAAGACCCGAATGCCCTCAGCTCGAACACAAATAATGTTCGTATAATTATTCTGAACAATTATATATATATATTTATATTTTATTTCTTGCGGTTGTTGTTTCGGTAATTTATACAACGTGTCCTGCACATTTATAAATTAACCGGTTAACTTTTATACAACGTGTCACACACGTTTATAAATTAACCAATGTTTTTGCTTGTTATTTTTACATAACATTTATAATTTAATTATAACACGTATAATTAATTATAACCATCTTACTATTGATCATAACCAATTTATAATCAATCACAATAAGATTCTCCGAGTAGCTCCTATATGGTGTGACCCAATAGGATCTGTGTTATGTTGGTAAATAGAGTTAAAACTGTTTTAACTTCTATAATCATGGGTGGCGTCTGGCAACACATCATGACCATCCAATTACACAGATGATGCTGTACTGTACAATATCACGATCCAGTAAACTATTTACTTGTGTCTGTTCTTCTGTCTCATAGCTATCAGATCAGTTTCAAGGTAGATGTGTGTCATCCTTGCTAACTGAATCTTTTCTTGATCTTGAGCAGATTATCAAATATAATTACTCTTGTAATTATACCGCTAGCAGATAATCTTACTCTATCAAGGGGCCCAGTGATGCTATAGCTCGTATAGAGATACGAGGGACAAATAATATTATTGGTAAACTATTGTTGGGTCTTATGGAACGGTTCAAACCCATTAGTTTAGCTTAACAGCGGAAGTGTGTAAAACAAAAATTTACGGTTAAGTTAAGCTAAAAATTAAACGAGGTATGTCAGGAAACCTTCCAAGGCGGTCCACCTTCAGTATTCCTTCGGCATCAAAACCTCATTTAATTCATTTACAGATCTACTCCATAATTGATTTTCTAAAGCATTAAATCTATTTACAAATTAAATAGATTAATATAACAATTTATACCTTGATTCCAAATCTCAGTTGGAAAGCAGACCGAGCGAGTAGAGCCTCACCAGGGATGGAATCGACTCGCAGTATCACACGTGTGATACCTCTATTGGTTATCCACCAGGACTAACCGGAGAGCGATTTACTTCTTCTGCCAGAAATACCGTAAACCGCGGAGTTCTGCAGAAACACTATTCACCGAGAAAATGATGAAATAAATATATTTGTGTCCCGAAGTAACTCGGTTTTGCTTAAAAGCTAAACCGCAGGATTACACAAAATATATTATTTCCTAATCTCGAAATAATCGAAATCAAGGAAGAGAGAAAAACCGATTAACGAAGTAATTAGATTAACACGTGAATTAGTAAGTCTTTCTCTCTACCCCTACCCTCTATTTATAGACTTTTGAGGAGGTTGGCAAAAGACCAAAATACCCCTCAAAACAAATCTATTTACCAAAAGCCCTTGACACCTCATCCTTTTATCATGTGAAATGACCAAAATACCCTTGCCACCTCACATGACACATGTCAACACAAGGGAAGTCGGCATAGGGTGGAAATGACCAAAATACCCTTGGCCCATTAAGGCATGAATAGTGTTGGGCTTTGATTTTGGGCTTTGACTTTGGGCCTTTAATTTTAATTAAGGCTTTGATTATTTTGGGCTTTTAAATCCATAATTCAAGCCCATAATTAACAATTAAAATTCCAAATCATATATATATAATTGTCATGTACAATTATATTTCTTTTCGGTTATTGTTCGGTAACTTTTATACAACGTAACGTGTACGTTTATAAATTAACCGTTGTTTCTGCTTGTCATTCTAAATGATATTTATAATTTAATTATATCACGTATAATTAATTATAACCATCTTAATATTAATTATAATCAATTTATAATTAATCAGTAAGATTCTCCGAGTAGCTCCTATATGGTGTGACCCAATAGGATCTGTGTTATGTTGGTAAACAGAGTTAAAACTGTTTTAACTTCTGTTAGTCATGGGTGGCATCTGGCAACACATCATGACCATCCAATTACACAGATGATGCTGTACTGTACAATATCACGATCCAGTAAACAATTTACTTGTGTCAGTTCTTCTGTCTCATAGCTATCAGATCAGTTTCAAGGTAGATATGTGTCATCCTTGGTAACTGTATCTTTTCTTGATCTTGAGTAGATTATCAAATATAATTACTCTTGTAATTATACTGCATGCAGATAATCTAACTCTACCAAGGGGCCCAGTGATGCTATAGCTCGTATAGAGATACGAGGGACAAGTAGTATTCTTGGTAGACTATCACTTCCTCAGCTAAGTTATACATATGGAAATGCTACCGTTATGGCTGCTTTTTACGGACAGCGTTAGATAACACTCACTCATATATATTTCTTAGTGGGAACGATAAATACCTCATACTGTAGAACTTTGACACTGAATGAAAACATAAATGACACGAACACAATTCTATTTAATGTTTCATTCGGGGTCTGTCAAATACCATGTTCCTAGAACATGTATCTATGTGATTAAAATGACATCTCGTGTCAGGTGGTTTGTAAAACTTAACCATCTTTTAATCCACATACTAACCTTATCGCGGTAATTAGTGTTCCTGCTAATTACCTTGGTCAGTGACTTTTTAAGAGTATATATCATATATATTATGGAGTTTCACAATTTCAGTCATGAACTCGAAATGATCCATAAATTCAATAATACTCAAGGCAACAAAATGATATATAAATAAACATTCAATTCATGAACAAAGCTTTATGATAATTTATCGTATCATTGACTTCTAGATTATTACAAACTAACACAAATTACCCGGATCAATATTTTTCAGGTCGGATTTTTCGCGGCTGTAAGAAAAATTAATATATTTCTTTATGTGTTATTGGAAAAAAAATAAAAATGCTTAGATTCTGAGTTATTGATCCCGGTTCAAAAGTCACTTCTAGGTAATTCAGAAAATATTGTGATCCTTCTAGTACATTTAATTTATGAAAAGTTGTATCTATTTTTGAAAAAAAAAACAAAAACTTTAAGTTATTTAGTAATTGTTATTCAAAAATAATTCTCAAAATAGATACACCTTTTTATAAATTAAATGTCCTAGAAGGATCACAATATTTTATGGATTACCTAGAAGTGACTTTTGAATGGGGATCAATAACTCAGAATCTAAGCATTTTTATTTTTTTTTCTAATAACACATAAAGAAATATATTAATTTTTCTTGCAGCAGCGAAAAATCTGACCTGAAAAATATTAAGCACGGTTTATTTGTTGCAGTCTTTCTAATAAATCAAATTATATTATATTTCATCTATTTTCAAAGAAATATATTCAATATTTCTAATATTTCAATACAAAAATTTAAAAAATTTCTATTTTATAAAAAAAAAAATGGTAAGACCGTATGGTCCCTACGGTCGGAAGAAATGCAATTTTGGAGACCGTAGGGACCATACGGTCCTTATGGTTTTTAAAAAAAAAAATAATCATATTGGTTTCCTAATTTTCGATTTATTAATTATGGTTTATGAAAAAAATTCTCACATCTCTATCTATGTTTACAAAGTTCAAATAGTCGATTCGAACCGTTCATCTTGTTCTATATATTAAAATGTGCTTAGAGACCAAATTTTATATTTTTTAGAATTTTTTTGTTTCTATTTTTTAGATAGATAAAAAATCACTGTTTTTGGATGGTCGAGATCCAGTAATTTTGTACCTATCTAAAAAATAGTAAAAAAAATTCTAAAAAATATAAAATTTGGTCTCTAAGCACATTTTAATATGTAGAACAAGATGAACGGTTCGGATCGACTATTTGAACTTTGTAAACGGAGATAGAGACATGGGGTATGGTTAGGGCACAAAACCAATGGTGCATTTTAACCCTTCCCTTCATAAATAATTAAATACTAGTATCGTGTCCGTGCGTTGCAACAGGATATCATATAAGAAAAATATTTTTATAAAAAAATATATCAATGAAAATAATAATTATCCAAGAATTAAGAAACATGTTAATAGAGAATTTATATGATTATGTATTTTTAATTAACTTGAATCGTGATCTCTGATAATAATTTGATGATGTGATGATTTTTTATTTTTAAGTACCATTAATATCAAATAATAGTTCGATTTGAATCTAATATCAAATATCGTACAACAATTCAATAATAATAAGTTCGTGGTTTGAATACAATACTGATATAATTCATAAATAATATTTTTTTTTCTAATGGAAAATAACCAAAAAAAAATTCGTAAATTTGAAGAATAATATAGAATAAATAGAATAATATTCGTTAGCCTTTTTCAAATTAAAGAATAATTTTGATGAGGTATAATTAAAAAAGAATAATATAAATATACTTTATATATTATATTATTATGAAGGAATAGAAGGCCATCATCTATTCATGTATTGATTTTGTAAATTTACACCGATTTTTGTTTTAAAAATCGGAAGATTACAAAAAGCCACTACTACAAAAATGGTCATTGTAAACTGCACACTGTACACGGATTTGATAATTTTACCTAAAAACCGTGGAGAAATTGTAATTTTTTGGAAGCCCGAAATATCTGTGGGATCTCTACACGGATGTTTATTAAAGAATCAGTGTAGAAAGCCTTGAGAGAGCTACACGGACGTTTATTAGGAACTGTACACGGATTATTATTTAAATAACAGTGTAGAAAGCTTTAAGAGAGCTACACGGATATTTATTAAAGAACCGTGTAGAAAGGTAAGAATTGTACACGGATGTTTGTTTAAATAGCAGTGTAGAAAACTTGAGAGAGAAACACGGACGTTTAATAAAGAGCTGTGTAGAAAGGTGAAAATTGTACACGGTTTTTTGTTTAAATAACAGTATAGAAAGCCTTGAGTGAGCTACACGGATTTTTAAGTAAAAAATCCGTGTAGAAAGGTTATTCTAGGATTTTGGTTATATAAAAGACCTCCTTCTAGCAGCGCCGTTTTGATCAATTAATACTCTCTCTCTCTCTCCTTCCAGAAGTGTCATTCTGATTTCTGTGCACAAAGAGCTAGGATCTGAGATCTTTGAAGTTAATTTGTATTTCTCCTCTCTATCTTGCTAAGCTTAGTCATGTATATATATATATTTCTCTTTTCTGTTACTAGCTTATTATTGCTTATTTAGGTCAATTATTAATTAATGCATGCATGCTTGATTTGTTAAGATAATGTAAATAATTAGTGTAATGTGGACCATTTTTTGAAAGTGAGAAGTAAAGAAAACGCCTAAGGTCTCCATCATCAGATCTGAGAAAAACCGTTGAAGATCAGTACTAACGCTTCCGCCTAAAGATGTCTGCACTTCAGAACTGTAAGATTTAAATTACTTTGCTATTTTATTTTGAATTTACAGATTCTGGATTGCTTGTGTTCTTTTAATTGCAAAACACGTAATGAATTATTAAGACTATCATTTGGTATCAGAGCCATCGTAAATTCATATAAGATGCAATAATTTTTTTTTACGAAATTGATTTTCAATGGTTCGTATAAAAGCTAGACAGATTCAACTAATTTTATATATAAATATTTTCTTATAATTTTGGATGAAAATTTTAAAGAAGAATTTTTATTCTCTATTATGTATGCACATATATGTTGATCAATGGATTCTTATTGGAGATGCAATATGTTGGAGACCTTTAACCAAGAGGCATCATGTCATGGATCACATGGGAGCTCCTTTTTTGATATGTTGGATCTAATACGACTTAGTTTGTATGAAATTTCGGTCCAAACTAGATCATAACCAAGAGTTTTGGCAATTTGAGCCCAACTTGACGAATTTTGGGTCAAAGCTTGATCATGTGATTACTAAGTGGTAAGGATATAACTTTTATACAAACATTGTATTGGATCCTGAGGAGTATATGTTATGTTTTATCACATGAGATTGCATGTACAAAAGGCTTTGTATATATATATGTTGCATGAATTGTAATCTTCTACCTTTTCTTGTTACTAACTAATACCAAATTATAATTGTAGTATGGACCAAAGCAAAAGTGTTACATCAAGGAGCAAATTGACGATGTCAGATGTATGTGGACAAGGCAGTTTCAATTTAAATTTTGTAATGCTCAATATGGATTTGTATAATTTTGTATAATTTAGTGTACATAAATTATTTATACTGTTGTATAGTTTTGGAATTATGAGTTTAAAAGACCTCTGTTTAATGTTTCTCTGTTTTTGGAATTCTAATTTTAAATGGCAAACAAAATTGGAAGCTAGCCACAAAAAAAAATGGGAAAAAAAGAACAATTCTACATGGACATTTAACTAAAGTCCGTGTAGAAAGGTATTTAAACATTAAAAAAATTGAAAAAAAAACAATTCTACATGGACATTTAACTAAAGTCCGTGTAGAAAGGTATTTAAACATATAAAAAAAAATAAGAGAGCTTCACGGACATTTAGCTAAATATCCATGTAGAAAGAGTAATTGTACACGGACATTAGCTAAATGTTCGTGTAGAAAGGTATTTAAACATATAAAAAAAGAAGAAGAGAGCTACACGGACATTTAGCTAAATATCCGTGTAGAAAGAGTAATTGTACACGGACATTTAGCTAAATGTCCGTGTAGAAAGGTATTTAAACATATAAAAAAATAAGAGAGCTACACGGACATTTAGCTAAATATCCGTGTAGAAAGAGTAATCATACATGGACATTTAGCTAAATGTCCGTGTAGAAAGAGTAATCATACACGGCTGTTTATGTAAATATCCGTGTAGCTCGGTTATTTTGAGAGCGACGCTGGCAAGCGTTTGTACACGGTTGTTTATGTAATAATCCGTGTAGCTCTCGATAATCGCACACGGGTAAATATCCATGTAGCTCTTCTATTTATGTCCGTGTACAATCACTTATTCTGTAGTAGTGAGCCTAGTGGTGTTAACGGAGGAAATTCGGAATGGATAATGCTAATATTAAATTCCTATCCGTTTTATGATGAGCCGATACGAATACGAATACAAATATAGATTGTAAACATATATTAAAATTTAAAATTAAATCTGTCTTAAACAGATACAGAGTGGATATAATCTATGGATACATATTTAAATATGAATAGGAAACAAATATTCTTAGATAAATATGAAAATGAATAAATAATTGAATATGAGATTTTAATGTAATTTGTAAAAAAAAAAATGTTGGAAGCAGGCGCATGGAATTAAATTGATATAGATCAAGTTCATATGGCATCTATAATATAATATCTAATGTAATATTAGGTCTCGCTAATTTCTGCTGTAAATGGTTGAGATATGGGGATGCCAAGTTCTTATATTTTCAGGGAGTTCAATCAAGATGTATTGTATGATACATGTTCAATGAATTCTAAGGGTCAATTTACCAAAAAAAAAAAAGTAAAAAACTATGTTCATATGATTGGTATCATCATGTATAATAAAAAAAGCAGACATGTAAACCGAATTGGGTTGAATTAGACCTTACGGGCCTACTTAAATTGGGCTGGACTGGGCTGGGCTACTGGAACCAACCAGAAGAATGCAATTATGTAATGGATTCCATATCTGTTTTGTGTCATAGAACCGAATACCATATCTGTTTATGCCCCTCATCAGTACTGGATACAACTTAACAATGCGTGATTAACTCTAAAGATGTGAGTTTCGTAATGTGCATTTTTGTTTAAAGCTAGGTAAGCAAAAAAAAAAAAAAAATAAACTACTTAGAAATATCTAATCCCATTAAAATATCAATAATTTTAGAGATTTTCTATTTACTTAGTAAAGTCATCAAGTTTCATAAATTACTTTGATTCTTCTAAAAATTTTCAAACCAAAATCTACACTCTAAAGAGATACGACCAATTTTACAACAATAATTACAAAACGTAATTGATTTTTTTTTAATAATCAAACCTTGTGTGTAAGTAGCAAGATAATTGTATTTTACTTCTTGAAGTTTATTTTTTTGATTATCAAGAAGAGGCCTCAATTTAATTTCATCCCTATGTGTTTGACCCTTATCAAAATAGCTACTTGTATAATCAATTTTTAAATCAAAATCATCATTTTCAAATTCTAGGGTTACCTCATCGGCGGAGCTTGTTGATGCTTCACTTGAATCATTCTAGTCCATCTTCTTATCCTTAGTTGTGACAATGTTTGTTAGAACTACAATGGTTTTATTATTGGTAATGCTCTTGCTTGCGATGATTGAGTTGACACCAATTGTTGAAGGACCTTTATCTACATTTGCCACCAATGCAAGATTGATCTCTTGTTCATTTTTCAACTCGGTGTCAGATTCCTCCACCTCACTTTTGGCAGAAAACAAGGCTTGCATTGCTTTCGCCTTTTTCCTCCCTTTGTACCCATCATACTTTTGTCTTTGTATTCGGTCTTGTTTCCCTTCACCATCCATATTCTTCATGTGTGGAAATAGTTCTAAGTATGTTTGGATGGTGTGTCCCTTTTTATGGCATGCAAAGCATATTACTCGTTTGTTTTTCTATTCACGTTCCTTGTTGTACTTTCTTTCGAAATCAAGTATGCCTTGGAATATTTTGGATATGAGAATGACATCTTTGGATGATTCATGGTCATTCTTGTTGAGAAATGTGTCATTTGATAGATGGGTATTTGAGGAGCTAGAAATGTTACGGTTTTGTACCGGAAAGGCTATGGATTTTGATTTTGAATTTTGCTTTTAACTCTCCGGATTGTCGAAGTTTCTCTTCAAAACTCCAAAAGTGTGCATAGAGATCATCCGATGTGAATGATTCGTGTGTTCCTTGGATTATTTCTAGGGCACTCACCAAACCTTCCCACCTATGCCTCTTAAGCATGACTCTTAGTAGCTTTTCTACAGTTTTATTATTAGAAAGTGGTTCTCCCAATTCAGTAAATTTATTTTGAATATTTATAAGTCTATTATACATATCCTCGATGCTTTCACCATCTTCTACCTTAAAGGTTTCTAATTGGGCTTCTAAACCGGTTATCTTGGTTCTTTTAATTTGGATATTTTCCTTATACCGATTTACAAGGGCATCCCACATTTCTTTTGCACTTGAGGTGCTACCAAAGATTAAGACAACCGATTCATTAACCAAATTATATATGGCATTAATTGCGAGAACATTTTCTTTCTTTACTAGTTTGGATTCAAGGGTTTCGACTTTTACATCATCGATACTATTGGTAACAAGGGTATTAAATTTTGGTGTATATTCATTTTCAACCACATCCCATATCTCAAGAATGTCCAAATAATTAATCATGATTTTCTTCCAATGCATGAATTTTTTTGTACTCCCAAAAACCATTTTTTCTTTCATGGATCTATATGGTGTCATTTGCCAAGTTGATCTAACTTGAATTAAGTATGTTTTAATTTGAGTAACTTGCTCTGATACCACTTTGTTATACTAAATGCACCACTAATCGCTAAAAATTGAAAAATAATTGCAATTAAAAGTAAATAGATGAGTTTAGAGAAAATTGACATGGGGGTGTTAACAGAGTTCGGCAAAACAAAGGCCTACGTCTCCGGAGCGTCGCAACCTCTTCTAGGTGCGCCTTTCTATTACCTAATATGAAAGATTTACAACTTGTGAACTAATGAGCTCTTACAATCAAGAGAAGTCACACGGATAACTCAAGAAGAGAACGAAGTCTCTAAATCAATGTTCGCAAGAGAAACACTCAAAAGCTCACTCTAACCTAATCTAACTCAAGATTAGTGAAGTGGATTTGAGATTGTTTGAGGAATATTGAAGTTTTAAGCTCTCACAACAATGGAGGAACTCAAGTTCACAGAGATCTGGCTTTTTGAAGTTTGGGGCAGCTGAGTTGGCTTGGGGAAAAAGCCTAAAGCCGTATTTATAGAGATAGATCCAGAAATAGTTTTTTTTGACTTAAAACATTACAATGTTTAGTTTAAAATTCAAAATTTAGGATTTAGTTTTTCTATAAACTTTTGTAAAACGTTACCAACTTTTGTCAAACATTACCAACGATATTTCATTCTGTGAAAATGATAACGCCAAAATATATAGCGAAAATCACTACTTTTTAGTATGAAAAATGGTGGAAATGCGTATGCAAAGTACCCATTTTTCCGAATTATTTACCGCAAACGTGTTTTTAGGCTATTTTGGCAGGTTTTGGAGAAAGTTGTGAATTTAGACCGAAAATGGAGCAAAAATGTCGTATTTAGGCCAATTCTGAAGAAGGCGTCAAAATAGGGCAACGCATGGAGTATGCAAACACCTCACACGAAGTGCACAACATGCAACATGGCGAAATTCACTGATATTCGGCTAAGTACAGTGCCCTACGACCTCGGGTATGTCGCACGCGGCATAAAAGCCTATTCCGCAGGGGCATATGGATTGAATCCTTGGATTGTCTAGTTTGGATTAAATCTCAGCCGTTGGACAACAAGCTTCTAGAAGGACGTGTTTCCAGATGTGGCAGGCCTTGCCTCGCCTTGAAGTCCAAGTTTAGCTCTCCAAATATAGCATTTTATGCTAAAATGCTATATTTGGCACCCATGATCTCCATGTTCTCCATGACTCCTCACCCTTAGGCTAGGCTATATAAACCCCTCTTGTAATAGTAATTAGTGTGCATGATTTAGTTGTGTAAGTCCATAGTTTAGGGCAGAATATTGCGTGAAATATTTGGAGTCGTGGAGAAGAAGAGGCGCTCGAAGTCCAAGGCGGAAGAAGAATGAGTCTTCTAAGGAAGAGGTGTCTAGGTTTTAGGTTATGTCTTTCTTTTATTACTTCTTTTATTTTGTCATGGCTTTGAGTAGCTAAGCTCCTCCTCTCTAGGGATGGATGTAATGAATTCTAATTGCTCTTTACTATAATATTAATTTTTCTTTTATGTCTATTTGAGATTTCGTTATACTTAGAATGCTATTGAAATATGTCATTGCATACATAGTTCTGTCTACAGATGGTCCAGTGTCCTCCATATACCAATAGGTGTTATAAGTCGTTCTACCTCGGTGTAAGAGGGGATACATGTAAGTACTATAAATACTTCGGCTAACGAGGCCTGGCCGCGGTTCAAAGGCTAGGGTTCAAATCCAGTGGGCTCCCTTGGCAGGACATAGATTAGATAGCATCTCGAGGTTTAATTAGGAATTTATTTGTTATTTGTATCCTACATGCTATGAGGTTGCATAGTCATTGCATCATTGTGTGATGAGCACTTGCGTGACAAACCTGTAAATACTAGCACCTAAGCAATATAGCATTGGGCTATCACTTGTAATGAATATGGTTTAAGATTATTACTTAGCGAGTAATAGGGGAATATAATTAATTAGATTGGTATGAGTAGTTTAATTACATTATATCCTGTGATAATCAAAATTGTCCTCCATAAACTGACCTTAGAGTCGGAGAACCTTTCAAATACGCATAGAACCGAACCCAAGTAATCAGTGGGAAATAATAGTACCGGTATGCAGCTCTGCTCTACAGGGTGGTCTATATCGCATACGGCAGTGACAGAAGGCCGTAGGCGAGGCCATATACAGCAATGACAGTGCCGTATACGGGTAGACATGAGTACCATAAATATTGTATTGAGTTAATTAGAATGAATTCTTCCAAAACCCTAGAGACTCCATAAACTTGGTTTATAGCGATTAGCATCTCCACCTATATCCTTGCCAGAGTAAACTGTAAAATCAAACTGCACCTATTATTATTATTATTATTATTATTATTATTTACCTTATTTTAATTAGTATTCACGTAACCTAAACAAACCCGAAGAACCTAGACTAGTGTTATTGTTGTTAAACTACTAAGATCTATCCCTATGGATCGACACCCAACACTACTACACGGTAGGATTATGCGCTTGTTATCTGACAGAGTAGCATTAGGGTAACTAAGTATATATTTATATATACTAAAAGTTAGTAGTCTTATTTCGAGTCATCAGAAAACTAGATCAAAAACAAGAATTTCTGAAATTTGAATTTATTTAAAACATTACCAACTTTTTCATAAACGTTATAACTTTTTAAAACGTTGGTAACTTTTGTAAAACATTGAGCCAACTTTTTAAAACGTTACCAACTATTTAAAACATTATGACAACGTTTTTGATTCTTTCGACTTTGATCAAGTTGTTTCACAGCGTTTTCTTAAGGTATAATCGTTATAATGTTTTACAAACGTTAGTAATGTTTGTATCCTGTTAAAACAACATCAAAGACACTTTACCAATTTTATAATTATGCAATTTAAATTCTTGATAAATGTCTTCATGATTTTTTCAGTTCAAGCATTCTACATTGCAATTCCAATTGACTTGAACTTGCATAACTCTAAAATAGAAGAAATCGTAAAATTCAATAATTGTATATTTTGCAAATTAGTCAAATAGATAAAAAAGATTATTGCTAGAAACAACTGTTAGGCTATTTGTGACAACGATTTCATTTGATCTAAATTAAACTAGAACTTGTATATATAACCACCATAACGGCCTGTTCAGAAATTGAAGTTTACCTAGATCTCGCAATAGCTCATGTTTTTCATACTTTATCATATCTCATATTTTATATCTTCATTTTCAAAGTCCAAACTGTCGATCCGAACTGCTCAATATGATATCCATACTAAATATGGAATAAAATTTAATTATTTTTGAAAATTTTAAACAATGATTTTTAACCTATCTTAAAAAATATAAATTTCTTTTTCAAAAGTTATAAAATTTCATCCCAAACATATTTTAGTATGGATATTATATTAACCGGTTCGGATCAATAATTTGAATTTGAAAACGAAGATATAAAATATAAGATACGATGAAATATAAAAAACATGAGTTATTAGAACCCTCCTCTTCTAATTAATCTGAATTGATATTATAATTAATAACAAGAACAATAGCAACAAAACCATGTAATTCCATGTGGAAATTACCAGACAGTCTTATTCCAATGTACCCAAGTACCTAACTTGCATTGCACGGGCTCACTTTTTTGGGGAAATTTCATCTATACCCCTCAAAATCTTCAATATTAAGTAACTTATCTTCTAAATTTAAAAACTCACAAATTTATATATTTTATTACATTTTCTATCAAACCCCACTTTAAATTATAAAGTGTTTATTTTATCCTTTATTAAAAAAAGTAGTATGTTTAAGAAAATATAAGGCTTCTAATTTCAATTTTTGTGAACAAATAGTTCATTTACGCATTACTTCTCATGCATACACAAGCGTATACCTAAATATTACTATATATACTTAAAATGTAGACAAATTAACCATTTGCCCTCGGAAGCCGATTAATTAGAAGATTGACATTTTTCTTAAATGGGCTACATATTTTTTTTATTGTTTTTAATAAATGATAAAATGGGTATTAATTTATAAATTTAAAATGAGTTTTAATAGAAAAGACAATAATGGGTAATATGTAATTTTGAAAATTTTAAGAGTTATTCATGAAATTTTCCCCATTGTTTTGGCTTTCATTTTTTTTTTCTCTTTCCTTACTATTCTTCTTTATTATTCTCTAACAGCCGTACATCATAATCCAGTCTGACTTGTAAACTTCTTTTATTTGTTTAATGAAATATTGTAGGCCAATTAAAGATACAATATCAATAATGATATTGGCTGGTATCCTACACCCTTTTAAATATTTTTTTTATTGACAGTACTTCACCATTCCAACTATCATGTCTCATATTTTTATTATCATTTTCAAATTCTAAATATCATGTCTCATATTTTTATTATCAGTTTCAAATTCCAAACTATTTAATCTCAACCGTTCAACATAAGTTCCATATAAAAATGTAACTGAAAATTAAATTTTATATATTTTTTAAAAAAAAATTATAACTTTTTTGATAGATAGAAAATCACTGTTTTGAAAACAGTAAATTCAGAACAATCCATCCAAAAACAGTACTTAAAATTCTGTTCTAACTTGTACCGTTGTACGAGATGATGTGGGCTACGCGTCTCTACCAAACATATATTCGTTTCGCTGCATTGGCAAATTCCAAATTAATTAAGTTTTTCGTGAGAGATGCACCAAGCGATAAACAATATCAAACTCTACTATATATATATATATATTGCATTGCACACGTGGTATAAATCCGTCTTCTGATCATGTGGTATAAATTTCCTTTCCTATCGAACACACTATAAATTAATACTTGTAGCTAGCTTTATCGGTTAGAATTAAATATAAAAATTAAGATACTGCCCGCCCGCCCGCCCGGATATGGATATGGATATCGAAAAGAAAAGAAAAGAAAAGAAAAGAAAAGAAAAGAAAAGAATTAATTAATGTGGGACCCCCTTTCTCCTCTCCTCTCCACACAGACGACGCAATTAAACCCTAGATATATAGGTTTCCTATATAGCTACTTCCACTTCTATTTGAGATCGATCCTCGAGCTAGCTAGCTAGCTAGTTTAATTGAAAGTGAAACTATATATATAAGTGCATGTGATGATGAGAAAGAGGGGAAAAGTGGAGCTGAGGCGGATCGAGGATAGGACAAGTCGGCAGGTGAGGTTCTGCAAGCGCCGGAGTGGCCTAGCCTCTTCAAGAAAGCCTTCGAGCTCGCCGTTTTGTGCGATGCTCATCAGGTGGCACTCCTCGTCTTCTCTCCCTCTGGCAAGCTCTACGAGTACTCTTCCTCCAGGTACGTACACGTACGTGCTATATATATATATATTTTTTATTATTTTTCTTTCTAATTAATTACTAACTTCAGTAAGCTAGCTGTTTCTGAAATGGCGTGCTGTAGACCTGTAGTGCGCCGCTGTTTTTCTGAAATAGACACACACATACGAGTACACGTGTTGTTGCATGCTTCCAACTTTTGAGACACTTCTACACTTGGGAGCTTTATTTATGGAGCTGATATATATATATAGATACGAGCTGATGAATTTTTTGAGCTGTTAATTTCTAGAGTTCATGCGTGCTTCGTTTTTTTTCTTCCTGAATTAATTAAAGTGGAAGTGTGAAACCCCTAGCCTCCTATTATTTTAACTAAAATTTGGCTTAATTTTTGTAACTTGTTACGTGCAATGTGAACACTCGATTACAAACTAGTTGTTACGTACATAAGATAAGATATATATGAGTGTAAATTTCTTTGTTGATATCTATCAGCTGTCCTGTCCATTTTAAATTTAGGAAATGTTGATATTAAAGTAATAAGTTGTTAAAAAAGAAAAAAGAAATAATTAAGAGCTTTGGTTTAGGACGCCATCTATCTTATCTTATGAGATAGGTGACTAGCTAGCTAGCTAGGTGAGATAAGAGATGAGCAAATTAATCGATCAGATTTTGATTCTCACATTAATTCTTCATATATATATAATGTGCCCTTTTAATTAGTGAAGGATCATAATTTGGTTAGGGCGGATAAAGTTCACTAGGGGTGAGATAATTAATCAACTAGAACTCTAGAAGGATAACCTTAATTAATTATTCTGCTTATGATACTAATTGGTAACAAGTCTTTGATCAATAGGTTTCGACCTACGTACCGTATGATATATATATATGAGGCGTTATTGACACACCATAGGACAAGCTTGAATTGTCGTGGTAGAAATCGAACATCATGGTGTTGACATACGTGGAATATTGTTAATTTAACATTGGGTTAATTTATTGTAAAATAATTATGTGTTGTACATTGTCAATTTTATCCTCAATCAGAAGTAATTAGTATAGTTTAGACTATATTGAATATTAATGTGTACAACTTAGAATATATTTTTTATATTAATGACAACCTAAATGAAAATTACTAATGACTAGGCAATTCCCAATAGCTTGGTTATATTGGCATTTTGGTTCTAGGATTCCTGAACTCACTTTTGTCATTTCAATGGACAAGTGTGATGGACTTTGGGAATAAGAACATAATCAAAGGAGTATTTGAAGTTAGTTTGGAAGATCAAATCAGTGACAGTAGCTCTAACGCTTTAGGGAGACATGCATGAATTAAGGTATGCTTCCGTTTCTATACTCAACACTACTGATGGTCAACGGAGCGAAAATGGTTTTCATACCATAACAATAGAATTCTTCGAGGAAATTCCCATGATCAACCAACTTGACTTCAGGTTAGGTCTAAGCAGCTTCATGCATGTCTTTTATCCGGGTGAAAAGGTGTGAATCCAAAAATTTTAAAAATCAACTTTTTCTACTGAATCATATATCGAATAGTTATTTTAACACTATCCATCTCAATCTAAATTTTTAAATTATCCTTAACAACGAAAGATGTGATAGAACTTGGGCAAGGTGATCATGTGGTAGTGCATTGAGATAGGGATGAAACGAGCTGTTTCAATTATCCTTAACAATTCACAGATAAAATTAATCTGTCATGAATGCATATCAACGGATTGACAAACATCACTTCTTAAGACTAGAGCATAAGGTGAAATCTAGTTAGTCGGTTTTGAAACCAATCACAAAGTAGTTCTGAAGAAGTCGTTCGTGCTCCAATCATGCATCACATTTTTATCTCCTTTTTTAAAGTCTAAACAATCGATCCGAACCGCTCCACACGATATCCATATTAAAGTGTGTTTGGAGACCAAATTTGATATTTTTCTGAAATTGTTTAATATTTTTTAGATAGGTAGAAAATCACTATTTTTCGAAATATTCTTTACCATCCAAATACAGTGGTTTTGTACATATATAAAAGTTAGTAAAAAAAGTTCCAAAAAATAGAAATTTGGTCTTCAAGTACATTTTAATATGAAGATCATGTTGAGCAGTTTGAATCGACTGTTTGCATTTCAAAAACGGAGATAAGGATGTGACGCATGATTGGGGCACGTAAATTAGAGATAGAATTTACGTGCTCAAGACAAGTTCGCAACATCATCCGCCTACCAAGACGTTACAAAATGAGATGTAATATGCCCTTTGAATGGGTTGGTCTGGAAACTCAAAGTACCACACAAAGTACGATTGCGATTCAAGATAGGTTACTCACGCTATGTCTTGAGAATGTGAGGATGTATTGTCGAGGCGGGCTGCCATTTTTGTCCTGATAGGTTGTGGGGACAAGTCATATTCTATACTCATGCTCCTACTCGATAGGATTCTGGAGTATATTTCTTCATTAATTTTTAGGCATGGCTTCGCACCGGATTTCCACAACATTGCCATAGTATTTGATATGTGGTGGATTCCGAGGAAAAATGTTGGAACTACAAGTTGACACGTGTAGTTAGTGTCACACCGGATCTACAAGTCCTGTTGGATTGATTGATATCATTGCTGGATTATTACCATGCTTACCTTGATTGATTTGCTGCTGCAATTGGATGATTATTACTATGTTTGGTTGATTGATTGATCAAATACCATGTTTGGTTATTTCCTAAATAAGAGAACGTGTACAACTTGGGTTATAAATCTAAGTTCCTCTATGCAGAAAAAAATTAAGAAAGAAAAATACAATTTAGTGTTGAGTGAGTTGTAATCAGAAATTATTATGAAATAAAAGAGTGTGTGTGTGTCTTGATCCATGGAGTGCGCTATAGGCGATACCACGTTAAAATCTCTGTGTTTGCTTGATCAATTATCTGTGATGATGTTATAATTTTGTCATGGTATCAGAGCAGGGATTCTAGGTCCGAACGTGTTCGACTAATCTTGCCGAAACCACAAAAACCAACCCGCAATTTCTGTCATTGAAACAATGGCAGAGAAGCCACCTGAAAAACCCCTTCCAACCATTGAATTAGGAGATCCTTCAACTACTACCGCTCTCTTAGAAAAATTAACTCAACTCCTCATCCTACAACAAACATCCCCTAGCACTACACCCTCAACCGAAGGATCTGCACTACCTATTTCCGTGAAACTAGATGGTACAAATTATGGGCTGTGGTCTCAGGTGGTAGAGATGCACATCAAAGGACGAGATAAGTTGAGACATATCACCGGCATCCCGAACCAACCGCTGCCAACAGATCCACTATATCGAAAGTGGGGTATTGATGACTCAATTGTGAAGGGATGGCTCATTAATTCGCTTGAACCAAGGTTAATTGGCAATTTCATCCGTTTCCCAACTGCAAAAGATGTTTGGGACGCAATAGCTACAACATTCTTCGACGGCAATGATGCATCTCTTGTGTATGATTTGAACAAGAGGGTTGCAAAACTCAAGCAAGAAGGGGGGCCAGTTGAAGGATACTATAGCAAGTTGCAAACCCTTTGGCGGGAGATAGATTTTCGACGTCCTAATCCGATGGAGTACTCCAGCGACATCGAGAAATTCAACTCTTATATTCAAGAGAGCAGGGTATACACTTTTCTAGACGGACTTGACGATTGTCTCGACAACGTGAGAGCTGATGTGCTTCAAATGAAACCATTTCCCACTGTCGAACAAGCCTTTGCACGAGTTCGAAGGGAAGAGATGCGTCAGATGGTGATGGTGAAGGGAGACGAGGTGGGCAACAATCCGATGGCCTTAGTCTCCCGTGACTACAAGCTAGCTGAGGTAAATTTGACCCTTACTAAAACAGGACCGAAGAATAATCTGACTTGCACTCATTGTGGGGGTTTAAAGCATACCAGAGAAAATTGTTTTAAGTTGGTTGGATATCCCGATTGGTGGAAAGAACAGAAAAAGAAGAAACAAGATGGTCAAAAAGGGCGTGCAATTGTCGCAGCTCAAGGTAATGTTTCAATTTCTGAAAATAATTGTGAGTTTCAAAATTTGCAAAAATGGGTGATTGATTCTGGAGCAACTGACCATATGACCTTTTCAGAAAAAGACCTCATAAACATTACTGGACCTAGGAAGAATGAGATTCTAAATGCAAACGGAATTTCTTATCCAGTAAAAGGAACTGGAGATGTACCCATTTCTCAAAATATAACTCTTAGGAATACCCTATTTGTTCCATCGTTGTCTACAAGACTGATATCGGTTAGTCAGATTACAGAGGAATTGAACTGTGCAGTCTTAATGTTTCCTGAATTTTGTATCTTCCAGGATGTTCTGACGAGGGAGATTATTGGGCGTGGTACTAAGCGGGGAGGATTGTATTACTTGGACAACTCAAAAATGGGACATACATGTATTGCTAGAAGTGAATCCGAAAGTTTGAAAAACAAAGTTTGGTTATGGCATAGGAGACTTGGGCATCCCTCATTTGGGTACATGAGAAAATTATCCCCTACGTTATTTTTGGGTTTAAATAATGAAGATTTTGTTTGTGAAACATGTATTAAGGCCAAGAGCCATTGTGCAACTTATCCTGATAGCTTTAATAAAAGTCTTATTCCTTTTGATTTAATTCATACCGATGTTTGGGGTCCATGCCCAGTTGTGTCTAAATCTGGTTGTAGATGGTTTATCCTTTTTACTTATGATTGTACTCGTATGACATGGCTTTATCTTCTCAAGTCCAAAGATGAAGTACCAAACGTGTTCAAAGTTTTTTACAAAATGATAAAAACACAATTTGAGAAAGAAATAAAGGTGGTAAGAAGTGATAATGGTAGGGAGTACATTAACAAAAATCTACAAGAATTTTTTAAAGACAATGGCATAGTACATGAAACCTCTTGTGTAGGAACACCCCAACAAAATGGAATTGCAGAACGAAAAAATAGACATATCCTTGAAACCGCTAGATCACTTCTATTCGAAAATAATGTACCACAAATTTTTTGGGATAATGTTGTTTCCACTGCTATCTATTTGATCAACCGGACTCCTACAAAAACCAACCAATTCAAAACCCCGTTACAAAGTTTAGCTGATCATGTAAACATTCTGTCTATCCTAAACTTGTCCCCAAAAATATTTGGATGTACCGTGTATGTTCATGTCCAAAAGAATTTTCGTTCCAAAGTAGAACCTTGTGCCGAAAAGTGTTTTCTTGGGTTTCGGGTCACAACAAAAAGGGTATAAATGTTATAATCCTTCCACTCGGAAATTCTACACAACAATGGATGTAACTTTCCTTGAAACAGAACCTTATTTTAATAAACACCAAGTTCCCGTTCAGGGGGAAACAGAGTATGAACCAGAATTGTTGTTTAGTGAGTTAATGGGCCCAAGTTGTGATCATATGAATTCGGTCACAAACCGAACCCAGTCAGCCAAAGAAACAGAGCCAAATCATGCTGAAACAGACCCAAACCTAGCAGAAAACCAAAACAGAGCATATTCAGAAACGGAGCTGAATCATGCTGAAACAGAACCAAACCTAGTAGAAAACCGAAACATAGCACATTCAGAAACAGAGCCTTGTGCAGAACCTAAAATTTCAGAAACAGAGCTGAATCATGCTGAAACAGAACCAAACCCAGCAGAAATCCAAAACAGAGCACATTCAGAAACAGACCCTTGTGCAGAACCTGAAATTTCAGAAACTGACCTAGTCAGAAACAGAACCGAAACAGAGCATAGTGCAGAGTCTCCTGGAGTTAACATCTGGATTGAACTGGATATGAGTAATGCAGAAGTAATACAATCTGAACCGCAACCACATGGCCCGAAGTCTCCCGGAGATATTCATGAGGTAAATCCATAGAACTCAAATTCTATTATACAATCTAGGTTACCACCAAGAACCAATAGAGGTAAACCACCAAAACGGTACATTAATGAAAACAGAACAAACAACGAAAATAACTACCCTATTGCAAATTACACAACAACTGACCGACTCTCTGACCCCTTGAGAAGTTTTGCCCATCAAGTCTCTTCGGTAGTTGTACCAGAAAGGGTAGAGGAGGCTATTAAAGATCCAAAATGGGTAGAAGCAATGGAAATAGAAATGGATGCACTAGAAAAAAACCAAACTTGGAAGTTAATGGATTTACCCGAGGGAAAGAAAACTGTGGGATGTAAATGGGTCTACTTTATAAAGTACAATGTAGAGGGAAAAATTGAGAGATATAAAGCACGACTCGTGGCCAAAGGATATACCCAGACATATGGAATTGATTTCCAAGAAACTTTCTCACCAGTTGCTAAACTAAATACTGTGCGAGTTCTCTTATCCCTTGCAGCAAATTTCGATTGGCCATTACACCAATTTGATGTAAAGAATGCCTTCCTACATGGTGATCTAAAAGAAGAGATTTACATGGATCTTCCACCTGGGTACCAATGTTCTGAAAGAAAACAGAAAGTGTGCAAATTAGAGAGGTCCTTGTATGGCTTGAAACAATCTCCTAGAGCATGGTTTGGTAGGTTTTGCAGTGCAATGAAGGGGTATGAGTACGAACAAAGCAACTGCGATCACACTCTGTTCTTTAAACGGAACCAAGGTAAACTCACAGTTCTAATCATATATGTGGATGATATGATTATTACAGGTAATGATCATGAGGAGATCAAATTGCTAGAGACAAAACTGTCTAAAGAATTTGAAATGAAAGATTTGGGTGGCTTGAAATACTTTCTAGGAATTGAAGTAGCTCGGAGTAACAAAGGTATTTTCCTATCTCAAAGGAATTATATTCTCGACCTACTTGCTGAGGTTGGAATGCTAGAGTGCAAACCAGCTGACACACCAATGATCCAAAATCACAAGTTGGGGTTAGATCCGAATCAGAGTCCAGCCAACAGAGAAAGGTACCAAAGGTTAGTTGGAAAATTGATTTATTTATCTCATACAAGACCTGACATAGCTTATGCAGTGAGTATTGTCAGCCAATTCATGCATTCTCCAAGTGAAGAACATATGGAGGCGGTAATTAGGATTCTTAGGTACCTAAAAGGCGCCCCTGGAAGAGGGATAATGTTTAAGAAACATGGACATCTCAAAATAGCTGGCTATACCGACGCAGATTGGGCTGGAAGTGTGAGTGACCGGAAGTCAACGGCTGGTTACTTCACATTTGTGGGTGGAAACCTAGTTACTTGGAGAAGTAAGAAACAAAATGTGGTAACCTTGTCCAGTGCCGAAGCAGAATTTAGAGGAGTGGTAAAAGGTATTTGTGAATTATTGTGGTTACAAAGACTTTTAACCGAACTTGGTTTTGAACCAACTAGTGAAATGAAATTGTTTTGTGATAACAAGACTGCGATAGACATCTCTCATAACCCAGTACAGTATGACAGAACAAAGCACATTGAAGTAGGTAGGCACTTTATCAGAGAGAAAATAGACTCAAAGATCATTGAAATTCCGTTTGTAAGGTCGGGTGAGCAGCTAGCAGACATGTTAACCAAAGCTGTATCAAGCAAGGTGTTTAATGAGTCTCTGTGCAAATTGGGTATGATCGATATTTACGTGCCAACTTGAGGGGGGATGTTGGAACTACAAGTTGACACGTGTAGTTAGTGTCACACCGGATCTACAAGTCCTGTTGGATTGATTGATATCATTGCTGGATTATTACCATGCTTACCTTGATTGATTTGCTGCTGCAATTGGATGATTATTACTATGTTTGGTTGATTGATTGATCAAATACCATGTTTGGTTATTTCCTAAATAAGAGAACGTGTACAACTTGGGTTATAAATCTAAGTTCCTCTATGCAGAAAAAAATTAAGAAAGAAAAATACAATTTAGTGTTGAGTGAGTTGTAATCAGAAATTATTATGAAATAAAAGAGTGTGTGTGTGTCTTGATCAGTGGAGTGCGCTATAGGCGATACCACGTTAAAATCTCTGTGTTTGCTTGATCAATTATCTGTGATGATGTTATAATTTTGTCAAAAAACATGGCACAACAAGAAAGAGGTTTATTGGACACTCTATGGGCATCAGGGTGTTGGGCGTTGTGGCCAGAGCATAATAGGAGACTATTCACGGGACAGAGTAAGACGATGATGAATCTTGTCAACCACACCGCATTAGAAATTTCAAATTGGCACAGAAACATATAGGCGAGCCTGATTAAAAAATATATGTCACTAGAGTGGAGGAGGAGATCTTTATTATATATACTTATATGTACCTTGTAAATAATTAGCTAATTTTTTCTGTAAATAACTTTTTCTTAATCAATGAAAATGTCAGTTTTCACTAACTTTAAAAAGAAAAATAGTGATAGAATTTGGAGATAATTAACGGGAAGTAATTGATGAGGACATTCATGATATTTACTTGCGATAGGATTGTTTTAGAGGTTTTAGGAGAGGACAAATATAACTAAATATCCTATTAATTATTGTATGCAATAAGCATGCATGAATAAATTTTCTATATGTTTTGTGATGGTAGTAATTAATTTAATTTCTTATGTTGAAAGAAGGGCTGTGTACCAATCTAGTAAATCATTGGCTACATTTAGAGCCTCACCTCATTTCTTTGGTTAATTGCTCAATTTATAAGTTTGCTTTAGATATGATGCAGCATTTTTCACATCTTATGTATAACCGGTGGAACCAGGGCCTTTAACAGTTCTAGCTACATTTTTTTTTTTTGAGAAAAGAACAAGGATCTAGTCCCTGTTTCATTGAGTTCTAGCTATAGGTATTAAAGCTTATTTAGATGATAGAGCGACAATTAATTTTCTAGTTCAATTGGAAATATTCTGATAGATAGGCAGTTAATTTGGTATTTTTATTTATCAAAGCCCGTAGGCATGCATACAACACCCACAACACACACTCTCTATTTGTGCGTCCTGCAAAATTTGAACCTAGCTAGGTTCTTCTGTAGACTGTAGGAGAACATATACCTTAGTCAGCTGAACTATATATCTAGCACTAGGCATGCAGTTAATTTGTTATTATGCTTGTGCATATCTTGCACTATGCTTTCGTTACAATATTTTTTTTCCTTTTCCATTATGCTTTCGTTACAATATTTTGTGTCCAATGGTTTCTATGCCGTCTGCTTCGTTTTAAGATCTGTGTACATTCGTTTCAATATTTGTGCAAATCAAGCACACACACAGATCATAAAGCAAATCAGACGGCATAAAAGCCTATCGGACACTCTTTTCCCCGTTATATACTGTTCATGTATTTGTATTTCCATTTACAGGGACTTGCAAGTACTCTGTGCTCTACAAGAGAGTCTTTGAATTTATATTTGAGTTTCAATTTTAACAAGAAGTATTCATACAGTAGTTATTGTGGAGTACTTTCTTTTTTTTAAATAAAGGGTAAATTTCGCTGGAGGTCACTAAACTTTGTTATTTGTCACGAATTGGTCACTCAACTTTGATTTGTCCCTTTTGAGTCACTCAACTTTGTTATTTGTTCCAATCAAGTCACTCAACGTTTTCCATCCAAATTTTTAACGGAATATGCTAATTCCGTTAGTTTTTTGGATGGAATATGCTAATTCCGTTAAAATTTTGGATGGAATGGGTATATTCCGTTAATTTTTTGGACGGAATAGGAATATTCCGTTAAAAATTTGGATGGAAAACGTTGAGTGACTTGATTGGAACAAATAACAAAGTTGAGTGACTCAAAAGGGACAAATCAAAGTTGAGTGACCAATTCGTGACAAATAACAAAGTTTAGTGACCTCCAGCGAAATTTACCCTTAAATAAATTATTATAATTTCTGCCTAAATAATTTTGTCCTGGGGTATTGCTTTGGTCAATCCAGCATTGACGCCACATACAACCGGTACAAGCAATATATGCAAGTTGAAGGTGCTGCTAAAGAAAATATAGACAAAGATACTGGAGATTTGCAGGTATGTTGTTATAAATTGTGTTATCTTGTAATGTTTGATATGGAGAAATTTTTATTTTTATTTTGCTTATACCTTATCAAATTGTAAATTTGGGGCCTGAAGAAATTTTTACCTGTAGATTTGGGTTTTTCTAGAAGATAATACTAATTTTCTTGGTTTAGAAAGTTTGAAAACCATACATATATAGTGCTGCTGCGTTTTACAACTCGGGATATAGCTGTTATTTTTTAAAAGTTTGGGTATACGAACAAAAATTATTCTAATGTTTTAAGCAATTTATGCAAGTTGGAGATGCTAAAAAGAAAAAATATATATGTATGAAGATACTGATGATTTGCTGGTATATTATTATAAATTACATCGTCTTGTATTGTTTGGCATGAAAGAAATTATATTTTTACATTTCCTGATATAAAATCAAATTTTAAATTTGGGCCTGAAGATATTCCACATGTAAAAAAGTCCGGGGGTATACAAATCAAAATTTTGTATAGTATATCTAGTTTGCAATTACCAAAGCAAACCCTGGAAAACATAAAAAGGAAATTCATGAAGTCAAGCAAATTGAATTCTAATTAGTTTAGGTCAAATTGTAAAATGTCTCCAAAGTTGAGGACTTGACAGTTTTCTTTTCTTTTTTCCAGCTGTGTTAAGTTCTATTGGCAAAACACTATCTTACCACCGAGTTCGGCTAGTATAATATCGGTGTCATATGATAGTAACTTCAAAATCAATTAAATAGACTTCAAATGACTAATCTAAACTGTTCAATCCGATTTATTTTATAAGTGATGTGTTTATATATAATTTTTTTTTTATATTTTCGTGTTATTTTAGTAACAAATCAAGCGGTAAAAATGTTGAAAAATGAATGTATTAAAATTAATTTAAAAACTCATACATTTAACCGCTTGACTTGATACTAAATAAATTCAAAAAATTATAAATTTTGATGTAAACACACAACTAATAAAGTAGATCAATTTAAACAGTTTGGAATCACCGTTTGAAGTCGGTTCAATAGATTTTGGAGTAGGATGTTATATATGCTGAAATGTGAGACTCCTTACCACCATATAAATTATTTATTTTGCTATTGCAGATTAATTGTGAAGATGCTTCCACCTCGACCAAGTTCCATAATCTAATTAGTGATTTTTCTCGCTGGTACAATAAATCTTCATTTTTCTAGAAAAAAATAAATGATGATAGCTTAAATCAAGTTTAATTTATATGAAATAATTGTTATGGAGGTCAAGCTATACAAATATAAATGAGATGGATGGTAGAGAATTAGATGAGTTTGGTGCCACTTTATTGGAGGCTTCTAGACAAATCAAACATAGAAAGGTAAGTCACTGCCAGACTTCTCTTAATTATTTGCATATTAATTATTCACAAATAGAACTGATGTATGCATGCTATGTAATTTGCATATGTCATAAGTTAATTGTTTACCTTTTCAAAAAATATACATAAGTTATTGTATAATTACTTTGTATTTGTAATTGTGAAAATTAATTGGAGAGCAATGACAATTCCTTTGTATTGAAAATTTGAACTATTCATAGCGGTCCAAATTCCAAATCTAGGACAAAAGTAAAATAAATTTTAGGCATAAAAAAAAAATGACCTTTTTCTTGTGATATTTGTTTCGGTTGGGGGAGGAAACAGACCGCACTGGAAGGGAGAGGAGCGGGAGAAAATATAGACGAAGCAACTAGCTCACAATGAGGTGGCACCTCTCTTGGATTGACACGTTTGTATGTGTGAAACCATTTTCTGCCACGTGGAGGGTGGATCGCTCACTTTCCTACAGGCCGAAAGTTTCATCGTGCAATTTTTTTTTGGATAAAATGCAAAAAAAAAAAAAAAAAAAAAAACACTCAAGTCTCTGTTCCGAAGATGTTTCTGCTTAAATTTGCTTTAATTTCTTTTCTTTTTTTTCAAAATAGTTTTGGTGCTTAAATCTCCCTTTAAGCACATTAATAGCATCAAAATAAGTCGCTAAAACAAACAATTTTTGAACAAGTGCATAAATTAATTACTACTGTATATTTACTGATCCCCTTTAAAGTTTCCTTTGAGATTCATGATGGAAGTTGGTAGCTATCCCTCGTCAAAGCCCCTTTACAAATTTAGATAAACGTTGTACATTAATTTATATATATGTATGCTTCAATTCAATTCTGCTCTTTTAGAATTTGTTTTGACAACTCTAATATGTTACCTTACTGTCTAATGGTGTCACCAATTTAATCACTATTCACTAATGATCAATCTTATTTCCAGTCATCCTACTCGGGCACCATCAATGTTTCACATATAAATTTGTTTAAAATCAAAGAAGAGATTCGCAAAATGATAGTTAAGATTCAAAAATAAGTGACCGAAATAAATAATCAAACAAGTACCAAAAAATGTGGGCTTTAGTATATAGGCCCAACACAGAGCCTGCGTTTACCAATTAGTATTAATTGTATTACCATCACACCGACCCATTATACGGCAGCGAATTAAGGCGTTCAAATGCACATCGGACCAAGTCTGGTTCAATGGGCATATCCACCGTCCAATCTTGCGTCAAAATTCGTGCCCATCAACCTGTGATGGTCTTGTGAAATGCTTTTGATTCCTCAAGAGTCAAGATCCAATACCATGTTACCAGTTGTGTCCTTCTAATGAGAAAACTTTTCCGCTAAGTTTCAGCATATTGATTCTCAGTTAAGAGGAATTAATGACATAATTTTAGGTAATTGTCTTATTTTGTCTCTATAACACTTATTATTTGTATTATTAGACAGTTTAGAGCAATTAATAAGATAAAGTTCAGGTAATTCTTTTTTTCTTATTTGTTTTTCTATTTTTATAGCTAGAGAGGATTCATTCTGGATATTCTGGAGCGAAGGAAGGATTTCTAGGGTTGGGACTTGACCATTAAGCACGAAGGAAAAGTAGAGAGGAGGAAAATGCGAGTTTTGCGACGAATCTTCTCTATTTTTCGGGTTTTGTCATGAATTATTATTTTATCATTTGTTTTGTTTGTTTTAAAACTATGTCTGAGTAGATTTCTTAGTTTCTAGTGTTATAATGTAGTTGAATAATTTGTTTTATATGCAAGCTATTTGAATCTGTGTTGATGTTTGTGTTTGCTTGTTTGAGTAATATTTTAATTGCTTAGTTGAAATTATTTGAATTATTCTTGGTTTACTGTTAGATGAAATGCAGCATCTTTTTTGTATTTTGGCATTGATCTTTCTCTCAACCAGACTAAGTACATGAGGTTAGTGGATTGACAAAACCCGCCTAGGGCAGCCCGTGCCCGTGTACCCGCGCCTGTGCCCGTGCCCGTACCCATGATGCCCTTTTTTTTTTTTTTTAAAATTAAAAATTTAAACCAAATTTCTCCCCAATTCTTCATATATAATTTTTTTTAACAAATATGTTCAATATGTAAACAAATAAATATATATTATATGTATATGTATATGTTTATACATATAGTATACATGTATTATATTATATGAGGAGGGTTCAAATGGAGGTATTTGAACCCTCATATTATATATACATATGTAATTTTTTTCTCTCTTTATTGCATTCATTAGAAAAAAAAAAGGCACGGGCTTATATGTATATATAATTTAAAATGCATATATAATTCAAAATGCAATTATAATATCACGGGTGTGCATATATAATTCAAAATACAATTTTTCTTGTGACTGCACATGTGTATATATATGTATATGAGTATATCCAAGAAAATCTTCATGTATGATTACAAATAAATATTTTTCTTCAAATCTTAAGCTAAACTTCAAGCTTTATATTTATTTCATACATAAAAGTTATTATAATTAGTGTATAATTATATGAAGTTTAACATCATTTTTCTTGATGCCAGCATGGATTTAAAATAAAAAGTATAATTTAGTGTCTAATTAATTTATTAATAAAAGTTGTCATTTTAGTTTAAACTTGACTAATCTGAGTTTCTGATGGGTTTGATATATTTTAAAAAATGCGATTACACCAGCATGTAGAGCATTAAAAAATATATAGAATTGACATAAATTTTAATTTATTTGAATTATTCTACAATTAGTTATGAATTTTCAAAGTTCTATCATTCGAAAAAACTTTAAACAGCCATAACTTTGGCTAGGAAAGTCGGATTTGCGCGTATGATGACTTTTCAGAAAGGGGAGGATGAGATGGATCGATTTTGTTTGGGTGATACACTGGGCATCATTACATCGAAAGCATAAGAATTTCAAAAAAACGTCATTTAGTGTCTCAAAAATCCAATTTAAGTTTTCGTTCGACGGTAGACGTACAATGATCGGTATTTTCAAAGTAGCTTAATAAATAGTAAAAAAAAATCATAAAAATATAAAATTTGGTCTCCAAGCATATTTCAATATAGAGATCACATCTAACGGTTCAGATAGACTTTGAAAATGAAAAAATGACTTATAACCATATACCCTCATATGCTTATGTAAGTAGAGTAGCCAACCTCTATATTATATATACATATACATATACGGTTCAGATAGACTTTTAAAGTAATTGATTTAAGTAACATTGTTTTAAAATAATTAGTAATTTTGATTTATATTTAAAGTAATTGATTTAAGCAACATCGTATTAAAATAATTAGTAATTTTTATTTATATTTAAAGTAATTGATTTAAGCAACATTGTTTTAAAATAATTAGTAATTTTTATTTATAAAATATATTATCAATTTAAAATGAACGTTTAGAAAATATGTTATTAATTTAAAATGTAAACTAAAAATTTCGAGATATAAATAAATTATGAAACTATATAATTAGAATGAGAATTTGAAAATAAAATAAAATGACTCGTGTAAAGGAATAAATAAATACATTTGTACTTAGCCGAATAAACATACAAATTTTCGCAAGAATAATTTTCGCAGGAATAATTTTTATTTATTTAGGAATTATAAAGATGTGACTTGATAATTTTATGTATATATACACTATTTGATATTGAACTATTCAGATTTTAAAAGTTGAATTATAAACACGTAATAATATTTATACGACGCTGTTAAAAAAAAAAAAAAAAAAATCGAACCGGACCGCCCTGCCCCTCAAGGGTACAACGGGCACGGGTATAGGACGGGCAGGGCACAGTTTTTGAAAAAAAAAACCCGTGATGCCCGGCCCGAGGTACCTGTCTACCCGTAATACCCGTGCCTGATCCCTAACCGTGCCCGTGCCCGGGTTTGCCCTGCCCGCCCGGCCCCTACCCGACAGCAATACACTACATGAGGTAGGTTTGTGAGCCGAGAGGTGAAACCAATTAGTAGCCGAGAGATGAACTTTCCATGCGTCGAGAGACGGTGGATACCTTTAGTAAACCAAACAAGTAACTTAGGTAGAACACTAACAAACGAGAGTTGAGTTTAGAAACCAAAGAGGGCAGAAATTGTAATTCCAGTACCGAATTTATTAAGCCAACAAACGAGAGTTGAAGTTTAGGAACATCAGGTATGGTCAATAGAACCCTACACAAAGCTACCTACACTGAAACGAATAACTGCTATATTAACTCGAGGGCCACACGAACCGTGTATGAGAGTACACGGCCTGCGTCGATACCGAGAGACAGAGTTGAAAATGAAATCAGAAATCCTGGAAACGTCTTTTATTATTGAATTAAAACCAAACTTATTTACTTTCTTGCTTTTAATCTCTGTTATTGAATTGATTAGGTAATATAAATATCAAAATCAACCTTTTGTAGAACTTCTAGTTTTCAATTAATTTAGTTAGAATCCAGTTTAGATTTGAACCGTCCTCATGATCAATACCTGATTATACTACACGATAGGACTGTGCACTTGCAGTCTGAATCAGAAATAAAGTCAAGATTTAAAAGGTATAGTTTACTTACTGAAACTTTGTACTATCTTTTGGTGTAACAGATGTCACAATTAGGAGAAGCAAATTGTCAGCTTTGGAGGAAGCTGAGTTACCTATTGAGTATTAATTGAGGCTGCTGAACCGGGAAAAGAGATGGAGATTGACATGGATGAAGAAGAGATCCAACTTGTGCAAGAAGGCATGCGTGCAGCTAAATTGGATGACAAAAATGCTGATGGTACTGGAGATGGGGTGCCTGAGGTGAAGCCTCCTACTGATGAGCGGTACTAACCTACCACCTGGTCTTGCATTGAACATCCCACGTATCCCAACACCTGCTAGCGGTGCACCTCCTGCCCCACCCCCACACACAGATGATGATGCAAACCATGAGGCCACCCATGCCCCCCGGTTCAGGTCAGCCACAACCCATGATGATGATGGGCCGTCCGGGAATGCCCCAAATGGTCCCACCACCACCTGGGTCCCAGTATACACCAGTAGCGCCACCACCACGTCCTTTTATAGTTTTATGCCCATGGGTATGGGTATGGCTGCACTATCAATGCCTAACATGGCATCGACTCCAGCACCACCACCACCACTCCCACTCGGGATGCCGCCGCCACCACCACCACCACCACCACTGCCTGATGAGCCAGAACCCAATAGGCAGAAGATTGACGATGCTTCCCTTGTCCTGGCATGCAGAGACCTACTCGCATGCATCTCAGTCTCAGTTCCTAATTTGGAAGAAGGGAATTTGAAGGGCCAAGTACTAGAGATATCAGTGCAGTCACTCTCTGAGACAATCAGCAGCCTGAAGGAGAAGATTGCCGGAGAAGTCCAGTTGTCGGCAAATAAGCAGAAGATCAATGGGAAGGCCGGTTTCCTCAAAGATAACTCTCTGAGACAATCAGTTTCCTAAAATGTACCCGTAATAATGACCTTTTTAATTGAGATTAATGTCTTGGATCCAGATAGCTTTATATGATCTGTAACAGTCCAGTAATGGCAGGACTAGTAAATCTGAGATTGTCATGGTAGAGTAATGGCATGCAAGTAAAGCTGTCTCTAACTCTCTATAGATCGAGTGGTTTTGTGGCTTTAGAGGTCGTCCATGCAATATTCTGGTAAACACCAATTGGGCATTCCCTCAGTAGTTGAAGATAATTAATTTGATAAAACGATTGCTAGCTTTTCCTCTACTAGGTACGTGCACGTGCCATATAATTAATATTTCTAGTTCTCGAATTGCAGCTTTACGAAATGGAAATTAAGTTTTCGGCTTCCATAGACACCTAGCATATATTACTGCCATTGAAGTTTAATTGTACGAAATTTCATGTACTTCTATACACGTGCTATGTTATACATGGACGGTCCCACAGAGGAAATTAGATGTGCGACCCTTCCAAGTAACTATAGAAAAAAATAATTAAAAATTTTATGATCATAGCATGATACATTACATATTTACATTCCTACTTAACGGAGGCTAATTTAATTTGTACCTTTTCAGTTGTATATTATTTTGATTTTGCTCTCTAACTCACGACTCAACAACATGACCGGGAAACAATTTTCAGCTCTTGGTTGCTATTTTTTATTTTTTTACTTCACATTTGAGTACAAAGGATTTTGAAATGCTTGTAAATTTTAGTTTTTGTAATTAATCTTCAATTGATATTATGATTTAATAACAACAAAAAAGGTGTTGCATGTAATTAATTCCACGTACCAATTTAATTATACCAGACTTTGTCCAATTCCAATGTACCTAACTTGCATTGCCCTGGTTTACATTTATCCTCATCTCTTTTGTATTCGTAAGTTTTTTTTTTTTGTTTTCCTTAATTTTTTCTCTAACAGCTGCATATAATCCAGTCGTACTTAAATACAATAGAGGAAGGTGAGACACTGAGAGTGCCGATTTTTTTAAAAATACCCCAAAGAAAAATTAAATTATTAATAATAACTAGGTTTTTGAAAAAAAATTTAAAAATGCCCAAACCGCCAATAAATTCGGCGGTCCGGAATTTTTATTCCTAACCGCCTCAAAATTCGGCGGTCCGAGAATTTTTTTTTTTTTTTTTTTCAAGGAAACTCAACTTTGCACCTCTGATTAACGTAGCAAACGACCTTGAAAAATCGTGAAAATTTACCGACATGCAGTCTTGAGATGGTAGAACAAGACTGTGAAGTTTCATACAAAATCTCTGAACAGGTCGTGAGATATCGGCTCTCAAATATTGCCCGAACCGCTGAATATTTCATTCTCAGCCCAATTTTGCACCTCTGGTTAACATAGCAAACGACCTTGAAAAATCATGAAAATTGATCAACATGCATTCTTGACATGGTAGAACAGGACTGTGAAGTTTCATACAAAATCTCCAAACAGGTCGTGAGATATCGGCTCTCAAATATTGCCCGAACTGCTGAATATTTCATTCTCAGCCCAATTTTTCACCTCTGGTTAACATAGCAAACGACCTTGAAAAATTGTGAAAATTGACCGACATGTAGTCTTGACATGGTAGAACAGGACTGTGAAGTTTCATACAAAATCTCCGAACAGGTCGTGAGATATCGGCTCTCAAATATTGCCCGAACTGCTGAATATTTCATTCTCAGCCCAATTTTGCACCTCTGGTTAACATAACAAAACACCTTCAAAAATCGTGAAAATTGACCGACATGCAGTCTTGACATGGTAGAACAGGACTGTGAAGTTTTATACAAAATCTCTGAACAGAACGTGAGATATAAGCTCGCAAAAATAGCCCCAACCGATGAATGTTTCATCCGGGGTCCAACTTTGCACCTCTGGTTTCCTTAGCAAAACATCTTATTTTGAAGTGTTTTTTTGTTCTTATTTTTTTAGTGTTTTTTTCCAAAATTGTTTAATATTTTTTTATTGTACGAATACTATCATAAAACATAGTTCAACCCAAAACTAAAACTAAAACATAATAAAACATAATAAAACATAAAACATAATATGCCCGATAAATCATAAAACATAATAAGCTAACTAAAAACTAAAACATAAAACATAATAAGCTAACTACAAACATAAAACATAATAAAATATAAAACACTAAATAATAAAACTATAAAACAAAAACCACGAGCTCTAAAACATAATAAAACTAACTAGAAACAAAACAAAACTAAGCGCTCAACGATACTGCGAAGGCGTATATCGGTCAGCTGGTTGGCCCCTGTTCTCTCTGGTGAAAACCCGAGCCTGATGCCAGTCATTCCACTATACTTCTCCTTCCTGCGCCACGCGAGCTGGTGTGATCTCCTCCTCGGGCTCAGCCTCTCTGCTCATCGTGAGTGCTGTACCTCATGGATCATCGACGGTGTGGGTAGCTGGCGGTGGCGGGGGGGTATGGAACAAGGATGCCGCAAGCTGGGAACCGTAGTCAGGCTGAGTCCCGCTACTAGAGGCCTCCCAATCATGAGACCTCTCTGGATACGGCTGACGCGGTGTCGGGGAGGTGGCTGTGTCCAACTGATACTCTGGAACAAAATCTGCAAGGCTGAAAGTCAAGCTCTCATCCTGCGTAATTAACACTAATTACCACTAAATTGGTACCGTAATTAATTAATCCTAATTATAACTAATTAACACTAATTAACACTAATTACGATCATAGCTTGGACTAAATAATCCAAAATAAAATTAAAACTAACTTTGGTACCATATTTATCACTAATTACAAATATTTTAGTACCTACATTGACACTAATAACCACTAAATTGGTACCGTAATTAATTAACCCTAATTATAACTAATTAGCACTAATTACGATTAAATTTTGGACTAAATAATTCAAGTTAAAATTAAAACTAACTTTGGTACCATAATTATCACTAATTATAAATATTGTGGTACCTACATTGATACTAATTACCACTAAATTGGTACCGTAATTATTTAATCATAATTATAACTAATTAGCACTAACTCAACTAACTAAAAAAAAAAATACTAATTTTGGTACCTTACTAACATAATTGGACTAATCTACAACTTTTTTACACTACAAATGAAATTTCAAAAAAATATAGGGACTTACTTGCAAATTGGAAGAAGAGAGAAGAAGAGAGGAGAAAAGAAAGAAGAAATTCGGGTGGGGAGGAGAGAGAGTGAGATTTTGAGAAAATGAATTGTGAGGAGAGAGAAACAGCCATTTGGGGGTATATATAGGCCCGGACTACCGAATTTTGGGGCGGTTAGGAATTAAAATTCCGGACCGCCGAATTTTGACGCCGTTTGGGCATTTTTAAAATTTTGTCTAAAACCTGGTTATTTTTAATAATTTATTTTTTGTTTTGGGTATTTTTAAAAAAATCGGCTGAGAGTGGACCCCAGCGGGCGGACCCCAGGATTTCTAACAGGCAATAAAATAATTAATAATAAATCCTACGTGCGGGGAGGAGAACCGACAAGACGGTTACACCTAAAATCAGGAATTCATTTCACCTAAGGTAACAGAATATTTATTTTTAGATCTGGACCGTCTGACCGAATTCGCACACGAATATTAAAGAGGTTCGCTGCATTCCACCTCGGACGGGATTGATGAATATTCTAATCGGGTGGTCGAGATAAAATCAGAAATATTATGGTACCTCAGAGCATATGGACTCCAAGATCAGTCCCTAGTGTCTATTGTGGTTTCCCAATTTCTCCAAAACAAAATGTGGCTTAACCCAAACCAAAGCAAGAAGCAAGCATGGGTTTTTTCAAGAACCTCCCAAGAGAAGCGCCTGCGCCTAATCTGAATAGGCAGATCCTCCTTCAACTTTCCTTGGCTGCCATTAGCGCTGTTTCAGTAACTCTTCTCCTCTTTTTCCTAACCTTAAGCTTCTCCAGTCGTGTACCGCCTACTCTCCCCCCAGTCATATTCAACCCGCAACTCCTTATTTCTTTCTACGACGACCCGTCTCCAATTCCTTCTCTCTCTCTCTCTGCTGCTCCGCCAGATCCTCTTGATGAAGATGCAAACAGAGATGACCTAGATCAGTTAGAGTGGTGTGATGTGTTTGATGGAATGTGGGTGTTCGATGATTCTTTGCCGAGTTATCTCCCCGGCTCATGCCCCTTTATTGATGCTGCTTTTGATTGCCACGCAAATGGTCGTAGAGATGTTAACTATACAAAACTCCGCTGGCAGCCAAAGAGTTGCAACATACCAAGGATGGATGGGAGGCAAATGCTGGATTTGTTGAGAGGAAAGAGATTGGCATTTGTTGGAGACTCTCTAAACCGAAACATGTGGGAATCACTGGTCTGCATGTTAACACATTCTCTTACTAACAAGAGTACGGTTTTTGAGGCTTCTGGCCGAAAAGAGTTCAAAACTGAGAGCTTTTACTCATTCATCTTCACTGTAAGCTAACCTTAATTCTTCTAATATTAATTGTTTATTTATTAAGCATCAAATCAATTTTATATATATATGTATTATATATATGCCACTAATAAGAACCAATTAAGGAGCACTGCTCATTGGCATACTGGACTTTTGGTATTTTATTTGTAAATTTAATTAGAGTATTTAGTTTGGTCATTGAATTGGCTTTGTGTTGGTTGCATATATATATAGGAATATAACTGCTCAATTGAGTTCTTTAGATCACCTTTCTTGGTGCAACCGTGGGAGATAGAGGACTCCTCAGGACGCAAATGGGAGACGCTTAGGCTTGATAAAGTGGATAATTCATCAGACAAGTACAGAGATGCAGACATAATTGTATTCAACTCAGGTCACTGGTGGACACATGAAAAGACTTCTAAAGGGTATATATATATGTGTGTGTGTAATCAATTACTAATTACATCAACTTGTGCTATAATAAAATTAAGCTGGTAATTAATTAATTAATTTGCATGCTATCCATTTTTAGGTTGAATTATTATCAGGAAGGTGATAAGATTCACCCCAGGATGACCTCAGAAGAAGCCTACCAGAAGGCACTCATGACATGGGCCCAATGGATCGATGCCAATATCGACCCTGACAGGACTCATGTTTTATTTCGGGGTTATTCCTGGACTCACTATAGGTAACTATATATTACTTGGCAAATAAAATTATCAGAGAGGCCTAGCCTATTATTTAAATAAGGAAAACATAATTAAGTAGATATCTGCTCCTGAATCATACATTTGATGTAGCTAACTTTCTCAATGGAAGACAAGCAAGTAGTGTTGGTGCCCCAAGTCAAGCATACCGATCGAGTGAAAGTTTTTGCATACATTTCTTTTTCTTATGTACCTGCAATTAATATTTGCTTAGAATTGATGAGAAATATATATGTCACCGCTAGCAAATGGAGAAAAGTAAAAGACTTAATAATATACGATTGATTGATTGTTTCCTCTGTAGTGGTGGCCAATGGAATTCAGGTGGGAGCTGTGATGGAGAGACCCAGCCTATAACTGAGGAAAGGCACCTAGGAAGCTACCCTGCTTTCATTCACATCCTCAATTCGGTTCTCCTAGATATGAAAACACCAGTTCTGTATTTAAATATTACAAAAATGACGGATTACAGAAAGGATGGTCATCCATCTGTGTATCGTTACCCGGAGAAAGAAAGGAAGAAGAACGTGGTTCAGGACTGTAGTCACTGGTGCCTCCCTGGTGTACCTGATGCATGGAATGAGATCCTCTTTGCAATGCTTTTGCAGAGATTAGGTAATGATCCAGTCTGACTAAGACTTGATTATGTAGCTAGATTGTATAACAAGGGGTTATATGAATGTAAGATGTGTAAAAATTCATTTACCAGGTTTCTTTTGTTGAAGCCTTCAGGGTATATTAGTGCAGCGTAGAGGGGAAAAAAAAAATAGAGTTTTGAGGTTATAATAGATTTGAATTTGATGAAAGAAGTATAGTTCTTCATTTTTGTCAGCCAAATGTAAATGTAAAATTTACTCGACTATTGCTATCTCAGCTTATGGTCAATTCTTCTAGCTTCCAATGCATGTCGTTACAATACATAGCCAGCAAATAATGCATTCATGAGCACTTAATGACCCGTTCAATGAACCATATTCAATAAAAGGATGGACAATGGATCGAACTGAAAACATGCTAAATTTCTGCCAAATTCTATAAACTTAAAAAAAATATTACAATCAGCCTCAACTGTCATAAACTCAAGACTCAATTTTTGATAAACTAACACATTATTTATAATTTAGAATGCATGCAAAAATTAAGTACATGCAAACAATATAAAGTTAAAACAAAATAATAATTTAGAAACTGAAGACCAAATTGAGATGAATTACAGAGCACCAATGGAGCACTCAAGAAAGCAATCCAAATGCGGATTTTTCCTTGAGAATTAGAAAACTCTGTACTAAAGGTGAAAGTCAGCTACTCTAAGCTTTAATGTCAAAACCAAGAATGCTATTGACATGCTGAGCCACAGAATTTGCAAGGCTGTCAGCTGAATCCTGCGTTGCAGCCTCGGCATATATGCGTACCACATCCTCTGTGCCAGAAGGCCTAACGAAGCATCGTCCATGGGTGTACTTGGCTGCTCAAATTAATTAGTTTCAATAAAGTTACTGTCAGGTTCATGAACAAATCTCTCACGGCTAAAGCTTATAGAGAATCATTTTAGTTGAAACAAACAAATTGCTACAAGGATTTTTATGGAGAATAAAAGCTTATTCTTAGGATTCAAAAAGGACAAGCCACCTGTCTCTGTATCAATTAACTCTTGTAAAGCTGAAGGCTTCACAACCCTTGTCTCTGCATCAGCTGTCTCAATAGCAGTCCGATCTGCAACCTTCACCTGTGTAACAGTTCAAACAATAAAGGATTCAAGTAGGATGCATATTGAGCTAAACCCTTGCCTTACACAGTAACTTAGACTTTTAATAAGGAGATGGAGAAGTATGCCTTTAGTTGACGGCTTGGCAAATCTTGGTATAGATCACACCATTTTTGGAAAGACCATCCTTTGTTGTGAAGTATTGCCTCTACCAAAAACAGCCCACTCAATGCATCTCCTACTGCTTGATTTATTAGCTGTGTCACTGCCACCAATCTCGATGCAGCCCTTTGCTTCTCAGAGCCTGCATAAATTATGTTAAACATCAATTGCAATTTCCGGTCTTACCTCTATATCAGGGATTTAGGGGCATCACAAAACCAATACCTACCCTCTCTTTTTTTGTTAAAAAAAAATTGAAGGAAATGCAAATGCTGCAAATAAGACCCATCACCTGACATTTGCATGTTTCCCAGTTACGCAATTAAAAACCCAACTTCTGTTGGCATTACTTGGAACTGAATTGAATCATAAATTTGTTATCAGCTCCAAGCTGACTACTTTACAGCCAATTGTTATCTAACCAAATTATTTAATGAACAGCTCAAGAAAGGCATCCAAAAAACTGCTAAAGATAGATAGCGAAGTAAAAAGCTCAATTTGAATTTCTGTCTAAAAGTTTCTCAATTTGGATAGTGAATCGTTTTAAGTAAACCAATTTGCTTGATTTGATTATATCTCAGTTCTTGCTTGGAACAAAGTAAAGCTCACTAAGACTAATGACAAAGTAGTCACCAACGAATAGAACTTTTGATTTTCTAACAGGTCAATATTTCAAAATGACTCATCACAGTTCGGATGTTTATTGAAAATGTTACAGTGAAGGTGTGTGCCATTTGAAGTAGGAGATTAGTTGAACTTGCAAAAAAACCGCGGGAATTCCATTGAGAAATAAACATAAACTTGTTTTATTGGATGAGACAAAAAAATTAACCTGGCAATTTTGAGGTAAGCTCGCTATTCACCAATTCCAGCTGAGACAAAAACTCCTTTGAGAAAAGAACAGTTCCGTGACCATTTGCCTCAAAATACAACCCAATATCATATTCCAATGCTTTCTCGTGCAAATACTTAACCCCAGTCGGCGTAAATATCACCTCCAGACCAAGGTTTCTGAGATAGTCTGTAGCAGCCCCATTAGCATACGCAGTTTGTATGACACCTAGCCTTGTGGGGAGTTCTTCAAGAAGGCTTAACTGTTCTTGTATGAATATTGCAAAGAGGGAGAGAATCTTATCACCGTCAACTAATTCAATTTTATTGTTGGTATTCGGTATAAGGCGAAAAAATACAAGCCGATCAGCATCACCATCCAAGCTTGCACACCTGAAATGCTAATTTGTACATGGATATCAGATGTGTTTTATTTTACTTATGTGTCCTTCAGTTTTCAGCTTTGTTTCTTTATTGTCGTCCATAGCTGAGACCAAAAAAAATATTGAAAATATGGAACCTGGCTGGTAACCACTTGGTACAAGTATTGTGAGGTAAGTCCAGCTACAGAACTGGTAGGAGTAATCCCCAGGTATAGAACAAAAATCTGTTTCAACTAGTTTTATACCGGTGCTGTACCATACTGGTTGAGACTGAAGGAACGACATAGCTCACCTGATACCTAGGTCATCTGAGCAGAACCCACTGGGCGCAAACTTCTCCTTTTGCACAAAATCAGCACCACATCCTTCATTGAGTAGTCCTTCTCCTTCCTTACCAGTATTTCTAACATCTATCTCCAATCCTATGATGTTTTTCTTAATCTCCTCAAGTTTTGCCCCACCGACACCATTGGCACCATCCACAATCAGTTTCTTTTCAACTGCATTGAGATTCAGATTTTCATTTGGTGCTAATTCCATCAAGCTCCTGCCTCAAAAATTAACAAGTTCAGAAAACAGAAACAATAAAGAACAGAAACTTGAATGTGTTCTATCTCATTGTTTCTTGACAGGAAGTAAATTGTACCCCGCATGCTTTTGCCTATTTTATATCATTGTTAAAAACATGTTCTATTTGCACAAAATTAATGTTATATGGACATACGCGCTGAAGCAGACCAGCACTAATATTACTTGGTTTATGTTTGAGTTGGTTTTACAGATTGGGGCTTCTGATAGCTCCAAATCGAGTCGCAGCCAATACAGTGAAGAGATAAATTAGAAGGCATAGTCAAACCATTAGGTGCCATGAAGGCTGGTACAGAATCTAGACTATAATTGTTATTGGTAATGTTTGCTTGGTGCCACTGCATAGATTATTATGTCTTATGGTTAAAATGAAAAGAAACCAACCTGAAGGAGTTAGAAATTTGTGCAAAATAATCAGATTCAGTAGCCTTCGTGCCTTTGTTCCAATTCCTAACCATCCAATGTAATTCTGGAGTTGTTAATACCCCCATGTCAATTGCGACAGCACCAATGATAGAAGAAATGCCCTGGATTTTATGAAAGAATAACTTACTATATCACCCTTTCATATCTGGAAGGCAGCAAGGAAGCAATTACAGTTACAGGATTTGCAAAGCTACCAATAGAACATGGTTCTGATAATATTATCATGCCCAGTCTCAAACTATGCAAACTACTTATTGCTGCTTCATTGATAGAGGAGGTGCAAGGAAAAAAATGCACAAAAAAAAAATTCCATGTACCCTTTCCTGAAACAAGGAAAAACTAAACACAAAATACATACTTGTTTTGCAGCTTCAAGAAGTGCTTCTCCAGTAGGTCTAGTGTCTCTAGCCAGTAGAACCTCTGCAGATTGGGCACCTCCTAATGGGATCTCCTCATCCTTTGCGAATTGAAGTACCAACTGCCAAAAGTAATTTTTCCATTTTAGTATCCATTTTAGTATCTCCTGAGTGTAGCCAAAATGATCAAAAAAGACCTATGACTGCTAGGCGCTGACATCAGCAATAGTAGACAATGAGATGTTTCAGGACCATACTTTCTGATAGATGTTAATAATATAAACTTAGTCAACCTGTATTAGTTATGTTAGCATGTGGTCCATTGATCATATCATAGCTAACCTCTTCAGGGGTGAAATAAAGCCTTAGCAAAAGCATTGGTTTCTGTTGGTGTTTACTTGAGTATTTTTATAGTCTCAGTTTAGTGAAAGCCTACTAGTGATTGAATGAATTTCACAATTTGATAGACATCCTATCTACTTTATAGACAACATATCTACAATTTTATTTATTTTATACTTTTCATAATAGTTTTCTCCGTCGTCAGACATCACAGTTGTCAATATATACTTTTTTCTGTTGAAAGTTGCAGACATTTCACAGGGTGCGGTGCATTGAAACGGCAAAATAAGCTTAATTTTGCAAGCAGGTATTAATAAAAAAAAAAATTAAGAGGAAGCAAACTTGAGCAAGGGAATTAGGATCAGGGGCATTGGCGACTGCATTGGCAAAAGGCTCCCATGACTGGTCCATCATGCTCCCATCTGGATCGGCGATCTTGACGCCATTATCGCACACTGGATTGTGAGAAGCTGTTATCACCAGGCCCGACGTTGACCCGGTCTTGAGGGATCTCAAGGCTGCTACTATTCCCGATCGGTGCACCGTTGAAGCGAGAAGAGACCCATCGGATCTGAACCCGGATGTTCCGTACGAAAAGCGCAATCCTGTGGAAGAGAGAAAGAAAGATTATATTATTAGAAGGGGTGGTAGATATGAGAGAGAGAGAGAAGGAGAAAGGCGGCGACCGTTTGGAAGAGGGAAGCGCACGGCGGAGTCGAGGAGGAGAGAGAGCTGCTGGTCGCCAGCCATGGAGGAACCTTCCTGTCTGTCAACTGGAGTCGACTCTGGACTTCCTTCCAATGCAGACCAAATGCAAATGGCAAATGGAAGGGGAATCTGTCAGGTGGGACCCTAGGAATATGAGTAAAAACTTTATATTCATGCAAAATTACGTATTCTCCTCTAAAGTTTATAATATCATATTTAACCTTTAAAATTTTAAAAACTCAAAAAAAAATTCATTTTATTGTCTTTTGACTCTCTTTTATTGAAACTCGTTTTAAATTTATAAAATATCTATTTTATCTTTTATTATATATATATATAGAGAGAGAGGCTAATATGCATTCGGTTGCATATGGACCGAAGTGCTTACGGTCCAAATTTGATTTTTCAAAATCCAAACGGTCGATCTGAACCGTTCATCTTGTTCTCCATATTAATATGTGCTTGGAGACCAAATTTTATATTTTTTATGAATTTTTTTACTATTTATTAAGTATTTTACAAAATTGTTGATCCAACGGTAGCTTAACAAAACAGTAAAATCAACAGCTACCGTTGGATCAACAATTTTGTAAAATACTTAATAAATAGTAAAAAAATTCAGAAAAATATAAAATTTGGTCTCCAAGCACATATTAATATGGAGAACAAGATGAACGGTTCAGATCGACCATTTGGATTTTGAAAAATCAAATTTGGACCGTAAGCACTTCGGTCCATATGCAACCGAATGCATATTAGCCACTCTATATTTATATATATAGCATGTTTCAAAAAAAATATTAGTCTCCTAATTAATCAATTACTAAGTGCAAATGAATAATTTCTCTACATTTGACGATTACACAAGCACATACAGATATACCTAAATGTCATTTTGTAAACGTCAGAAGTAGAAAAACTACTCATTTGTTCTCGGATTTAGATCAATTAGAAAACTAACATTTTTTTAAAACATATTACATTTATATATATTTTTTTCTTTTTTTAATAAAGGGATAAAATGAGTTTTTATGAAAAGGAAATAAAATATGTACATTTGTGAGTTTTTGAAATTTAGAAGAGTAAATATGATATTATCAACTTTAGAGAAGGGAATACGTTATATATTTTTTAGGTGTATACGATATAACATGAAATGAAGCGTCTAATTGTCTACAGACTTTTGTCCACATATTTGACTTGCGCGAATACTGTAAAACTACTTCTACATGTTGTATAATTATACAATATATCACATAAAATATATTAGTTAATCACAAAACATCCAGTAACTATTTGAAGTGGTCCCATGATAGTTAAAAACATATTGCAACTTACACAACAGGACAAAAAAATTGTACTTTCAAACTGTACTTTTGAAAATTACAGTTATAAGAAGTTATTGGCAGTTAGTGTTAGTTATTAGCAGTTATTTTGACAAAAAACATGATAAAAAGGCAAAATTAAATTTTCTGATTATTATTTTTTTTATTTTTTTTCTCGATTTAATGAATGCACAAATAAATCATTAAAATAATGAATATTGTAAAATTGACCACTTTAACTATAAAAATAAAATGTACAAACTATAAAATTACAGACATGCAAAATTAACAGATGAAAACGATAAAATAAAATGTTGAAAAATATCAATTTTCAATACTGTAAAAATATCAATTTAAATTGTGAAATCAAAAGGTAAAAACTATGAAATTACAAAATTGTAAAATTAGCAGATTAAATAAAATTTAAAAAATGTCAATTTTCAATACTGTAAAATTGTAAACCTAAACTGTGAAAATAAAAAGTAAAAACTATAAATTTACAACAATGTAAAATTAGCATATGAAAACGATTAAATACAATTTAAAAAATATAAATTTTCAATATTGTAAAAATGTGAATTTAAACTGTGAAAACAAAATGTAAAAACTATAAAATTCTAATAATGTAAAATAAGCATATGAAAAGGATAAAATAAAATATAAAAAATACAAAATTTCAACTTAAACTACAAAAATAAAACATACAACCTACAAACAATCAATACTGTAAAATTTCTAAATCTAAACTATAAATCAATTCCATGTATACTGTAAATTTTTTAAATCTAAACATACTTCCATCATATGTTCAACAAAACCATAATATTCACCACACACATCATCTGTTCAACACAAACCATAATATTCACCACAAAATAACAAAACCTAATTATATCATTCAACATTTAGAATAGCATAAAAAAACTATGGAAAAATAACTTCTACATTAAAAACCTCCTGTATTCATTGTTGGGATGAGTAAGAAGCCCCATCACAAGAACCACACGTTCTTTTGAGATATCATCCTGCATAAAAATAAAATAAACAATGAAACAAATTGGATTTATTATAGATAAGAATTACAAAATAATTTTACAAGTTAGTTACCTGAGTGAAAATCATAGGACTGTATGTGATAATATTGTACACAAAACGCAAGAGGAAGATAGCGCAGTCCTGTGATTGCTCTCCCTGTTTTGGGCAGTCCTTATAATCCACAGCAACATCTACCCAATCAGGTTTGGTTGAAAGGTAATTTGATACCAGCAATTAATAAAAACTTTAATTCTTAAACCTACAGTTAATTGCCACAAGAAAGAAAAACTAGTATAACAATACTGTAAAATATCTGCAAAATCAAACGATTAAAATCATTCAAACAAAATAACTAATGTATCTTGTAAAATTAATTCATATATCTAATAAAATTAACTAATGTGTTCTATGTAGATGACAAGAACAATCCTGTAAAATAACATATCTAATCAATGAAATTAACAAAATATCCTACAAAAATAACATATCAAATCAAATATATTTAATCTATAAAATTGATTCATCGTGTTCTTCTTTCAAAAGTGAAATTGAATATTGTAAAATAAAATATTGAATCATGTAAGTTCTTAAATTAAAAAAATCAAATCGACGACATTACAAAAACGATCTATGTAATTTTGAATTCAAATATCAAATATCAAATTCAAATCAGACATTGAGATAAAAAAATATACAAAATCAAACGAGATCGACAGCTGATCTGTTAGATTAGATCAGATCAACCTCAAAATATTACCAGATCGGATCAGAATCTGCCAAAAGCGGTAGCAATATCAAACTAACAAATTGACCTAGCCCGTGAACAAATTCGCAACTCTCATGTGCTACTGGAATGATATGATTGACCTGCGAGCAAAAAAAAATGATCTAATGACCGCCGATCTGACTGTACATAATAGAAATGATTGCGTTGAAATAAAAGAGAAGACACAAAAATTAACATTTTGCAATGAAATGCCTAAGTGCTTCTGTGCATAATCAAAGATATCGCACAACTAAATGGCAAAATCATTCGATTATAATTCCAAAATTTGATCTCAGGTCTAAAAACATTTACCTTGTCATATATCAGATCAATAGAATCGAAAGCAAAAAACAACTGAAATAATTGGAATGGGGGACCTTTTCTCATATGGAAGGATAATAGTGCGAAATGGAAAGCCGCGGACAGGATTTTGTATCGCTCCTCTCTCTTCGTTTTCTTGTTGCCTCTTCTGCACTTTCCCATCGCCTGATCGATCTCCTCGCTTGAGTTCCTAACGGCAGTGTTGAAACGTCTGCCGTCCCTGCCGGATTAGAAGAGGGGGGAGAGAGAGAGAGAGAGAAGCTGCTATCGCTGTCAAGATTTTAAAAAAAGAAAAGAAAAAAGAAGCTGCTAGAGGAAAAAAGTAGGGAGAAGCAGAGAATTGGGAGAAAAAGAGATCTGATTTATAAAAAGAAGGTGGAGTCCATTAAAATTAGTTAAACGAGAGTAGATAAGGTTTTGTAGACAAAGATATGTGGATGAAAACCTTTTCTCAACATGAAATTCCCCCAATTATTAATGAAAACAAAAATAAATTAATCAAAAGAAATTGGATTAACATCATAAATTATGGCGGACATCATAATTTAACAAGTTCTAAAAACCGGATTGAAAAAGAAAAAATTCTGAACACCATAACTATAGTGTTAGCCTTTGAATGTCGCAAAAAATATAGAAGGCCTTTTATTTTTATTTCAGTTAATTAGAAAAAGATCCGGTCTTTCTTTAAACATCATAACTTTAATGAAGGAATTCAATAATATAAAGTTTTAGTAGGCCATAGGAATTTAAAGAGTACTGTTCATTGATGCTATTCTCTTAATTAAATATTCAATCAAACAAATAAAATACGTAGAGTATGAGGACTTTTTTCTTCCTCTAACCTCATATTAGCTAGCTTTTTCCATTTAAAGTAACTTTTGAAAATGGTTGGCTTCGTAGGTATATGTAAGTTCATGGAAGATTAATTATCGAATCTTTTTCTTTGAGAATTAGTTTTTGATTTAGTGATAAAAGATGTCACTGTTAAGGATTTAAAAAAAAAAAAAAGATTTAGTGGTTAAAGACAACATTCTCCGCGTGAGAGATTGTACTCCGATAAAAGTTCTTGATAAACAATTAAATAAAACTAGTATGCTAGATTTTCATCATTCTATCTCAAAAAAACTCGATGTTTATTGTTTTCTTAATTTAATTTATGGTCGGTTGGTTATTCAGAAATATTTGTTATTATTTTAGATGTTAATGGCTGTATCGAGAATTCTAGGCCGACACAATATTCAACAATATTATGGACTAAATGAGTAGTATTCTTTAGTAATTGAACTATGAAGAAGAGAGGGAAAAAAAAAAGATATTCGGTAATAAATTTTGATAGATTTCAATGTGAATTCTTGTCAGTTTGCGTTTCAATTTTGAAAACATGTCCGTCCATAGTCAAAGTGTGGGTGACAGAAAGACACTCATTTGATCAACATGATGCTAATAGGTTTCAATTTTATTTAGAGGCGGAATTACAAAATTTGAACAAGAAAACTAAATTATAAAATGCATAATTGAAAAAAATAAAAGAATAAGCAGCAGTACTTAATTAGTACGCTGAGATTCTGTTGCTCTGAAAAACCAATTTACGTCATATTGAGAGCAAAATAATAATTATTATATAAATAGCATTTTGGGTTGGGTTGTGTAATAAGATGTAATAGCAATTCAATTGTTTAATAAAAGCACAGAGTCATAGATCTCCTGCTAAAGTTGGAAGTAATGTTAGTACATCTCTTATGTATTGTATCCTCTCAGGTACCGGACTGTACAATACTATTTAAAATAGGGAGATCCATTTTGAGATTCGTACAAGATTAAAACTGATGATTCAGATCTCATCGTACTCATTCAGGTTTTGCACTGGATCTGAATTATGTTTCCATTCCTACTTGGCTCCTCTCCTGCTCTAAAAAGGAGCATAAACCATAAATAATTAAATCAATTTTACAGAACCAACATGATTGTTTTTTTTAAAAAAAAAAATCATAAGTACCGAACAGGCCGTTCGGTCTCACAATTGGCCTTTTCCCCAAACCGAACGGACCGTTCGGTCTCAACCTTTTTTTTTCATTTTTCCAATTCTTTTCACTATTGCTGCACAATTTCTACCATAGAAGATCCCATCAATAATAATTTTTTCTCCAGACCAGACGGTTCGGTCTCTATATTTTTTTTCTCTCAGACCGAACCCACCGTTCGGTCTCTATATTTTTTTCTCCTTGTATTACTGTTTTCATCATTTTTGCAACCGATTTTTGTTTGTTTGCTATGCTTTTTGTAAATAATTTCAAAGTAAAGATAATGTAAACTTTTTAATTTTTCTAAAGAAATAATTATTATTAGTTTGACTGAACAAGTGTTATTAATATTACTGTTTTCATCATTTTTGCAACCAGTTTTTTTTTGTTTGCTATGGCTTTTTGTAAATAATTTTAAAGTAAAGATAAAGTAAACTTTTTAATTTTTCTAAAGAAATTATTAGTTTGACTGAACAAGTGTTATTATTGACTCGAGAATTTTAATTGGAATATCCATCTCCTTTCTTCCTCCAACAGACAATTGATTTCTTCTTCTCCACCATTTTCACCATTTTCAGCTAAAAACCAAGCTCTATCAAAATATTGTATTTTTACGGATCGGCCTCTGCATTGTATTGGTAGCTTTCATCTAAAGATTGTAGTAAGTTTATTTTTTCAATTACGATCATATTTTAGGTTGTAAAATTGAAAATGATATCGACGATTGATTGTGAATTTTTTTTGTTCAAATAATGTCTCAAGTGATAATAAATGTTTATTATGCACGCAAAATTTCAAACGCACCGACCTGCACATTTCCTGTTACTAATTTAACGAGTCTTGATGAGCTAAGAAAATATATATATGTTAGCATTCATTTTCTCCCTAGCCAGTTCGATCTGACAATCAAGGCTCATTTGAACACGGCACCACCTGGCTCAGCAGAAAAATACCAGTTATTTAGCGTAGACGAGGAAACGATATGGCACATGATGCTTGAATATGCCACTCCGGTACTGAATTTTAAACTTCTTGATTTAGTGGTTGAGTCAGTACCAGTTGTTAGTCAGACCAATTATGACCCATATCCGGTTAGTGTACCTGGAAGTAGCAGAGACACAACGGTGTCTGATTCACCCATATACTGTGATGATCCACCCGAAATACAGATAGTGGATGATTTGGTAACTTGTTTTGACGAGCTGAATAATAATACTAGCTCAAACACAAACTCTAGCTCAGACACAAACTCTGACCTTGGTGGCTCAGCTGTCGGGGAAGATGATATGGCTGAAATGGAGGATTAAATTAGAATACAAGATGTAATGAAGGAGTGGGTAAATTATATTCCCTTTATTAATCGAGGATTGCAGCATCCTTTTCCGACATTTAATGACGATGTGTCGATGTCGTACAAGGATGAAACATTTTTTAATTATCTACCCAGAATTGACGGTCAATTTTCAGCGGGACAGATGTTTGAATCGAAAGCCGATCTTAAATCCCAGTTGGGTGCATTTGCCCTAGATAATAACTTAGAGTTAAAACAAAAATATACCAATCGTACTGGCTATGTAGTTGTATGTAGAGCAGAAAGGTGTCCATAGAGGTTATACGCAAAAACCACTGAGACGGGAAATTGGACAATTGCAACAAACCCAGACAAGCACAATTGTTACAGTATTGCTTGTAAAGTAGGCAGTCGTCAGCTGACTGCCAGGATGATTGCATATATAATCAAACCTGGTCTAAAAGAGGACCTGGAGATGTCAATTAAAGCATGTCGATTTGTAGTTAGAAATCAATACAAAATGGTTCAGCCTTCATACAACAAGATTTGGAGGGGGAGGGAGTTGGCTATTGCTGATTTATTTGGTTCTTGGAAAAAAGCCTATGAACTGTTACCTTCTATGCTCGATGCAATCCATACATCTACCCCAGGCACAAAATACGTAATTGAGCACGAACCATCTACAAAAATGGGTATCCGTATCTTCACACGTGTGGCATGGGCTTTCGGTTCATGCATTGAATCCTGGCTATATCTCCGACCAGTTATAATTGTAGATGTTGGACACCTATCCGCAGGTATAAAAGAAAATTATTCATGGCATGCGCTTATGATGTAGAACAACAATTATTGCCAATTGCGTTCGGGATTGCGGATGAGGAGAGTTCATCCAATTGGGGCTGGTTTATGCAATTTGTACGTGAAAATGTTGTCGGTCCTGATCGGATATGCGTTATATCAGACCAGCATGCTGCAATCCATTTAGTGTTTGATAGACCTGATTTAGGGTGGTGTGAGGAAAGGGGTGAAGCAGTTCATCGATGATGTTCTCAACATATTGCGTCAAATGTTTACAAGTTGTTCAAGGACCAAATTATTAAAAAATTATTCAAGAAATTTTTGTGTAAGATGAAACCTTGGAGGTTTATGAGGGTATGGATTTGATAGAAGGTAGGAGTATTACTAGTCATCAGTATGTCATGTGGTGTGGTAAACGGTTGCAAAATCTCGAAGAAGAGCCTTTGAAACTCCATAAATGGACACAATGTCATGACGGATGCCTGAATAGGTTGGGTATAATGACTACAAATGGATCAGAATCCTTGAACAATGTTCGCTTACAAAAGTATGCTACAAAGTTTCAGGTACAGCTAACTGTACCAGTTTAAAACCTTGAGTTACTCTCGATTAAGGCTGTAAGTGCACAACCCTGCTCATATAGTAAAATCAGGTATCGATCCTCAGGGACGGTACAATTCGAGTCTAAATCACTACTTATCCTAGTTAAGTACTAGAAGTGTGAAAAGTTGGGTTTGGTTTGTTTATATTTCCTAATTTCGAGCGACAATTCAATTAACAGTAAATGAAAACAATTAAAGGTTTTGGTTTTGAACAATGATAAAAGGCGTTCCCAGGGTCTCAGGTTTCATCTGAAACTTTGCCTTCTCTGGACATATCATGTGACTCGCATCATCTCTGATGCGACCCGTATGATGCGACTCGCATCATCTCTGATGCGGGTCACTTGGCCCTCAAGCTGAGCTGACATGTGTTCGTATCTAAGTTGATTTCTTGTGCGAGGCTTCAACCTGTAGCTCTCACATACTGGTATCTAACCTAAATTGATTGTCTGGTTTGCTAGAAGTATCCACAACCTTTCGATAATGGAAAGTTCACCTCTCGGCTACTATTGATCATAAATCTACTTCAAATACTAAATCTCAATTGCAAGAAACATCAAGGCCAAATTACTAGAAGAGATGCTATAGACATCTAACAGTAGACAATCAAGAATCAATCAAGCAATCAAAATCAAGCAATCAATAAATACTCAAACAAAGAATCACACAAGTTCAAACTTAGATCAAAACAACATGCAACTCAAAGACAAAGTTTAGAGACTACATCCTAACCCTAGGAACTAGAGATCTACTCAAGCATAGTAAAAGAAAGCATAAAAGAGAGAGAGAATAGGCAGATCATGATGAAGCTCGAAGATCCAAGGTGGATTGGAGAGGATCTTGCAATCTTCTCTTCTCCTCTTCTTCAAGCAAGCTCCAATCTCCTTCTTCTCTTTTGATCTCTACTCTCTAAGTGACCTGGAATGTAAAGGGGGAAAAAGCTCTCGAAATTCTGGCATAGGACCTACTTATATAGGTAACGGATCTGACTTGGGGCTTATCGGGTTGAATTTGAATTGGGCGGCAACAGTTGATGCGACTCGTATCAGGTGGATGCGACTCGCATCATCTGGTCTTCAAGTGAGGAATGAGGGTCGCATCGCAGGTCGCTTTGGGCTTTGATGCGACTCGCATCAGGTGAATGCGACTCGCATCAGATCTTCCTGAAGTCTGTCATTTGCTTGATTTTATCCGATTTCGCCTGATTCCTGCAAAGTAAGAACCAAAACATAGCAGTACCACATTCTAGGGATATTCAATGTAAAAGACACTATTTGTTGGTTCAAAACATAGATTTTTGTATGGAAACAAGTCGAAATAATAGGTCTAATAATGTGATATCAAATTCCCCCAAGCTTAACCTTTGCTTGTCCTCAAGCAGAGATCTAAACATTGGTACCGGTTTGGACTCTAAATGCAAGTTTCCTAAATGTAAGAATTTACATGAGCTGTTTCAATTAGGAACCTCAAGAATCATGTTGGTATAACTTGGACTTTCCTATTTAACCTTGATTCTCCACACGAACCGACCAACCAAACCTCAAGTTCTGAACTGTTTGAATACTTGTAAAACTGAATACTTGAACTGATCAAGTTATCATTTATCTATTTAACCATTGCCCTCATTTGTGGAGATTTCCATTTTTACCCCCCCAAGCTTGGAACAAGCTTAGGTCAGAAAGTTGCGGACTTCGCGTGTTGATATGTGCAAAAGTTTCTTTCTTTTCTAAGTGGGAGATGAGATCAAAGGCGCCCTAAAAGGACTTATTGCCAGTACTCTTATGTTCTCCGTCTTTTCAATTCTATTTTTCTTTCTCCTCTTTTTTTTTATTTTATTTTTATTTTTTTACTTGCACATATCATGAATACACACACCCACTGGTATTCCTTCATACCAATAAGTATCCCAAATCTTTCTTTATCAATAATCCCCATTTCCTTGTTTGGAAAGGCACAAGTCAATTTCTAAATGAGTTTCTCAATACATTTCAAGTTTTCATTGTTACAAGTATTCAAAAATTTCGTCCTTATCGGTTCGTTGGTCAATTATGGGATAGTTCTAATCTCCTAGGGTCATCCTAATCAACACCAACAATTTTCAAGAAGTTTCCAATCTAAACAATCACACAAATTCCTACCTAAAAATGCAATAAACAAGTAAACATGGCCTAAGTAGAAGCAAATAAATCCTAAAGGTCACCCCCCTAAGCTTAGTCTGAGCATTGTCCTCAATGCTTCAAGACTCTAAGATAAAGCAAAGAAAAGGGGAGAAGAAAAACAAACCTGCTCAGTCATCGGAGGGATCGAACCTCCAATCGCGCAAAACATCCTCAATGTCACCCACCCTGCGCTGTAGATCATAGAGAATGGCACCCTGCTCACGCCTCATGTCATAGACGAGGCTGTAGACATCCTGGATAGTAGGTGAGGGAATGGGTGGTGGATAGGAAGGGCCAGCATGGAAGGTGGATGTGTCATGAGGGTGTGCAGGAGATACATAAGCATCTGGCATGGGAACATCAACATGGGCGGGAGAGTGGTGCTGCATAGGAGGAGAAGGTGGTGCTGGCATGTCTGACAGAGGCTGGGTGAAGAACCAGGTGCTCTCGTCATCATAAGACAGGGGCGCAAGACGGAGGGGCATCAGATGCAAGCCATGACCCTTCAACTGGAAGTTATGCCTACTCGAGCATGGCTGTGAACAGTGCAATATGCCCGAGATCGGATAGGTGATCACGACTATTTTCAAGCATCATAAGTCCAAAAGCCTTCTGTCCAGGCGTCTTTACCATACTGATTCCTTTTGCGGTCTGCTTCAACTGGCGGAATCTCTACAAGAAAATTATATATTTAAAAAATAATTTGTGTTATACAATAAAATAAAATAAATATATTAAAAAAATTTTTAAAATACTTACCAAACGAGCTTGAATCATGACATCTGGGACATACCCAATATCTGCTATGTGTCCTTCCTATTCAGGTACTGCCTGTCTCAGAATTTCTTCATTGTCTTGCTTTGGATACACACTTAACATGCCATGATGGAAGAACTATTCCATATACTCGTGATACCTTAGGTAAAAGTGAAAATTAATAAATATTTTATAGCATTGTTAAATGTAAATATTTTATTTTATATTTTAAATTTAATCGTACCTATCTGGAAGATAAGGATAAAGCTGTCCATGTTCCAAACGCTGTGCAAAATTTTGGGAAGGTGCCACGATAAATTGATGAAAATGTTTGCTCCAGTCCATAGAGACTCCGTCATCAAACAACCCTCGTCCTCGTGTCCATTTGTGAATATTCTCAAGATAGCTGAAGGCTGGCGGAGCTAGCGGAGGAACTGCAATAATCCGAACTGTCGAAAAACCCTCTCGGGAAGGTGATACTCTACCTCCCAGAAATGGATGCACCACACGCGACATGGAAAGAACGCCTAGTCTCTTATCTCGTGCCAATGCATTATGTTTTGGTAACCTCTGTACGGCGTCCAATTGACAACATTGGACTTCAAACGCTCGACCCCGAGATTGTGATGTGCCTTAAGTTATAAACACATGACAATTATAAGTGTGCATTCAACATAAACTTATATGGAAAAAACATAATATTTATTATTAAAATGTACCTTTCCTAGGTTTACCCTCCCATAGATGCAGAATAGTCCATTTTGCTCCATGAGGAGGGTTCAAATGCCTTCATGTTTTTGTGCCTCCATCATGCCTCCATCTCTCTCCATCATTTTCAAAGTTCAAACAGTCGATCCAAACCGGTCAACCTAATCTCCATACTAAAATATGTTTGGAGAGCAAATTTATATTTTTAGGAATTTTTTTACTATTTTTTTAGATAGGTAAAAAAATACTGTTTTTAGATGGTTCAGATTTACTGATTTTGTACCTATCTAAGAAAATAGTAAAAAAATTCCTAAAAATATAAAATTTGCTCTCCAAACATATTTTAGTATGGAGGTTAGGTTGAACGGTTCGGATCGACTGTTTGAACTTTGAAAATGATAGAGAGAGATGGAGGCACAAAAACATGGAGGCATTTGAACCCTCCTCTTGCTCCATAAGCATGTCTCTCATCCACTAGTTCACCGTCAAATGGTATATCATATGGTCTGGGCCAGCCTATAGGAAATCGAGTCCAAGATCACATCTGAAGCAGTAGTAATGGACCATTAATTGAACTTGCTTTATATCTACATGCCCGTGACAACTCGTGATACAGGCATGCAAGTACATCACCTCTCCAGTTGTAGTTCTCACCTCGAGGTCCCAAATCCTCCAGAAATTATAAATACATTAACCAAACGAAGCTTGGATTCACATCGGGAAACATTATAGACCCGAACAACTCCATTGCATATGCTCGTGTGTGCCAATTGATTATCTACTAGTCACTGACTCCATTCAAATCCGTATTTCCAAAATTTGTTCTCAACCATACAAAACGCACATAGTTTTGTAAGATTCATATTTTCTCATTGGGTAGACCCGAATTCTCCACCTTTTTATAATAAAAATCATTATCATCCCATTCATAACTATCATACACTTCATGTCCTAGGCAATCTAGGATCAATTGTGACCAATTATCATCGGTACATCCAGAGATAGCCTTCCCTGTAAACATAGATGTTAAACAAAATTATACTAGTACAAAATTTCAATTAATAACAAAAGTATAAATTAGTAGCAAAAAATATTTTACTGGTAACAGATAAGCTCCACAAACAACTAACATCTTCTAATGTCACTGTGCACTCCCCCACCGGAAGATGAAAACTATTCGTCTCGGGCCTCCACCTCTCGACAAGAGCAGTGATCAACCCTTTGTCAATTTGACAATGGTGGACTTCGACCATCTGATACAATCCAAAATTCTTCAAACCTTCTTTCATACTGTTGTGGTAGTTAATGTGCATTTGGCAAGCTCCAGTAGCAACCAATGATTAGGCTGGAACGATAATTGTCATGCAGAAAAAGTTTAACCAAAAATTAAATTTGAATTCAAGAATTTAATAAGTAAATTTAAATCCAACCAGATATTAAAGAAATACTGTTACAGTTGCCGCATATGATTGATGTTGTGCATGAGGCAACTGCAATAAAGATTCTTCACCTTGCATTTCACCTTGCATTTTTCACTACAATATAAATAAATACATATACAAAAAATTAATATGCAAATCCAATTAAATATTGACATGCATGGCATGCAAACCCAATAAAATATTAACATTCATTCTATTACTTTACATTATTCTACAAATACACTATAAAAATCTAATATACTACAATTACTACATAAACCATTTATTTATATTACATGCAAACTACATACAAATAAATTACTGTATAAACCATTTATTTATACTGCATAAACCACTTATACTACTTACAAAAAAATACACATAAACCATTTATTTATACTTCATGCAAATAAATTACTACATAAATCATTCAACAATTAGTACATACATGAAGGGAGAAAGAAAGAACGAAGAAGCAGGAGAGAAGAAATGGGGGAAGGGAGGTACGCAGAGAGAAGGAAGAAGGGAGCCATGGGAAATAGAAAAAAAATATAGAGACTGAATGGTGGGTCCGGTCTTGAGGAAAAAATTTAGAGACCGAACGGTCCATCCGGTCTGGAGAAAAAATTATCATGGGATCTTCTGTGACAGAAATTGTGCAGCAATCGTGAATTTTTTTTGGAAAAACTGAAGAAAAAAAAAGTTGAGACCGAACGGTCCGTTCGGTCTGGGGAAAAGGAAATTGTGAGACTGAACGGCCCGTTCAGTACTTGTGGTTTTTCAAAAAAAAAAAGCTTCTTTTCGTAAAATTAATTTAATTATTTATGGTTTATAAGAAAAATTCCTCCTGCTCTGACTCTGACTCTGATATCTGATTTTTTTTTAAAATAGAATTACATGGAAATAATTTAATAGAACAAGCCCAGACTGTTGGAATTTTCGAAAACTAGCCTCCACCGATCCCTAGGATCGGTGGAGCAAAAAAAACACATCCTACACCGATCCCTAGGATCAGTGCAGCCCATTTATCACTCCACCATTCTCTTTCCGCAGAATGTCACATAAAATCAGAAAATCAAAACAAAATAGCCCTCCACCGATCCTGTGGATCGGTGTAGTTTTTTTTTTTTTTTTTTTTAACATAAATTTCTAATTTTTTTTTTGTATTAAAATATTAGAAATGTTGAATATATTTCTTTGAAAATAGATGAAATACAATATAATTTGATTTATTAGAAAGACTGCAACAAATAACCCGGATCAATATTTTTCAGGCCGGATTTTTCGCGGCTGTAAGAAAAATTAATATATTTCTTTATGTGTTATTGGAAAAAAATAAAAATGCTTAGATTCTGAGTTATTGATCCCGGTTCAAAAGTCACTTCTAGGTAATCTAGAAAATATTGTGATCCATCTAGTACATTTAATTAATAAAAAATTGTTTCTATTTTGAGAATTCTTTTTGAAAAACAATCATTAAATAAATTAAAGTTTTTGTTTTTTTTCAAAAATAGATACAACTTTTTATAAATTAAATGTCTTAGAAAGATCACAATATTTTCTGGATTACATAGAAGTGACTTTTGAACCGGGATCAATAACTCAGAATCTAAGCATTTTTATTTTTTTCCAATAACACATAAAGAAATATATTAATTTTTCTTACAGCCGCGAAAAATCTGGCCTGAAAAATATTGATCCGGGTTATTTGTTGCAGTCTTTCTAATAAATCAAATTATATTGTATTTCATCTATTTTCAAAGAAATATATTCAACATTTCTAATTTTTTAATACAAAAAAAAAATTAGAAATTTCTGTTAAAAAAAAAAAAAAAAAAAACTACACCGATCCACAGGATTGGTGGAGGGCTATTTTGTTTTGATTTTCTGATTTTCTGTGACATTCTGCGGCAAGAGAATGATGAAGTGATAAATGGGCTGCACTGATCCTAGGGATCGGTGTAGGATGTGTGTTTTTTGCTCCACCGATCCTAGGGATCGGTGGAGGCTAGTTTTCGAAAATTCCAACAGTCTGAGCTTGTTCTATTAAATTATTTCAATGTAATTCTATTTTAAAAAAAAAATCCTGATATCTAGTACGTGCTCTCCGATCCTGTCCAAATGCTGCTTACCGTCTCGTCTGTGCAACAAATTAATGCCTAGCCCTAGCTCAGTCACTTTTGTCTTAATTAGCTAAATTTATCGCCAGCAAGGTTTAAAAAAAGTGCCCCGTTTTTTTTTTTTTTACTAAATATAGGTCAAATGGAGCACGGTTATTTTCCGAGGTTTTTGTACGTGTAGTCAGAACTCAGAATGGCTGAATCATATATATCATCCTTTCAATTGTAAACCTAGCTAGCTCGGCTGACTGTTATCTAAATTTGGCTTCTCCTGAGGTATCGCAATTTGGAAATTTGACAACTTCTCTCGTGCGTATACCATTTATAGGTCGTTGAGACATTTACCACGCCAAAGAACATGAACCCTAAAACAATTTCCAAACCATCTTAATTATCATGGCTTCTTCTAGATTGCAATGGCTTCTGAATCAAATCCGCTCCTCGCTCTCACTCTGACAGGTACAGGTACAGGTACCCATTATGATTATATATATCGATCATCCCAATAACATCTAATTAATTACATTGCTTGCTCCATCTCTATTCTATATTTCTATGGACTATGATTCTATCCTGTACTTGCCCATTATCTCTGTCATTTACACAGCCCGATTTAAATCTAATCGGAAACGGGCTCAAGCAATGAAATTTAGGCTCAAACTCATGAATGTGACAAAATTAACGGGCCTCATTTTGGCCCACTTCCTTCCCTCTTCTTCCCCACCGACCCCATGAAATAAACCAAAGAAACCCTAATAATGGCCAGCGCGTCTCACTTTTCCGCACTCCCCAATTCAACGATTCCAAAATTCAGTTCGCCTTTCTTGTAAGTAGTAGTTAGTGCTTATTTTGCAATCTTTTCCACTTTTCTATTTCGTTGCTTTTGGTGAACAGCGTGCTGCTTCATGCGAACCGAGAAATAGAAATTTTGGAACATGTTAGATCTAATTTTACTTGTTCACAAAAACTTGAAGGTAATTGCAAGTTGATGGGTGCCCCTAAACAAAAATGGACAGCAGAGGAAGAGGCGGCTTTAAAGGCTGGAATAGCGAAACATGGTGCTGGTAAATGGCGTACTATTCTCAGAGACCCTGAATTCAGTGATGTTTTGAGTCTTCGATCCAATGTCGACCTCAAGGTTTCTTTTCTTGCTTATTTATGCTGCTTCTCAGGCGCTATCATGGTACAACTAAAAATAGGGGAGATGCTAATTTAATTTGAGGCTCCACTACTGTTGTCTATTTATAAATTAAATATACTTTTGTATATCCTGGTATGTAATTTGGGAAATGTGAGATTGAGTAGCTTCATAATTTGCGAGCAGGATAAATGGAGGAACATGAATGTGATGGCTAGCGGATCCGGGTCGAGGGAGAAAGTGAAGTTTTCCAACAGGAAGAGCCGCCCTAACCCAAAGCACGAGGATGGAGACAATATTGATGACATGGCAATCAGCACGGAGCTTGCTGCTGATATGGATGATGATATTGTTGATGTTATGCCTCTCATGTCTTACGAGCCTTCTCAGATTGCTCCAGATGTTAAAAAAGATTTTTTAAGGTTAAATTTCCTTCATAAATATATTTTCTTGTACTCCGAAATGCTGTCGGATTGAATGATTTTTATGTTATGCTATTGTGTGTGTCGTTTTTAGTCTAGATAGGGGAAGTGCACTAAGGTCTGACACCAAGTAATCAATACATTTTAGTACAAATACTGATTTTCAATTCATGGTTTAATTTCCTTTTTTGATGAAATCTTTTGCTGTTTGTGTAGGCTAGATCATATTATAATGGAAGCAATAAAGACCTTGAATGAGCCTAGTGGTTCGCAAAAGGCTGCAATTGCCGACTATATAGAGGTACCATTAATATTTCTTGAATTACAGAGGCATGCCTCTTTTCGATCTCTCTCTTTACATGTCTTGTTCAATTTAGGAGCAATATCATGCACCACCAGAATTCAAAGAGCTCTTGTCTACAAAACTAAGAGCCTTGACTGCTTCTGGTAGATTAATGAAGGTAATACTATCAATTTTGCATATAAACCCCTATGTTTCAAGATTTTTAGGATGTGATTTTTATACTGCATACTACTTTTCGTAGGTGAAGCGGAAGTACCGAATCGCCCCCTACCCTTACTATGCAGAACAAAGGAGCCCCAAGATGCTGCTATTAGAAGGTGCAGGGTGTCAGAGAGAAGAGCAGCCATCAGGTTCAGATAAAGAAGAGGTTAAAATCAAAGTTCTGACAAGAGATGAGGTGGATGCTGAACTGCTTCAGATGTGGAGCATGGACAAGGAGGCAGCAGAGGCGCTTGCCATGCGTGCAATGGCTGAGGCAGAGGCCATAATGGCAGAGGCAGAGGCAGCTGCCAAAGAGGCCGAGTCTGCAGAGGCAGAGGCAGAGGCTGCTCAGGCATTTGCAGATGCAGCCAGTACAACTATTAGAAGTAGACATGCCACTAAGCTGGTGAGTGCCTTTCAATCTCTTTTTATTTGTGCCAACAAAGCACGTGCTAAAGCAGTCTGGGTATTCGCTGTGTGTTTATTAGACACAGGTTTATATGCATATGTGTGTACGTTATTGTATCTATGAATTGACAACATATATTGAGACTGTAAGGTGTAGACCTGTAGTTGGAAGAATATTGAGTTTTACAAATATGTGGATCCTATATTTTTCACCTGTAGTAATGAAAGAGAGCAACTTGGGGTAATTAAAAGAAATGGAGTTGACCTATCCATTATTACTTGAGAAATGGATATTTGACCTATCCATTATCACTAATTAACTTAATTTGTACTTAGTTTCCATGTTTGGTCCGCTGAAAGCTCATTCTGAAAGTATAAGTTGATTACCGAATGAAGTACTTGGATGAAAAACAAGGAAACAAAATTGGTTGGTCTAGGCATTTGTGCAAGGTAGAAGTCATTCTTATATACCCATTGCATGTTACCAGTTAGTACAGATCAGTATGTGTGTGTTTATTAACTGCCACATGAATAGCATCATATTTTCATCTGTGCCTCTTGAAGTATGAATGTATTTAGGTGTATATTGATGGCAGGTATGTTTGCTTTGTCATTTTGGTTAGTCCGTTTCCACCTGTTAAGAAGAATTTCATATAAGGGGTTGTGTATAAATGACATAATCACATAAAAAAACATAGTTGGGGAGTGCTTTTTCACTGGAGCTAAAGATTTTAAGTTCTACTTATGAAGAGAAGCAGCACAGTAATATATTGTTGTTGATACTGTCTCATCATTGATTTACAAATATGCGCAGGTTATTAGAGCTTGTATTTAGATGTTGATGTTTGGATTTTGTGAGCTTGTTGGTCTTACTTGCGGTTGCTTTTGGTGGGAAGCTTCTACTAAGCATAGCTCTGTGGAAAGAAGGATATTTGAGAAATGATTCAGATATCAAACCTGCAGCCTTTTTTTTTTTTTTTTTTTCCTTTTTGTGATCTTTTTTGGGCTTTACCAGAAGCATATCACATGGTATCCTTCTATATGTAGAAAAGGCGAGCTATTGAGTTTGTATATGGTGTATACTTCTGTATATGTGATTATGGGCTGATGTAGCAACAAAGTTGAACAAATATTGATTGACCAATGCGTAAAGGCAGGCATATATTTAAGTTAATAGTTGAAGCATTGGCACCAAACCGATGCATGTTCTTATCCGTATTAGAGATTGCTTTTACATTCTGTTCGTATTAGACCTCGATGTTAACCAACCTACAGATGTATTCAATACTTTCCGCATCCAAGCACGCACCCACTTTGACCTGTTAAATACATCATATGCTTTCAGAGTTGTTGGTATAACAAAAGTAGCCAAGTCCAGAAACGGATCGCCAACTGTAATAAATAAAATATTTTTGTAGTAGTGTTTAGTGGTCTGTTTGATGTTCATCTAGATGATTATGTAGAGAGCTTAAACAATGAAGCTGAGAATGAAAATGACATGATTCCTGTGGTCACTTAATTTTCACTATGTCGGGTCGTCATAGTTGAGTTTAACGGCTATAATTTGCAATTTCTTCTAGTCACTTACTGTAGCTCCCCTAAGCTTAAATTCAAGTTAGTGTAACTATCAAATTGAAATGAAAAAGGCTTTGAAAATCCGTCGTTTTTCAAAGAAAGACCGGGAAATACTATTTGATAACATTCTATGAATACACTTGACAATGCTATTCTTTTTTATATTTGATAATAATTTTTTACAAAATTAAAATAAAATTGTAAATTAAAAAAGTAAATTTGCAGATATGTTATTGGATTATAAATAGATAGTGTAACTATCAAATTTTAAATATTTAGAGCATTATTTGTTGATGTATGGTTGCTAAAATTTCAAGTCACTGCACATACATAAAAAAAAAAATGATTATATTGTATTGAACTAATATGCATATAATAAATTATGTTCATAATGTTGGATTATAAATTTAAGTTTTATTTTTTAATAATATAATCAGGGGGCTCGGCCTCCATATTTTTTCTTAAAAAAAGTGTCAAAATAATAATTTGTGAAGTTTTACTCTCTTATTTTGTATTAGATATTTGGAATAGAGAATTATCTGACGACAAATATTATTTTTGTCCGTGCTAAAATATCTGTAAAAAATAAGTTGGAATTATAGAGCATTAGTATAAAAGAAAATGAGTATTGAGTATAGCTATTTGTCTAATCATGACATGACATGACATACTTGGTAACTGGTTTTCTGAAGCATGCTCTTAATTGTTCTTAATTTCATAATTAGTAATTTCTAAGTTTTTGAGGGGGTATACATGAATGATATTAGGGGCCGCAATGGTAATAGGGGAGCCCACCAAATTCAAAGGAATTAGTGTATATTCCCATTCGGTCATTCCCATTCCCCCCTCTTTTCTTTCCGGTCCGGATACAAGGGTTCCGTTCTACACTTCTACTTCTACTTCTGCTTCTACTTCTACCAAAAAGAAAAAAGGGGAAAAAGAAAAAAGTGAAAACCGGAAATGGTGAAGGTCAAGGTAGAGAACTCCTACGAGGAAGCGCGTAAAAAGAGAGTACTTGAAAACCTCAAGCAACTTGAGGTAATTTCACAAACAGACTCAATTTCTTTCAAAATACAAAAAAATAAATAAGAGACCTGAGCCCTTACTTTACTCAAAAACAAGAAGCACTCAAATACTACTCAGTCGATTCATCTTGTATTAGTGCTCCTTTTGCAACTCATCTTGTGTTCAAATGTTGCTTTGGGATTGATTTCTAAGACAGCCGTTCACTCAAACCCTTCATTGCAAGTCGTGCATAATTACATTACAAAAATCAACATCTTCCATGAATAATTTTTGCTGTCTTAATTAGATTCCTAATATTGTTGATTTTTATTTTATTTCAGAACTTGGGAGTTTCAAAGATTTCCAGGAGCCTACTGGATGTTGCAAAATCTGAGCGCAAGCAGTTGGTATTTATTTTAGTAAACATTGTCTTATAAATGACAGTACCAAAAGATATCGTACAACCACAAAGTAGGAAATTTCGGGTAAAATAAATTTTAGTTGATTGGAAAACATAACATTGTATTTGGAAGACAATTTTGTGGTTTCCATATCTGCGATTTCAAAATTTGTACATATCATTGTATAATTATGATTTGTATTTTTTTTTAATCCCATGTTGCACTGAAAGTGAAATTATCTATTCTCTTTATTTTCTTTTCCGAATTTGTCAACTATAATTCTATAGATTTCATTTATTAACTTCTCAAATCATTTCAGAAATCTAAATCAAGTGAAAAATCAAAGAAAAAATTTGAAGCTGTTGAACTGAGACGTTCTTCTAGAGCTAAAACTCCTGTTTCTTACCGTGATCAAGTGAGTCTCTCCTAAACAATCTGCATGTGCATGTCTTTTACTCAGTGAATCCTCTAGCTGCAACAGGTTAAGGAATCCTTACTGACTCATTAGATGAAACCGGTCATGTCAGGACAAACCTTTTTTTTTCCTCCTGACCCACACGCAGTATAATTTTTTTATCTGTTACTGGTAGAAATTGTACAGGTCAGCATCCTCATCTCATTCATTTAAACTTTAAAGTGATCTTTATCTTCTATAATACCATTTTAACAAAAATGCTCAACTAATTGCAACTTGAGCTTATATATAACAAATTTTAATTTATTTCAATAAACTTAGCTAGGCTTGATCACAAACTGTTGAACTGAAACTTAAACCAAAAATATTTGGAATGAACAATTTTTGCCTTCTCTCTATGTTTGCTTGTGCGTGCAAGCATGCATCGTTTCTTATGTATATCACTGTAATTGAATTTCCAAACAGGTTGACGAGACAGAACTCAGTTCATACCGCAGAAGGTGAGGAGTCGATCTTGGGCTCTATAATTTGTGTGTACTTGCAATATTTTATCTCCTTACAATACTTGCAAATGACATCCAATGCTTTTCATGTTTTCATCTAGCACCAAACATTGGTCTGAAATATATTTGAAAAATATCTAACAGTCTGCAACTATCTGATGCACAAAATATATTACATCAAATACTGACAATTTTACCCTATAACTCATTATTACTTTTTTTTTTTCTAATTCTATAGCCCAAATGAACTAATATCAATTAAAGAAAATGTTACAAATTGAAGTAGAGAAGTTTCTGCTTGAAAAACTTGGTTTTGGTAGTTGTGTCCATCTGCAATTATTGAAAGGCTTCAAGTGTAATTGTAACTGTAAATGTTCAAAATGTTCTGTTCTTTTTTGCAAATTGTGTTTAAATATTTCTTTGCTGCAACAACAACAATAACTGTTACAAAAGCACGAAAAAAAAAAAAAATCTTAGAATAATTTCTTGATCAGATACTGTAGGAGCAATGAAAGTGGGAGAGAATATACAGGAAGATTCTCTTCTTATGAGGAACAAGCTGAAGCATTTCAGAAAGCTCAGGATATTCAGAACTCTTTAGATAGCCCTTCATTTGTCAAAGCGATGGTCCGATCTCACGTATCTAGTTGCTTTTGGCTAGTAAGTCATTATTTTATTTCATTATAAAACAGTGGTTCTACTTGACAAAGTTGTTTTGCTTTTTTGGAAAAAAAGAAGAGAGAACTTTCAAGTTTATCGTGCCTTTCTTATGCATTTCTGGTACAATATGGTTGAACGATTAGCAAGTTATAGAGGACATGTAACCAATACTCAGTTTACAATGGCAAAAGTGAAAAGTGCCATTACCATTGAAATATTCCCTTTTCTTTTCTTTTTCTTTTTTCTTTTACTTGTACGCATCTTTTAATAAATTTACCATCTTACCCAAATATGTATGATATCTTTATTTGTCAGAGTTTTGATGAATTTTTGGACTAATTTGACAGAACTTATGTGAAAATATAATTCTATTTTTTGAATGCAAGGGGCTCCCATCAAGGTTCTGCAAGGACTACTTGCCAGCGGGAGAGGCAAGGATGGTTTTGGAAGATGAAAATGGTTTGGAGTTTGATACAGTTTACATTGGGTCCCGCGCTGGTCTCAGTGGTGGATGGAGGGGCTTTGCTATGCATCACAACTTAGAAGACGGTGATGCCTTGGTTTTTGAGCTGACTGCACCGGACCACTTTAAGGTTGTAATCAATTATTACTATAACAATCTCCAATGCTTGGCATATTCTGGTTTTTAAGTCCTTTTGACCTTGTTTGGTTGTGGAGTAAAACCCTTTCTCCACACTTAAGCTGTCAAACAAGAAGCAAAACAAGACTAAGATGAAGTAAAGGCAGAGTAAGTTAAACCACCTCTCCAGATGGATTAACTTACTTCACACCTCGCCTGTAGGATACCCTAAGCCATGATTTTTAAACCGTCAAACGAGATGTAAAATGAGAGTGAGATGGAGTAAGTAACTTAATCCTCCTTAAATTTAAGTAGCAACCAAACATGGCCTTTGATTTTTTTTATGTAAATAATTAAATGAAACAATCAATTTAGTTATTGGTTTACATGTTGGTACAGGTTTATATTGTAAAAGCACTTGAAGATCTTGGTGAAGATGCAGACCAAAAAGTTACTGACATAGGGTTGAACCAAGCTATTGAATTAGCAAAAGAGGGAGGAGAAGAATGCAAAGAGAAGACTCCTGAAACTACACAGGATGCTAAGAGGTCAAGGAAATCTCGGAAATGCCGATCTTAGTATCTCTGGCTCTTAACTAACTGCTGAGTCTCTACTCTTATATGATGCTGTCTTTTTGTTCAATTTGTCAGGCGATTTTAGTCCTTTGTTTGTTATGGCCCGGTGCTCCTTATTGTCTAGAATGATCAGAGTGCTATATAGTCCTTTAAAAGGAAGACTTCTAGAATTATTGACATGTTGCATTGCTCTATCCATACTTTATTTGCTGGCATCAACATTTTAGAAAACTTGATTTAATTATGAAGTATGTATTTCTGTCTGTGAGCATGTACATTTCTGATGCAGTGTTGGCTTACCAAAAACGTATGAGGTACCAGTACAATACCAATAAATTGGTTATAAATCTGTAAATGCGGTCCACTAATTTATTGACACGATCTGAGAACATTGAATTTATTTGAACACTAAAGTAAGCATCAGCAGCAGATATTGATATATGAAGAAGCATTGAAATCAATAAATTTATGATAAAATGTTTCATAATTTTTAAAACATAAATTCTTTCCACCAAATGTCAATCTTAAACCAAACTTCACAAGTGAGCTCACCAAAACTTAAAACATGAAAATGTGTAATCACTAATTGCATATAAACTGTCTGAACAATCTTATACTGCATCTTGGCATTCAAACATTTTACAGAAGATGTGTAGTATTATTAATGAGGCAAAACTTAAATTAAGCATTTGATACATTTAAAAACATCAACTTGCTAAGAAAGTTTTCATGCCATAACAAACAAATCAAAATATTTTAAAAATCTAAAACTCTAAAACAAAAATAGAAATAGTACAACAAACAAATGCTAATTCTAAATCCAAGCCTATTACAATAGGTTGGTTATTAAGGGGAAATGTGTGTGACATGTAGAGCTAATAATACGAATCAATTATCATCGCCATAAGCACGAAAGCGGTAGCGCTCCTCATATGGTCCATTAAAGAACATATCTGCCTCTAACCATTTGGGATACCTTACCAAATCTCCAGCCTTAAACTGCATGTATCGATCTCCTGATTTGGCACCATGTGGTACAACTCGCACCTCTCCAGACACTATAAAAACCTCCTGGTCTACTTGCCAGTCCCATGGGACCCGGCACTTCCCCGTCTTCCAGGTGGACCACTTCAACACGCCCAGCTCCTTCAAACGCTCCTTCTTCACACCTCTCTCCACACGCACGTTGTAGTTCTCCTCCACCGATCGCCTGAACATGGTGCAAGCGCGCACGCTCAAGGACGGTGTTCTTCTCAGAGGAGACGCCAAATGGAAAGGTCGGAGAGGGGTCGAACCCACGGAGGTGGTCGCCATGGCCATGGTTTTGGTGGGGGTTTTGTTTTACGAATTGCAAGGGGATAAGAGAGACTTAAGAGTGTGCTCGCGCTCTTAATCTTATCCGTGAAAGAATAACCGGAGGTATTATGGGCTTTCGAAATAAGCCCATGGGCCCAACGGTCTTCATCAACCTCTGTGCTCAATGTGGCCTCAGGACACGCATCTATGACGAAATACGGGATTGTTTAAGCTCGCAATTTTTATCTCTCCTCCGAGCTACGCATCTATGACGAAATACGGGATTGTTTAAGCTCGCAATTTTTATCTCTCCTCCGAGCTTAATGTCTAGATCCCGCAAGAGTTCTAATTTACTTTTTTTTTTCGAAATGATGCTCAGCCGTTGAATTTTCCAAATTATGAGCTTCAACACTTAAGTATGCATTGGTCGTGCCGCATATCCCAGTGCCCGTAGACCGCGCGCTGCACCCGTGGACCGCGCCTCTGAACCACGCACAGCACCTGCCGACCGAGTCTGTGCACCGCGCACCCTTTTTTTTTTTTTTTCTGCTAAAAGTGGGATTCAAAATTCTTACCACTACACTAGAGTTCACATATGTTATTTTGTAGATAAATATAGTATTTAATTATTTTTCTCTATAAATTTGATTTAAATTTCTTACCACTACACTAGAGTTTACATATGTTATTTTATAGATAAATATAATATTTAACTATTTTTCTCTATAAATTTGATTTAAATTATCTCTCCTCCTTATTAAGGAGCTTAATGTTTTCTACTACATAATTTGCTCCCGTTGCTGTGCACGGACACGATTACTAGTAATTAAATTATTTAGCTAATCGAAACAACACATTTTATGTGTCTTGTGGGCAAAATACAACCAAGCTAGTAATTTCAGGTTGGTAGTGCTCCTAACAAAAATTTGCTATGCAAGAAAGTGAACGCACTTTGGAGGGTGGCACTGGCACTGGCACTGGCACTGGCACGGTACATTCAAAATTCCTTGTTCATTTCGGTTCTGGAGACCACCAAATCCATCGGCTCCATTTCAAACATGATGAATCTGGTTAATTGTTTGAACTCAACATTGCGCCTCATTTCTTGGCTATAAACAAACATAAAAGAGTTTAACTACCATCTTATCTCAGAGCTTGGCTTACGTAGGTAGGATCAACATGAATTTATGTCATAATTTTTTATCAAGAAAATTGAAGAGACATTTACATACAATAATACACTACAAAGATCCATTAAAAACAGCTGCGCCAAAGTAATATTATAATATCAGTTAAAAGTCAACTTCCAAAAGTTGTAATCTTCTCTCAAAGCCCACAGGTTGTCTGCAAATATCAAAAGATAAAAGACAAACAGAACAGTTAGAATGGCATGTAACAACAGAGTAAAAGTATTGGGCTTTGAATATGCAATTAATCAATCAAAATTCAAAACAGCAATAAAACCACTTACGGTAGCAGATCAGAAAGAGGTGCCAACCGAAGTGGTACGGCCTGATGCCTGGATCTCATCAAGAGTACTAGCAAGCCAATCTAAGCCTTCATAGAGGCCATCTCCTTTTAAAGCACAAGTTCCTTGTATATGCCACAAACGGTTCTTTAGGTCATATAGCCCCAAACCTTCACATACCTCCATTGGGCTCAGTGCCCCCCTCTACATTTGCACATGATACTAAGTTAAAAAGAAAATTACTAAAGAAATTGTCAATTGAGTTAGAAGATAAGGTTCTGATTGCTTCTGTCGAAAACTGAAGTTTTTCCTTCAACAAAATGTAGAGATTACGAAATATACCAACAGGACATACCATGTCTTGCTTGTTTGCAAAGACCAAGATGACACTGTTCATCATGAAAGGATCATTTATTATGGCCTGAAACATAACTAGAAACTGTTAGATTCTAATTTCATCTCTTGGTTACATTAACAAATGTCGATCCTTTTTCTGAAAAGGGAATAAAAATAGAGGTACCTGAAACTCAGCTTTTGCTCTTCCAATACGTTCTCTGTCTACTGAGTCAACTACATAGATCTGAAGGTAATAAGGTAATTAATTAAAACCAGAGTAATATCAATAAATAAAGGGTCTTTTGCCAAAAAAAGAAAAAGAAAAAGAAAAACAACCACTCTATTATCTGCAGGAAAGACTCATCCTTAAAGAAAATTGACCTACTTACCCATCTCTAAATAGATACAGGATTACCACTAATGTAATATTTTTGTTTCTCGTAACTTCATTTTTCGTGGAAAAGCTGGCCCCTTCCATTATATTTGCATAATATAACATTAATTAACTTTCTTCTAATTACATCAGTATTAAATTAGGAAAATCGACACAGAACACAAAGTAGAGAAGGAATTCAAAGATTAGAAATCCAAAAGGGCCAATTTTATTGCTATTCTTTACTTTAATATAAAGGGCAGCAAAAATCCTAATTTTTAGCATGCTTTTAAGTAAATAATAACAATTAACAAATCCTAATGCTTGTTGTATATGACAGCAAAAATCTTAATAATAGTCTCATTGTGTGTGTATAAAAATATTAGCAACAAGTATATGCACTCATTAGGATAACAACAAATTGAATGCCAGAGCACAGATAAGAAAGGTCAACCCCACTCATCTAAGAACAAGACGCACTTTTCCAAATTCACACCAAATTAGTTAACAAATTAATCACAAAAATAAATTCTGACGTACCAAAGCATCAGTATTGCTGAAGTAATGCCTCCAGAGAGGTCTCAATTTCTCCTGACCACCAACATCCCACACTGTAAACATTACATTCTTGTACTGTACTTTCTCCACATTAAAGCCTACATTAAAGGTAGTAGTAAATTTTTTTACATCACAAGTTCTCTATGCATGAACCTATACAGTTATGACAACTTTAAAATTAGCTTGCAAATGGAAGCCTCAATTGCAAAAATACCCCATTTGTTCAGTTAAGAATTGGCAAAAGAGAAAAACAGATAGACTAAAAATGGGATTGAAAAGATGGTAACACCAGTAGTCCAGTACTGATAATCTGGTATTTAAATGCCAAGAGTTAACTTCAAGTTAGATGGATTACTGCATATGTATATAGAAAATCTAAGAAACTACAAACAGAAATTCCCTACAAGCATTAAAAAAAAAAAAATACACATAGCAGCATCAAATAAACTGCAAATGATTTGTAAAATACTCTTGAATTATTTGAATTTGAGAAAGAAGCACACACCAATTGTGGGAACAGTTGACAGGACTTCACCAATGTGCAATTTGTAAAGTATGGTGGTTTTACCAGCAGCATCCAGCCCAAGCATCACAACCTGAAACAGGAATAAGAAAAAAGATCATGTTATAAAAGTAGTTAGGAGTTCTTTGAAGATTTATCTAATAATTTAGTAAAGTGCAACTAGATAGATATTATAGAAATTCAAATCTAAAAAAACTAGTAGAAGATGGAACCGTACTCATCTTATCAGATGCAACTCTAGTGAAGCAAAGATAGAACAACATAGCAACTGAATTCAATAACTCTGACAGTTGTTTGGGGGAATTGATAATATGAAGTGAATAAACTTTTTTGCTGAAATTAAGGTCTACTAAGAAATGAAAACAAACCGGAGAAGCGCCTATAACATGATAAAAATCGCATCGTAAATTAAAATAGAATCAGAAAAAGATTGAAAAAGAGAAGGAAGGAAAAATCAAACCCACCCGCATCTCCTTATTGCCAAAGAAGGCATCGAAGAGCTTGCGAAAAGCCTGACCCATCAACCCCTAAATATAAATTGGCGCCTTTCTTTTAGAATTCTTTCTTAAGCGAGTGATCTGATCTTTGAACAGATCTTAGGAAATCTTCGATCGGTTCACCCTGATCTGCTTCGTTTAGCTAGAATGCTAGATAGAACAATTTCCTTTCCTTTCCTTTCCTTTCCTATGCGAGTGATTGTGATTGTGTTTGTGTTTGTGTCTGTGCGTGCGAGAGCATCCATTCTGAATCCATCAAGGACAATTTATGCAACTAAACGTGTAGCGGGTCAATTTGATGCGGCCAAGTCAATAAGTCATTCTAGCTAGTAGCGTCTGAAAGGTTAAAATAGTATACTCTATTCGGATATACCTCAATATAAATATAAATTGAAAATATTTTATTATATTGTTTTATAATATATAATTATATATACACTAATAAAAATATTGATATTTTTATAAAATAAATAAAAGTTCATAATATAAATACTAATAAAGATATTGATATTTTTATAAAATAAATAAAAGTTTTCTATATATTGACTCGTCACTCGTGTTTAAATTAAAAGATAAGTAACTGTAAACAGTCTTTCCCTCTTTCAATTAATAGTTTATTTTGGTTTAGAAAATGAATGAAAGAATTTGGGTCTGGGTCTGGCTTAATTAATTTAGTTAGTGTTTGCGTTTGGTTTAAGCTACAAGCGACTTAATTACCAATTCGACTTGACTGACGTATGGTATATTGGTATTGGTATGTATATTCGTCTTTCATCTTCACATTATGCCGTACAAGTAATGAACTCAAATATAATCTAAAAATATAATTATTTATTTTGGATATGATATAAATAAGACTTGTACACAATTTAATCAAAGCTACAAACCTTAGAAATGCAAGCAATTTGTAAGAGGCCTTTTTTAGGTGGCATGTCATTATTTTGATTCTTTGCCATGTGCTAGCTGCCTGATGGGCTGATGAGTGATGGAGGTATAACAACTACTGAACAGTGAATACAAACAGACATCGCTCTGGCACCCAAATTCTCAGTAGAATTGATCCAACTATATATCTCATATTATCGCCACAAATAACAGATTCCTGACACCCAATGATGAGAAAAATGAGTGCAACATTTCTAGAAACACTAATCCCAAATCAAAATAACCATATCACCGGAATTCAGAGGATATCAGTAAAAAGTCGTAGGTAAGTTCAATATTATGCCAAAATTATATGCAAGTATTCAAAAGAACAATAAAATTTGCACAAAGGGAAAGGAGAAAGGAGAAAGGAGAAAGGAGAAAGGAGTGTGCATGCTTACGTGCGTGCAGGAGAAAGAGAGGGCAAAGATGGGGAGCCAAAAAAAAAATAAATAAGTGAAGCCGCAGGGTACTTTTTACCTCCCTTGAGATAACAGGGTCTATTTCAAGACATTTGATTTCATTTTCTCACCAATAAATCACCTCCTCATACAAAATATACAGAGGAGGTCAACTTCAATGAGTTGCTGGGGAAAACCTCATATTCTGGTAACAAAATCACCAATGATAAACACCGCATTATGTCAATAGATGCATTAACTCCAAGGAGGAGCAATGCTTTTCATCCTTTCCAAGTTGAAGATCCCTAACCGCCATTCTCCTTCCAGCAAGCCTATTTCCAACTGACAAGGCCATACTTTTTTGTGTTCCAGATTTACCCTTTACCAAAGGAATCTAGATATAATACTATCCAACTTTTTCCTCTCCTAAGATGGATGCCTGATCATGGACAACATGTAACAGGGCACGAGATTGCTTCTTTTGTTGCTTAATCTGTCACATAATTTTGAAATGAAAGCTTCAACAACAAAACTAATATCACAACCAAGAAAGTTTAAACTGGAATTATTAAGTATTTATCATTTAGCAATCTCTCCAGGATCTGAGTTTGGGTTACCTAGTCTGAGTGTCTAACTATAAAAATATATGGTTGAGAATAATAGTCAGGTAACCCAATTTAATCAATAAACCAGAGAGTATCACTATTATTACCACCTAACCCACAAGGGAAGAGGAACAACTTCTACCTGTTCTTTCGCTAGAATTTAATGTCAGCAAGCATGCATTAGCATTTCAAGTGAACTTCAAACTAAGCATCTTTGAGATTTGCATGAGATCTCACAACTTAATTTTGAAATGGAAGGAAATTGCTTAATTCAGTTTAAAATAGAATGAACTTGCTATTGCCTTTTCTACCGAGTGATGCCTCTACAGTCACTAGATGTGCCAGTCTCTTTATTTCATCAAAATCCTCTTTTATCATCGCTTCCTTATCAAAAATAGCATCTGATAAAACAACTGCTGAGGCCCCAGCATTTATGTATTTCCCAACTGATCCTGCAGAAATATTATGGGAAATTAATAATCCCCAGGAACAAATGTGTATTAAGTAGGTTTTGTATGATGTTTAGTTTTGTAATGATGCTGTAACATCAGTACCAGCTGTTTGGTACTGACCCAGACATATGTTGATTTCTAATGAAATCGGTGGGCATCCCCACTTTTATAAAAAAAAATATATATATCAATTTGATAAAACAACTCCGTCTGTGTATAGCTTCTGCACAGCCTGTCCCAAGCCACGAAAAAGGAGGGCTGTGATAAGGCGTGGCGAGCCAACGTAAAAAAACAGCCTCTTTATGGAAATGAAACCCTACCGAATGGTGACTCCGGTGGGTTTCATTACTAGCCTACCCCAACTTATTTCGGACTAAAGGCTTGATTGTTGATTGTTGGTTGAAATGAAGTTAGAAATCTTTCTTACTGCAAACCCTCCTTCGTTAAGCCATCATTAGGTTTTTAATGGCTGCTCAGTAGAACATCCAATGATACAGGATTTCAAGATAATGATAATAAAAGATAAATTTTTAGTCAGTTATTTACAGATTTTGACCATTATAGTGTGAAATTCCGGACTTCAATACCTTGATTTGGGTAACTAATTTTTTGTTCAATAACAGAACTTGAAAGGGGGGAGAGGTTGCGGGGCAAAGAAAACAGTTATCGCAAAAAAAAAATTCATTTATAGTTTTCTTAGCCTGGCCATTGCAATTTAATTATTTTCTCTTGTTGAACTGACCTATTGTGATGCCTTGTGAAGCTATCATTGGTATAGTGGGAAAGGGTTTTCTGAGAGTAGATATGTATTTCTCTCCGCCCAATGCTGAAACTGGATAGACCTGTGAATGAAGAAAATTGGGGGCAATTTTGCAAGTTTTATTTACAAAACCCATTATCCATTAAACACTCACTAAAAAAACTTTGCCAGGGAAAAAAGAAGAGAGTGAACAAGAAAATACACCTTCACAACTTCTGCTCCAGCATTATATGCAGAAAATATCTGCAATTTACTAATTGCATTAACAAATAAAATAGAAAAGCTCCGGAGTTTGAATAATAACAGAACTAAAATAATGTAGCAGAAAAGCATAAAAGAGCAGCTGAAGATAAGATGTATATACTTCAGTGGGTGTCATCACTCCTGGAATGTAAAGAATTTCACTTCCTCGAAACCAGTGCAAAATTTCCTTGAAAACAAGAACAACATATGCAGTTACTGAACTTTCACACATGCAATTTGAAAAGGCATGGCCAAAGTACCAATTTTAGTATGAAGGGGTTAAAACTTACACTCCATATTATACCTTTCAAAGTTTGAATGACAATTAAGCTGTTCATCATGATCTTACCAGAAAAACCTACCATGAGATGCCACTTTCAAATTTTTTAAAATATCTATCATGTCTTTTGTTTCAGTAAAACGTGTTAAAACTGATTGATTACTAGATTTTTTATATTGTATCAGTACAAAAATGTCTATTGTATTAGTATAAATATGCTATAGAGCATGATTATTAATTCAAGGATTCTTAACTAATCCAAATACTAGATTTTAGACTAAGATCACAAGGATGGCTGGAATAACAGTTATACCATAAGCAAAGAAACTATTTTAGTTATGACATTTCGAGTATGAAATTTTGGTAGTCAGGGAAATCTTTTACAGAAAGGATAATATAGAAAAATGAATAGTTTTTGTTGTACCATGACTGTACAAGGGCTCATGAGAAATTGAGCCCCAGCTTTTGTCAATTTTTTTGCATCCTCGATATTTAATACTGTGCCAACCTAGAAAAAGAACAAGTTAAACTCAAACAATTACAACTGCATTTCAATTCTTCCAAGTTGAAGCATTCCTCATGACAAGGTTGTTTTTTTTAGTGCATGACAGACATGTATGTTCTGCATGCCACATGCACCCAAATATTTCTTCAACAAAGAAAAGAGAACTATATAACTCATGGTTGCATGGAATAAAACAGATTTAAAAAATATATACTAGTTTCTGAATGCAACTGGAGTATATTGTTAAAAAAAAGGACATATATTACCCCAAATTTCACTGAAGGATAGTCTTTGCAAAGCACCTTAATTATCTGAAATCAAAGACAGAGATATAAAATGAGTCAATGAGCAGAAAATGAATGCGGGATGAGACTAGCAAATAATTAAACGGAATGGAAGAGAAGTCACCTCTAGTGCTCCTGGAGTGGTTATCACTATCTCCAGCTACAAAAATGAAACAGCAAGATGAAGATATTATCCGGCCCGGAGCAGATACAACTCTCGTGTTCAGTGTAATTATTATTTTAAATGTAATGATTAGTACATACGACAGATACACCTCCAGCCAGGGCAGCATGAGCAGCATCCACTGCAGTCTTCACACTATTAAATATATAGCACATGCACTTCTTTACCAAAGATAATAATAACAACTCATATTCATTTTTCCAATTTCAATTTTCCTAGAAAGGTAAATCAGCAAATTCAACAATTAAGTAGGAAATAAGAGTAGGAGAGATTACTTTTGAGCACGGAGACAAGCAACGACACGAGCTTTGTGTATCTGTTTTAGGGGCAGGGGCTCGGGAAGTGTAGATGAGAATGAGATGGAAACAGCATTCAGAGGGGGAGGGGGAGGGAGACGAGAGTAATGGCGAATATGAATTGTAGTTTGCGGAACTGGAGGAGAGAAAGGCCTAAAGGGTGAGCGACAAATGGAGAGGATGGCCTTCCCCCCTTCCATGAATAGAGAAAGAACTTACCGGTTACCGCTCTATCCGCTCAACTGGAAAACAAAAAAAATGAATCGCTTGCTGCTTGCTAGTCATCAAGATAAGTAAGAATTGACTGCTCACGTGGCGCGTTTCTGTTGATGAGTAAGATCAAGTTGAAAACTTTCAGTGAGCTATATCATTTCTCAGCAAAAAACGAAGGTAATATAATTATGAGCCGAATTTTATATTAATAAAAAATAAATAAATAAAATATCATTAAAAGAGATAGTTTTGGCCCATCTAAGGGACGGGACAAGTTATACCGTCCGGTTCTTCCAACTGCTAGTCCCTACGCCAATCTAATTAATTAAAAAAAATTATATATGCCGGACAGTAGGAAAATCCTGTCCGACACAAATAAAAAAAGAAAAACACGGAACGATAAGATAATTCCCGTTCGCAGCTTAGAAAAAAAAAACGGACGATACACGTTGTCCCGTCCGAATTCACATCGCGCATGCCTTCTCTAGGACAGAATAAGACAACCCATCCGAATTCACGAATTCCTCCATTCCCTCTTCTGTCGGACCCGCCTCTCCCATTTCTCCCATCTCTCAATCAAGGTAATTTTTTTTATATATAAAATTAAAACCAATTATTGTAGAAATCAGTCAATTGATAATAATTTCTAATTTGATTTGCTATCAAACTAATGATTATATTTAATTTTATTAATTTTTTAATTGTATTTGAATTGATAACTTAGGGTTTAGGCTTTAGAAAAATTGATTTATTTTTAGGCTCATTTGACCGAATTTTTTATTAATATCCAAATTTTATATTAAATTTAAAAAAATATCCGAATCGGTTGTTGTTTTCGAAATCTATCCATTCCGGAAATTTTTTTTCCGGAATTAAACTCTAAATCCGAAAAAACGGTTCTAACTCCGGAAAAAAAATTTCCAGATTTAGGATTTTTTGTTTTTTTTTTTAGGAAATTTTTTTTTTCAGTTTTTATTTATAATTTATTTATTTTTTGTATTGAAGTATTACAAATATTTAATATATTTTTAAAAAAATAGATGGAATACTATATAATTTGATTTATTCGAAATACTGCTACAAATAATCCGGATCAACATTTTTCATGCCGGATTTTTTACGGCCGTAAAAAAAAATAATATAATATAATATATGTATATGTATATGTATATATAATATAATATATGTATATGTATATATAATATAATATATGTATATATAATATAATATATGTATATATAATATAATATATGTATAAATATGTATATTGTTAGTTTGTAATAATCTAGAAGTCAATAATACGATAATTTATCATAAATCTTTGTTCATGAATTGGATGATTAATATCATTTTGTTGCCTTGAGTATTATTGAATTTATGGATCATTTCGAGTTCATGACTGAAATTGTGAAACTCCATAATATAGATGATATATACTCTTAAAAAGTCACTGACCAAGGTAATTAGCAGGAACACTAATTACCGCGATAAGGTTAGTATGTGGATTAAAAGATGGTTAAGTTTTACAAACCACCTGACACGAGATGTCATTTTAATCACATAGATACATGTTCTAGGAACATGGTATTTGACAGACCCCGAATGAAACATTAAATAGAATTGTGTTCGTGTCATTTATGTTTTCATTCAGTGTCAAGTTCTACAGTATGAGGTATTCATCTTTCCTACTAAGAAATGTATATGTGTGATTGTTATCAAACGCTGTCGGTAAAATGCAGTTATAACGGTAGCTCTTCGGTATACATGGCTTAGCTGAGGTAGTGATGGTTTACCAAGAATACTATTTGTCCCTCGTATCTCTATACGAGCTATAGCATCACTGGGCCCCTTGATAGAGTAAGATTATCTGCTAGCGGTATAATTACAAGAGTAATTATATTTGATAATCTGCTCAAGATCAAGAAAAGATTCAGTTAGCAAGGATGACACACATCTACCTTGAAACTAATCTGATAGCTATGAGACAGAAGAACAGACACAAGTAAATTGTTTACTGGATCGTGATATTGTACTGTACAGCATCATCTGTGTAATTGGATGGTCATGATGTGTTGCCAGATGCCGCTCATGATTATAGAAGTTAAAACAGTTTTAACTCTGTTTACCAACATAACACAGATCCTATTGGGTCACACCATATAGGAGTTAATCGGAGAATCTTATTGTGATTGATTATAAATTGGTTATGATCAATAGTAAGATGGTTATAATTAATTATACGTGTTATAATTAAATTATAAATGTTATGTAAAAATAACAAGCAAAAACATTGGTTAATTTATAAACGTGTGTGACACGTTGTATAAAAGTTAACCGGTTATTTATAAATGTGCAGGACACATTGTATAAATTACCGAAATAACAACCGCAAGAAAAATATATATAATTGTTCTGAATAATTATACGAATATTATTTGTATTCGGGCCGAGGGCATTCGGGTCTTTTCAGATTCATGCTTATCCGCATGACATGTCATCGATCCTATCCAGATGACACGTCGTCGATACCGAAACAAACAACCGCAGAAAAATATATATAATTGTTCAGAATAATTATACGAATATTATTTATATTCGGGCCGAGGGCATTCAGGTCTTTTCAGATTCATGCTTATCCGCATGACATGTCATCGATCCTATCCAGATGACACGTCATCGATCTTATCCACATGACATGTCATCCTTATCCATTCAATGACATATCTTGTAAATAAGCCGAACTTGGAGGGCATTTTGGTCTTTTGGCAACCGACCCTAAACCCTATAAATAGGGGTGGAGGGGTAGAGAGAAATTTGCTAATTCACTCATACCGTTTCGTGTCGAAACGGATCAGTATTTTCTCTCTTTCTCGGTTTCTCTCCCAAATAGTGTTTCGGTTGAGAAAAGAAAGTTATACGTAGTTGACGTATAATCTTGCGAGTTGTTTTGAGGTATATTTACGGGATCAATGAATAGTGTTTTATCGAATTTCGCGGTATGTCAGTTTTGCATATTGATGAAACTGAGCAACCGAAAATTCATGTTTACGGGTTTTCGTCTTTTTCCCATGAATAGTGTTTTTGCAGAATTCTGCGGTTTACGATATTTCTGGCAGAAGAAATAAACCGCTCTCCGGTTAGTCCTGGTGGATAACCGATAGAGGTATCACACGTGTGATACTCCGAGTCGATTCCTTCCCTGGTGAGGCTCTACTCGCTCGGTCTGCATTCCAACTGTGATTTGGAAACAAGGTATAAATATGTTATATTAATCTATTTAATTGGTAAGTAGATTAAAGTTTTAGAAATCAATCATGGAGTAGATCTGTAAAAGGATTAAATTGGGTTTTGATGCCAAAGGAATACTGAAGGTGGACCGCCTTGGAAAGTTTCCTGACATACCCCGTTTAATCCTGAGCTTAAGTTGGCCGTAGAAATTTTTGTTCTACGGTCATTCCGCAACTTAAGCCTAAACGGATTTTTGGTTAGCACCGTAAAACCCCAACATATATATAATATAATATATATGAAAATGAAGATATAAAATATGAGGTATGATGAGGTATAAAAAATATGAGGTATGATGAGGTATAAAAAATATAAGGTATTGGAACCCTCGGTTAGTGCCTCAAAAATTCAGTTTAAGTTTTCGTTTCAACGGTAGGCATTCAACGATCTGTTTGGACTTTGAAAACTTTGAAAATACCGATCGTTGAATGCCTACCGTTAAACGAAAACTTAAACTGAATTTTTGAGGCACTAACCGAGGGTTCCAATACCTCATATTTTATATCTTCATTTTCATATATATTATATTATATATGAGGAGGGATCGAGTTACAACACTCTTGAGTTACAACAAAGTTACAACATCTATTTTTTTCATTTTCAAAGTCCAAATCATCGATCCAAACCGTTAGATATTCAATCTATATTAAAATGTGCTTGGAGACCAAATTTTACATTTTTTGGAATTTTTTTGCTATTTATTAACATGGGTACAAAATTGTTGTTTTTATTAAAATTCTGCACCATTAAAAAACAGCGATTTTGTACCCATCTTAATATATAGTAAAAAAATTCCAAAAAATGTAAAATTTGGTCTCCAAGTACATTTTAATATAGATTGAATATCTAACGGTTTGGATCGATGATTTGGACTTTGAAAATGAAAAAAATAGATGTTGTAACTTTGTTGTAACTCAAGAGTGTTGTAACTCGATCCCTCCTCATTATATATACATATATATACATATACATATATTATATTATGGCTGTGGCTAATTTGCTGCCGGCAGCATTTCTGCCGGCGGTGCTGCCACTGTTTTTTCTATTTTTTGATGTTCAAACGACAAATCTAAACCGTTAGATGTTTAATCTATATTATAATCTACTTGGAGACCAAATTTTACATTTTTTGGAATTTTTTTACTATATATTAAGCTGGTTTGAAAACCGCTGATTTCAATGCTGCAGAAATTTACTGAAATCAGCGGTTTTCAAACCAGCTTAATATATAGTAAAAAAATTCCAAAAAATGTAAAATTTGGTCTCCAAGTAGATTATAATATAGATTAAACATCTAACGGTTTGGATTTGTTGTTTGGACATCACACGGCTAAATATAGCCCCGGCAGCACCTCTGCCGAAATGCTGCCAGCAGCAATTTAGACAGACCCTATGTATATGTATATATAATATAATATAATATATGTATATGTATATGTATATATAATATAATGGGTCTGTCTAAATTGCTGCTGGCAGCATTTCGGCAGAGGTGCTGCCGGGGCTATATTTAGCCGTGTGATGTCCAAACAACAAATCCAAACCGTTAGATGTTTAATCTATATTATAATCTACTTGGAGACCAAATTTTACATTTTTTGGAATTTTTTTACTATATATTAAGCTGGTTTGAAAACCGCTGATTTCAATGCTGCAGAAATTTACTGAAATCAGCGGTTTTCAAACCAGCTTAATATATAGTAAAAAAATTCCAAAAAATGTAAAATTTGGTCTCCAAGTAGATTATAATATAGATTAAACATCTAACGGTTTGGATTTGTTGTTTGGACATCACACGGCTAAATATAGCCCCGGCAGCACCTCTGCCGAAATGCTGCCAGCAGCAATTTAGACAGACCCATTATATTATATATACATATACATATACATATATTATATTATATTATATATACATATACATAGGGTCTGTCTAAATTGCTGCTGGCAGCATTTCGGCAGAGGTGCTGCCGGGGCTATATTTAGCCGTGTGATGTCCAAACAACAAATCCAAACCGTTAGATGTTTAATCTATATTATAATCTACTTGGAGACCAAATTTTACATTTTTTGGAATTTTTTTACTATATATTAAGCTGGTTTGAAAACCGCTGATTTCAGTAAATTTCTGCAGCATTGAAATCAGCGGTTTTCAAACCAGCTTAATATATAGTAAAAAAATTCCAAAAAATGTAAAATTTGGTCTCCAAGTAGATTATAATATAGATTAAACATCTAACGGTTTAGATTTGTCGTTTGAACATCAAAAAATAGAAAAAACAGTGGCAGCACCGCCGGCAGAAATGCTGCCGGCAGCAAATTAGCCACAGCACATATACATATACATATATTATATTATATTATTTTTTTTTACGGCCGTAAAAAATCCGGCATGAAAAATGTTGATCCGGATTATTTGTAGTAGTCTTTCGAATAAATCAAATTATATAGTATTCCATCTATTTTTTTAAAAATATATTAAATATTTGTAATACTTCAATACAAAAAATAAATAAATTATAAATCAAAACTGAAAAAAAAAATTTCCTAAAAAAAAAAAAATTCCTAAATCCGGAAATTTTTTTTCCGGATTTAGCAAAAAAAAAAATCCTAAATCCGGAAAAAAAAATTTTGGAGTTAGAACCGAGTTTCCGAAATTTTTTTTTCCGGATTTAGAGTTTAATTCCGGAAATATTTTTTCCGGAATGGGTAGATTTCGAAAACAACAACCGATTCGGATATTTTTTAAAATTTAATATAAAATTTGGATATTAATAAAAAATTCGGCTCATTTGATATGGTATAATTAATTTTAATTAGTCCATAGCATATAATTGAGAGTATTGATAGCATTCTTTTAATTATTGTTGAGATTAATTATCTACTCTCAATTATTAGTTGCAATTTATTAGATATGAATAATTCATAGTATTATTTGACACTATTTTAGTCTAAAGCTCTTCAAACAAAATAAAAGTAGATAGTTCATCCATTTTGGATTTCTGGTAATGCAAGTAATTTAGGTAATGTAGGTTCTTATTTTCTTAATCTATTATGAAAATAAATTGAATTAATTAGATTTTATTTTATTAGTTTGTTAAGTGTATTTTGCAAGAAGTGGTAAATTAGATAATTTATTCATCTCTTATTTTATTTATTTATTAATTTATTTATTCATGTGAGTTTTAGAGTTCACATGTTGTTTAATTTAGTAATTTATTTAATCATGTGAGTGGTCAGTAAATTTAGATTCTTATTAATTCTAGAGTTATATATAATTCTTTCAAAATGTTATGCATGCAGAATGTCAAGCAGTCGTGGTCCGTGTGGCCCTGCAAATGCTGCAGCTGCATATGATGACGTTGTTTTTATCCAACATTGTCAGCAAATAATTTTACCAATTTATTATGGATGCCGGATGGCCAACATAAGGTCTCACAAATCCATAATAATGTAAGTTACTCCATAAATCATATAATATATTTTTTTATATAAAATGATATAAATGTTTGCATTATAATATTTTTTTTAATCAATTTGTATAACATTAACAGCATTACAGAGATATAGGAGTGGATCATCGACATCTCTGGACTAGGATTGCGTACCACAACCTTTGCGAACCATTCTTGCTGATGCTCAGTTTGTATCAGGTTTCTCGAATGGATAACATAAATATTGACTCATCACTCCTTGTTGGTCTCGTGGAGCGATAGAGACTAGAGACCTACAATTTTGATCTTCTCGTAGGAGAAATGGCAATTACGCTGCAATATGTTTCTTGTCTCTCGGTGCTGCCGATCATAGAGTTACTGGTGATAGGCCCTTTAGACGGTACTTGGTCTATCTTAGTGGATTAGTGATACCTCGCATATTTAGCCTATATTTGACTTGATTTCGTACCAAATTCACGTTCTAAATTGTCAAAATCATGTGCATTTCATTGATATATCCTTAGAATTTGGTACTGCTGAGAGTTTGTTTGTTTTCTGCAGGATTGGAGCAAAATACACGAAGAAACGGCATTTTTGGACTCCCTGGTACGGCCCTTACCAGGCTTGGTACGGCCCTTACCAGATTTGGTACGGCCCTTACCAGATTTGGTACGGCCCTTACCAGACTTGGTACGGCCCTTACCAGACTTGGTACGGCCCTTCCCAGATTTGGTACGGCCCTTGCCAGACTTAGCCGATCCAGCCTCTTTCCCATCTTGTACGGCCTGGCCGTACCACCTTGGTACGGGCCGTACATAGATGCCGCCTGACAGAATTCAAATCTTGGCAGAGGCTATTTAAAGCGAGGGATCTCTCCATTTTCGAGGATTCCATTTCCATTCCAGATTGAGAGCTCAGAGAAAGAGAGAAAGAGAGCAAAGGAGCAAGGAGAGAAGAAGAAGGGAGAAGAAGAGGCGAAAATCGACGGATCAACCTCTTCTCCACATCCGATCTTCGATCTAGTTCTATCATGCCTCTTTTTATCTCTTTACTTGTATTTCTGGACAGATCCATGACTTGTGAGTAGTAGATCATTGTTTCTAGGGTTTGTAGATGGATTTTCTTGATTTGTGTTGCTTTTCTTGATTTGGATCTTGTATGAACTCTTTTGATTGAATTGATTGTGTATTTGCTTGTCTTGATTGCTTTGTCTCTCTGTGATTGCATATGGTGTGCCTATAGTGGTAGATCAACCCTAACAAGGTCATGTGACCATTGCTTTCTCTCAACCAAACCAATCCCTTTAGGTAGACTTGTTCGAATTGAAGCCGAAAGGTTGAATTCTCCCCTAATTGACAGATTAAAGGATACCTTAGATCTCCAATCAATCAACTAGAGGATCTGGACCAAAACACGAGAGTTGAGGTTTAGAAACCCTAGAAGGTGAAGAATTGACTCCAAAACCTAGATCTTGAGCCAACAAACGAGAGTTGAGGTTTAGGAACCTTAGGTATGGTCAATTGAACCTTTCTGAAGAGTTTAATACGAGGTACCAGCAAGAAATGCATCAACTCGAACTTGTAAGCTCTGTACTGGTACATCAGTACGGGTCTTACAAGAGTGGTGCGGCCTACCCGTACCAAGCTCCACTCGGCTTGGTCGGACCAGGTTGGTGCGGCCTAGCCGTACCAACTTGGTAAGACCCGTACCACTAGAGGCAAATCAGAGATGAAGTCTGAAACCCTTGAAACATCTTTTATCCCAAATCAAAACACAGTTTATAATTTTCCTTGCACATTTACTATTCTATTGCATTGTTTGATTGCTTGAGTTGATTCTTTAGGAAAATTAAGTACCAAAACTCCCTCTTTCTCACTTCTAGTCTTTAGTCGAGATAAGTAAATATCTAGATAAAGGAACCGCCCCTGTGGATCGATACCCGATTATACTCCTCGATAGGGTTGTGCACTTGCAACCCTAATCGGAAGGTGTAACCGCGGTTTTAAAAGGTACGCTCCCAAGCGTACCGAAACTTGCATTGCGCTTTCACGCGAACAAGTTTTTGGCGCCGTTGCCGGGGACGGCTACCATTTTCTGGATTTTTGCTTATCTTAGCTAATCTAGATTTTAATTTGTATCTTTTTCTTTTATTTTTCTCTTACCACAGGAACACAGCTCTTCCTGCACAACCACCTCTCGACACGCCCCGCATCACGACCGACGCGACTCGCGTGGAAGAGACAGAGAAGCTCAAGACGCTATGGCAACATACCAACAGTGGTCCGGCCACGACAATTCTCGAGGAGGAGGAGGCGGTCGATACAGGGTTGATCAGATCGCAGCTCTATCTGCTAGAGCTGCCGAGCTGGAGGAAGCTTTAATCAAAATGAGCATGAAGGCAGTCGGTAACCATCAACCACAGCCATGTGTCATATGTGGGGATAGGAGGCACTCTTACGAGTATTGCCCACTGGCGGAATGGGATGAGGAACCCGAACTGGTCAACCATCTCAGCAACTACAGTCGCAACTTCTACAATAATGCACCATTCGACAACTCAAACAACTGCTCATTCCAATCCGATCCACCCGAGCCGTACATTGATCCCGCTGTGAGTGACTTCATGCACCAGCAAAGGAAGATGAATCAGATGATGCTCGAGCAGATGCAAGCGATCAATGCCTAATTAGCTTCTCGAAGCAAGATTATAAATACGCTAATGGATCAATTGGTTAAGGGACAACTCCGCAAGGGATATGAGAGTTCAGTTAAAGATGACCCTGATGAGTTGCAGGTTGAAACAAACGAGTTAAAACCAGTGTATGGAGCACAGGTGACAACTGTTGACCTGGGGGAACCTGGACGCGAGCCGCATGAATCTCACGCGAGTCGCGTGTCACGACCTGAAGACCTGGAGACCAGAGGAAGCGGGTTGGATGAAACCCACGCGGGGTCCGCACGCGAGCCGATTGCACCAGACGCGGGTTGCGTCAAAGCCCAACCAGAGGCGCCGACTTCTGAACTCAAGACTCTCCAAGCTGACTTTAACTTCAGGTATGAGTTCCTAGTCCCAGATAAATCTTGTCTTGTGATCATAAGTGCAGATCTCAAACCCGATCGGACTGCCACGCACTTGGAGAAATTGAAAGCTAACACAGGCGCGATCAGGTGCTCTATCATGACCTTGAAAGAAATCTTGTGGATTCTCCTGATGCAAGGGTTTGATCGCATGGTCCGTGTACCACAGAAGTGGGTGCTTCCCCCAGTGCCGCCTGATCCACCTTCCACCAACCTGTGAGACGCCCCCGCCTCACCCCTCACTCCATGTCTGGTTAGTTTCCATATTTTCTTCTACTTACTTTTTCTTGTGTGAATTCAAGCATTGAGGACAATGCTTCATTCAAGCTTGGGGGAGTGAATAGAAGAAAACTGTATCTGCATTTAGGTCATGTTTATTTTTCCAAAATTTGCATTTTTAGGTGATAAATTTGTGTGATTACTTGAGTTGAGGACTTGTTTGAACAATTTTGGTTGTGATTTGGATGACTTTGAAAAATTAGAACTAACCTCATAATCGATCAAAGAACTGATTAGGAAGGGATGTTTTGAGAACTTGAAAGGATGGAAACTTGAATTGTATCAAAAATCAATTTTTTTGAAACTGAACTGTGCCTTTTAAATAGGAAAATGGGGATTTTAAATAAAGAAAGATTTGGATATTCATTGGTATGAATGAATACCAATGGATGTGTGTATTCATGGTATGTGCAAAAGCAAAAGAATAAAAAATAAAAAGATGGAGAAAATAAGAGTACTGGCAATAAGTCCTATTGGGCGCCTTTGAGCTCGTCTCCCAAATTTTAAAAAAAAAAAAAAAAAAAAGAGAAAGAAAGAAAGAAAGAAAAGATGGAGAAAATAAGAGTACTGGCAATAAGTCCTATTGGGCGCCTTTGAGCTCGTCTCCCAATTTTAGAAAAGAAAAATAACTTTTGCATATATCAACACACGAAGTCCGTGACTTGCTAACCTAAGCTTGTTCCAAGCTTGGGGGAGAAAAAGGGAAAATCTCCACAAATGAGAGCTTGATTTTAGTAAAAGAATGATAGATTGATCAATTCGAGTATTCAGCTTTGCAAGTATTAAAACATTCTAGAACTTGAAGTTTGATTAGTCAATTTGTGGGGTGAATCAAAATTGATCAAGGAAAGTCCAAATCATACCATAAAGATTCTCGAGGTTCTTGATTTAAGCAATTCATGTAAATTTTCACATTTAGGAACTTAACTTGCATTTAGAGTTCAACCCGGTAACAAAGAACAGATCTTTGCTTGAGGACAAGCAAGAGTTCAGCTTGGGAGAATTTGATACCTCGCATATTTAGCCTATATTTGACTTGATTTCGTACCAAATTCACGTTCTAAATTGTCAAAATCATGTGCATTTCATTGATATATCCTTAGAATTTGGTACTGCTGAGAGTTTGTTTGTTTTCTGCAGGATTGGAGCAAAATACACGAAGAAACGGCGTTTTTGGACTCCCTGGTACGACCCTTACCAGGCTTGGTACGGCCTAGCCGTACCACCTTGGTACGGCCTAGCCGTACCACCTTGGTACGGCCTAGCCGTACCACCTTGGTACGGCCTAGCCGTACCACCTTGGTACGGCCCTTACCAGGCTTGGTACGGCCCTTACCAGACTTGGTACGGCCTACCCTTACCAGGCTTGGTACGGCCCTTACCAGACTTGGTACGGCCCTTACCAGACTTGGTACGGCCCTTACCAGACTTGGTACGGCCCTTACCAGACTTGGTACGGCCCTTACCAGACTTGGTACGGCCCTTACCAGACTTGGTACGGCCCTTACCAGACTTGGTACGGCCCTTGCCAGACTTAGCCGATCCAGCCTCTTTCCCATCTTGTACGGCCTGGCCGTACCACCTTGGTACGGGCCGTACATAGATGCCGCCTGACAGAATTCAAATCTTGGCAGAGGCTATTTAAAGCGAGGGATCTCTCCATTTTCGAGGATTCCATTTCCATTCCAGATTGAGAGCTCAGAGAAAGAGAGAAAGAGAGCAAAGGAGCAAGGAGAGAAGAAGAATGGAGAAGAAGAGGCGAAAATCGACGGATCAACCTCTTCTCCACATCCGATCTTCGATCTAGTTCTATCATGCCTCTTTTTATCTCTTTACTTGTATTTCTAGACAGATCCATGACTTGTGAGTAGTAGATCATTGTTTCTAGGGTTTGTAGATGGATTTTCTTGATTTGTGTTGCTTTTCTTGATTTGGATTTTGTATGAACTCTTTTGATTGAATTGATTGTGTATTTGCTTGTCTTGATTGCTTTGTCTCTCTGTGATTGCATATGGTGTGCCTATAGTGGTAAATCAACCCTAACAAGGTCATGTGACCATTGCTTTCTCTCAACCAAACCAATCCCTTTAGGTAGACTTGTTCGAATTGAAGCCGAAAGGTTGAATTCTCCCCTAATTGACAGATTAGAGGATACCTTAGATCTCCAATCAATCAACTAGAGGATCTGGACCAAAACACGAGAGTTGAGGTTTAGAAACCCTAGAAGGTGAAGAATTGACTCCAAAACCTAGATCTTGAGCCAACAAACGAGAGTTGAGGTTTAGGAACCTTAGGTATGGTCAATTGAACCTTTCTGAAGAGTTTAATACGAGGTACCAGCAAGAAATGCATCAACTCGAACTTGTAAGCTCTGTACTGGTACATCAGTACGGGTCTTACAAGAGTGGTGCGGCCTACCCGTACCAAGCTCCACTCGGCTTGGTCGGACCAGGTTGGTGCGGCCTAGCCGTACCAACTTGGTAAGACCCGTACCACTAGAGGCAAATCAGAGATGAAGTCTGAAACCCTTGAAACATCTTTTATCCCAAATCAAAACACAGTTTATACTTTTCCTTGCACATTTACTATTCTATTGCATTGTTTGATTGCTTGAGTTGATTCTTTAGGAAAATTAAGTACCAAAACTCCCTCTTTCTCACTTCTAGTCTTTAGTCGAGATAAGTAAATATCTAGATAAAGGAACCGTCCCTGTGGATCGATACCCGATTATACTCCTCGATAGGGTTGTGCACTTGCAACCCTAATCGGAAGGTGTAACCGCGGTTTTAAAAGGTACGCTCCCAAGCGTACCGAAACTTGCGTTGCGCTTTCACGCAAACAATTAGCTTCTTAGAGATGGGGATGCAAATGCGGTGCTTAAAAAGAAGAAGAGATCAGGGCCAAACGACGAGAATGAGGTTCGAATGACTTCTGGGTATGCTATAAATTGAAGGATTTGCGTAATTGATTTATTGCAATGCCAAACACGCAGTCGGATGAGCTTATATAGGAGCAAGTACGCCACTACATAAGGGCATATGTACTCGACTTGTCTGGGTCTATGTTTTTTGCTGATTCGTCGGGTGATTCGATTTCGGCAATGTATTTACAATTTCTACAAAATCTTGATTCACCGGATCAATATAACTGGGCTGGGGCTGTTCTAGCATATCTCTATAGAAGCCTTTGTGTTGCGGTCAGCGTAAAACAAAGCTTATGTCAGGGCCGACTGTGCTTCTACAACATTGGTGTTGGTCTAGTTTACCAACTGGCTGTCACCGTCCCTTGCATAATTGGACTCCAAATTGGGGCATTCTGGATCAACAAAAGTATCCAGCATTCGGAGAGAAGTGGTGTAGTCTCCATGATTATCGTGTAGGTCACCATCGGAGTGGAGTTAGTTACTTCAGCAATGAACTTCAGAAGCTCGAAGATTACACGGTAAAATGAGAGCCTTACAAAGCGATGTTAAATTAGATACTGTGTAAGCTGCCGTCACGAGTTCTTAACGAAAGGAGTGTATGGCTAGCCCGTGTGCCACTTGTGCACTTTTGATCATTGATGACTATAAATGAGTACTGCTAACTTTTAGTACATATAAATATATACTTAGTTACCCTAATGTTACTCTGTCGGATTACAAGTGCATAATCCTACCGTGTAGTAGTGTCGAGTGTCGATCCACAGAGATAGATCTTAGTAGTTTAATAATTTAGCACTAGTCTAGGTTCTTCGATTTATGGGAGTTTATATGTAATAATTAATTAATCAAAATAAGCAGTAAAGTTATAACAATTTTACAGTTTATTCTAGCAGATTGATGGGTAGAGGTGCTAGTATAATTAATTCTAGGGTTTAGGTAATCTCCTTCTAAATTAATTAAGTATAATTTTGACATTTATCTACTTCGCATACGGCACTGTCACTGCCGCTTGCGATATAGATTATTCCGCAAGGTAACTCGCATACGGTACTGTCACTACCCGCAGACTCCTTGTGATTTATGTTTTATGTGATTTGAAGGGTTTTCCGATTTCTAACCCTAGTCTTTGAACCAATGCCATGAATCGTTAGTTTAGGTGCTATTACTTACATGTGTATCCCACACACAAGGACGAAACGACTATGCAACATTATGGCATGTAGATTACTTTGGCATTTAGTAGACGAAACTATGTATGCAAAGATATTTATTAAAGGCAATTCAAGAAATAAAGAAATCTCAAATCAACATAAACAAAATATAAATTATACTAAAACATAATAAATAATTCGATACACCTAAACCCTAGAGATGAGAAGATTAGCTTCTCAAAGCCATAACAAAATAAAATGAATTAAATAAGAAAGACATAACCTAAAATCACCCTAAAATAGAGATCTCTTCCTTAGATGACGCCTTCTTCTCTCGCCTTAGACCATGAGAGCCGCCCTTCTCTTCTCCCAAATTTACGCTCTTATTCTACTTCTAAATTCTGGAATTGGTGTGTAGGATACCTTGAAGTTCATACAAAGTGAGGGACTTTATTAAACTTCATGGCTTGGCCGTGCTACTACATGTGCCACACCTCACCTAGTCTCCTGGATTTAGCTGATCCTTAGCTCTTCTACTCTATGTTGCATGGCTTGTTGCATGTTATACACTTCGTGGGAGGTGTTGCATGCTTTATGAAATGCCTGATCTAGACGTCGTCTTCAGAAATCGCCTAAATATGACATTTTTGCTCTGTTTTTGTCATAAATACACAACTTTCTCCAAAACCTGCCAAAATAGCCTAAAAACACGTTTGCGGTGAATAATTCGGGGAAATGGATACTTTGCATACGCTTTTTCATCATTTTTCGTACTAAAAAGTAGTGATTTTCACTATATGTTTTAGCGTTATCATTGAGCATCATTACCCATATCGTGTGATGTGCCAGTTCGCATATCATGGTGATGATTCCTCCCACTGCAATGACTCGGTCCATGCATATGTCGATGGCTAGCGCGCTCAAGTACTATCGAACAAAGTATCCGATGTTCGGTTTCCACATTCAAGAGTCATTTTTCATTTGTTGTAGGAGAAAAATATCGCGTTCTGTTACCTCGTTGTTGGCCTCTCCTGTGGCAAAGATAGAATTGGCCACAATGATTTGGGCGTACCGTAGGGGTGCCTCCATGATGTGATTTGCATTCTTTGGATGTTGGTTATCGACCTTCATGGAAATCTCTTCCCAAAAGGCTTGCCTCACCATGCATGGCCCATAGTCAGTATGTCCACTTTTAGGGGTGCCTAGTGCTTCGTTGAGATCAAGCATGTTGTAGCCCTTGTTGTAGATGGCGAATGATGTGACTCTTCCTTCCACATGGATGGTTGAAAGAAACTCAAAAGTAAGGCAAATGTAAGATTTCTCGCATCGTAACTTATCGGCTAACCCCCATATGTGGATGTTGGCCAACAAGGTCCTTACTTTCTTTAATAGCATTTTTGTCGGAGGTCGGATGTGAAATTGAGTCCTCCTTCTATTAGTGCATTCCATGGTGCCATACTTAGGTTCCAATCAGGGTTGCCGGTCATTTTTGAACTTCATGCGATTCGTACGGATGGCCGTGCGGTTTGACTCAAGCCATGTGCTATTGACTCTGGTGTTGGCAGACTTGCAGAATTTCTGAAATTGGAAGACTTAGAGGAAATTTCAAAAAATTTGTTAAGTATTGATAGAATGGGAGAATTCCAGAAGATTTGATCAGAATATTTATAAGGATTAATAGAGTAAGAAAGTGAAGTAGTGGAGTGGCGATTATTGGATAATAGTTGGTTATTTTCCCTAAAAATTGAGAGTTTTCAAATAATTTCTCAAATGTGGTTATTTCATAATTAATCCTTCCTCCAAGTGTCTTCAAATTCCTGTAATAACTTCGTGCAGTTACTGAATAAAACATTAGTGTAATATTTCAGTACTAAGAAATTTTCTGAATTTTCCCTCTCAATCCGCACATTTACCAAAATCATGTGCGGTTTGGCGGCTAAACCGTATGCTATTGGATTTACCTTCTTCAAAGCCAATGTGAGGTTGAGATAGTCGTGTGTGACTGGTTTTACCTTTTCAGAGCTAGCATGCGATTGAGGGGAATCGTGTGCGTTTTGGTATTAACTAGTTTTCAGGGCATCAATCAACGAGAAGATCTTTGGTCGCATGCGTTTCTTGGGTGATTCACACGGCTGAAGAATTTTGGTCTTTCGAAGGGGGTTATGCTTATTAAGATCCATGTGCGGCTGGATCATCCGTGTGCGAGTGAGATCTGCTTCTTATTTATAGGGAGACATTGATTTTTTGAAGTTCACTCAATAGCATGCGGATGGGACCTAAACCGTACACGGTGTGGCTAGTTTCTGTCGAATTTTTAACATAATTGCCTGATCAAATTTTTTGAGATTTAGAGTTCCAATCAGTTGATGCTTCTTCTCTACTTCCTGCATATCTAATTTAACCTTCTAAATTGTAAGTTCTATTATGTTTCGACTTAATTTTAACTAATTGTAAGAAAAATGGTAAAAGAGTAAAAGTAAAACATAAGGGAAAGAGAAACCCTTGGGTTGCCTCCTAAGCACACAAATAGAATGTTGATTTTGTTTGAAAAAAAATACAAAAGTATTTAATTATAACTAATTCACTATTATTATATAATCCTTCAAATATATAAATTAATTTTTGTTGTTAATTACACGTCGACCGGCCAGTTGCTCCATATGTTACGGAGGAGAGGTTGTCTTAGCTATTTTTGCATAACATGGCACTTATTATGGGCCACGCCTTCATAAGGGAAAAACTCTATATGAGAATTTAAGAAATCCTTTTAATACATTAATTTACATATTCATTTGACTTGTGATGTGACATGACTTATTGTGGGTCACATATTTGCTTGGCATGGCTCTTGTTTATGTTTTTTACTTGTGATGTGATATGACTTAACACGTGACATATTTGCTTTAAGGAACAAATTGGACTTTTTTAAAGTAGCTTGGCATAACTCTTGTTCATATTTTTTTTGGCTTAACTAGTTGGTAGTGCACCCAATTGTGTGGTGTGGCTTAACTAGTTGGCTGCGCAGTTTATTTCAATTATTATTTTGAAAAACACAGCTACGTACTAGTTTATAAACAGAAAGTGTCTGGAATGTAGATGTTAATTAAAGTAGTTAAACGGTCAAAAGAGTAAACCAAATAACTTCTAATTAAGAAAGTGTCTGGAATATATATTAATTATAGGTAGTGGTGCTCTTTATTTTTTTTTCTTTACTTCTAGTATACCTCTCCGGGGTTTTGTATATTTTGTGTTCAAATGGAGAGGATTGACACTTGTGTTGAGTAAACTAGGGGCAGTTTTCATGATTAAAAATCTTGTTCATTAAATGCTTAGAATTTGTGTCGGTCTTCTCATTCAAATTGGCGTGTGACCGGTCTCTTTCTTGGGAAAGGGACATGGTAGTGTGTGTGTGTGTCACCAGTCTTCTTTTTTTCCGTTTTTGAAGTTATGATGATCCTGAGCGTCTCCACTACCCCGGAAGTTCGACATAGTAGCTGGAAATTTGAAGTCCGCCATCGACGTTCTGTAAATGCATTTAGATAACGGCCCATCATGAATATTAATCAACTGATTACGTGATTTGTTCTTTCCCATGTCCATCTCGGCCAGTTCTCGGGCTACTCTATTTCTGACCAAATCCCAAATGCCATGTCCACCATCATTTGGGCTTGCGGCGATTCCTGATGGAGAAAACATGAGGTTCCCTGCGGAGTTGTCAAAAGCGACTTGGACTATTTTTCAGGCTTCGAACTGTCGGTTTTCGATGTGAACTGTCTCTGCTTTCGTCTCCGCTGTTGTCTTAGGTTGCCTTTTCTCCCTCCTTGAGGTAGGCTTCGTTGCGTTGACTAGATTTGTTGCCCTTAGGTCAACCGTTCTGTCTGGAGGTTTGGTGGTTTTCCCTCCGAGGTTCGTTGCGGGGTCGATAGATTCATCCGTTGTTGAATTTCCTAAGGCCAGATCAGGAGTCAATAGATTCATCCGTTGGTGTCCAACGAAATGTTAGGGTTGGTGCCGTCTATCTGTTTGTTGGCAACCCCGGAAGGCGACAGGGTGTCATCGGTGGTGAAGCCGGGCAATTGCGCAATTGTCGCAGCTTTGCGAGCAAGGTCCGAAGCAATGGTAACTAACTTGCGATGTTTCTCCTTCGACTTCATCTTGCTCTCTGGTAAGGCTTAGGGTCCCAATGTGGTTGATACAGGGTAACTCTGGGGAGTAAGTTGTATGCTTGAAAAGGCTTCGAATTGGACTTGTCCTGCTCGAGGTTGCAGGCCAAGGTGTGAAGGGATCTCGGAAACTTGGTGGTGATCTCAGAGATATCGTACCCTGATATGTGTGATATCTCTCAGTGTAAGTGTGAATAGCTTGAAGTTGGCCCATTTTCTGTCGAATGAGGGGCTTTATATAACCACCTTCATCCTCTGAGCCGTTCCATGCGCACCCCATTGAGCAAGTTTAAAGGATGGTTATGAGATTGTGGGATTATGGAATAGTTATAACCAACTTCGTGAGCGGTTATGTTGCCTAAAGGCGGTGTTGTGCTCCATAGTGACAACTCAATAATACGAGAAATGTTCGGTATGATAAAAAATTAATGATTCGGGTATAATTTTTGGTATAATTCGGGAATGATTCAGAATTATACATTGAATCTAAATCAGAGATCTTGATTTACAAGAATTGCAAAAACAAAAAATAGCAAATTACGATACATATGAACTCGTGAAGTATGAACTATGAAAATATGAAGTGGATTATGTGCTTATGAAACAATGCACACATCAATAAATACATAATTCAAGCAATACAAGATCTAAATGTGTTTCTCATTCAATGTGCCATATTAAAGTGTGAAGTGGTCCCCACTCTAAGTACTAACCCACGTTATTAACTCAAAGGAGGATGGCAAGTGAAAAAAACACGCAGACCAAATTTTCCTCTCCTCATGCGCCATCAAGAGAATTTAGCGACGAATTTTTTGAATAAAATGTGAAAAATTCTTTAAAAACATTTTATTTGTGTTTTATTTGCAAATAAATCGATAAAAAGTTCGGTCAATAATTTTATTCGTTGTTCAATTCGGTAACCTCTAAAATACGTTTTATTCATGTTTTATTCGTGAATTAAACGCGAATCATGTTACTATGGTGCTACCCGAAGCCAAGCAGACTGTTAATTCCGCCCATATGCTTCGGGTAGTATAAGGCCTTCATAATTTAGGCTTCAACATAGGCTTTTTATTCTTATCCCGGACTCGCCTTTTAACGAGGTCCGAATTCTGACCTTATTCATGGCCTATGTTGACATTTAAAGGGCCTTGAAAACATAGCCGCATCAGCTGAAATAGAAGATTTATTCCAATCAATTCTTCTATTCATTCCCAACCGAATAGGCCTAAAGGGTGTAGTTTCCACGACTACAATAACTATACTCCATTTCCTTTTGACTAGTTATCTTCACTAGAGAAGTGGCCTAAGTCTTGAAATGAGACCTTATATGAAACTGTGGGATAGTTGGGAATGAAAGTTTTTGTTACCTCTATTGACAGTTAGTGATTTTCCTTAATTACAGAAAGGTTGAACAGTTGGCCGAAGAAGTGGAGTCATTGAATGAGAGCGTGAGCAAGCATTTAGTCCGCCAGCATAAGCGAATGCAAGAGTCAAAGGAGAGAACAGATCGGCTTGAAAGTGCAGTAATGCTATCAATTTCTAGGAAAATGTTGAAAAATAGAACTATTTTATTTTGACTAATTATGACATGCACATCCAGAATTTTTTTTTAATTTCTTTTTGCACTTCCTCGCTCGAACTTTAATTTGTTAATTGAGAATATAGCTACAAAATATGCAGATAACTATCTAAAAGCTAATGAATAATTATTTTAGTACCCGCGCTACAGTATCCGCACTTAGAGAAATAATGTATTATATATGATCCCCACTAATTATATAGTTTGCCTTTTACAATCCCTGCACTCGTTCTCGCGTCAAACATTTCTCTAACAAAAATAGTTGACTCCATAGGAATAAATACTTCAATGCATAGATATAAATACTTTATGTATTTAGATATTAATACTTTTAGTATCATATGTACAAAATACTTAGATATGTATACATTTGTAGTTATAAATACTTAGAAGATAAGATATTAGTAGTTAAAAAAATATTAATACTTTTGATGCATGACTTGTTATGATTATCCCTTTGGAGTTCTCCAATCATGCTCGCATCAGCCTTTGTCTAACAAAAATAGTTGACCTCATACGTATAAATACTTCAGTGTATAAGTATAAATACTTTCAATACTTAGATATTAGTGTCATATGTAAAAGTACTTGCAAGTATAGGTATAAATAATTGTACGGCGAGGTATAAATACTTGCGCGACGACGAGTTTGAAAGTACGTCATCATTGATCTCATTTGAAAGAAAAAATTGCGTAGGTATTTAAAATATGGAAAAATAAATAAAAATTGTGGAGATTTTGCAGTCCCTGCAGAAAGTTATTTTTCTTCATTTAATTTTTGGTGGTCCCCCCACGGGTACAGTGCTGTGGGTACTATTATCTTCGCGTTACAGTACCCGCACAATAAATAATTATTCACCTCATAGCTATAAATACTTCTGTACATAGGTATAAATACTTCCATGCATAGATATTAATACTTTAGGAAAAAAAATTCGAATTTTAGAATTTTTTCAATCTCCACAAAAAGTTATTTTTTCACATTTAATGTTCGGTGGTCCCCCCTGCTGGTACTGTTATCAGCTTCCAAAAGCTAATTGGCATTGCATATTGGATAATATTTAGCTTCTTCTTGCCTGAATTTATTTATGGCTATTGGTCCTGTTGCACAAGATAAATAGTACGGTGGCTTAATTAAAAATGAGTAAGCAAAAAATACAGCAAAAAAAAGTAAATAAAGATTAGAATCCATTGACAATAAAAGTAACTTCACAATGTCAACAATCAGCATAAATAAATTCAAAGTACACAATCCAACCTTTTAATGTGGTTTAAATGATATAAAGTTGATGTCTATTAAGAATGATGACACTTGGTTCATGTCTTACTGCTCATCCGACAATGTAAAATTTCGACAGGCAGAATTCAGTGACACTAGAAACCAAAAAAAAAAAAAAAAAAAAAAGAATTCAGTGACACTTGCTGAGTAGGAAACAATACTAAAAGAGGTTTTCATGTGCCGGGTTGAATCTGTAAAAAGAAGAAAAATGGGCATCAAAGCTTCTTGGGAAAGAAAAAGGGTGCACAAGCCACAATTAATCTTAGATAGAAATTAAGGATTTTCATGGGAAAAATGTTTATTTGTACATCTCTCAACTCAACTGTATTCTCTCTCTCGACTCAAGGTAGTTTTGTATGTTGTCTTAGAATTGAAAAGTTATATGTTTCCAAAGGTTTTAAATTGGATATGATAACAATAGCATCTATCTGTTTGAATAAAGAGAGATCGAGACGAATAGATCTCTGTTTGCTTAGAAGTTAGAACACATTAATTTTGTGAATTTTGGACTGATTTCGGCCTCTTTTCTGATACTATTGTACGTACTAGCAGGCTTAGCTGTGACCTGTGAGGCTATTTAATTAATGTCCTCCATATCAACAATGACGTTTCTGAATAAAGCGGTGCAGGGCTATTATATTCTGAAATTTTAAAAACGTGATTTATTGCTAAATTGGTTTTTATACTAAATAAAAAATTTCTATCCAAATTAATGATCGATCAGATTGTCTAATTAATTTTAATTGAATCTAAAATTTCAAAATATAAACAAACTATAAATCATGTACATTCGAATTATAGGAGTTAGAAGTAAAACAATTTATGGAACCAATAATAATTGTGTAATTGAGAAATGGGAGGTAGCACAATTGGCTAGGAAAATGTCCTAGAGTTGTTATACCCAAAGGTCGAGAGTTCGATTCCCCCTCACGAACCTTGGTAGCTACTACCAATTTTTCAAAAAAAATAATAATTGTGTAATTATTCACGAAATTCTAAAAATTTGATATTAACTATTTATTTAGAAATTATGAACATGTATAAATAATATATATATGAGGTTGGCTAAGATCAAAGTGGTAGTTCCTGAGCTTTGGTACTACCAATTTGTTTTTCAATTTTCAAAGTTCAAAACGTCGATCCAAACCATTCAAGCTGATCTCCATATTAAATTGTGCTTGGAGACCAAATTTTACATTTTTTTTTGAATTTTTTTACTATTTATTAAGCCACTTTGAAAATCGTTGATACAACGGTGGCTTAACAAAACAGTAAAATCAGAAGCCACCGTTGGATCAGCGATTTTCAAAATAAAATATATATATATAAGATTTGAAACTTAAATAATTGTGATGATATTAATTAGAGGTAAATGAAATTTATTAATAAAATTTATGCATACTAAAAGTTACGTTGACTCAAAAATTTGAATCTGATCATGAATTCGCTACGTGACAAATTATAAACTAGTTCTAATTATTCGAAAGATTCGTAAATTGAAAATTAGTTACAAGTCCCGTTAAATTAATGGGAATATAATTATTTTAAATTAACATTTAAATAAATAAATGACAGACTTATGATTAATATGTAATATAATGGGAAATTTTGGAATTTTAATTTAGAAATTTATCAATATCAATTGGAGCCCAGGACCCAACGAAAGACCATATATTTTCATTTATTTTATCTCTTGCTCTAATTGGATGAACTTTTGACTTCTAAAAATTCTTTCTGCCTCCCTCTTCAGATTGGTCTGTAAATTTCTTCCTTCGATTCTTTAAACTAGTTGTTTGCTAATACCCCAGGGGCCGAACCAAGTCCGGTCTGCTCGTGCCCGTTACCCGACCAGACTGTACCTGTGCCCCGAGTATGCACAGGTACATGGGCATGGATATGGATATGAGAAGGGCCGGACCCGGGTTTTTTTCATTGAACCCGTGATAATCCGGACCGAACTACACCTGTGACTATGCCTGTGCCCGTTGTACCCGTGCCCGTGACACCCTTTTTATTTATTTTTAAATTCAAATTTTAAACATTTCCCCCCACCCCCAACCGGACCCCTACCTGGCCCCATACCCGATTTGACCCTTTTTTTTCAGTTTTTTTTTTAATTCAAATTTCAAATTTTCAATCCCTTCAAACAAAACTCTATAATAAACCCCCAATCCCTCACAAATTTTCACATCTCTATCTCAATATTTTCATCTCTCATTCTCTCAATCTCAATATCAATATTTTCATTATTCTCCAATTTTAATTTTATTGTTAAAAAAAATATAGTTGTTAATTTAATTCATTTTACAAATACGCAAACGCAAACAGAATTACGAAGGTATTCTCGAAGATTTTCCCGTGAGATTAAAGGTTACATTTATTTCATGTTACATTAAATTTTGTTAGATTAAATTTTGCTAGATTAAATTTTGTTAGATTAAATTTGGTTAGATTAAATTTTGTTAGATTGAAATATTGAATGTTAGATTTAGTTTATGCTAGATTTATTGAATGTTAAGTAATTAGATTTGTTAGATTTGTTATATTTATTTTATGTTAGATTTGTTAGATTTATTGAATATGTTAGATTTATTTAGTTTATGTTAGATTTGTTAGATGTAAAGTAATTATATTTGTTTTGAAATTCGGATTTATTTTTAATAGGTTAAAAAAATAGGTTAGATTTTTTTTAATATGTGAAGTAATTAGATTTGTTTTGAATATGTTAGATTTTATTTTTTAAATTCGGATTTATTTTTAATAGTTTAAAAAAATAGGTTAGATTTTTTTTTTGAATATGTGAAGTAATTATATTTGTTTCGAATAGGTTGATTTATTTTTAATAGGTTAAAAAAATAGGTTAGATTTATTTTTTTGAATATGTTAGATTTTATTTTTTAAATTCGGATTTATTTTTAATAGGTTAAAAAATATGTTAGATTTATTTTTTTGAATATGAGAAGTAATTAGATTTTGATTTTTTTATTTATATCTAAAAAATAAATAAAATTATAAAAAATAACCAATTCGGTTATGTTTTTCTAAAACTATCCAAACCGGAAAAAAAAATTTCCGGTTTCAACATCCAAAACCGAAATTTTTTTTACGGAAACTCAAATCTAAAACCGGATAAAAAAATTTCAGTTTTGGATCCGGAAATTTTTTTTTCTGGTTTTTGGTCCCAAAATCAGAAAAAAAAAATTCCGAAAATGAGATTTTCCTTTTTTTTATAAACTCATTTACTATACATATACATATATACATGTATTATATCATATATACATGTATTATATTATATATACATATATTATAAAAAAATGAGTTATAAAAAAAAACCCAAACGACGTTTATAAACAAAATACCGATCATTGTATGCCTAAAACAAGGTTCTAAATAGCGCACTATAGCGGCGCAATAACGCACAATAGCGCGCTATAGCACCCTAGACCTCTGGTATGGTACCAAGTCCAAACTCAGCAACCAAGCACTAGGCAAAGACCGCTGGTATAGTGCAACGCACTAAAAACATCAAATTTGACCTTTGCTGGTAAATCAGCAAGTATGGATTGATATAGGGATCAAACTGCAAAAGTGATTTATACCAACATGTAGAGTATTCAAAAATATACAGAATTAACACAAATTTCAATTTATTTGAATTTTTCTACAGGTAGTTTTGAATTTCTGAAGTTTAGCTTTCGAAAAAACTTTAAACAGCAATAACTTTGGCTAGGAAAGTCGGATTTGTACATATGATGACTTTTCGGAAAGGGGAGACAAGACAGATTCGAATATCACCTCGGGGATCATCCTAGAATATTTGAAGCATCAGAATTTCAAAAAAAATCGTTTAGGGCCTCAAAAATCCAGTTTAAGTTTTTGTTCGACGGTAGACATACAACGATCGGTATTTTGTTTAGTCAAAAGCCTAAGATTATTCAAGAATTATTCATATTATTATTTTAAAATGCATTTACTATTTATTGTGTTCGTTTGCCTATCTCCGAGCAAACGGTAGGCTTACAACGATCGGTATTTTGTTTATAAACGTCGTTTGGGTTTTTTTTTTATAAACTCATTTTTTTATAATATATATATATATATATATATATATATATATATATATATATATATATATATATATATATATATATAGTTAGGCTGGGGTGCTATGGATAGCATAGAGGCCTCTATGCTACGGCTCAATATTCGAGTTTTCAAAATCCAAACAGTCGATCCGAACCGTTCATCTTATTCTCCATATTAATATCTGCTTGGAGACCAAATTTTACATTTTTCTGAATTTTTTTACTATTTATTAAGTATTTTACAAAATTGTTGATCCAACGGTGGCTGCACAAAACAGTAAAACCGTTGGATTAGCGATTTTCAAAGTGGCTTAATAAATAGTAAAAAAATTCAGAAAATTATAAAATTTGGTCTCCAAGCAGATATTAATATGGAGAATAAGATGAACGGTTCGGATCGACCGTTTGGATTTTGAAAACTTGAATATTGAGCCGTAGCACGGGAGGCCACTATGCTATCCATAGCACCCCAGCCTAACTCTATATATATATATATATATGGGATGGGCTACGCTACTCCATGGAGTAAAATAAGTTGGTGCTCCACGCCGCCATATTTTTATTTTGAAAATCCAAACGATCGATCTGAACTGTTAGATGTGATCTCCATATTGAAAGGAGGAGGAGGAGGACTGGATACCGACTTGATTTCTATCTGATGTTGTATTTTGACTTTGGGTTTATTTCGCATGTTGGCATAATAGATTAACTGCATCATGACATTAATTAAGTATTGTAAATTTTTTTAGATATTGATATAGGTTCACACTTGTGCATATTTTAAATTATATTCATAACTGAACGCGATTTATAAATTAAAGTGTTTTGACCATAGAGGATCCCTGAGGGGATAATTCTGTGTCACATACTGGGCGATTAGTCGCTCACCCACAAGTTATTTCGTGGGTTTTAGGTACAGCATCTGGTGATCCGCAGCAGGAGTTGCCAGGAGCTGTCCCCGATGGCCACGCCGCTTGACTTAGCTAGGGTTAGACTTTGATTAGGTTTACGAGTCCCGTATTTCTTGTCTTATATATACGGGCTCGATAGATCATGTATCCCCTTTTATTATATGATGTTATTTTGGATCCGAGACGGATCATATTGTATGATATGTATGTTTATTTATTTGCGATGTTACTTTGCTTATGATACTTATATTATTATGCTTCCGCTGCTTTATTACTTTGCTTATGATTAGCCTTGTGTGCTTAATGATTAATTAAGCACAAGATGAGATTGATCACACCTTAATCCAGAATTCCTGGTTTGGGGTGTGACAGGGGCAGACCTGGGATTTTCGTCGAGGTACAAAAAAATGTTGAATCGAGTTTAAATAGTTTATCGGATTTAAACCCATTAACTAATTGAGTACTCGATAAAAAGAAATTATGTTTTGACTTATATTTTTCAATACCCTGATTTATAATTTATGATTCTATAACTTATAATTAACATTATCAATTATAATTCAAGAAATTTATTTTGATTTTAACATTAAATTTAACCAGGATTATAAATTAAACATTGAGAGGGGCAAAAAAAATTTCAGAGAGAGTCAAAGTCAATCGATATCAATAAATCACCACTAAAATTCGAAATCCATCAGGTGACAGCTTCTGCCACTTTTCTCAAAAAAAAAAAAAATCGAAATCCATAGAGGACAGCTGCCCTCGTGCTACAGTAGATCCACACTACCGCTTCATGTAAACCCAATGGCACCACGTGGAAGGCGCATGCAGATCATCCATCCGTTTGAAAACGAGGTCAAGTTCAATATATTCGTTTTGGCAAAGAGCCGATGACTAATATTTACATTTAGACTAAAAGTAGAACAGCCAGCGTCTAAGTCTAACAACGTAGCAGAGTTACCAGCCAGTGCCAGTCAGCCACACAATGATAAAAACTAATATTAATTAATTATCCTATACCGCCTGGTCGGTATAAAGCAACCCGTTACAGGGGTGCAAACGGATCGGATAGTGCTCAACCCGTATCCATATCTGTATTTTTTTTCTGATACGGATACGGATCGGATAATAATCGGATACGGATATGGATCGAATATTAAATAGATACAGATACAGATCGGATATTTTTGGATACGAATACAGATACGGATATAATTCGGATTTCTAATTCAAAATATATATCTAATTAACTTGTTACACCATTACAAAATATATATTTGATTAACTAAAATTTATCAACATAACTATAACTTTAATTAAAAATACCAACACAAAAGATATTCTTTAAATATATTCTAATACAAAAGATAAATAGACACAAATTTTTTTTCTCAAATCTTAACATATCCGGATATCCGAAAAATTAAAATATCCGGATCCGGATAATTATCCGTATTCGTATCCAATTCCGAAACTCAACCCGTATCCGTATCCGAATCCGCAACTATTCGTATCCGAATATCCGAATCCACAAAAATTCAAATACGGATCCGGATTCAGACGGGTAATATCCGACCCGTTTGCACCCCTGACCAGGGCCCTTTTTTTTTCTTTTTTTTTTCTCACCGCTAAGTGCTAAGTGGGTGATTAGCTCATTTAGTAATCCGGACGGTATAATTTGTCCCGTCTCTTGAATGAGATAATTATTCCCAGTCTAACTACATATCGAAAAATTTCCAAAACAAACCCATTTCACGATATCTTTTAATAATTTATTTTCTATTAATAAAAAAATCGGTAATTATGAGAGAGAGATCTTATTTAAATCTACACCATCCGATTTGATCCAATTTAGGATGGACCGTCCTGATTGGAATAGCAGGGACATCTTAGCAGTAGTAGGCAACTGCTAATCATAATACGGACAATGGTGTAAAAGGCGCAAACAATCGAACCAAGCGAACTACAAAGAAACAACAAATTATGTCTTGCAATCTCGAAATAGATAGCATAAATTATATTAGCACAACCACATTAATTAAATTCTAATAAAATTGTAAGATTTTATTACATGCCGAAGGAGGAATATAGCAAGTTATCATCCATCCGTACGCATATCTATCATGAATTAAAGAACAAAAAATGAGAAATTCTCTGAAGTTCCTGTTCATTCCCAGATCGGACCATTAACAAAACATAACACAAGGGAACGCCAATGAAATACAAGCAAAAAAATATGCAACACAGCGCTTCTTAATCAAAATTAAGCATTATTATTGGACAAAGACATGTCACATATACATATAAATAACATGAGCTTGTTTTTATTAAGCCTGCAGGAAGCTGGCATACTTGGCACCAAGAAATAGCCTCTGCACACAGACGAGAGCATTCTTTCTCACCTCACCATTGTCATGGTTCATGAGCTTCATCACTCGTTCCTTTGCCTTTAGGTTTGATGCCACAATGCGCCCACCTGGGTGATACTGGATGAACTGCGAAAGGTCGTAACAGGCCACAGCCAATGCTGTTGGGTCGGATGAGGTGTCCAGGATTGTCATTAAAACCCGCAGAACCTGAGTATAATTCATTCATAAATAAAATAAAGTTAACTCCTGCAGATTGTTATGTGTAGGCGGAACTTTGTAATTGTTAATGAAATAATCTAATATTTCAGAAACAGAGACTCATAAGTAGCTGCGGTTCAAACAAAAAAAACTATCAAACAGTTAGGTACATGCACCAAAATATATACATGGGCAATCAGGGGTTGACGCACTAGAGCCACACTGAACCTTGAAAAGAAGCACCATCAAGACAGTTCATGATCATCGTGTAGTCTCACATGAGAAGATATATAAGCAAATACCATGGTCTGTATTATACAAAAAGGTATATTGGTAAAGCATCCTTGTATGCTTTGTACCGATGTACAGAAAAAATCATCATCATTCTGTCATTTTTTTTCTCATCATTGTATGCTTTATACTTGCACCGGCACATACATTAATGTTTGCTTTGGTACTACATGAACACCAAACATAATCTTTGTCATTCTTTTTTCTCATCATGATCCAAAGCTAAGGGTTATATATTAGTGTTTCTGGCCTAACAGGGAAACTAATAAATTGGAGAAGGCTTTTGTTTTTAATCTAGGTGGAGCTCGAATATTATACCTCAGCTTATAATAGTGTATAAGATGTCACTAAAGAATAGGGCACCAAAAGAATAAAAATACAAATGAAAGAAAATAAGAGAGATTTTGCAACTGAGGCCCGACAAATTGCCATTGTAATACCTGGAAATCATTCTCTTCAAAATTACTAATATTCTCACGCCAAAATCCTGGGTCTTTGTGCATTGCAGACCAGTCAAGGTGCCCTAAAAGGACTTGTTGCTTGTACTTGTCGAAGGAGCTTAGACGTTTGATGTTGTCTTTAAGCCCTACCTCTAGCTGATTAAGTGCTTCCAACAAATCCTGCGTTCCAGAAATTTATAGGTGTATTGAAGCCATCAAATTCATTTGAAAATTCTAATTATAACCCTGTATAACAAAAGGAATGTCCCATGTATATCTGCAAACATTTAAAATGATCTCTCAAATCCAGAATCAAAGAAAGAACTCTATCTATGACAATTTGATTGTGCACCTTGAGCTTTAGCTGACTGGTTGACTTAAAAAAGAACGAAGTTTTGAATGCAAATATAAATAGGGAAGTCTAATGAAAAAACAAACTTTTTGACAGCTAAAAAACCTTAATCCAACAACAAAACTGAATACACACAATCAAACTGCCTACATAAGGGTGTTCCCACTCTAAACCCCCCAGATGCTTCATCCTTTTCCAGTTTTCCCTATTTCCAACTGACACAGCCCTCATTTGCCACTCATCCATTGAGTAAGGGAGATTGAAAAGGCAGTAGGCGGTAAAAAAAATTCAGATTTGCTAGGCAGCTGGGCTTGAACAAGTGAATTAAAAAGGATTTCAAGTAGAAGATTAGTAGTTACCTCATCACTCCAAGCCTGTGCTTTAAGGCTTTGGACAATTTGGGGCAAGCCGAGGTCAATCATTTGGGCCGCAAATGCACTCTTTGGAATTAGATTTCTGAAGGTTAGCACAACGACTCTAACAACCTTCAAAGTGAAAACATAATCTATTTAAAATCCCATTGCATTACTTGTTCATTAATGAAGCAGATCAAAGTACCGATGCATCTGGTTTGGTGAAAATTGGACCTGATGTGAACCAAGATTCACCGTATTGACAGTATAAAGTAGGTGCTGAACCAATGATTAGCATCCCAACTTTTGTTCTATGCATCTTAAGCACAAAAGATGTCACAACTACATTTCATTTTAAGTTTCAACTAAACCATTTTGTTATAACTGTATGTCAAGCTTCAGTCAGACATGCTTAAGCCTTAAATATTGATCATTTAGTAATAACAAGAAGACAAAAGGCTAAGAAAAGCAGAAAGAAAGGACCCAGATCAGGTCAGTAATTAAATTGGTTCTCTTATCCAACTACTAGTTATTAGTAGACAATTGACTAAACAAGATGTCTCACCTTCTCTTTAGTGGATCCCTTGACCACATCCACAAGCCTCGGTGTGACCCGAGTAGTTGACAGGTAGTCAATGGCTGGTTCAAAGAATGACAACAGCCAGATGCATAAGCATGTTTCATAAAGAAGCTGCATAAAAAAAGAGCATACAACTGTGACTTTTACATCCTGGTCAGCAAGATGTAGTGAACTTATACAGAAGTGTTATATAAAATCATGAAGTTGACTTAAACTATGACTGGCAATTGATTATTTTCCTTGTAGATAAACCAGAGAACCTCAAAAGACTGAAAAAAAGGCGAAGTCTGTATTAATTGCACCTGAATAGACTGCTGATTAGAGGCAGGAGAGATCAGAGGAATCAGCAACTTCACGCCGTCAGCTTGCACAAACAGAGAACGAACCGATGCCTCTCTTAGAAGAGTTGCGAGACAGTTTATTGCAATAGGTACAGAGCGTGTGGGATGTGATGGGTTCCTCAACTGTTTAAAGCAAGAAAAATATTCATATCTGCTGCAACAAAAACAGAAACACACCACTAACGACCCTCCTATAACATTTTTTTAAAACAAACTCGCATTTTTCTTCACACTCATGTAGAAGACAGACAGGTAGGAACAAGGAGGTATTTGGCATGTTTTGAGTAAACCATAAGAACAGGTATAGACCCCAACTTGTTTGGGACTAAAGGCTTGGTTGTTGTTGTTGTTGTTGTTGTATAAGAACAGGTATAGGATATCGTCTCGGCTGATACAGGTGGACATGACATTATAGTTGCTAGCATCATGTTTTGCATTTTGCCCATACCCCACAATGTACAGCTTGACATAGTTAGCAAAAAGGAAAAAAAGAAAAAGAAAAAGAAAAGATACTCCAAATAGCATGCTTACAGAAGATGCATATAGGAACTTGAAACTAAAAAGAGAAACATCTAACCTGAGAGCAAAGCCAGTCTACAAGACCCCTTAGCACATCATGAATTGTGGTGAGTTTGCTTTTTGAATCTGAAGATTCCCCATTCGGCATCATACCATTTTGAACTTTTGGGCGCATGCTGAAATGTGAAAGTTAACAAAAAAGTAAGTGAAATTAAGGCGCTCCGGAGAGTAAATGTAGAGAGGTAGAAGCTACAAAGGGCGGAATAGAAGAGAAAAATATGTTATTACCTCACTATTGTTGACAGAATTTTACAACTCTTTTCCTGTATGAACCAATTACCTTTCCATAATAACCTGTAAATATTATCAAAGAAATTATTCAATAAAATCATTATATACAATAGTTTATCATCAATGCATCTTATAAACCTATGATGTATCACGCATAATTAAAATAAGAAATAAGTATAGCTCCTGGAGTTATTTATTGCTACAGTTTTAAAAAATCATCTTTCCATTACTACATCCAATGTATGGACTGGTATCAGAATAACTTAAACCACCAATTTTGAAAAAAATTGGCATCAATCACTTGAAAGAACTGAATTAAAAAAAAAAAAAAAAAAAAAAAAAAGACAGAGAAAAAGGGCACCTTAGGAAAGGGTCGTATGTATCTTCATCTGAGAGGGATTTATCGTGAAACAATCTGGCTCGCTTAGGGTTTGCTAAAAAAATTTAAAAAAAAAGAAATTAGATAAGCAAATTTACAACAACCTTGCTATTTAGTAAACCCGTAGGCACAAGATCAGTACTTGTTGCAGTCCAGGAAAGAGCAAGACCACTTACTCGAGTTTTGTTTTGGAAAAAAAACATAAGACCAGTTGAAACAAATTATTTAAACAGGTACCATGCTATAGTAAGTAGCCATGTAGAGTGCCAGTGGTGAACAGTATAAGAATTGTGCACTTATTCTGACAGTATTTTACAATTTTTTGGGCAAAATTTGAATTTCAAAATCTCAAGAACCTAACTGGAATTCAGACAACTAACTTAAGTTTCCGTTGATGGGTCAAAAAGCAATATTCAATACTGTAAAATAGTCCATTTGGCCTTAGCATTAGTAATCACCTGCGAGCATGTCATCAATGAGTGCTAGCACGTACTCCACAGTCTCTTCCTTAGAAATATTTCTTAGGATGTTCACAAAAACTCTAACATATGCAGGTCCATCCTGAAAATATTGAGTTAAAAATTAACACTTATGTACCTATGGAGTAAGAATTTATTCGCCACATTTTTGCCCTATTTAATCGCCCTGGATTCTCATCTACAGTACATTTGTATTTAAGCTCAAATTGACCCTCATTTCTATAACTGAACAAGACTTTAAGCCAACTTTTGTCGTTAAACTATATTGTGTGATTAAGCTCAATCAAGACTCAATTTGACCTTAAGCAAAAACAATGTGTCATGACCTAAATGAACCTCAGCAGAAAAAAAAACTCACATCCTCAAGCAAAGAAGCTCTCTGGCTTTCAGGTCTTTTGTCGTATCGGCGAAGCAACTGGAGACATGTGCTAGTGATGAGCTTTGTTGACATGTATGTCTCCCATGGTATGTCCCTCTTCAGCACCTTCAAAAATCCAAAAGGAAATACTAATTAACAGTCAAAATAGTACTGACAAACATTATGAGGAAATTAACCCAAGGAAAAAGTAGCTAATGCCAAAGTGCTTTAATTATTTATTTGTGATAGACAATCTGGCATTGGTGAAGGCACCAGTTACATGTTAGCATGAAATTCAAAAGGAAGGCTTCGAGCACCAAAAAAAACAGGTGATACGTAGCAAAAACCCAAGACGATCATCTTCAAATGGAACAGACTGGTGCCAATGGAAATTTTATGGGATGCTGGTATTTACTAGATTACACAAACTGGACAGGGAATTGAAACTTAAATTAGAAAACTCAAAATTTCTATTTCAATTCATTTTTTAATTATCTCCCTTTGATTGACAATTACATAATTTGTTTGAATTACTTATATTTATTTTTAATCATTTGAACCTATTCATAATATTTTGAACTCTCAGGGTTAAATTGTAAATTCCAGTTATTAACATCTTGTACAGTTGGAGACAGTTGAGGCCAATGATACTTATCTGATTATTTGATTGGTACCTTTTCACTGGAGTATGCACGCTAGAATAAGTTGGCATGTCAAGAACCTAGAGAACCGACTGGCTGTTATGAACTTATAAATACTATTTACACTTTGGCAATTGATTCACTCCTACACATACTCTCGCACATAGCAAGAGTTCTGTCACAGCCAAAACTTCATTATTTGGCTTACAAATTACTTCCCAACACTTGCACTTTTAATTCCTCTTCCCATTATCTATCCAATTTGTTCTTCAACATATATCCAACCCAATTATTAGTTCTGATAAGTTACTGCTGGATATTAATGGAATTATCATCAGTCACTTCCATGGTGGTGCCATAAGAAGCAGCAATTCCACGAGTCTTGCACAACAGAGACGGAATACACTTAAAGATAGTGATATCACAATCCGAAAACAATTCTAATTTATTGATTTAATTTTAATCATGACAATCCAAATTTATTATTTTTTACCCCTACAGTAGTTGCAATTGCATAAAACAAAACAATAAATGCAAATGCAAGCATTGAAAAAGCTACTAACAACCCCAAATATATTTTTTTAGTAATTTAATGAATCTAATATATTGTCTCCAGATGAATGTACATGTGTATATTCAGAAGGAACTAACTAGTGGCATCACCTCCACTTATTGTATCAGACTATCAGTATGCTACTATGTTCATAAAATAGAAAAACACATTTAGCGGATATTTTCCTCCAACAAAATTTGTCAGAAAAAATGTAATCCAAAAGAAAATTGAAACAGATGACCGACCTGTTCTGTTGTGAGCTCAGCGCGATCCATAGCAATGGAAGTCAACCTTCAAACTGGCCTCTAAATTGAGCGCCTTTAGATCTAAACCCGACAAAAAATGATCACAGAAAGGATGATTGGATTGGATTGGATCTATTTATTTTGACTGCAGGAACAGCAAAGGAAACAGATAATTGTTCGTGAGCCGTTGAAAATTGAAACCTTTTTTTTTCTATTTTTTTTCTATTTAGGAAAAATCGGAAGTCCTTATCGGATAGAAACTTCGAGTCAGGAACTTGTCAGGCGTTGGCGCTGGTGAATTGGTTGTGATTTTTGTGAAGGGATCGAGATGAGAACATGAGATGAGGAGAAATGGGGACAGACGAGACAAGGAGATGAGGAAATTGGGGACAGATCCAATCTGTATCTGACGGACCGGGTCAGATTGTATTTTTAGAAGAAAGAAGAGAAAATAGCACACACTACAGGCCGCTTGGCGCTTGCTATTTTGGGCTGCCAAGGAAGAAACAAATTATTAGATGATGGTTTCAATGGGTTAAGAGTTAAGACCCAAAATTAATATCTTCAGGAACCGTTCTTAGATTCCCTACATATTTTGTCAAGCGAAAGGTTCTTAGCAGGACCCTGCCTTGTGGGCCACTCTCCTTTCTCGTGATTTTTGTTCATCCTATCATGTTGTTCAAGCTCCTCCGAAAGCCATTTTATAGGTGGAAGCATGGCTGCATGAGAGCGCTGAAAGAGCAAGTTAAAACATGCTTTTTCAGGTGAATGCCATAGAACCTTGACATGATCCCTCTTCAGAACTTATCTCCTGCTAGAGCATTACCAGAAGGAATGATGGACCATACCAGTGTACCAGTGGTACCACTATTGACAAAAGACTGAGTTTACAAACTACAATAGTTGTTTTAATACTTTTGTTTAGTTGCTTTAATAAATTGACAGCATGTGTGCTGATTCATTGTGATGCATTGATGCTTATGGTTTGGTTTTGTCAACATATGTCTGGTAAAACTAGCACTAGTGTTTTCTCTTTTGGGTAGGATTTTGTGTTTTAGAGATATATGTGTTGCTGATGAGGTAATGTGTGTTGAAACTTTGCAACTGCAGATCCAATGGTAACAGTTGGTTTTGCCTAATTGCTAGTTAAGAATGCAGGTGTGTGTAACCGAGGCATATTGGATATCACTAGAGAATTTTTTGGCAATGGGTTTTTTATTTATCAGAGAAATAACGCGAGTTTGTAAACATTCTTAGATTATGGTAATCTGGCTTATACAGCCTTCATTTCAAAAAAAAAAAAAAAAATTGATGGTTGTCACTCGATCGATCGAGTCTCTTTTGAATGTTATTGAAAATATAATTCCTTATAAGAGTACGCTACAGTGCTTAAATTTTTTTATTGGAAATTGGGGTTTTTATACAGTTTGCATTGCCAGATAGGAGTCTTCACTAAATTGTACCGCAGATGAAAAGGTGGAGGGGCTTCTACTTTTACCTTTTATTCTTGTACCGATACTCATTCCCATCAGTGTAGAGTTTATCAGGAGACTTTGGATTTGTTTTCACAATCATAATCCTGGAGTAGAGGTAATTTTGTAATATTATACTGTCAGATAATGCTAGGTGTTGTCTGTGGGTTTTTCCCTTATAATATCCTGGAATAGTAGTTTCTTTCAGTGGCATCAATGTAATTCTCGGCATTCTATTTACCAGTATACATGGGTGAGTTCCAGCAATAAGCATCACAAACTTTATATTATACACTATGATAACCATAATACAACTGTACTGTAGTATCAGTTTTCATGCTACACCAGAGTAGAATAAAAGGATGGGGATATTTCTGCTTATTCAGTAAAACAACGTCTCAAATTCAATCAAATATTGTTTAATTGTGCCTAACTAAGACCCTACTTTATTCCCAATTCACTGAAACGCAGTCTTTTTGTGAGTATACTTCCTCGAAAGAGCAACATACACCACAAAATTGAGGACACTGATCCCAGCCCAAAGCAAGAAATAATAATCCAGATGCCCCATGTTCAGATCAGTTGGGAGCCACCCCCCACCACCACCCACCTTAGTAACAGATGCAACAAAAGTGACCAGGAAAGAATTCAAGTAATACCCAAGAGAAATTGCCAAAAATGAAAAAGCAGAACACACGCTTGTCATGCTCTGAGGAGCCTCCCCATAGAAGAACTCAAGTTGTGCAATCCCACAAAATACGTCAGACCAAGCAAGAATCAAGTACTGTGGCACCTGCCAGAGAATGCTCAAGCTTTTTTTGTCCTTATAACAGGACAAGCGCCAGGCCTCTAAGCAGGCAGCGGCAACCATGGAGAAGATAATTAGGAATCTACCAATGCCCATGCGCTGAAGCTGAGTAAGCCCAGATGGATTCTGGAAATGTCTTCGACAGATAGGGATGATGATCTTGTCCTGGATAACCACAAAGATCATCATGAAAATGACTTCGATTGAGTTGAGAGAGGCGGCCGGGATGGAGAGGGAGCCAACCATGGAGTTCATCAGGACGCCTTGTTGGAGGAAGGTGGTTGTTGTTTGGCACATGGAGGCTGAGTATAAGATGCATGTGAGCCAAATCGGGACCATGCGGAGGAGGATCTTGACCTCTTCGACCTGGGTAACGGTGCAAGAGAGCCAGGTTGTTGCAGGGACAGGGTCTGTCGAGTATGGCTCGGCCATTATCACAGCCTTGTCTAAGCAACTGCAATAGAAGGAGGGGGATTAGAGAACCATGGTCTTTTAGTTTGCTCATTTTTATTTATTCAATCCAATATATATTGATTCTTTTGTAATATGATATGGAGACCCTTTCTCAACATTTTATATAGTTTTTTTTTTTTTTTTACCTTTTTTGTTTGCCATGTAGGTCGACACTCCACATTACTGTACTGAAATGGTATGAACTGACTAGCATGGTAATGTAATTCAATTAAACTTATTCAGATAAACTTAATAGCGGATATTAACTATTCTTATTGCACGACTAATACCAAAAAATGTGGCTCTTTTCTAAAATAAAGCTATAAAACTGTTAACGACTTGGAAACTACCTGAACCCATCTGTATGTTCTAGCTTGTATTCCCTCTCCATTCCCAGCCCCATCTCTCCTTCATACAAGAGTGCACTATCCTTCGGCAACTCCAAATGCCTCTTCTTGAAAGCCACAATCAATACCCGCACAACACTTTTTAACGGGCTACCGGTTGGCATCTGGACCCGGTAAATAGGTGTGCCCACAAAAAACCCAACTGCAGCAACCACCAAGGAAGCCAAAGATATACCAAAGCCCAGGGCCCATGCAATGTTTTGTTGTATCCACACCACAACAGTGCCCGCAATGAAAACCCCAAGATTTACTGCCACAAAAAATAGACTAAAAAATGATTGCTTCATTTGGGCCTCATCTGGGTTTGCTTCGTCGTATTGATCTGCCCCAAAAGGCATCAAGGCAGACTTGACACCTCCAGTTCCAATGGCAATGAGATACAATGCGATGAAGAATACAGCATACTGGAATTCGGTTGCTGCAGGACATGACATGCCCGTGCACGTGGTGGGTTGGAGAGAGGGGATCATTGCTGATGCAGTTATTGTTAGCATTCCCTGTTCAGTGGTACAAAATTGAAGAGGTTACAGTGATATAGCATAAAATTGCAAGGGTTGTTACGGCAGTAATTAATTTATATAGTTAATAAACAAGTGCGAGCAGAATGATAGCTATTTTCTCGTACCAGTATTCTTGTGTGGTACAGTTACCAGTTTATCAAATAGAGATTTGACATGTACCAGTAGCATAGTTACAGCACACAAGTTGATTTAAGTAAACAAAAGGTGAATAGTTATGATCTTTTTACTCTATTTTTTTATTTTATTTTTTATTATATGATAGTTGTGATTTGACGTACGAGAAGATATAGGATAACAGAAATGAAGATGGTCTTGTATTTTCCCAAGTACGAGTCAGCCAAGAAGGCACCAAGCACCGGTGCCAGAAAAGTGGTACCATTCCATGTATCCACATTTGCAGCATTCGAGGCAGTACTCCCATGTAGAACGTTAGCGAGATATATCACCAAGTTCAGAGAAATACCGGCAAATGCTATACTCTCCAAGAATTCAAATCCTACATGAAGTCACAAAACAGGAGTTTATTAGGGGATTATTTTATTTTTTGAGTGATTTTGCGTTTTAACCTCGAAAACGGACAAAGTTGCAGGATACAATAGCTTGTGGTCAGGCACACTGGTTTGGTTTAGTACTAATGAACATAACTAAACACTCCATACACTGAAAATTTAATAAAAGAAAAGGAGAAAAAAAGGAAACTCCCACATATTGCACCCATTGTTATGTGCAGGGACAAAATAGTCACATAGTAAAATTATTGCAGGTGCTTTCAAGTTCAAAGGCTTCTGTTTTATCTGATATACATCAACTTTTCCTCCATTCTCGCTCCCTCGCACACTCTCTCTCTAGAGAGGCGGGGGAATGGTTCTCTTATATTAGAGGATATGTAAGGTTTAATAGTTGAAAGAGTTACATCTGTACACTATAATTTGCCTAAACAAACAGCATAAATAAAAGTTTATAACATCTTCAAAACTAGAGTTTGCTGTTGGGACCCTAAAAAAAATGCAAATATGGTCCTTACAGTTTAATCAAACTAAGTAACTTCTTAGCTTTCCTTAATTCTCTAACGGGCTTTGCATGAGTAGAAAGTTATTTGAATTTGCCAGGAATTCTATTTTTACACTTGCACCTCGAAATTTTTTATGTCAGGTCCTTCAAAAATTTACTGGGCTCTAAACCAGGATTCCTGTGGTAATGGTAACCTCAAACCATGGAAATTGAGTCCTTATATCTGGGTCATATAAAGGTGATATTTTATCAACATTTTCCTCAAAAAGTTGTATGTAATATTCTTGTTGCAAATAGTGAAATTCTAGAGCTCTACTTTCTTACTTGAGGTTTCTCTCTTTTCAGTGTGAAAGTGGCTTTCAATTGAAGCATAATGCCTATTTTTCTGTTACATATTCAATACAAAAGAGGGTCCCATAAACATACCTAAGATGATTGCTGGAGCTTTCCAGTCAAAAGGCTTTTTTCTTAAGCGCCAGCGAAGTGCGTTACCTTCCTCCACCGAGGTGTTATTATCATGGTAACTCCATGAAGGACTCTATGTTTTAAAAAAATTAAATAATAAGAAGTATTAAAAATTTAAAATTAATGGCCAACTCGAGAAAAACACAAAACATAAAAAGCCAAAAATCAATATGTTTGAAGAACAGTGTACAGACAATCTTTAGAAGGCTATAAGGATACTTTCACGGAAAGCGGTCTCTTATTCTGGCAAGCATGAACTGGGCAATTGAAATAATCATACAAGAAATGCAACAACCCCACTACAGAAGAAGTTAGATATAATGGTTTCTGTTTTGTTCAATTGAAAGAGGAATTTGTTAAAAGTGACCAAAACTGAGCCAAATGCTACCCCTGCTGATCCAAGGATAGAAAAGAGATCTATCACTATCAATATCATGGCATGGGTTTTAGGTATCTTTTTTCTTTATTTATTTGTTTAATTAAAAAATATGTTTTGCGAGAAGGAGGAGGAGGAGAAGGAGAAGGTCCGAATTGGTTTATAGAAAAGATATTTATTGTGTTTGAAATGAAAATAAAATAAAAGGGAGAAATGAGAAATTTAGAAGCTTGCAACGCAACCCCATCGAGTAGAGGCCTGTGATCTTCTTCTCTCTCCATGGCGCTCCCCTCCAGACTCCAGTATCTCTTGCCTTGCCTGTGTTCTAAGTTCTAATATTGTCTAACTCGAAAGGGGAATGGAAATTATTGTCTTGGCAATACTCAAAAAGAGTGGGGTCAGCCGGTCAGGTCAGATCCTGACTTTTCGTGTAAGGCCGGGGTAGGTGTTGACTAATAGTCGCTCTAACACCGTACGATTACCATTACGATCTGTGCGCACGGAAATTGATACAGACACGCACTGATTTTGATACGAAGTGCACGAATCTTGATGTAATCGGATGGTCACTACACCGATCGAACCAAAGTACGGACCTACTCCGAACACATTCCGGATTACCCAGCTGCAAATATATAATATTTATTTTAATAAAAGAAAAGAAAAGGAGGATGTAAATGTCTCCATCTTTTCATGTTTTTATCATATTTTATTTTATTTTATTTTAAAATGATATTCTAAGATGTGAAGGATTCAAATTATCAAATATCTTTATTATATTTTTATTTCTTAAATGTTAATAATTTAACGCTGTGTCTGTGTACTAATTAATTAATATTCAGCTAAGTTTCGCTTTCAAAGGGTACACCAGAGTAAAGTAGTAAACCAGTACACCCTACCCTACCTTGCTGTATAATAAATATAATAAATAAATTGATTGGTTGTCGTTTTCGAATAATGAGCACAATACAAAGAAAAATGAGCACAATACAAAGAGGAATTTAAAAGGAGATCAGAAACCCTCTATAATCTGAACTGAGCAATACTTGAGCCATACATTGGTATTTGGTACCAATACATTGTAACTGTTTTAACATGGAATAAACAAATTCATAGTATAATCTATTCCGCTCTAAGAAAATACTGTAAAAGTTTAACTTATAATTGTTGTATTAAAAAAATACTGTCATGTATATACTAACAAAAAGATAAAATTATTCTCCTTATAAAATAAGCAAATGCACTATCAAATTTACAGCAAGTACATAAATTATTTATACAATTTAACAACAAAGTAGTTTCTTTTTTTTGCAAATTCACTTAGCAGTAAATTAATTTCACTACGGATAAAATTAATTTATTATTAATTTACAACAAATACCATTAGTTAACTAACTTAATTCTCAATGAAATTGATTAATCAAATGAATTAAGTTAACATGAGAGTTAACATGTAATATAATTGCCATTTTTCTTCTTCATCTCGGTCATTAAAAAAGCTAGATTTCAAGTGACAGACTTGGAAAATTAGAGAAATGTGGCGATCTCTTGAGTCCGTTAGTCAATTTTTGTCATCATCTGCTGCAAATTTATTAAGAAAATTCTTTCTTTTTTTCTTTTTTTTTGAAAAACTGATAGAAGCTATCAGTAATTACAGTAATTTTAAAAAAATTAAAAAAAACAACCTCATATCAAAACAATCTAAAACAGCAGCCTCTCATCAACAATGCTTTAGCCATAAAACCGCTTCTCTCCAAGCAGATTCCGCAACCGATTTAGAATTCAGCATGCTTCTTTCAAAAAATTTGTTGTTTCGTTATTTCCACAGCATTCATACTGTTGAGAAGAAATAAGCACCCCATGTCTTCCTAGATATTCTCCTGTTACAATTATGCCAAGACCGGTACACAGTGTTTTGTACCGATGATCCCCTATGCAGTATATCATATCCAACTAACCTGCTTAACCTTCTCCAAACTTCATTCGCATATATGCATTCAAAGAACAGATGCATTGCAGTCTCCAAAGAATAACATCGACATATCTCGCATCTTAATTCACATTGAAAACCCCTAATAGCCAATACCTCATGTGTAAGGATTTTACCCTTTAAAAATAGCAACACAAAAACCTTGATAGAAGGAGGGTTTTTTAGTTGCCGAGTATAATAAAATATCCAACTTGTTTTACCTCCATTACTTACCACTTCATAGAAGGATTGAGCCGAGTACTCATAATTTGCACTCCATCTCCACATCAGGTGATCCGAACCTGACCCCAAAAGAGGTGTGTTGTGAGGGAGGCCATTGCTTGTAGCTTGTTGTAAAGACCAGTTTCGATTAGAAGTCAAAGGAGCAAATAAGAGGAATACATAACTGGATACATCTATGAATCAAATCAGTACGAAATATTGCTGCCTCTAGCCACACTCCATGTAGTGCTCCAATCAAACAAAGGCCTTAGTTTGACTAACTGATTCTAAAAAAAGGAACCGTTAATCATCCAAATTCGGTGTGGTTGTTGTTCCCCATTCACTGACCTTATTGCCTTGGCAGTTAGAGCCCATAGCGAGTTAGGAACTCAGTACAACCGCCACCACCAACGAAAGCAGAAGAGACCAATTTCTAATTTGTAAATTAGCCCCTCCCATTCCACCATTCTTTTTAGGAAGGCATACCTCATACCAATTAAGCAGTGAGATACCTTTTCTAATTTTCAAATGTTCCCATAAAAACCATCTACGAATTTTATCAATTATGTTTAGTACCCATTTTGACAACAAAAATGCAGACATGAAATAAATCAGTATCGAGCTTAAAATGGAATCCATTAGAACGAGTCTACCTCCTCTCGAGATAAATCTACCTTTCCAGCCTTCTAGCCGTGACTCCACCTTTTCAATCAGAGGGAGAAAAAGTGCCTTATTCAGCTGTGAAATAGTGAGTGACAAACCCAAATACACAATCGGTAAGTCAGTTTGAGAGCATCCAAGAATTGCTGAAATAATCGGCAATTGAGTTGGGCATATATTTAGGGGAATCCATGAGCTCTTGTCATAATTGATTTCTAACCCGGAGACAGCCGCAAAGAGTCTCAAAATAATCTTAAGAGACACTAGAGTGGTGTAATATGTGTTTGCAATGAACACAGTGTCATCCGCGTATTGATGAATAATTATGCCCTTCTTCATTTTTTTCAAAATTCTAGACTGTACCGAAGAATTAAATACCTCAAACATCCGCTGTAGCACATCCACTGCTATATCAAATAACATGGGTGATAACGGATCTCCTTGTCTCAATCCTTTCTCATGCAAGAAAAAAATCTGACTCACCCATTTTGAAGGAGACGAAGCTGTTCAATCCACCTCACCTATTTTGAAGGAAATCCCCTTGAGAGCATGATTTTCAACAAATATTTCCAATTCACCGAATCGAAAGCTTTAGCAAAATCAATTTTAATAAAGCAAGCTGGTTTTTCACAAGTAGAGATATGATGTAAGATTTCACGAGTTGCGTTAAAATTTTCAGTTATTTGACGGCCTCTAACAAAGGCTGGCTAGTAGAGATCAATTATGGCAAAACACTCGCCAGCCGAGTGGATAATAATTTAGAGGTTAACTTTGGCACAACATTCATGACACTGATAGGTCTATATGTTAGTTTGTAATAATCTAGCAGTCAATAATACGATAATTTATCATAAAGCTTTGTTCATGAATTGGATGATTAATATCATTTTGTTGCCTTGAGTATTATTGAATTTATGGATCATTTCGAGTTCATGACTGAAATTGTGAAACTCCATAATATAGATGATATATACTCTTAATCTTAAAAGGTCACTAACCAAGGTAATTAGCAGGAACACTGATTACCGCTATAAGGTTAGTATGTGGATTAAAAGATGGTTAAGTTTTACAAACCATTTGACACGAGATGTCATTTTAATCACATAGATACATGTTCTAGGAACATGGTATTTGACAGACCCCGAATGAAAACATTAAATAGAATTGTGTTCGTGTCATTTATGTTTTTCATTCAGTGTCAAAGTTCTAAAGTATGAGGTATTTATCGTTCCCACTAAGAAATATATATGTGTGATTGCTATCTAACACTGTCCGTAAAAAGCAGTCATAACGGTAACTTTTTGATATATATAGCTTAGCTGAGGAAGTGATAGTCTACCAAAAGTACTACTTGTCCCTCGTATCTCTATACGAGTTATAGCATCACTGGGCCCCTTGATAGAGTAAGATTATCAGCGCGCGGTATGATTACAAGAGTAATCATATTTGATAATCTGCTCAAGATCAAGAAAAGATTCAGTTAGCAAGGATGACACACATCTACCTTGAAACTGATCTGATAGCTATGAGACAGAAGAACAGACACAAGTAAATTGTTTACTGGATCGTGATATTGTACAGTACAGCATCATCTGTGTAATTGGATGGTCATGATGTGTTGCCAGACGCCACCCATGACTAACAGAAGTTAAAACAGTTTTAACTCTGTTTACCAACATAACACAGATCCTATTGGGTCACACCATATAGGAGTTAATCGGAGAATCTTATTTTGATTGATTATAAATTGGTTATGATCAATGATAAGATGGTTATAATTAATTATACGTGTTATAATTAAATTATAAATGTTATGTAAAAATAACAAGCAAAAACATTGGTTAATTTATAAACGTGTTTGACACGTTGTATAAAAGTTAACCGGTTAATTTATAAATGTGCAGGACACATTGTATAAATTGCCGAAACAACAACCGCAAGAAAAATATATATAATTATTCAGAATAATTATACGAATATTATTTGTGTTCGGGCCGAGGGCATTCGGATCTTTTCAGATTCGAGCTTATCCGCATGACACGTCATTGATTCTATCCAGATGACATGTCATCGATACCGAAACAAATAACCGAAAGAAAAATATATATATAATTGTTCAGAATAATTATACGAATATTATTTGTGTTCGGGCCGAGGGCATTCGGGTCTTTTCAGATTCGTGCTTATCCGCATGACATGTCATCGATCCTATCCAGATGACACGTCATCGATCTTATCCACATGACATGTCATCCTTATCCATTCAATGGCATATCCTGTAAATAGGCTGAACTTGGAGGGCATTTTGGTCCTTTGGCAACCGACCCTAAACCCTATAAATAGGGGTGGAGGGGTAGAGAGAAATTCACCAATTCACACATACCGTTTCGTGCAGAATCGGATCGGTATTTTCTCTATTTCTCGGTTTCTCTCCCAAATAGTGTTTCGGTTGAGAAAAGAAAGTTATACGTAGTTAACGTATAATCTTGCGGGTTGTTGTGGAGAATATTTACGGGATCGATGAATAGTGTTTTACCGAATTTCGCGGTATGTCAGTTTTGCATATTGATGAAACTGAGCAACCGAAAATTCGTGTTTACGGGTTTTCGTCTTTTCCCCGTGAATAGTGTTTTTGCAGAATTCCGCGGTTTACGGTACTTCTGGCAGAAGAAATAAACCGCTCTCCGGTTATTCCTGGTGGACAACCGATAGAGGCATCAGACGTCTGATGCTCCGTTTCGAGTCGATTCCTTCCCTGGTGAGGCTCTACTCGCTCGGTCTGCATTCCAACTGTGATTTGGAAACAAGGTATAAATATGTTATATTAATCTATTTAATTTGTAAGTAGATTAAAGTTTTAGAAATCAATCATGGAGTAGATCTGTAAAAGGATTAAATTGGGTTTTGATGCCAAAGGAATACTGAAGGTGGACCGCCTTGGAAAGTTTCCTGACATACCCCGTTTAATCCTGAGCTTAAGTTGGCTGTAGAAATTTTTGTTCTACGGTCATTCCGCACCTTAAGCTTAAACGGGTTTTGGTTACCGCGAAACCCCAAAAGTGGTATCCGAAAACCCTACAGTGGTATCAGAGCACAAGGCTCTCCCGCTGATTGATTTTCTAAAAGTTATAACTTATGCAAATTAGGTGCATATACCGTATATCAGTTTAATTCTTACATTTGCAGCTTAAGTCCAAAACCGATTAGAAATGAGATTTTCTTGGATCGGTTCTACCGACTAAGAAAGTTAAATTAGATTTAAGCTTTCTTTATGCTTTCTTATGAAATGTAAACTTTTACATTTCTTGGATCGGTTTTCCGACCGAGAAAGATAAAATAGGATTTTATGCTTTCTTTATGTTTTCGTTTTCAAAACTTTCAACTTCGGATAAGTAAAGTTCATCGAAGAATGTGATGAAGCAATAAAGTACCTGAGTAAGAGCTGTCATTTCCACACAAGAAAGAGATGGTTCTGTCTAGGAAAGATTGAGTCTTAGCGGTCCTTGTGACCCCGATCTTTCCTGGGAGCCCCTTTCACGTGTCCTAATGGCTGGCCCAAAAGGAACTTTGTCACATTACCAAATTGCTTTATGGACCGAAAAGAATATCTGATTTTAAAACATATAAATTGTTTATGTGCTTTAAATGGTATAAATAAGAACTGAGCATAGCTGCAAAACAAAGAATTGGTAACTGATATATTATATACCCGACTTGGTCCTGTATATAAGTAAATTAGATTTACAGCTTAGAGTAAATTAGATTTACTGCTTTAAAATGAAAATGGGTAAAACTAGATTTACCATCTTTCCAGGGAACCGTGAAAGAAAATTTTCTTTGAAGAAAAATATGAATGTGAGATCACATTTGACATTGTTTCTTTCTGACTTCCTTTCCACGACTGCTTACTGAAGCATATGAAAGAGGTCTTTTAGGAAAATGTAAATGAGATCGTATTCACTATTCTTTCTGTCTGACTTCCTTTCCACGACTGCTTACTGAAGCATATGAAAGAGGTCTTTGAGGAAGATAGGAAGTGGATCACAATCGGTATTTTTTCTGACAAGCAACTTTCACGTGTCCGTAACGCTGACCAAGGTCAACATTACGAACTGAAAGAAATATACGTGACTCGGTCACATATATAGGTAAATTAGATTTACTGCTATCATATAAAAACGTATAGATTAGATCTATCATTTTTATAAGAAACCATAAAAACTACCTCTACAAGATAGACGGTAGCTAAAGTTAGTTACAAGAACTGACTGCTTAATCAAGTCAAAGCATATGGAAAAGGTACTGCTAAGAATAGAAAGTAATGGGGATCATATTCAGTATTCTTTCTAGACTTCCTTTCCACGACTGCTTAATGAAGCATATGAAAGAGGTCTCTTTAAATACGAATAGAATCACATTAGTCGTTCTTTCTGGCGAAATGGTATTGCTAAGGATAGAAAGTAATGGGGATCACATTCGGTATTCTTTCTAGACTTCCTTTCCACGACTGCTTAATGAAGCATATGAAAGAGGTCTCTTTAGATATGAATAAAATCACATTAGTCGTTCTTTCTGGCAAACCTCCTTTTAAATATTGCTGGCACTGTTAAGCATAAACACCAACCCATTAAATATTAAGTAGTATGCCCTTCCCACTCTATCCTCCTCAAACTATTGTTCATTGGTTGATGATTAACCTGCTCAGTGGGCATCGCCTTTTACCTTTGGTGGTCGAGGGTTATGTGAGACATAACAAAACAAAATAGAGTGAGGTTACTTACCGATGATTTCTAAAAGAGTTTTAGGCTCGGGGCAAAGTCTTCGTTAAATACACGTGATGTTTTAACGAAACTAAGAATCACAAAGAGATGTGATTAGCATGTTTGCTTACCTAAGATAACTGATAGCCATGATATGCATACACTGCCTTGGTTATTGGTGAAAACATGGATCTTGGTCCTACTGCAAACGGGAATAGAACAAATTTGCAGTGGGAGTTTTATTCATTGAATAAAACATTACATGAACAAAGCTAAAATCTTTACTTTAAACGTTGTAGAAATATGGCTAAAGAAACGTCTTTTTCTTTACGCTCCTTACTCGAAAAAGTAGACATGCGTGAGAAAAGGGAATATATCCTAAATACACCGGTCCCTGCTGAAATAGTAGAGAGCAGCTCTGTCAGTACTCACACGCTTCGTATGACAAGCGATGATGAGAAACTGGAGAAGCTTAACTGTCCGTGGAGCCACGAGTTGGCCACGGAAGTTATCCTGAACTCATTTCCTCCCAGCTATTCGGAGTTCATTGTGAACTCCCATAAGCAAGAGTTGGATAAGAGCTTGCAGGAGCTCCAAGGGATGCTGAGGATCACTGATAAAGACATTGAGAATAGCTCTCATGTCCTCATGATCCAAGAAGGTGGGAGGAAGATCAAGAAAGCAAAAGGGAAAAACGGCGATTAAGTACAAAGGCAAAGGGAAGTTGGTTCCAGGAACGAACTCTCCCAAGATAAATGTTTCTGCTAACTCTGACTGCTATTTTAGCAATAGCAAATGTCACTGGAAGAGAAACTGCCCGGAGTGTCTTGGAGATATGAATTTTGAGAATGTCTCAAAAGTCTCAGTCTCAAGTATTTATGTTATTGAAATTAATGTTGCGACCTCTGTTAATGATTGGGTACTGGCTACTGGATCATGTGCTCATATTTGCACGAATATGCACGCACTAAGAGGAAGTTACGCAATAAGGAAGTACAACTCCGAGTTGGAAACGGAGCACAAGTTGCAGCCGTTACAGTCGGTAGGATAGAATTGTACTTGCTTAGCGGGTTTATTCTGGAACTAGAAAATGTCTATTTTGTTCCTACCATTTCTAGAAATATCATATCAATCTCGTGTTTAGAGATGAATGGTTTCTCGTTTGTTATAAAAGGACAATAGATGTTCTATTTATAAAAATGAGACATATTATGGACCATCTTACTTGTTAAATGGTCTTTATATGCTAGAAATGGAAAACCCCGTGTTTAACATCAATAACAAAAGACTCAAAACGTTTCATGAAAGTATTGACTTACATGAGACATAAGTCTGAATTCTTTGACGAGTTCAAGGAATTTAAGACTAAAGTAGAAAATCAACTGAACAAAAGTATTAAGGCATTACGGTAGGACCGTGGAGGCGAATACTTGAGTTATGGTTTTCAAAATGTACTTAAAGGAATGTGAGATAGTCTCATAACTTACACCTCTAGGAACACTGCAATGTTACAGTGTTGCCAAGAAAATGAAACAAACCATGCTGGACATGATTCGTTCCATGATGAGTGACGCCACCCTTCCAAAATCATTTTGGGGACACGCACTAGATACTGCCGCACTAACTATAAATATGGTTCCATCCAAGTCAGTTGAAAAGACTCCATACGAGTTATGGTTTGGGAAATCCCAAATATGTCTTATCTTAAAAATGGGGTTGCGAAGTATTTGACAAACGCCTGACGTCTGACAAACTTGATCCCAAATCTGACAAGTGCTTTTTCGTAGAGTATCCTAAGGAAACGAAAGGATATTACTTCTATTACCAGTCCGAGAACAAATTAGTTGTTGCTCGTCATGGTATACTTTTGGAGAACGAGTTTCTCGCAAAAGGAAGTAGTGGGAGTAATGTAATACTTGAAAAAATTCAAGATACATCACACAATACAATATCTGAACTAGATCAGATTAACCCACCTCTTGATTTTTGGCTGATGAGCATCTGGAAGTACCAAGTCCACAAGTAGCTGTGGATAAGGTTCTAGTCTCGAGCTCAAGTGCTTCAACGCAAGTTGAAGTAGAACTGGATCCGCAGACAGTTGTGGATCAAGTTCGACAGCCTGAAGAACAAGTGCTACGTAGGTCAATAAGAACAGTCCATGCACCCGAGAGGTACTTGGGACTGCACGAGATCTCAGTTTTTGAAACTGAAGATCCTCTGACCTATGCGGAAGCAATGGATAGGCCTAACTCTGATAAATAGCTGGAGGCCATGAGATCCGAAATACAGTCCATGTATGACAACACGGTTTGGAACCTAGTTGTACCACTTGATGGGTGAAGCCCATAGCTAACAAGTGGGTTTTCAAAGGAAAACAGACATGGATGACAATATGACTATTTACAAAGCACGGCTAGTAGCGAAAAGGTTTCAAACAAATTCTGAGAATTGATGAAACTTTTTCCACCCGTGGCTATGTTTAAGTCAATTCGGATATTCCTAGCAATTGCTGCATTTCATGATGATGAAATATGGCAAATGGATGTCAAAACCGCCTTCTTAAATGGAAATTTAAGAAGAGGATGTGTACATGACACAGCCTACGGGTTTTGAAGATCCAGAGAATGCTGGGAAGGTATGCAAGCTTCTTGAATCCATTTATGGATTGAAGCATGCATCACGGAGTTGGAATCTTCGATTTGGCGAAGAAGTCAAAAGCTTGACTTCATCAAATGCGAAGAAGAATCTTATGTGTAAAGAAAAACTAGTGGGAGTGTCATCGCCTTTCTTAATCTTATATGTAGATAACATACTCTTAATAGGAAACGATATTCCTCTATTGCAATTAGCCAAGTCTTCATTAAAGAAAAGTTTTCTCGATGAAGGACTTGGGCGAGGATGTCTATATACTAGGCATAAAGATCTACCGAGGTAGATCAAAGAGACTTATAGGATTAAGTCAAAGCACGTACATTGACAAAGTGCTGAATCGGTTCAGCATGCAGGATTCTAAGAGAGAATTCCTGCCAATGAATCATGGTGCACAGCTTAGCAAGACTCAGTGTCTTTCGACAACTGATGAGCAAAGCACTATGAGTAGAGTACCATACGCTTCGGCTATTGGCTCTATCATAAACACCATGTTGTGCACTCACCCTGATGTCTCGTACGCTTTGAGTGTGACGAGTAGATATCAGGCTAATCCAGGCATAAAGCACTGGAATGCAGTAAAGAATGTCCTTAAGTTCTTGAGAAGAACTAAGGATATGTTTCTCGTCTACAACGTTATCACCTAATACGAAAGATCATAAACATCATAAGATGTTTATAATTAATTATAAAAGATATAATTAATATAAAGGTGATGTAAAGATAAGTAGAATTGACACAGTCAGCAACACAGCTGATCCACTCACAAAATCTCTTCCTCAAGCCAAGCACTAGATGCTTAATGCTTCTATGAGTTTGGAACACATAGAAGATTGGCTGTGAGATTTTCTCAGGATCTGCGAGATCTTAGAGAATATAGAGTTTTGTATATAAGTAGGGTCTACGATGATTGACTCCTAGCTTAAGTGGGAGATTGTTAGTTTGTAATAATCTAGCAGTCAATAATACGATAATTTATCATAAAGCTTTGTTCATGAATTGGATGATTAATATCATTTTGTTGCCTTGAGTATTATTGAATTTATGGATCATTTCGAGTTCATGACTGAAATTGTGAAACTCCATAATATAGATGATATATACTCTTAATCTTAAAAGGTCACTAACCAAGGTAATTAGCAGGAACACTGATTACCGCTATAAGGTTAGTATGTGGATTAAAAGATGGTTAAGTTTTACAAACCATTTGACACGAGATGTCATTTTAATCACATAGATACATGTTCTAGGAACATGGTATTTGACAGACCCCGAATGAAAACATTAAATAGAATTGTGTTCGTGTCATTTATGTTTTTCATTCAGTGTCAAAGTTCTAAAGTATGAGGTATTTATCGTTCCCACTAAGAAATATATATGTGTGATTGCTATCTAACACTGTCCGTAAAAAGCAGTCATAACGGTAACTTTTTGATATATATAGCTTAGCTGAGGAAGTGATAGTCTACCAAAAGTACTACTTGTCCCTCGTATCTCTATACGAGTTATAGCATCACTGGGCCCCTTGATAGAGTAAGATTATCAGCGCGCGGTATGATTACAAGAGTAATCATATTTGATAATCTGCTCAAGATCAAGAAAAGATTCAGTTAGCAAGGATGACACACATCTACCTTGAAACTGATCTGATAGCTATGAGACAGAAGAACAGACACAAGTAAATTGTTTACTGGATCGTGATATTGTACAGTACAGCATCATCTGTGTAATTGGATGGTCATGATGTGTTGCCAGACGCCACCCATGACTAACAGAAGTTAAAACAGTTTTAACTCTGTTTACCAACATAACACAGATCCTATTGGGTCACACCATATAGGAGTTAATCGGAGAATCTTATTTTGATTGATTATAAATTGGTTATGATCAATGATAAGATGGTTATAATTAATTATACGTGTTATAATTAAATTATAAATGTTATGTAAAAATAACAAGCAAAAACATTGGTTAATTTATAAACGTGTTTGACACGTTGTATAAAAGTTAACCGGTTAATTTATAAATGTGCAGGACACATTGTATAAATTGCCGAAACAACAACCGCAAGAAAAATATATATAATTATTCAGAATAATTATACGAATATTATTTGTGTTCGGGCCGAGGGCATTCGGATCTTTTCAGATTCGAGCTTATCCGCATGACACGTCATTGATTCTATCCAGATGACATGTCATCGATACCGAAACAAATAACCGAAAGAAAAATATATATATAATTGTTCAGAATAATTATACGAATATTATTTGTGTTCGGGCCGAGGGCATTCGGGTCTTTTCAGATTCGTGCTTATCCGCATGACATGTCATCGATCCTATCCAGATGACACGTCATCGATCTTATCCACATGACATGTCATCCTTATCCATTCAATGGCATATCCTGTAAATAGGCTGAACTTGGAGGGCATTTTGGTCCTTTGGCAACCGACCCTAAACCCTATAAATAGGGGTGGAGGGGTAGAGAGAAATTCACCAATTCACACATACCGTTTCGTGCAGAATCGGATCGGTATTTTCTCTATTTCTCGGTTTCTCTCCCAAATAGTGTTTCGGTTGAGAAAAGAAAGTTATACGTAGTTAACGTATAATCTTGCGGGTTGTTGTGGAGAATATTTACGGGATCGATGAATAGTGTTTTACCGAATTTCGCGGTATGTCAGTTTTGCATATTGATGAAACTGAGCAACCGAAAATTCGTGTTTACGGGTTTTCGTCTTTTCCCCGTGAATAGTGTTTTTGCAGAATTCCGCGGTTTACGGTACTTCTGGCAGAAGAAATAAACCGCTCTCCGGTTATTCCTGGTGGACAACCGATAGAGGCATCAGACGTCTGATGCTCCGTTTCGAGTCGATTCCTTCCCTGGTGAGGCTCTACTCGCTCGGTCTGCATTCCAACTGTGATTTGGAAACAAGGTATAAATATGTTATATTAATCTATTTAATTTGTAAGTAGATTAAAGTTTTAGAAATCAATCATGGAGTAGATCTGTAAAAGGATTAAATTGGGTTTTGATGCCAAAGGAATACTGAAGGTGGACCGCCTTGGAAAGTTTCCTGACATACCCCGTTTAATCCTGAGCTTAAGTTGGCTGTAGAAATTTTTGTTCTACGGTCATTCCGCACCTTAAGCTTAAACGGGTTTTGGTTACCGCGAAACCCCAAAAGTGGTATCCGAAAACCCTACACTATAATCCCCAACCTTCTCGGGTATGTCCTTTTTAGGAATCATGATAATATTTGCTTGGTTGAGGCTAGTTAAATCAATTGAATGATCATAGAAACCTTGCAAAATATTAATCACTTCCTCCTTCACATTCGGACATTGTATATGAAGAAACTAATTCGGAACCCCATCAGACCCCGATGCCTTATTTATTGCTAAATGTCTAACTGCCACCTCAATCTCACACACTGTGAAAGGGTCTTGCAAAAAATTTAGGTTCGAGTTTGAAGGATACAACCTGGCTGAATTAAAAGGAATGACATAGTTCTCAACTCCCAGTAAGCTTTCCATTTAAGATCTAAAAACATCTCTGATCCTCACATCATTTGTAAGTAACTGATCTTGGTGTATTATAGAAGTTAATTACCTAATTTCTCCTGTGACACGAAGAAGCCACCGCATGAAAATAACGAGTGTTCTTATCCCTCACCTACAGCCACTTACATCGAGATCTTTGATGCCAACGAGTCTCAATAATGCATGCTAAGTAATATGCCCTTTCTCTGATCATTATTCTGAATTTCCTTTCATACCCCTCTAAACACCTGTGTTCTTCAATTCGGTCAAAAAACATCAAGATTTGCTTGCAATTAAGGAGCTGCCTCTCTACTTCCCCAAAATTTTGACAGTGCCACTCTCGTAGCCGGCCATGCATTAATTCAGTTTTGGTCTTGAATTTTTGCAAGTCTGACCCATTTACCCTTATCTCCCATGTAGCTTAAATTATGGCAGCAGCTTGATTAGTCTTGTGGGTGCATTGATCGTGGGACAATTAATGACAATCATCATGAAGTAAACATGGAGAAGTGGGAGAGAAGGGGAAGGGAGGGAAAAAGTGGGGTGCACAGAGATATTTTGTTCTAAATTTTGAAAAATAATGGCATTATATAAAATTTCCCATAATTTATACTCATCTCTCTCTCTCTCTTTTTTTAGAAATAACTGACAATGGATTTCAATTATAATTATACCTCCTCTCTCTCTCTCTCTTTTTAAATAAATATATCCTTTTCTCTCTCTATTGGTGTTGATTTGTTTTTAATTAATGGAGAAAGGACAGCTTTAATTATTGCATCATTTCTTTTTTCCTTTGAGAGAGAAGCCTTTGGGCGACACTTAACTCAAATAGCAGGCCTACGGGCTATAGTAAAGCAAAAAAAAAAAATCAAATAGCGAGTATGTAATACATACCAGTATCCAGTGAATTCAAGTAAAAGTAAATCCTGCATTAACTAGTATGTACGGTGTTGTAAATAACGGTATGCGTTTATTAGACAGATATGATATCACCAAGTGATTAATTAGGAATAATCGATCGATTAGTCGAGAAAATTCATAGCAATTTGTTTGCCACTAACGACTAATCAGCCAATTCGGTCTAAAGTCTAAACGGTCATTTTTTACAACACCGAATATGCATTGAATATCAGTATCAAGTGAATCTCACTAAAAGCAAATCCTCGTACAATGCATTACATGAGACAATGCATTTCAAATTTCCTAATCAATTAAATTGAAACAGATGGAGAAGTATGGATTTTTAATTAACTCTACTTGAGTATTTAAAATTATAATAATTATTTCAATACCCGCGCTACAATACATCAATACCCACACTGTACCCATGCTAAGGTACCCGCACTTAGAGAAATAATGCATTATGGTCTCCACTAATTATATTGTGTCTACTAATTATTATTCTAAAAAATATTAGTCTCAACTAATTATTATTCTAAAATTCTAGCAACACAATTTTTCTATGGTCACCACTAATTATATAGTTTCTCTTTTATAGTCTCCACACTCGTTTTCGCATCACCATTTCTCTAACAAAAATAGTTGACTTTATAGGAATAAATACTTCAGTGCATAGATATAAATACTTTCAGTACTTAGAATTAATACTTTCAGTGTCATATGTAAAAAAAACACTTAGATATTTATACCTTTGTAGTTATAAATACTTAGAAAATAAGATATTAACACTTAAAAAAAATATTAATACCTTGATGCATAAGTTGTTATGATATTAATACTTCGAGTTCTCTAATCATCCTCGCGTCAGCTTTCCTCAAACGAAAATAGTTCTCATACGTATAAATACTTCAGTGTATAAGTATAAATACTTTCAATACTTAGATATTAATACTTTCAGTATCATATGTAAAAGATACTTGTAAATATAGGTATAAATACTTGTACGACGATGTATAAATACTTGCGCGATGACAAGTCTGAAAGTAGATCATCATGGATCTCATTTGAAAGAAAAATTAAAATTATGGAGATTTTGCAGTTCCTACAGGAAGTTATCTTTTTCATTTAATTTTCAGTGATCCCCCGTGGGTACAGTGTGGGTACAGTGCGGGTACAGTACTGCAGGTACTATTATCTTCACGCTACAGTACTCGCACAATAAATAATTATTCACCTCATAGCTATAAATATTTTCGTACTTAGGTATAAATACTTCTGTGCATTGGTATTAATACTTTAGGAAAAATTCGAATTGTGAAGTTTTTGCGATCCCCACAAAAAATTATCTTTCAACATTTAATTTTCAGTGGTCCCTGCAGATACAGTGCGGGTACTGTAGTGCAGGTACTTCTATTAACCTCCTTTAAATTAACCTAAAAAAATTCTGGTTGAGGATCTCTTCTATCTTCAAACTGATGTTTTGGTACAAGCCAAGAGTTGCTTTGGGCTGACCGACCTGATATTCGAGCCCAGTTTGTCGTGTCCTCTAATCAAGCAATGTGTCCCCTCAGTTTCCTCCTTATTCTCAGTTAGGCCCTGTTCGGCAGTAATCTCGAAAGTTAATGTTTACGTGGGAAAAAAAAATTCACTCAGACTGAATTTTTTTTTCCCACGTGAACAGTAAAATCCAGTTCAAAATTTTCAATTCCTATTCCTTATTGGGCTGCTGAACAGGTCCTTAATGAAATCAAAATTGGTAGTTAGCAATTTTCTTCATTTTTTGGGAACCTTGTTGTAGACTTCTATTCAATCATATTGCTAATTTAAATTAATATCTCCATTTAAAAGAAATGGGCAGATTTGTCCAAAAATGAATATCTCCATTTAAATGAATATTCAATCATATTGGGCTTCTGACTATAATTGGTATCCAACGTGGACTCCCAAATCTCAAATTGGTAAGTGGACCACATGAAAGGCCTTATAAAGCCCACGATGTTGATCCGTTGATCTAATTCGGTCTTAGCCCATGTATCTTAACTATCAACTGGTATCAACACTCAAAACAAAACCCTAGAAACAAAAAAACTTGGAAAAGAAGAAGAAACGGAGATAAGCGGAGCAAAGAGAGGATGCAACGATGGAGCGCCAGTCTCGGCCGCCGTTTCTTTTCCTCTTCCCGTTTGGCTCTCGATGCGTCGCACGTTGGACACGTCTACTCGGGGGCATTTCCCGTGATTTCTCCCAAAATACTGCCCGGTTCGACTCGTTGTTTCATGTCCAATCGACAGCTCCAGCTCCAGCTCCCGTGTGCAGGCTTTTCCCGTCCATCTCATTGTTTCATTAACGTAAATATTATATTTTCCTGAAATTGAATGGAACTTGGTATTTGGGAATCGATTAGATCAACTTTTAATTATTACTTATTGAAATTGGAATCAGTGGATGCAAGTGAGGGACTATGCAGGGAAGTCCAAAGACAGATCCAGGGCTCCTCTTACCCCCACTACATCTAAAGTCAAGAAATACAAACTCAAGGCTCCCTCGTAGGTTTGATTTTTTTATTTTTTTTATTATTCCAATTGTTATTCAGTGCAGTGCAGTGCAGTCATTATGTACATTTCATTTCATTTTTTGGTTGGGTATTAGGTCCTTCAAGTTCAGATTTAGGACAATGAAAGATGGCCAGATCAGGCGTTGGAGGGCTGGAAAGCGTCACAATGCTCACTTAAAGGTGCGTAACTTTTAATTTACAACTATGCTTGTTGCATTGGCTATGGAATAAGGGAATTAGGCGCTCTTTTGGAATTTGGTTGGACAGGTTTTGCTTAGTTATGTTGTTGAATTTAGTCTTTATAAAACTATCTCACTCATGATCATCTCCCACTGTAGAACCAAATGCATGGTATTTTTGTAGCAGCTTATTTGATTTTAATAACTTATTTGACATAGTCAGGTTCTGAAATATTAAACCATTTAAGATTTGCTAAAATAAGCTATGTAGACATGAGCTGTGCAAGCAGATTATAAGATATTGGATCAACTATGCGATCAATCAGGATTTCTCATGTCAAGCCTCTAAATGGTTCACATTGGTATTGCATCACTATTACCAATTAGAACCAAGATGAAAAAGAAATAAACATCAATCATGCACCTTGTGGAGGTTGATTCGTTCTGATAAGACCCAGTTTAGTCTATAGGATTTTATTTTCTGACAACTAGGAATTAAACCTGAATTAAAGCACTTTAAAAAAGGAATAAAAAACAAAAAAACAAAAGTCCAGGTAAATGTGGCAAGCAGAGTGCTCAAATGTTTATGTACTACACTGTTTGGATCTTACCTCTTCAAAGTTCAAAGTTGAAAGACCCACCAAGGAACATTACTAAGCAGATTTGAATTTTCTTTTCATTATCATTTTTTGTGGTGTGCTTGTTTTGACTATAATTGCATTTGTTTGATTGAAATTATATTGTTATAAATAAATCTACAGTCAAAGTCGGCAAAGAGAAGGCTCCGCCGGCCAGCAATTGTTCATGCAGCTTATGCCAAGGTTATAAAAAAGCTCAACTTCTGTTCATGAAATGGTATGTCATATGTCAGTGAAGTGTACTGAAAACAAATTTATCTAGTTGCATCTGTGAATGCAAAAAACATGCTTTTTGTAGGATTTTTTATCTTCAGTTCTTTGTTTTTCCTTTCTTTTATGTACTAATTCCAGTGTTCATGAATTCAAATACAAATACACTGTGGGAACTGCATAAAAGTTATAATTATGGATATGCCATATTTTTGGCTCATTCATTGAACAGTGGAATTATTTTATGAGTTTGACAGTTTTTTCCAAAATCTGCCAAAATAATTTGTATGTGTTGTTGACATTAGATGGCCCTTTTTTTTTTTATCAAACTTCATGCAATTCATGTGTAGCTTAATAAGCATAAAGGGTCCTTAAATTTTGATTATTGAAAGTTCAACTCTGTTTGAATTTTGATAAATGGTAAAAGGTGCAATAAATCTTATCATTTATTGTATGCATGTCATATGACCAAATGGATCATAATAAAGATTGGATGTTTGAATTTTGTTTTTGACGATTGTCAAAATGAGGCTAATAGTTTGTAATGAATCATAACATTTCTTTCCGTTGAACCATGAAAAGTGTTGTTTTTTGAACTCGGTCTTCTCTTGAAGAGTTGTTATTTCTGTGTAGCAGAAAGTTGGAAACAGGTTTACATGGTGTGTTGAGTTTGAATGCCTATGCTGATACATTTCTTCTTTTCACGTTTCGATGAAACAAGGAATAGAGCAAGAATAGAGCTAATCTCAAATTTGAGAATAGTAGCTAATCCAATTTTTGGTTGGGTTAGTAGAATAGTGAGCTAACCCATATAAGACAAACAAAGAATAGTGGATTAGTGTTATTTTTGCTCTATCCAATCATCGAATAGCTCAAAAGAATAGTGCTATTCTTGATCCATCCAATGTGCAGTAAGTAAACCACTGTTACCAGTATCAGTGGTAGTTAAACTGGTCATAATTTACACTTTTGTAAACAAATAGCAGAGAATGACCTCATACCATCATGGAAATTGGCACACATCTTAGTTGGTTCCACGGTATCTTCACGTATTTTCTTCAGTAATAAAATACGCACAGCTGATAAGTACCACAATTTGAACGTTTGGTTGCCCGTATGGTAGATTTGTAGGATCAAACAGCTTAAAATAATCAAGGGGTGTGTTTGGCTTGATAGCGGGGTTAAATTAATATCTGGGTGAAATAACATAACAATAGGAGTTAATGTCTATTTCAAAGAGCTCTCTAATCTGGATTAGTTATGTTTCTTTATGATGGAAAGGTTCTCTCTGAATACAAGGAATGAAAATGAGTATTATTAGGCGCGTTGTGCACAATTATTTGTTAAAGTTCAATCATTGGCTTATGGTTTGTAAGACTCTGAGCTAAGCTTTTTAGAATCAGGCATAGCTCGGGGGGGGGGGGGGGGGGGGGGGAGATGTTTAATGGGAAAATTTTACAAAATATCATTATTTTTTAAAACATAGAACAAAATAATTTTCTTTAAAATTTTAACAAAATGTTCTTGTGGACTCCACTTGTTCTCTCTCTCCCTCTTCCTTCTTCTTGTTTACTCTCATTTATTATTTGTTTATGTAAAATATACAATTGTAATTTTATTTAAGTTTTGAATAACTTTTATTTTTTATGTGTATAAATGATTTAAAATAAAAAATTAAGTGTGAAATTTTATTTGCTAAGATCAGAAAGTATAGTATTAGTGTATATGTAGATTATTTTCAACATATGAGTCTTTTAAAAAAAATATTATAAGATGTGGTATTAACTTATCTTATAAAATCAAACATATAAATATTTTTAACATATGACATTCTATCTAGTTTATTCAGTATAAAATTTCATCTTCCTGGTTGTCACAATTATAAGAATTTTATCAATCACAAGTTAAGAACAATTTAGTAAGATACTTATGCTTCAATAAAAATATATTAATTATGTATATGACGTAATCTTCAATATTAAAGTTTCAAATATTATCTCTATAAAAAGTCTTAACAATTTGTTTTTGTTTCTTTTTTGAAAAAAAAAAGCATAAAGCCCATTGCATTAGCAGCATGTCTTTAATTACATCACATCCTCCGATTTTTTTTATTTATATTAAAAAAATAATCAATTCGGCGTTGTAATTCGAAAAGTACCCAAACTGGAATTTTTTTTTCCGGATTCAACCTCTAACACCGGAATTTTTTTTTTCGGAAATTAAATTCAAAATCCAGATAAAATTTTTCCGATCTCCAAATCCGGAATTTTTTTTTCCGAACTAAGGTCCCAAAACCGGAATTTTTTTTTTCTGGACTCAGAGATGCCCTACATAAAGACCCGGAGTCCTTCTTCTTCCCCACCCGGTCTCCTCTCCTCACTCACATCCCTCTTCCAGGTTTTTTTTTTAAATTAAAATTATATTTATAATATATTTATTTAATTTTAAATGGTTTAGAATAATGTCCAAATAATTTAGAATTTTAGAAAATTGTGTAGAATAATTTAGAAAATACCAAAATAGTGTAGAATAATTTAGAAAATACCAAAATGGTGTAGAATAATTTAGAATACCAAAATGGTTTAGAATAATGTAGAAAATACCAAAATGCTCTAGAATAATTTAAAAAATATCAAAATGGTTTTGAATAATTTAGAAAATACCAAAATGGTTTGCAATAATTTAGAAAATACCAAAATGGTCTGGAATAATTGTCCTATTAATTTAGAAAATTGTTCAAATAATTGGTCTGGGGGTGTTTAAAGGGAAAATTTTACAAAATATCATTATTTTTTAAAACATAGAACAAAATACTTTTCTTTAAAATCTTTAACAAAATGTTCTTGTGGACTCCACTTGTTCCCTCTCTCTCTCTCCCTCCCTCTTCCTTCTTCTTGTTTACTCTCATTTATTATTTGTTTATGTAAAATATACAATTGTAATTTTATTTAATTTTTGAATAACTTTTATTTTTTATGTGTATAAATGATATGAAATAAAAAATTAAGTGTGAAATTTTATTTGCTAAGATCAGAAAGTATAGTATTAGTGTATATGTAGATTATTTTCAACATATGAGTCTTTTAAAAAAATATTATAAGATATGGTATTAACTTATCTTATAAAATCAAACATATAAATATTTTTAACATACGACATTCTATCTAGTTTATTCAGTATAAAATTTCATCTTCCCGGTTGTCACAATTACAAGAATTTTATCAATCATAAGTTAAGAACAATTTAGTGAAATACTTATGCTTCAATAAAAATATATTAATTATGTATATGACGTAATCTTCAATATTAAAGTTTCAAATATTATCTCTATAAAAAGTCTTAACAATTTGTTTTTGTTTCTTTTTTGAAAAAAAAAGCATAAAGCCCATTGCATTAGCAGCATGTCTTTAATTACATCACATCCTCCGATTTTTTTATTTATATTAAAAAAATAATCAATTCGGCGTTGTAATTCGAAAAGTACCCAAACTGGAATTTTTTTTTCTGGATTCAACCTCTAACACCGGAAAATTTTTTTTTTCGGAAATTAAATTCAAAATCCGGATAAAAATTTTTCGATCTCCAAATCCGAATTTTTTTTTTTCCGAACTAAGGTCCCAAAACCAGAAATTTTTTTTCTATGAACCTGTCACTAACCTCTTTCTTTCGGCCCACGTGCTTGAAAAGGTTTTCGGCAACATGTTGAGAGCAATACCGATGCACACATTGATTGGTAGACTCATCCCATCCGAAATTCGGATCCTGGAACACGGCTTTAATCCCCAAATGTCTATCAGATATGACACAAAAGAATCAATTATCTCCAATTACTTCCAACCTCAACCATCTCATAAAAAACCCCAGTTGTTAGCGCTTTCTTTCTCCACAATTGCAAAAGCCACTGGAAGCAATTGGTTTTCGGCATCGTACATACATGCCATTAGTAGCTTACCTTGGTATCGTCCCGACATGAAACATGCATCGATACTAATCACTGGTCTGAGGAATGGTATCGCTGCAATATACGCTCCAAATGCCCATGCCCCTCTATGGAAGTACCTATCAGTTTCTCTGGTAATCAAGGTCGAGATCACACAATACTTAGTTCCTGAATTTTTTCTTTTGATAGCTTCCAATAGTGGAATAAGCAAGTTGTACGAGTTCTCCTAACTCCCAAACAGATTTGCAATAGCAAGCTCACGGCCTTTCCATAATTTGTTGTACTTGGGGGTTACTTTATCATATTTCTGTTGGGTTTTGACTGTTCAAACTCATTGATTAGCTTAAGATGCGGAAAGACCGTAAAACAAAAATTTTACTTATAACTTAAGCCAAGGATTAAACGAGGTATGTCAGGAAACATTCCAAGGCTGTCCACCTTCCGTATTCCTTTGGCATCAAAACTCAATTTAATCCATAGTTTATTTCTAAAACATTAAATCTATTTACCAATTTAAATAGATTAATATAACATATTATACCTCGTTTCCAAATTTCAATTGGAATGCAGACCGAGCGAGAAGAACGATCAGGAATGGTTGCCTCAGAGTATCAAACGTATGATACCTCTATCGGTTATTCACCAGGACTAACCGAAGAGCGGTTTATTTCTTTTGCCAGAAATATCATAAACTGCGGAATTATGCAAAAACACTATTCACCGAGAAAAGCACAGAATAATAATAATTACGACCCATAGTTATTCTGATTCACTAATTAGCGAAAATAGAAATACCGTGACTTTCACAAATATATTATTTCCGAATTTCGTAACAAACGTAACCGAGAAAGAGAGAAAAATAGAAACTCGAATCGATCTGATAATCCGATACGATGTGAATTAGTGGTTTCTCTCTCTACCCCTCCACCCTTATTTATAGGTATTTGTGGTGGTTCCAAATTACCAAATACCCTCATGAATAGTAAGGAGGTTATGAATAGTAAAGAGGTTCCAACGTACCGAGTACCGAGTATGTTTATAAATTAACCTTTTGTTTTTGCTTTGCCAGTTTTTTACATGACATTTATAATTTAATTATATCACGTATAATTAATTATAACAATCTTATTATTAATCATAATTAATTTATAATTAATCAATAAGATTCTCCGATTAGCTCCTATACGGTGTGACCCAATAGGATCTGTGTTATGTTGGTAAATAGAATTAAAACTGTTTTAACTTCTATAATCATAGGAGGCATCTGACATCTGCACTATGACCATCCAATTAGACAGATGATGCTGTACTGTACAATACCATGATCCAGTAAACTATTTTACTTGTATCAATTCTTTCGTCTCATAACTATCAGATCAGTTTCAAGGTAGGTGTGTGTCATCCTTGCAAACTTAATCTTTTCTTGATCTTGAGTAGATTATCAAATATAATTACTCTTGTAATTATACCGCTAGCTGATAGTCTTGCTCTACCAAGGGGCCCAGTGATGCTATAGCTCGTATAGAGATATGAGTGACAATAGTACTTTTGGTAAACCATCACTACCTCAGCTAAGCTATGTATACCGAAGAGCTACCGTTATGACTGCGTTTTACCGACAGCGTTAGATAATAATCACACATATACATCTCTTAGTAGGAAAGATGAATACCTCATACTTCAGAACTTAACACTGATTGAAAACATTAATGACACGAACACAATTCCATTTAATGTTTCATTTGGGGTCTGTCAAATATCATGTTCCTAGAACATATATCTGTGTGATTAAAATGACATCTCTTGTTAGTGATCTGTAAAACTTGACCATCTTTTAATCCACACACTAACCTTGTAGCGGTAATTAGTGATCTGTAAAACTTGACCATCTGTATTATGAAGTTTTACAATTCCAGTCATGAACTTGGAATTATTCATAAATGCAATAATACTCAAGGCGACAAAATGATATATAATTAAACATCCAATTCATGAACAAAGCTTTATGATAATTTATCATATTATTGACTTCTATATTATTATAAACTAACAATTTCATCATGACGATATCTCGAATATGAGTTATAGAAGAGCACACATCCCTTCTAATGGTCTTATCAATTGCAAGGGCAACCATCTCTGCTGTAAGCTGACAATGATCAGTACGTGTTGCCGATACTGTGCACGTTTGGGGAATTGCTTGTTTGGTAATAATTCAAGATTCTGAAAGACCGTTCCGCTTCGCGCATATCTTAAATTTACAAAAAACATCTCTGCACACCACCTCGTAACGTCTGGGTTCGCTTCTAAGAACCTTGCATTCACAATTCTTATCGAGATGAAACTCATTAATTGCTATCCTTAGAGCCGTTTTTGACTCATAAACTACACCCTTAGCCAATGGATTATCGAATGTTTTTTTTGAGTTGCCGAAAAAATCGACATCCGTAGGCTGAAAACTGGATATGTCATTGAAACTATCAACCGGATGTGTCATATTTTCCCGACCAGTTATCGGGTACTGTGCTTCAAGGGATTGCGTCTGACGGGACTATGATTGTGACTGGCTGGACGGTCCAATATCATCGTCGGAACCCGATGACTCACCTAAGAGCATCTCATCTCCACTCTCCAAACTGTCAGAATCAATTGCATCCACAGGTACATGCAATAATCACGTACTTGTCTACGGACTCGACTGGTACTGGGTTGGGGTCTAACTGGTAGATCCACGGAGTTCTGACTAGTACTGGGTCGGGGTCTAACTGGTTGATCCACAGAGTTGCTACCGATACTTGGTCGGGGTCTCATTGGTACATCCACAGAGTGCCGACCGGTACTAGGTCGGGATCCACAGGATTCCGACTGGTACTGGGTTGGGATCGAGGTTCAGGAATCTGACTGGTATAGTTCTGTTCCAATTCTACATATAACTCCAGAACCGGTAACCTTTGTGGAAAAGACGACACAATTCCTAAAATCATTTCGAACGATTGTTGGTTCATTACCGGTACTAATTGATAGTCACGTTGGCCATCGGTGGACATATTAAACATGGCTTGGATTTTCAGATTTGCTTGACTAGCATTGTACCCAACAAACTTATAAATCTCATTGCGAAGATAATCAAAGCTGTGGTTCACGGTTAGCAGTAATGAGTATTTAGCTCGGGTACTGTAAAAGACCCCGTCATCATTGTATTGGATTTCCCCTCCAATAAATTTTTTCACACAAATAGTTGTCATTTTTAGTTTTCAATTGGTCTGACAATTTTAAAAATAACAACATATAAGTAATTAAAAATTGTCCGGACCTCTGAAAATTATTCTATATCATTTTACAATTTTCTAAATTATTCTAGACCATTTTGGATATTCCTAACTATTCTACACCATATTGGAATTTTATAAATTAATAGGGCAATATTGTAAACTATTTTGGAATTTTATAAATTAATAGGGCAATATTATGAACTATTTTGGAATTTTATAAATTAATAGGGCAATATTATAAACTATTTTGGAATTTTATAAATTATTCTAAACCATTTTGGAATGTTCTAAAAAATTCTAAATTATTTGGAAAATATTCTAAAAAATAAAAAAACTAGAACTAATTAATTATAATATAAATTAAAATTAAAATAAAAAAATAAAATAACCTGAATCGGAGAGCCGATCGATCAGACAGTCACTGTAAGGGATCCGAAAAGGAAAGAGGTTCCTAAAACAATTCTAAATAATTTTAGAATTTTTTAAATTATTCTAGACTATTTTGAAAAAATTTAAATTATTCTACACCATTTTGAAAAAAATTTAATTAATAGGACAATATTCTAAACTATTTTGGAATTTTCTAAATTAATAAGGCAATATTCTAAACTATTTTTAGTCTAAAATATAATTAACAAATAACAATTTAAAATTAAATAAAATACTTACTGTGAGAGACTATACTGAGCGAAAGCGAGAGACTGAGTGAAAGCGAGAGACACTCCGCGGTTTTTATAAACAAATTCAGCGAGTTTGGAAAAAAAAATTCCGGTTAAAAACCGGAATTTTTTTTTCCGGAAACTGAATCCGGAAAACTTTTATCCGGTTTTTGAATTCGATTTCCGGAAAAAAATTTTCCGGTGTTAGAGGTTGAATCCGGAAAAAAAATTTCCGGTTTGGGTACCTTTCGAAATACAACACCTAATTGGTTATTTTTTGAATTTTTTTTTTTTTTAGATATAAATAAAAAAAATCGGTCACATCCTACTAGTCGAGGTGAAAGGCTCCAGCTTAAGGGCCAAACCAGACATTAATTTACCCGTGTGACTCGATCTTACCAAAACACTGAATATATCCTTACATCTAGGGCTGGCAAAAAAATTCGTAGTTCGTGATTCGATTCGGGTTTGATTCGGGTTTGATTCGAGTTTAATTCAATTCGAAATGGGTTCAAATTAAAACGAACCAAATCAGGTTCGGTTCGAAATTAATTCAAACCAAACTCAAACCTAGCCTGGTTCGATCGAAATGGGTTCGGTTACTTTTATGGTTCGAATCTCATAATAACATCGGCCTTCCATTTACCTGATGAAATTAAAATTCAAGATAGAGAGTCATAATTTAACTTAGCCGACACTCTCTTGGTCTCAAATCTCAATAACCTAGTTATCTCTTCACCTCTCTCTAACTCACTCTCCCTCTAGCTCTAAAATATAGCCGACGCTCTCGGCGACTGGCTGTCTCTCCGGCCTAGATGACTCTCTCCTCTCTCTTCGGTTGTCTCTCATAGTTCATACCAGGAAAACCGTCTCTGATGTATTTTTTCATGAATAATTTTTCAACTTAAAAACACTCATTTCATAGTTCATACCAGTAAAAGAACGTCATGTGAATTTTGTCCGGAGAGAAAAAATTAATGTATAAACTACCGGTATAACTAGGGCTGCTAAAAAATAATTTAGTTCGTGATTCGATTCGGGTTTGATTCGAAAAATGTGTAGTTCGCAATTAATTCGATTCGAAATGGGTTCGGTTTGAAACGAATCAAACCAGGTTCGATTCGAAATTAATTCAAATCAAACTCAAACCTAGGGTAAGTTCGGTTCGGTTCGATTCGTTGCCACCCCTACTTACATCCATCAACAACCATCAACAACCATCAACAACCATCAAAGCTTTAGAAAGTTCCTTAGTGTCATTAAAACATTTATTAGGCTGTTACTTCCAAATGATCGAACCATGCATATATAGTTTAGACAAAACGATCCAGGCCTGTATAATTTATTTTTGCCAGACGCCCTCGATCGAGTCATCTTCTATCTCAACTAGTTGAATTGGGTGCTGCCAGTGCCACCCCATTAATTCACGAAGTGGTATTTAATTTCATCAATATCAGCCGCCCGGTATCCGTGCATGCATCCAGTAAGCTAGCTCATGTACTATGATCTCTTCCTTGGTATTTTCTGCCCAATATATATATAATAAATTAATGAGCGAGACTAGTGATTATATGAAATTAAAATCAATCATGACCTAGCTAGCTAGCTAGCTTGTTTGACTTAATTTTCATCCCTGCAGTAAACACAAACATCGATCGTTTCTGTGCTACCTTGCAGATCGACCAACAAATTAAATAACACTTAATATATATATATATATATATATATATATATATATATATATATTTTTTATTGGCTGGTAAGGCTTGAATACAAGCTTAAATTATATTTCTTCTAGAGATCGATCTCCATTCATGCGATATATATATTTTGATTTGAAATTAATTGTCCTATGATAGCTAGGACTCCTATATATCCAAAACCATTAACCTTAATTGCAAACCAAACAAGTAACAAATATATATAGAGATGGTCTACATCTTTTCATCCATCTCACATAAATGACAATAACTAGAACCAATCCACCCTTTTCTAACTAAAGAAGTTTTAGTCACAATTTTTTTCTGAGCAACCAACCATATAAAAAGTCTTAATTAGCAATTTGTAATTAACGGTTCTTAATTAGTACGTACATCAACAAATAATATTTTAAATGCATGAAACTTGCATCGTTAGGCTACCTGTACATCCAATATTGTCAACATATCCGTTGTCAAGATATATATAAATTCGGCTAATACACTTTTAAGTAATATATCCGCTTTTAAATTCTTAATAGTCGATCTAAATTAATTAATGTTCAACATGATCGATCTCCATATTAAAATATACTTGGAAATCAAATTTTATGAATTTTAGAATTCTTTTATTATTTCTATAAAATAATAAAAGAATTAAAAAAATATATATAAAATTTGATGTCCAAGTACGTTTTAATATAGAAATCATGTTCAAATAATCGAATCGATTGTTTGAATTTTGAAAACGGATATATATCAAAGATGGGAGCAGTAATACAATTAGCTAGGAGAGAAAAATTCTAGGACTATAGTTATCCAAAAATCGAGAATTCGAACACCTCCTGCGACTTCGTAGCTTCTACGAATTAAGTATAAGGTGCTAAAGTTCTTATATAACGTTACCGGACTCTAAATGTAGTATTTCATTATTTTTTTTAAAAAATGATAACTTTTTTTTAAAAGTACAAGTTGCCGTATTCTTAGGAAATCGAATTAGCCAACCCCCTCCCCCGAATTCACATCCTCTCCAATACCTGATAAGGAATCGTTTACAATTACTAGATCTGAACCGTTCTTTTTAACTTGGCACGAATCTCAAAGTCCAAAAATACAGCCCCATATTGCGACCCGAACCGTAAAGAGAGGGTGATCCTCTGCGGTATTGCAGAGGATACGGATTTCCCCCCTCTCTACTGTTGCAATTTGCAAAGAAACAAACAAAATAGACCGCCCACTGAACTACCGACACGTGCATGGACGTGCATGGAAGCCAAAGGATCCATTCCTGAGTTTGATTGGACCAAGTAAAAAAATAAAAAATGCAGAAGCAGAAGCAGAAGTCTTTTCTCTGAACCCAAACGAGCTTGCCACGTCTAGGCATCTCATCTGGTACTATGATATTTATCTTATTTATCTTACCGGTAGCTTGCTTTTTTGCTTGCATTGCATTTGTTAGGAAATGACAGGCTGTTACCTAACAAACAACAATATAATACAAAAGTACCTACTTGATTGGAAACTTATTAGATCACTTATTTTAATTTATGCTAAACTACCCATAAAAAGTAGATAACCTTTTTAACACTTCAATTAAAGGATAGCAAACATATAATAATCCATAGATGACGCGCGTATTATAAAAAAATATCTTGTGAATATTTAATTAAAAAAAACTTATATGTTATTTTATTTTATTTTTTTATTTCAAAAAGTATTATTCAGAAGCTAGAATCTAGCTAGCTCATAGCTTCATACCAACATTAAAAAAAGCATATTTTTGGGTGTCTTTAGGAAGCAGGCAAATCAATTCAAGTATTAGAAGGATCGAGTTTGATTTGAAAAGGCACAAAATATATATAATATAATATATGTAGGTAGCTAGTAGCCTTAGCCTAGTAGAGTCCCATCACTCCAAAATGGATAGTACTTTTTTATATACAGGACGAAGCTTCTGTTTTCTCAGCTTTCTGTCCCATCCTGCCATTTCTAAGCTATTATTACTATTATTATTATTATTACACACTACACTGTTCCTTTTAAATTAAATATCTAGCGAAAGGGTCAATTAAGAAGAAAAAAAGAAGAGTATTTCACACAACATTTTTCTAGCTGCGCGCTCTCAAGTAACAGAGATAACAACACAAATATCCATTACAAATTAATTAATGACATCAATTGGGTCAAATTTTACACCACAAAATACTGACAATTAAGCAGGTGCTGGTCGATCTGTACGTACTAGAATAATATATCATGTATATACAACGAAATTAAATTAAGGTTGCCTATATATGCTCTTCTAGCTCGATCTCAGCAAATTGATAAACGAAGGATCGATGCATCTCTTTTGCCAGTGCAATGAAAAATTAATTGCTGCCTTTTTTTTTCTAAACCTTGGAATAATTAAAGGTCTTGTTAGTTGTTACCTTGATTTGATTGCTAGCTGCATTATTTATTTTAAGCCATCGATCGATCCATGCATGAAAAATTAAGGTCTTGTGGTAGTCTAGATCTTACCTTAATTAATTAATTCTATCCAAATATTTTTCTAGAGATCGATCATATCATTTGTCATTTGAACAAGCTAAATGGATCAATGACTTTCTCTCCAATCTCTTCACCATGCGTTGACCCTTTATTGGATACGATTAAACTTACCGGGTCAGGTTCCAACTGATCTGTCAGACCCCAAAAAAGCCCCGCCGTGGGACCCGCTTCCATCACCTCTTGCTTGAACAACACATGATCATTTGGCATCTTATTCAATTCATGATCCTTGCCACTTACTTGAGGTGGTAGGCTTTGAATTGGATTAATGTAATTTGCTGGATTATTATTATTTAGACAAAGAGATTTTGATAGAGGTCCCCCTCGGGCGGAGCCTGCGAGTGTATTTCGATGAGTTGGCCATGGATGGTTGTGCTCAGAGGTATAGGTTATCACGAGCATGTTTGGATCGGTGCGGCTACGCTCAACTTGCTTCCTTGCCGAACACCCTTTTGAACTGCTACATCTGTAATATCCCCTGAAATTCATTATCAAATAAATATTAATTTACCATCTCACACCCACTGTCAGCGCGCATTTTCAAAAATTAAATAAATATTTAGCATGAAATAATTAATTAAGAGTACGTTCAAGTATTTAATTATAAATCGATCTGCAAAAATTTTTAGCATCAAATGAACTCTGAACTTTTTAATTCATCTCTAATACATACATTAAATTTTGAACTTATTATGATATCCCACATGAAAATTAAGTAATACCTTATATATATATATATATATATATATATATATATATATTTAGGTCAAGGTAGTGCATCCTCTGCGGATTTTCTTTTTCATTTTTCTAATCTTCGCAAGATAGGAACTAGCTAGTTATTAAGGTATTTAATTCTAAATTATTCTATATTTATATATAACAAAAAATTATTATATATTGACAACCAATTGATTTAGAACTTTCATATAACAATTGCTCAATTGTAGTAAAATAAATAAATTAATATTGTAATGTGTTTTCTATTGTTTAGATATACTTATATAAAATTTGGACAATGTGTAAACTAATTGCTCATTGAACTAGTAATGAAATTTCTAATAATTCAATTTTATCAGAAATGGATCAGCGATCGATCTCAGGTGTTCATATATTAGCTAGATATACTGTCTTACTGATAGAGAAAATATATACATTTAAACGAGATGGTTTAATTTGTTAACTAATAGTTTAGTTGTCAAATATATTTAATAGAATTCGGTTGATACGTACCAAGTGTTCAAATGATCAATATGATGCATCAGTTTAGTTCATGCTTAATTGTACCTACAAAAGGAATAAGTATAACCCTCTTCTGGTAATTAATTAGGGTAAACCTCGATCGGTCATTTCATGTGTGTGTGTGTGTGTCTCTCTCTCTCTCTATCTCTCTGTGTATATATGTATGATATATGTCCAAGGAATTAAGAGAGATCGATGATCATGCATATATATATATATGTACGTACCTGGGGTAAGGAGATCCTTTGATGGGTTTCTGGCCATATTTTCTCCAAGCCCAGAGATCAGAAGGAACAACCTCACTTCCATTAGCTGGCCTCCCACTTGCTGTAGGTGCACTTGTACTAGGAGCTGCAACTGGTGCTGGAATGCACACCACCTTCTTTGCTTGCCCTTTTCTGTGCATGCTATATATGATCGAACAACTATTCGTTAACCTCATTGCTTCTTAATTTAATTCCTTTAGTAGCTACAAAACAAATCTTATATATAGCTAGCTCTAGCCCTATCTCTCTTTTGCTTGAAAAGAGGATATATAATTAAGTCGATCGATCGGGTGAAAGGACAACAGTAATGTATAATTTTGCATTTTCAGGGTCTGCTCTTTTATTTTGATAAAAGGAAGAACAACAAAATATATAACTAGTTGCATTAATTGTTCTTAGTTTTGAGATCAAGGAAATAGAGATACTGTTCACCATATATACTATATTTATCTGATCATGAGAAGAAGAAAATCAAAATTCAAAATAGAATCCAATAGTTATATTAGCTACACCAAATACTCTTGTGCTGAAAGAGAGAGAGAGAGAGAAAAAAGAAAAGGCAACGCAGAATTCAACTTAGAAATAGTTGCCAAAGTGAATGAAACAAACACACAAACAAACAAAGAGATATGTAACACTAATTTAATTAATTAGATGACTTCAATTTAAAAAAAAAAAAAAAAACATATTTTAGATGGCACTACTAATTAGGGTCCTGAAGTTAATCTTATTTTAAAAAAAGAATCCAGATGCATGATCGACTGGTGTTATGAGCTTAAATGTTATCAAACAATGAAGTTATTTTATGTCTTTTCTTTAGTCAAACCTATTTGTCTTTTTATATTTCCTGGTACTAAAATTATTTACTCACATGATTTGCATTGCTCTTTATATATTCTATCCCAACATACTCACATTGTTTTAATATATCGACAAAAAAACTTATAAATTATGCCACTACTCAAATAATTCAGACACCATAGGTTGATATATTCAAATTTGTTAAATATAATTCAACTAGAGCTAGAATTTCTTATTACTTTTTTTTTTTTTAAATTAAGATGATCATCACACGCCAAACAAAATAAAAAGGAAGAAAACCCGCCAAAACCTCTTATTAGAACAAAATAAAAGATTATACAAAGAAATTTGATTGTTGAGCTTTCTTAATTTTAAAATTAGAAATTAACCTCGTTTTTTTTTTTTGTTAATTCTCTGAGTGAGGGGGGGGGGGGGGGGAGTTATTACAGGAGCAATTCATGCTGCAACATAGTTCTCATGTAATATTTAGGAGCTGATGTTATAAACGCATTTACTAATACAACCTTAATTAATAGTCACCGCCAAGTTATAAAAAAATTAAAAAAAAACAGTTTAGCTAAGCAAGATAAGAAAATTAACATTCGAAATTTTGACATACAAAATTAATTAAGGTATCAAAGAAAAATTGTAATAACGGTGGAGAGACATGAAGAGATAATATTAGCTACTTACCAGCTTCTCTTAGTTCCAGGAGCACGTAATGGAGGTGGTATTGTGGGCCCTGAAACGACTCCTATGTTCTTTGCCACGTCATCAGTAGCTATGACTGGAGAAACCCTAATAATGTCGTATGGGGCTCCTTTAATCTCCTCAAATAAGTCTTTATCCGGCATCTCGTCGTAAGGAGCACCTTCGGCTTCGGTACCAGCAAACGGGTCTCCAAAGACACAGACACTGGAGGAAGAATTATCTCCTTGCTCTGCCGGTGCAGAGGGACCCGCAGGGAGGTGCCACATGGAGGGTTCTGATTGAGCAGCAGCTGGTTTTGCAGGTCGGATGACATCGGAGAGGTCTCCTTCCCCGGCAGACAAGCCGGCCTTCTCCCAGAAGAAATCGCCCACACTAAGGAGGGCACTTGACCCCTGCATCAGCTTTTCAAGTTTAATTAAACTTCTAAATTAAGTGTGAAATCTCTCTCTAGATCTCTCTCTCTCTCTCGCTTTCGCGTTGTGTTAATTAAGTACAATATCTATATATCAAAAGACGAACGGATCAGGAGAAGATAGAAGAGTTTATAATATATATGATAATAAATTTAAAGAGCGCTGACTTTCTTTGTGAGTGTTGCTTACTGTTACGCAACAAATTACTGGACTAGGACAAAAGAGACAGGGAGGTGATCGCTTTACTTTTTCATTTTTTTTTTTTTTTTTTTTTTTATATATATAAATAAAAGGCGATGGAAGTTTAGGAACGGTTGCACCAAGTCTATACTATATATATTGCAATCAGTCGGTCATCCACGAGTTGGAATTAGTTCAGATGCTCACTTGCTATATATATCTTAATTGTAATTACAATTGACTCTTTAATTAAACTATATATATATATATATATTCATGAACAGATCGATCGATGCTAGTTTAATTTTAATTAATATTTTCATTATATATAATTACCTAGCTAGATATAGCTAGCAAGCTCTCTATTTGAAATCATAATTAACTTAAACTATCAGAGGATCAATGTTGCTCTCGTTTTATCATAAAACGGTGGGACTGCATGCCCCACCACCACTGCGCGCGTCGTATCTTTTCAGCAAACACATCATTATCTATTGGAGCAATTATTTAGTGGACACACACACACACATATATACATATATATAGGCAACACCATATTAGTGAACTTGTTAATTTATTGGGAAAATTAAGTAGTGAATTATATATATATCTAATTATTCAAGTATTTTGTAGGTAAAAGAAGCAATTTAATTATATATGTCTTACTCTTACATACTTTTTTTTTTCTCGCTCTACCAGTACATGAGTACAGTACGTAGAAAGGTAGACAGATGTATATATATGCATGCGGTCGGTACGACTAGGAACTTTGTTTCTGCCATTTGCTTCTTCAAAGGGCCGGTACGTTACGAATATAATTGTCTGAGACTAATTTTGTTTTATGAAGTGTTTGCTATTTGAAAAAAAAATGTTATATTGATATATTTAATTAAAAAAATTGAAAAAAAAAAGAAATTTCTTTGATAAATTTAGAAATGTATACTTGTAAATTAGAAAAAAAAAATACATTTTCAGCAGTCAATCCAATTAATTATAACACGTTATATTTATATTGCATTGGTATATTTTCATTTGCATGAGTACTGATCGAGTTTATTACATAGGGAGTTATTTGTACGGGCCGTATTTTTTTTTTTTTTAACTCATGCAAATGAGGTTTGTATAATTAACTATGCAGTTGATCAGATCCCATACAAAATGAGAGTCACTAATTAATTAGCTACAAAATCAATTACATAAGCTCATTTGCATGAACTACGTACACCCATATAATTAATATTATTTACATATAGATAACTCATGCACATGACCATTTTTGGTCCCATTGACTAATAATTCGAATTCTAGTAGTGAGTTGAGGCTCGTGAAATAATTTGTCCCGCTCAATGTACATACGATAACCAATATAATATTCAATTTAAAAGACTTCTCTCTCTCTCTCTCTATATATATATATGAGTAGAACTAGGGTGTTCTTAAGCTCACCAAAGTGTTTGGTAAACTTAACTCTAAAACTCATCAAATCGATTTTAAATGACGAATCCGAACCGTTGAAACCCGCCTACCTTACGTGTGATGCATCTACATGTGAAATTTTTAAACATTTGAATTAGTTTAGTATAAAGTCAATCGGTCAAAATTAGAAGGTTAATAAATTAATTTTAGTGCATTCATTTTTTGAACGTTTTTTGACCGCTTGAATTTATACTAAATTAATTCGAATGTTTAAAAATTTCACGTGTAGACGCATCACACGTAAGGTAGGCGGGTTTCAACGGTTCGGATTCGTCATTTGAAATCGATTTGATGAGTTTTAGAGTCAAGCTCACCAAACACTTTGGTGAGCTTAAGAGCACCCTAGTTCTACTCATATATATATATAAATATATATATATATATATAAATATATATATATATATATAAATATATATATATATATATAAATATATATATATATATATAAATATATATATATATATATATATATATATATATATATATATATATATGGATCCCATGTCTGGTAGCAGCTAGCACTACTACAAAAAAACTGATCGATCTTTTATATTGGTTGAAATCGTGTTCTACTATCGAGGTCCGATTCGATGCATATCGTCCTGATAGGAAATGTAGACATCTATGCTATTGGATCAAAACAGATGGCGTTAATCAATATACCATCGGCAGTGCACCTTTGGCTATCGGGTTTGACAAAACCAACGCCATCGCTTTCGTTTTGCCAACTGACAGCAAATGTGATTAATGTTGTCTACTGAATTTCAATAGCCGATTACAGTAGTGTCTTGCACCATATGTGATAAACGAGTTGTGCATGCAATTAACATTTGTTAATGTTTGTTGATGCATGTTTCTTATAAATTGATATTTCTTAGGTAATAGGTAAACAATTGTAAACAAATGTTAATTATAAGTGGATCCCTCCTTACGTGATCATGTTTCATTGATATTTCGTAGTGATTTTTCAATTCTAATATTGGAGTTCACTATAATTCAATACGTGGAGCTTGACAACACTGATCGAATTGTACATGCAAGCAATATTCACTAATTTATCTAATTGTGCAATTAATCTACATAAAAGTTACCATGTGCATATATGCAACATAAACAGTCAAATAAACATCCATATATATAATTCATCTCCTTATTTACAATTACAACACATCATATATATGCAACAATTTCTTTTGATTTGACTAATTAATTCACTATATTTTATTAGTTAATAAATTTACAAGATCATTATCAATTATCTTGGCTAGGTTACAAAAAAATGAGTCAATCTAACTTTCAACTAATAAAACATGTTCTGAACAATAAATGGACATACGACAGTAGACTTACGTTGTTGTTTAAACTCTTTCTCAAACCACCGCTTAATTCAAAGGGAGTTTGTGTAAGAGATTAAACAACAATGCACTGTCGTCTGTCATTCATACATTGCTGAAGAGTTGGGATCAAAATATGATATAATTTTAAGAACACGTTTTATTAGTTGAAAGTTAGTTTGACCCATTTCTTTGGAACCTAATCAAGATAATTGATGATGTTCTTATAAATTAATTTAGTGTCTAATAAAATATAGTGAAAATCAAAAGAAAATGAAATTTATCACAAGCTGTTCGGCCAACATGAATCAATGCAAAACATGTTATAAACATTAAATCATGTTTTAATCCCGAGTCTTCGGCAGTGTAAAAAATGGCCATGTGATAGTGGACTTACGTTGTTATTTAAACTCTTTCGCAAACTACCACTTAATTTAAACAGATGGTAAAAAGTTCAAAATAATTACAGCGCTGCCACTCACGACGTACACCATCTGTACATAAGCACATTCGATGAAAAAAAAATGTTTTTTTAGTAGTGTAGCCTTGCTGTTTTTTTAGTCAACCAACATGTCATCCTTTTAGCTGATTGAACCAGTAAAAGCTACCGCAATTAAAACAGAGATATATATATATATATATATATGCATAGGGGGGAGAGAGAGAGAGATGTTGTGTGCTAGCTGCAAGTGCGTGCTTCTTTTGGCTTTGTAGAACTACTGGGGACTGCCAAAAAAGCAAGCACTCGATCGATCTCTTTATTTTGGTGAAGTGAAAGAAGAGGCGGCAAGTAGCCGCATTTCTCGGCTTTGAATTTATCTGAGATGGCGAGGTGTCGTTCTTTCCTCATCACACACAATGGAAATTAAACTCACCAATTTAAAATGTAAAGAAAGAGAAAGCACTCGAACAGCGACCGCTATCTATAGAGAGCATGATATATAAAATCAATTGAGGGATCAAACAAATTGAAGTGCTTCACAATACGCAAATGCATGCTCGGTCACATCGTTGATTTAAAGGCCCCATGTGTATGTGATTGATACACAATTTCAAATATATTGAGGTTCTTTATATATATAGCAAATTAAGACTTTTTGGGGTTAGGATCTCACATTTCCATTAATATTTCTGTCATGTCTTCATGCGCTCGATTGGATGTATGTCTACATTTGCTTTCAAATCAAAATCACATGCAAATTAAAAAGAGTAAGAAATAAGGTAATATAATTAATTAATATCACTCTTAAAAACGGTTATCGTTTTCGTTACCAAGCAGAATAAAAACTGTATCCTTTTTTTTAAGCAAAACATTAATTATTAGTTCTGAAACATTTAACGATTTCATATGATTTTATTATTAATTAATTACAAATTTATAATGGTTACACTAGCATACGAATTAATTAAGTATGAGATGATTTTTAAATTAACACCTCAAATACAACTATGTACTTGTTAAATCTACAACATTTTATATAAATAAAAATAGTTTCCATATCCATTTGTTGATGTGCTTTTGAAATGACAGAAAATTAATTAATTAATATTGAGCAGAAAGTACCCTTCCTTCTTCTCTAGGTAGCTAGGTAATAGATTTTGATTTAACAAGTGATCCATTTTTCCCACCCAGCACATGCATTGGCGGCAAACTGACGACATTAAGAAGAGACGCATCAATATATATAATACATGCAGCAAGCAATGTACGTAATTAGAAAATTGCATGGATAATCTCATTTTACATTTTCTTTCTTAATATACCTGCATGTATAAAGACTTGCTATAATAAGCAACAGGTATAACTAGGGGTTTGCTCTCGGGTAGGGGCAGGGCGGGCCGGGCATACCCGGGCACGGGTATCACGGGTAGACAGGTATCTCGGGTCGGGCATCCCGGGTTTTTTTTTTCAAAAACCGTGCCATGCCCATCCTATACCCGTGCCTGTTGTACCCTTGAGGGGCAGGGCAGTCCGGGTAGGCGGTCTGGGCGGTCCGGTCCGGTTTTTTTTTCTGTTTTTTTTAACAGTGTCGTATAAATATTATTACGTGTTTATAATTCGACTTTTAAAATCCGAATAGTTCAATATCAAATAGTATATATATATATATATATAGGAATATGCTAGCATGCTATGCATAGCATAGAACCCCTCCATGCAACGGCTTGGATTTCGAGTTTCCAAAATCCTAATAGTCGATCCGAACCGTTCATCTTGTTCTCCATATTAATATGTGTTTGGAGACCAAATTTTACATTTTTTGGAATTTTTTTTACTATTTCTTTAGATTTATTGAAAATCGCTGTTTTTTTATGGTCCAGATTTGCTGAAAACAGCGATTTTCAATAAATCTAAATAAATAGTAAAAAAATTCCAAAAAATGTAAAATTTGGTCTCCAAACACATATTAATATGGAGAACAAGATGAACGGTTCGGATTAACCATTAGGATTTTGGAAACTCAAAATCCAAGCCGTTGCATGGAGGGATTCTATGTTATGCATAGCATGCTAGCATATTCCTATATATATATATATATATATATATATATATATATATACACACATAAAATTATCAAGTCAGATCTTTATAATTCCTAAATAAATAAAATTTGTAACTTATATATAAAAATTATTCTTACGAAAATTATGTTTATTCGGCTAAGTACAAATATATTTATTTATTTTATTTTCAAATTCTCATTCTAATTATATAGTTTCATAATTTATTTATATCTCAAAATTTTTAGTTTACATTTTAAATTGATAATATATTTTGTAAACGTTCATTTTAAATTGATAATATATTTTGTAAACGTTCATTTTAAATTGACAATATATTTTGTAAACGTTCATTTATTTTCATTTGAAAAATAAATTAGAATTTAAAAAACAGAAATTAAAAAACAGAAATTAAAAAATAGAATTTAAAAAACAAAAATTAAAAAACAGAAATTAAAAAAAGAATTAAAAAACAGAAATTAAAATTTGAAAGGGGGAAATTTTGAAAAATTTTGAAATTCAAATTTTAAACGGGTATACGGGTAGGGTACACGGGTATACGGGTACGGGCACGGGCACGGGCACGGGCACGGGTACACGGGCACGGACACGAAGGGCACGGGTATGGTCGGGTACGGGCATAATTCGGTCCGGGTATGGTCGGAATTTTGCCCAAAAAACAATGACCGGCCCGTTTTTTGCCCATACTTGTGTACCCGTTTACCCGACCTATACCCGGGCTCGGGCACAGGCTGCCCTAGACGGGTTTAATCAATCCACTAGGTATAACTATATAAACACTCAAAGTAATTAAGAATGCGCGCAGTTATATATATATATATATACACACTTTTAGTTGATTATTATATCTATTTTTCTTTTGAAGCTAGGAGGCCCGTAGTCAACACACACTGACACACGTGTTCCTTCGTCTTTAGAAAAATATTATAAAATAATAGAACGAAACAAAAATATAATTATCTTCACTTTTCGATGCATATATAGGATCGGTCAAAATTCACCGATTCAAATTTTGGATCGGAAAAACTTTTACCAATCCAATTTCTTTCTTTTCAGTTGATTTGGAATCTTAATTTGTAGTAACTTTTTTCCAGCTCCAAATTATTTTTCTCTTCACAAGATGAAGACCACAAAGAATTCAAACCAAATGAAGAAATACCTATATTATTTCTCAAATAACTTCAAATTTGAGTTTTGAATTCAAATTATTTGTTATAAATTGACACAAATCTCAAATTATCGATCAGTTCGGATTGAACTCAAAAGTTTGCGTTACTTTAGAGGATCCACGGTCGGACTCAAAACTCCTTTCATCTGTCTTGATAGACTTGATTACAAAATGTTGTCATCTTAAATAATTAATGTCAATATATATGATTCAGAATTTTTTTTATTAATTTATTGCTCAAATCGTTTATATATACTAGCTAACTGTCCTACGTACGTCTTCAAGGGTATATTTTTCATCATTATTTCCTCTTGTACGTACACACCAATAAAAAAAAATATTATCAAACAGATAATATATATATAGAGAGATGGGCTTGGGTGAGACGCGGAGTATACGCGTTTGGTGCTCCATGGTACATTTTAGCCATTTTGAAAATCCAAACAACCGATCCGAACCGCTCAACACGATCTCCATATTGAAATATGCTTGGAGACCAAATTTTACATTTTTTGAAATTTTTTTACTATTTATTAAGCCACTTTGAAAATCGCTGATCCGGTGATTCAGAAATTTTTACTGTTTTTACTGTTCACCCGGATTTTCAGATTTTCAAAGTGGCATAATAAATAGTAAAAAAAATTCCAAAAAATATAAAATTTGGTCTCCAAGCAAATTTCAATATGGAGATGACATCTAACGGTTCGGATCGGTTGTTTGGACTTTCAAAATGAAAATATGGCGTGAAGTACAAACGTGTGGTGCTCCACATCTCACCCAAGTCCATCTCTCTCTCTCTATCTATATATATATAGAGTTAGGCTGGGGTGCTATGGATAGCATAGTGGCCTCTATGCTACGGCTCAATATTTGAGTTTTCAAAATCCAAACGGTCGATCCGAACCGTTCATCTTATTCTCCATATTAATATCTGCTTGGAGACCAAATTTTACATTTTTCTGAATTTTTTTACTATTTATTAAGTATTTTACAAAATTGTTGATCCAACGGTGGCTGCACCAAACAGTAAAACCGTTGGATTAGCGATTTTCAAAGTGACTTAATAAATAGTAAAAAAATTCAGAAAATTATAAAATTTGGTCTCCAAGCAGATATTAATATGGAGAATAAGATGAACGGTTCGGATCAACCGTTTGGATTTTGAAAACTCGAATATTGAGCCGTAGCATAGAGGCCACTATGCTATCCATAGCACCCCAGCCTAACTCTATATGAGAGATATATATATATATATATATATATATATATATATATGCTAATGCCAATTACTTGAATTACTAAATTGTATTTACTTTGCAACCATGCATATATAGAGAATAATTTCTTATCCAACGACTATTTTTTTTTCAGATACCAACACACAGAGACACACACATATATGAAAATTGATAGCATCACAGATAGAACTGGCGTTCGTATAGACTCAAATAATTCTGAACGAGTTATTTGTACTGCATTAAGATTTATATTATATAAATTAATCTCAAACTTAATTTGTCTACATAACTATGATCAATAGATTATAAGGACTCCGTGATTAATTAATATTAGTAGCGCGCTAGTTCATGCTCTACCGATCGACTAGAATTAAATCTTCCTATTTTTTTTTTGTTTATAATTGTTGAATTTTAACATAAATTTAAATGAAAGAGGACATGATCAATTATAATAAGAATAACTAACTTGTCAATTAGTCAAAATATTGTGCTCCAATAAATTAATGTGGCTTCTCACTTCTTCCCTCTAGCGTTCGTTTTTGCAATTAAGAATGGTAGAAATATAATTAATTGTACAACTGTTGTTAAACTATCATTGACTTAATTTGTTGACTGCCCAATTCAAATATTCAATTAATTTGATTGTCGCACAAAGCAAGAAAAGAATATTGACGGGCAAATACTGCTATGCAAAAACCACAACATGATTCTTTATGGACAACCGGGTGTTGGATTTTGTGGAAAAATAATAATATTTTTTATTTTTACCTGGATGACAAGTGCATTGGAAGACCGCTTGAGGTGGATCTTGAAGAGAAAATTAATTGTTACAAATTATTGCAAATTGATTTTACATTAATTGTATGGATGCATCCAGTTGGCATGGAGGATCTAGTAAGGCTCAGACCGGATTAGATCGTTATCGACACCTGAATTTGAAAATTAATTTAATCAGTGTACACGGTCCGGATGAAGAAGAACTTGAATCAATGATACAAGAAGACTTAGAACCATAGTCTCAAGATGCTCCTGAGGATACTTCTGAGGTAAGTGTTTCTAATCAAATGTATACTTTACCACCTAGATGTAATAGAGGAGTTGCACCAAAACGGTATGTTCCTGAAGATGGTACAAGTGAATCAATCCGGTATTCAATTGCAAACTATGTTACCTTGAGCAGGTTACCATAATCATTAAAACAATTTGAAGAAAAAAGAACCTCAATATACCTATATCAGGAAATGTTGGTGAGGCTTTGCAAGATCCAAAATGGGTTGAAGCCATGGATGCCGAAATGAAGGCACCGCACAAAAATAAAACCTGGTTTCTTACTGAACTACCAACAGGGAAAAAACCGATAGGTTGTAGATGGATATTTACAATCAAATATGGTCCGGATGGTACTGTTGAAAGGTATAAAGCAAGACTGCACTACAACAAATCCCACTTTCTGCGATCGATTTTCCGGTCGCAGAAAGTCCAAGCGCCGGTCGCTAATAGTGATCCCGGTCGCAAAAAGCTGATTCCGGTTGCTGATACCCCGGTCGCTGAAAGCATTGTCACAGATACTCAACCGATAACGTCACCGGTCGATGATTTACTTTTCTATTAGTTTTTTTTTTCCATTTTACTTTTCTCAAAACATACACAATAGAACGATTCAATTGTAACATCAAATATCGTACAAAATTATGGTTTTGATTTGAGATACAATAGTAACAATATCAACACGACAATTATAATTTTTTCACAGTATCAATTACAATTTCTTCAAAATTCTCAAGTCATGAAATAAAAAAAACAACACATATTCCTCAGAATTCCCAATTCTAATTTTCCCAAATTAAGCTAGCCTATTGTTATTTTGCATAATATCAAACACCCCCATTTAACAAAACAGTACATATAACGTAATTAATAAAGTTCTAACCCAGTTATTCATGTCCAGCTCAGTCATCACCTTCATCCTAAAAAAGGCCAAGAAACAAAAAATGGAAAGAGTATCAATGTATAAGAACATAAGTAAAGAAAAAAAATATACAAATTAACTAAATCTCAGTTGATGTTAAAATTTAATTAATACGGGGTTTTGTTTACATTTATTGTTTGTTTTGCTTCTCATGCTCTTCACACTAGTCCATATTCTTGTATAGCTCACTTAAACGGGTTGAAAATAAATGTGATATTTAAGTCAAAATGGTATAAATATTAGACTGCAAAAGTAAATTTGGTAGAATGCTCAGGTTTACTATCACAATCTACAAGCTACACGACATTCTGCAGTAACCAAATTAGAAGCATCTCACCTACTGCTACACCAGTAGTTATCATTTATCAAATTAAGAAAACCTGAAAAATGAAAATAGAATCATAAAATTTAATTTCTTATTAACCTCTATATATAATAACTTTGTTCAATATGCAGTGCCTAAACCAACTACAATTACAGAACCAAATTTAACAGTTCAAACTAGATGGTGTATGCATGCAAGTTGTGCGTATAGAAATAATATGTACTGCACCCCTTCATGAACTGAACCAACAAAGTTTTCAGCAAGCAGAGCACTTACAATTAAAACCCAGGTATACCAATTGTGGGGCCTCTAACCCATTTCTCCACACCATAATTTTAGTACAATTAGGCCCTCCCAGACCTTCCATTTGTCTCTCATCCTCTACTAGCAGCTCTACAAACTTAGAAGTGAGAGTCAACTTAGGCTTCATGAATAAACATTGTTGAGAAGGCCTTCAGTTTTAATGGGGAATTAGTTAAATTTATGCAATATGATCCATGAAAGGATATAAATTAAAAGTGAAGCATAGCATACCTGAATTTTAATGGGGAATTGAAAGACTTCTTGTATATCTTGTTCATAAAAGATTTGCATGTATTCCTCGTCTTGACAAGTGAGAGATTTTATGTTTGTAGTTGGTTCGACTGAAATTGCAAAATAAAGAAATAATTAGGGGGGCTTTTGCAATTGGAACAAGAGGCAAGGACTTACCAAATCAAATCAGGGTTTTCCCTTTGCTCCACTGAAATTAAACAACCTAGTTGTTTAGAAATCGAACCCACTGATCAAAACCCACTTAACAAACAAAAGTAAAAAATTAGACATCAGATTTTTTTTTTCTTTTACATAAACATTGATGCATGTAGGCCAGTTACATCAATTCTAATTAACTCCTGTTCCGGTTACATGATTTCACCTACTAGTAACATGATTCTAAAATCCTTGTACCAGTAATATGATTTCTCCTTCCAGTTACATCAATTCCAAAATTGCCCCCATATAAAGATTGAGATATCTCATGAGATTGAAAGAAGATCCATAAGTCAATGTAATTCCATTGTTTTCTTCTATTATCAGATTTATTGCTCTAATAAACAAAACAGGAAAAAGAAACATATGGTTCCAATTCTTTGGTTTGCTATCATATCATGACATTGCACCTCCGAAGTTTAATTTTAGAGGTTCCAATTCCAATTTTTCTGACAAGATAAGACAAACCTAAACCCTAAATTGGTTAGTAATTAATTGCAAAATCAACAAAATCTTGAATGGACTTAAGTGAGAGAGAGAGTGAGGAAAAAATCGTAAACTCTAAATTAGTAAAGCAATCAATTGCTGAATTAAACAAAACCTCAATACCTTTGATTTAGAGAGAGAGCGTGGACGATGCTGTTGCACAGTGTAGAAGGATTGAATAATTGTGTCGTTCGGTGTACAGGAGAAGAAAAATGCAAAGAGATGAGCGAGATGGGTTGGATGTCGGGGGTGAAGGATTGGAGGTACCTTTATGTTGCCGAAGTCGCCATTAGCGAAGAAGAGAGAGTAGCCAAAGTCTGGTGCCGTGCAACGCGAGATGGAGGTGAGTGGAGGAGAGAAGGAACCCTAGCGGTGCCTGGTGCAGTGCGGCGCGAGATGGAGGTGAGCGGAGGAGAGAGGCAGAGAGAGAGAGAGAGGCGATGGTTTTGGGGAAGGGTTTAGATCGGGGCGGTGAGGGTTTGGATTTTGGCGGACTGGCGCGCGGAGATGGTTCTGGCGCCTTATTTTTTCACCCAAAATTTCAGCGATAAAAAAAACACTTTCAGGGACCGGGATTTTCACCGGTCGCTGATACAATTGGTCACCATAATTTAGATGAAATTCTTTTCTTTTTGGAAAAAATTGAGTATCTGTGACCGGCGTCAGCACCGGTCGTTGATACCGGTCACAGAAAGTTTTTTCTGCTGTAGTGCTGGTAGCAAAAGGGTACACTCAGGCATATGAAATAGACTATCAGGAAAATTTTTCACCTATAGCCAAACTAAACACAGTACGAGTTTTGTTATCTCTTGCAGCTAATCTAGATTGGCCACTGCATCAATTCGACGTCAAAAATGCTTTTCTACATGGGAGTTTGGAAGAAGAAGTATACATGGAAATTCCACCTGGGTATGAGAAAACTGGCTCAAAGAAACTAGTATGTAAGCTAGACAAAGCATTGTACGGATTGAAGCAATCACCTCGAGCATGGTTTGGCCAGTTCAGCAATGCCATGAGAAGTTATGGGTTTACCCAAGGGGAACCTGACCACACGTTGTTTTATAAAAGAAGACATAACAAATTAACTGTTTTGATTATTTATGTAGATGATATGATCATTACAGGAGATGATGCAGAGGAAATAAGTGCTCTTGAAGAAAAGCTGTCAAAGGAGTTCGAAATGAAAAATCTCGGAGGTTTGAAATACTTTCTTGGAATTGATGTAGCTAGGTCAAAGCAAGGTATCGTCTTATCTCAGAGAAAGTATATCTTAAATTTACTAGCAGAGGTTGGGATGCTAGACTGCAAGCCAGTGGACACACCAGTAGTTCTGAATGCCAAGCTTCTAGAAATTCCAGATCAGGTTCCAACAAACAGAGAGAGATACCAGCGTTTGGTTGGGAAGCTCATTTATCTCTCTCTCTCACAAGGCCGGATATTGCATATGCCGTAAGTTTGGTGAGTCAATTCATGCACAATCCAAGTGAAGAACACATGGAAGCAGTCATGAGGATAATCAAGTATCTGAAAGGAACTCCAGGGAAATGTATTTATTTCAGGAAAAACGGTCACTTGAGGGTCATTGGCTATACTAATGCAGATTGAGCTGGGAGCCTCACAAATCGAAAATCAACTTCAGGGTATTTTTCCTTTGTTGGAGGAAACCTAGTAACTTGGAGAAGCAAGAAACAAAGCGTGGTGGCGCTTTCAAGTGCAGAAGCTGAATTGATTGGGGTAACCAAAGGAGTGTGCGGGTTACTCTGGATAAAGATGTTGGGTTTCGGGGTAACCAAAAACCCGTTTAGGCTTAAGCTGCGGAATGACCGTAGAACAAAGATTTCTACGGCCAACTTAAGCTCAGGATTAAACGGGGTATGTCAGGAAACTTTCCAAGGCTGTCCACCTTCAGTATTCATTTGGCATCAAAACCCAATTTAATCTTTTTTACATATCTACTCCATTATTGATTTCTAAAATTTTAATCTACTTACCAATTAGATAGATTAATATAACATATTTATACCTTGTTTCCAAATCACAGTTGGAATGCAGACCGAGCGAGTAGAGCTACATCACGGGAATGATTCTCCTCGGAGCATCAGACGTCTGATGCCTCTATCGGTTATCCACCAAGACTAACCGGAGAGCGGTTTATTTCTTTTGCCATAAATACTATAAACCGCGGTATTCTGCAAAAACACTATTCATGGGAAAAAGATGAAAACCCGTAAACACGAATTTTCAGCTACTCAGTTTCACAAATAAGCAAAACTGACATACTGCGAAATTCGGGAAAACACTATTCATAAATCCCGTAAATATACTTCACAACAACCCGCAAGATTATACCTCAACTACGTATAACTTTCTTTTCTCAACCGAAACACTATTTGGGAGAGAAACCGAGAAAGAGAGAAAATACCGATTCGTTTCGACACGAAACGATATGAGTGAATTAGTGATTTTCTCTCTACCCCTCCACCCTTATTTATAGGCATTTGTGGCGGTTGCCAAATTACCAAAATACCCTATGAATAGTAAGGAGGTGTGAATAGTAAGGAGGTTTCAAAGTGAAAAGACCAAAATACCCTCAGTGGATAAGAATGATGACATGCCATGTGGATAAGGATGATGACATGTCATGTGGATAAGGATGACATGTAAAAAGACCAAAATGCCCTTATAATTTATTCTGAACAATTATATTTCTGAACAATTATATTTCTTGCGGTTGTTGTTTCGGTAACTTTTATACAACGTACCGTGTACGTTTATAAATTAACCGTTGTTTTTGCCTGTCATCTTATATGACACTTATAATTTAATTATAACACGTATAATTAATTATAACCATCTTACTATTGATCATAGCTAATTTATAATCAATCACAATAAGATTCTCCGATTAACTCCTATATGGTGTGACCCAATAGGATCTGTGTTATGTTGGTAAATAGAGTTAAAACAGTTTTAACTTCTATAATCATGAGCAGTATCTGGCAGTATACATCATGACCATCCAATTACACAGATGATGCTGTACTGTACAATATCACGATCCAGTAAACTATTTACTTGTGTCTGTTCTTCTGTCTCATAGCTATCAGATTAGTTTCAAGGTAGATGTGTGTCATCCTTGCTAACTGAATCTTTTCTTGATCTTGAGCAGATTATCAAATATAATTACTCTTGTAATTATACCGCTAGCAGATAATCTTACTCTATCAAGGGGCCCAGTGATGCTATAGCTCGTATAAAATACAAGGGACAAATAGTATTCTTGGTAAACTATCACTTCCTCAGCTAAGCTATACATATGGAAAAGCTACCGTTATGACTGCTTTTTACGGACAGCGTTAGATAACAATCACACATACATATTTCTCAGTGGGAACGGTAAATACCTCATACTGTAGAACCTGACACTGAATGAAAACATAAATGACACGAACATAATTATATTTAATGTTTCATTCAGGGTCTGTCAAATACCATGTTCCTAGTATAGTGACAAGGTACCCGAATTATACCCGTTTAATTCTTTTTTGGGGTGATGCCGAACCGAACACCGAATTATTCGGTTGACCGAACTTTGACCGAATTAAACCCGAATAATCCCCGAATTTTACGAATTATTCATGAATTTTTCCTGAATTTTTCCAAGAACAATTATTTTTTTGGTTTTTTATTTTTTTTCTCCCTTGCAGGACTGAGATTTCTGGTCCGGATAATTCCGAATCATTCCCGAATTATACCCGAATCACGAATTTTTGATCTCGCCGAACCGAACCCGAATAATTCATTTGTCACTATGGTTCCTAGAACATGTATCTATGTGATTAAAATGACATCTCGTGTCAGGTGGTTTGTAAAACTTAACCATCTTTTAATCCACATACTAACCTTATCGCAGTAATTAGTGTTCCTGCTAATTACCTTGGTCAGTGACTTTTTAAGAGTATATATCATCTATATTATGGAGTTTCACAATTTCAGTCATGAACTCGAAATGATCCATAAATTCAATAATACTCAAGGCAACAAAATAATATATAAATAAACATTCAATTCATGAACAAAGTTTTATGATAATTTATCGTATTATTGACTTCTAGATTATTACAAACTAACAAAAGAAGGTATTGAAGAAACCTGGATTTGCACCAGAAGAAGTCATAATAATTCGTGTGGATAATAAGGCGGCAATCACTACTACAAAAATGGTCATTGTACACTGCACATTGTACACGGATTTGGCAATTTTATATAAAAACCGTGTAGAAATTGTAATTATTTGGAAGTCCGAAATATCTATGGGATCTCTACATGGATATTTATTAAAGAATCAGTGTAGAAGCTGTATCAAAGCTAAAATTCAAATTATAAACGTTGTAACGTTTTCACAAAACATTATAACGTTTTAATTAAATTTGAGCTTCAAATAATTCATGTTTTTGATCAAGATTTTACAGAGCAAAATATTATGTAACGTTTTACAAATGTTGTAACATTTTACTAAGCTGTCAGAAAATTGAAACCCTAAATATCACTTTGAATTAAAACATTGGTAACGTTTTAGCTCATTTAGCTCATTTTTGAGCTGTTTCTATAAATAGGGCTTTGGGCTTTCTTCCCAAATAAACCCCAGCCGTCCCTAATTGCAAAAGAGGCGATTTTCTGGGAGCTTTAGTTCCACCATTGTTGATTGAGCTTAAAACTTCAATATCTCTCAAACAACCTCAAACTCACTTCACCAATCTTGATTTAGATTAGGTTAGAGTGATCTATTGAGTGTTTCTCTTGTTTATTTAGACTTTGAGAGTTCATTCTCACCTCGAGTAGCTCGTGTGACTTCCCTTGGTTGTAAGGGCTCGCCAGCGCTCATCTCAAGTAGCTTGTGCGACTTCCCTTGGTTGTAAGGGCTCGCCGGCGCTCATCTTTTGTTGGCCGTGTGACTTCCCTTGGTTGTAAGGGCTCGCCGGTTCACAAGTTGTAAACCTTTCTTATTGGGTAATATAAAGGCGCACCTAGAAAGAGGTTGCGACGCCCCGGAAACGTAGGCATTTGTTTTGCCAAACTTCATTAACATCCCGCGTGTCAAATTTCTCTAAACTCATCTATTTACTTTCAATTGCAATTTAATTTCAATTTTTGTTTAATTAGAGGTGCATTTAGTATAACAGAGACTAGCCACCAAAAAAAAATGGGAAAAAAAAGGACAATTCTACACGGACATTTAACTAAAGTCTGTGTAGAAAGGTATTTAAACATTAAAAAAAATTGGAAAAAAAAATAATTCTACACGGATATTTAACTAAAGTCCGTGTAGAAAGGTATTTAAACATAAAATAATAATAATAATAATAATAATAAGAGAGCTACACGCACATTTAGCTAAGTATCCGTGTAGAAAGAGTAATCGTACATGACTGTTTATGTAATAATCCATGTAGCTCGGTTATTTTGAGAGCGACGCTGGCAAGCGTTTGTACACGGTTGTTTATGTAATAATTCGTGTAGCTCTCGATAATCGCACACGGGTAAATATCCGTGTGTAAATATTCATGGATTTCTACACCCTTGCATTCCACACGGCAGGAAATCCGTGTAGCTCTCATGTTTATGTCCGTGTACAATCACTTATTCTGTAGTAGTGAATTGATATGTCGCATAATCCGGTGCAGCATGATAGAACCAAACACGTGAGTGTGAACAGACATTTCCTAAAGGAGAACATCGACTCAAAGGAGATTGAGTTGGAATTTGTTAGATCCGAAAGTCAACTTGCAGATATCTTAACCAAAGGTGTAACCAGCAACATCTTCAATGGAGCAGTGAGCAAGTTAGGCATGACTGATTTGTACATGCCAACTTGAGGGGGAGTGTTGAAGCAGACTAAAGAGGGAAGGCGGCAGTTGCCATAATCAATTTCCTTGATTCTCTAGTTAATTTGTTTTCTTATTTTAGAAGATTGTTTCATAGTTAATTTGTTTCCTTATTTTAGAAGATTGTAATAATAAGAAAAAAAAAGTAAAGAAAGGAAAAAAAGGAAAGTATGATCTAGAAAATTGGAGGGAGGTTCCTTCTATAAAACCTGCGTACCCTACTTCCACTGTAAGAATTATTCTTGTAGAAGAAATAAAAAAAAAAAGTGTGTATGAGACGTAAGAACCGAGTTGGTACTGAATCTTGTTAAATTATGTGTTCAATTTTTTATGTGAGAATTTCCGCTGTTCAAATTGTTACATATATATGCTTTCAAATGAATAAAATCTAACAGATGAGATAAATTAAGATAAGTTGATACCCCCACCAGATTCTTGCTCCACTGAAATACGACAACAGCACTAGGAAATCACAGTCACAACACTGTTTTTAGGAATAAGTTCTTATCTCCTTAAAAGCTTCAAATTAGCTAGGTCCTTCTCGCTTGCAAAATGGTAATAGTTTATTTCTTCTCTTAAAAATAACAAATTAAAAATAAAAATACTGAGGATGCATGCATGCATGGTTATACAATACATATTTTAGGATTGACCGATCGATTGAGTCTCCGGTACATTACAAAATAGAATATAACCAGAATAATTTTGATCTGACGGCCAACACAATTTAAAGGATTACCGTGAAGCACATGGAAGGTTATAGAATATTTTTGGTAAAAATATTGACAGAACTATTTAATTTATGACTTTACGCATATAGTTGGAGAACTAAAATAGAAATTAATATGCTAGCTAGAGAAATAATAAGGACTCAGCACAACTCAAAGTCTCAAACTTTACATGTAATATATATGTTTCAATCTCTAGCTAATTGACACACACTGAATAGTCTTAATTAAAATGTAAAACTTGAAACTCTTGTAAGATAACACAATTAATGCAACCAGTTAATTTTTTTTTTTTTTAAATAGTGGTATTTTACCACTGATTTCATTGAAATCAAGAACCATAGCATATTTGACCTAGTACCTAAAATTGGTACCAAATCAAATACGACAAGTCTGTACATCTGTTCAAAACATAAGCAAAAACAATAGAAAACAAAAATCAAAACAAAATTCCATGTCCACAACACAAGAAGGCAACAATAATATGCATAAAACTAAGTACTACAGATCTAATAAGTCTTCATCCTCTTCGTCGCCATACATTGGAGATGGGGGGTTGCCATCCCCAGAACCCTGCACCAGAAGGTCCAAAGCTTGGGTCTGTTCTGGACTTCTGTCCACTTCCAACAAAAGAAGATCTGGAAGATCCTTAACATCAAAAGGCATTATAAGATTTAATTTTAGGAAAGAATCATCACTTCTAGATTTACACCAAAATTGAGTTAAAGAAATAATCTTATTACCTATAACCTTAATAGAACAAGGGGTACTATCATTAAAACATAATCTATTTCGTTCTAACCAAATTATCCATAGGACAGCTCCTCTTAATAATTCAACTAATAATCTATCCTTAAAAGGAATAGACGCATCTATCAACCATAAATCTTCTAGAGTATAACAATTATAACTAAAGTTATTATGCTCGGCTATCCAGTTCCATATTAAGCTAATGTAAGAACATTGAACAAAAAGATGTTCTGTACTCTCTATTTGGTCACAGAAGACACATTTTGTATCGCCTTGCCAACCTTTATTTACTAAGTTAGTCTTAGTCAAAATCTTGTCTTTTCGGACAAGCCATAAAAATATTTTAATTTTTAATGGAATATGGGATTTCCATATGGTGCTATAGGTAGAATTAGGCATTCCCCCATATTCTAACCATTGATAAAAGGAATGAACAGTAAAATTATCATCTGTGGACCAGCGCCATATAATCCTATCCTCTAATTGGTCAGATAGAGTAAAAAGAAAGAATATATTTTGCAAAGCTAACCATTCCTCCCTATATATACCAGTTAATTGTCGTCTAAAACTAAGGTGTAAATAAGAATTAGCAAAAGTGTCAGCCACAGATACGAATCTATTGATAACAATTGAAAATAAATTGGGATATTGATGCTGTAGAGCATGTTCAAAACACTACCTATCTAGCCAAAAAGCCGTAGACTTACCATTGCCTATCTCCTTATTTAAACCTAAATTAATCACCACATGGTCTTTTAAAATTGATTTCCAGAATGGAGAACACACAGAAGGGTTGGTTCTACATCCATACTTACTTAAAAGTATGGATTTCCACGTACCATAAGCCGAATTATCAAGAAATCCAATCCACCATTTAGCTAAAAGAGATTGATTCATTAACTTTAAATCTAATACACCCAAACCACCTTGATCTTTACTTTTACAAACTTCCCTCCAAGCTACCAAGTAATATGCAACCAGTTAATTATAAGGCAAAATGATTTTAAATGGGAAGGCGATCGACAGGGAAGGAAGAATCAATATGAATAATATTACGTTATGTAATTGCAATTTGATAAATTTATTTACCGATCGAACATATATTAATATACCATGGTTTAAATCGATCATTATATCGTTTTTCACTACTAAAAGATCGATGGACCTAATAATTAATGTACAGTCAGTACTCAGTACAGAGCTTAAATGATCATGACAAAAACAATGAAAAACAAAAGTACGCGTACAGATAGATGTCGTACTCGTAAAATTTTCCTGTTGAAAACTGTGACGAGGCCCCCACAAATTTGGAAATTTTGGAACTTGATTTGTCCTATATACACCGAAAGGAAAAGAAAAGAAAAGAAAAGAAAAGAAAAGGGGGTTCAAGCTCTTTTAATTAGCGTCGTCTTAGTGGATGCAATGCCAATCTAATCATGCAATTATTATTTGTACATTGATTGCAACCATCAATAGCTTTTACTGTTGCCAGGAAGCACCTAGTTCAAAGTTGAAACGTCAACAACATACCCTCTCCACCAAAAAAAAGAAAAAGAGATCAGGAAAAATATATAGGTATTAACTATTATAAGCCCCTTTATAGAGAAAGCAATTTGACATGATAAGGTTGAATTCTGTAAGCTTAGCTAGGCGAGTCTTGACAAATCAGGTCAAAATCCAAATCAACAAATTAAGCCTATTATTCAAAGTCAAATTTGGTTTACAAATAATTAAATCAAACCTAGCTCATTTTCTTCAAGAAACAGAAAGATTATTAATTAGTATCAGAATATCAGACTATCAGTATGTTATGTACCAAGAAATGAGCAGTACTGTCTGTACTGAACTAATTAATACCAACATGAACAATTAAACCTTAATATAACACTCTGGTAAATATGTAACCAGTCCAGATGTTCAATTATAATAAAAGCATAAATTAAACCTAACAGATCTTGAGTTGCCATCAAAGGAGCCCATAAACCAACCCTTGATTCCAAGCTAGAGCCAACCGTATACGTACACTGAACGGGTCGGGACCCGCTCACCGGGTTACAAGCACCATCACTGATTTGACGGATTTGATTAGATGTTTCATCAAGGGTCAAATTCTTAGAGAATGATGAATGATAGAGATTCACACAACCACTGCGCGTGTGTTTCCGTTGCTTTAATTTGCCTATTTGAGTGAGAGAGAAAGAGAGATCAGAATCTTAGTCTTTGTATAGTGGGATTCCCCCAATGCCACTATGACACTAATAAGTACCCCAAAAAGCATTGCATGAATCCCCTTCAATTGTTCCCTCATCCATATCCTCTCTTTGTTTCATTAATAACATATCCATGCAATACTTGAACTGGCTACGGAAAAAGTAGCCAGGATTTATAAATTTTTTACTGGTACAACTAACGGGTTGTAGACTGTCGTGAATCAACTAATTTAGACTGTGGCCAAAATTTTCTCCGGGTAGGCAAGAATCTGATTATACATAGACATATGCAGGGGCGGACCTAGCCGAGTCCAAGAGGGTGGGGGGGTGTGGGGGGTCAACTGTTCCTCTCTGGATTTTAAAATTTTATACAAATTTATAGGTTCCTACCAACTCTTCCTCTGAAATTTTATTTCCGTCCTTATGGACTTTTGGTTTGTAATTAATTTTAAATTTAGAGTTAAAATTATTATAAGTTTCTTGAATTCTAATTGGTAATTAGAATTAGAAGTCAGAGTATTGAAAATTGAAAGTCAGATCATTAGAAATTAGAACATTATTTTTTAATATAATACCCGATTAGCTAATGAGTTTGAATCCAATAACTATTCAAATCCAATTCGTTATTTTGTTGCCCCTGACGAAAATCCTGGACCGATCCACCCCTGGACATATATCCAGTTTTCAAAATGTAGGAGTAGGCCGTCTACCAATGGCCTACCACTGATTCAATGTGGGTATGCCACTGATCACTGGCTAACCATTGAATTGGATTTTATTCTGTTACAATTTTGAAATATAACAGAAAAAATTGGTTAAAAGTTCACTGGCTTATTTTCTGAGATGGAATTATGTGCTGGGCCAATGCAATCCATGCAAGTGAGATAGAGAGAGAGAGTGACAGCTTTAGAGAAAAGTTATAAAGAGGGGGAACAGAAATCAAATCCAGAGCAACAGTCAGAACCAAAAACTCTATCGTGAGTGCTTATTGCGCACACTATTCCTTCCTCTCTGGTCACTACAAGTGAACCAGTTAGCGAGTGTGCATGTGTGTCAGTGTGTGGGATTTGTCTTATTATTTCAGAGGTGGGCTTCACAAGAGAATGAAATGAAATGGTACCACTACTTTCTCTTGGGCTCAAACATGGGAACAGGATAACATCCAAACTGGTACGGACCCGGTACCAAGTGATATGATCGAAACACATGCTAACCAAATATATCATCTTTTTTTTACAGAAGATAGAATATAATCTGGTTCGTACAGGTACCAGTAACTATTAATGGTACCTTTCATTGTAGAGATCTCTTTGACCCATGCAATCAGAGAGAGAGAGAGAGAGAGAGAGAGAGAGAGAGAAGGCAGGGTAATCTGCAGTAGTAATTTTCAACTAAATAATGATGAAAAGAGATTGAAATGATTTGGCCCATCCAATCACATAACCAAAGTTTTATCGATCACTTGATTTTTTTGACTTTTTTTTTTAATTATTTGGTCCACTAGTGATTCAATTCAATTGATTTTACATGAATTGACGTAGAAAAATATTGAGAAGATGGTATCAGTATAAGATAAGAAATGAAAGACGTGAGACTACAAATCATGGTTCGATAGGGACTTGAGGAATTAATGGCGAATTAATAATTATGACAATATCAATCAGACTGATGTAAATCAATCATAGGCCACATTCTGCATGCGGCTGGAATCATGCCAGATGTTGCTTGTGTATCGTCTTAATTTGGTCAATGTCATCCCAATAACTGCACTATATCTATCTATCTATCTATATATGTCATTTGTCATAATGTCAATGTCATCCCAATAACTTGGTCTTAAATTAGAAACAGTGAGTCTCATTCTCATAACATGAGTCATAACCTGATACAGTGAATCATCTAAGACAATTTGGGCCAAGTTTGTAAGAATTCTGGATAGATAGCCTCTTTTGGACCGGGCCTAGTTTTCATGGGTCTGATTTCTTTGGACCCGCTACATGCCTACGGCATTCGTCTTCTCGCCAAGGAGACAAGACAAGAGAGCGGAGACGGAGACGGAGACGGAGAGATCGAACAAAGGGCAAAGACAAAAAATGGCATCAGTGGTCAGAGGCGTACTTAAGGCGATCAAAGAGAAGGGAGTCGGAGGTTTCTTCAGAGACGTCCGCGATGAAGGCTATCTGTACGATCAATTCCCTCTTCTTATTTTATTTTTTATTTTTTTTATTGCTATTTCTTCAGATTACTATGGATCTCGAACTATATAGGAAGCTTTGCTTTCTTTCCTTATATCATCTAGGTGAACTGACACGAATTCCATTAGCTCCTCAGATATTGTGTTTCACATTTATCAGTTGGCTTCTGAAAACAAATTATGTTTTAAGAACTAGGGTTTTCTTAAGAATGGATTCAGGACAGAAGTGAAATTAAAGTACAGTTAATGTAATTTTGTTGTTTCAAACTTTTTCTCAAAGTCTATTTCTAGGCCAATTTAACACTAGGCTTGGATTTAGTGAGGTAAATGTATTGCAATATGCATCAGGAGAATTCAGTTCTATTGGAAATTTGAGTACCTATTAAAGAACTGAACTTTGCCATTTGGTTACGAAAAAGACTATTGCAGCTAATGGATTTATTAGTGGCCTTTTAGAAGAAGAAAAATATGTTGATTTTTGAGCTAATCATTTAGATTTGAGTCATTATTGGTTCAGTGAAAAGAGTGCTAAGATGAGGCAAACTTAGTTTGAGTTTGAGTTTCCAAAGCAGTGACAAGCTCTTTCTCAGAGCTTTAATCTGATACATAAATTTTAGTGTTCTGATTTCTTCTGTGAAAGATTTAAGTAGATTAGAAGTGAGCTTAACATGGATTCAGTTTAAGTTTCTCGGTTTTAAATTTTTCCTCCAAGTCATTGTTCTAGAATGAGAGGATGATAAAAATAGGCAAATGGATTGAGGCTTAGAATTAGTGACATGAATATAGTACAAGATGCTTTAGGAGGAGGATTGAATCTATGGAAATGTAGTACCTAGTAAAAAAACTGAACTTTGCAATCTGATTACCAAATTATTATTGTTTATTATTGTACCTTTTGATATTTGAATCTTAAATAAATATATTTGGATGTTGAGCATCTACAAATGTTAAGCTAGTATCTCTTTGACTATATATCTACAAGTGACCTTATGGTTGTAATATGTATATCTTAAATTCTGTTTTACTTGGCCATGTCCTGATGTATGGTATTTTGCCTTTATAGGAATTGCATCTTTGATGGAAATTTATTGTAAGTACTATCTAATCATTACCTCTTTCTTGAATTTTGATGTTACAACAGAGACCACAATCCCTTTTCCTTATTATAGATTGAATAAGTTCATGCTGCTCATTTGATTTGCCAGGCAAACAAAAATTCACAGCATTGGTGCTACTCTTGTTGGAGTTGATAAGTTTGGAAACAAGTATTATGAGAAATTGGGCGATACACAATACGGTAAATGTTTCTCCACATTATGGCTTTCAGGTCATGGTATTCCTTGTAATATAAAAGTCCAATGGAAGCGCAAGCTGTCAGATATCAACAATTGGTAAAAGTTAATTAGGTGTTTTTCTAGGAGCATCATGATTGCCATATGACACATTAGAGCTAGAGTTTTTTCTCTTATCAATCATATAACTTAAGACCTTTTAAATTTTAATACCAGTACGCCTATGGGCTCCCCTCCCACGCCCCACCCCAAGAAAACAAAGAATGGTTGCCATATGGCACATGAGGAGAGGTGCTGGTTTGTACAGCTTTGGGGTGATCTTGAACCATAAACAACAACTGAGCGGAGGGAGGGAGGGAGGGAGAGGGAGCGTGGGGTAGATAGGGGCGGGGGATTTTTGGTTAATTGCTGACTCAAAAACTCCACTTAGTTGCTTCATATTTCCCTAATCGGTGGTTCTATGGTTTGTGGTACAGGAAGGCACAGGTTTGTTGAGTATGCTCTGAAGAGCCGTTACAATGCATCACAAGTGCCCCCAGAGTGGCATGGTTGGCTTCATTACATCACCGACCATACAGGTGATGAGGTATGTTTCATTTACATAGCAAACAGCTCTCTCCTTGTAATTAAATTTTTTTTTTTTTATTGAGTTTTCTTTTTTGTTGACCATTTTTTTTTCAATTAAGTTGCTAATGCTGAAGCCGAAGAGGTATGGTGTAGAGCACAAAGAGAATCTCTCTGGTGAGGGTGATGAATTTATATACCATTCCAAGGGCCATGCTCTTAATGCTGAGCAAAGAGACTGGACCCGGTACCAGAGCTGGGAGCCTAAGAAAAATTAAATTTTATTACTCTGTGTCTGCTTGCTGCCAGATGTGGTGCTGTGCCTTTTGTTATTTATTTTTATTTTTTTCTTCCGTTAATGAAAAGTTGGAGTAGCATTCTGAATAAATGTATTGGTAATCTGTAAACAAGGTCACTGAAGTTATTAACTTCAGGATTGCTCCCTTTATGTTTGTTTTATTTTGCTCAGATTTTTTGGTGCTCATGTCAACATGTCTAGAACATAAAAGTCTTTATTTTCGTTCTTATATTTCTTCTAAAATATGAGCTTTTTCCCTGAGAATATTGTTATTCTGATGAGGTTTATTCCAAGTAAAGACTACGGCGTCCTAACATGCTGATTTGTAGGATAGATAGATCAACTTGAATGCTTTGATTTGACATGGAAATTATGGGTATTAGGCTATAACCTGATCTGGCTCAGCCGGACATTCAACAGACCAGGTGAGTTTGGTCACGTACTCAGGTGGACGAATAGAAGGCTTATGTGTCGTCTATTGGACCAACTGGTGCATTGGAAGTGATCTACAATTTTGGATCATATTTGGTTGTGGTGAAGTTAAGAAAGATTAAATTGCATAGTACAATTTTGGGTCATATTTGATTGGTATTTGCTACTTTTAAATAATGAATTAAATTATTCTTGTTTGATTGGAGGCTTGGAGCATGTTACTTAAGTCGTGACATAATTTTTTGGGAAATTTTTTTTTATGCCACTCCAAAACATGAAATTTAAAAATTTGCCACCTCAAAATCTTAAATTAGCTAATTGTCATTCCAAAATCATTATATTTAGCAAATTGCCACAATTATATATATAATTCAGATATTTTATTAACATTTTCTTAAAAGTAGTGTATAATAAAAAGTATTTTGGTATTTCCAAAATTGCCCTTCTCTCTTCTCTTCTTCCCTCTGATGATTATCCACGGAACAATTCAAATCCAAGGAATGGGACAAGGAGAAGAGACAAGTCCCAGACGAGTGCTGCCTTGACGATTATCCACGGAACAATCCAAATCCCATTTGGTTTTGTTGAAATAGCTTCAGTTATTTTATTGTCTGATGAAGGAAACCAAAGAATCACGAAACATCCAATCAGAAACTTTGGTTTTGCAAAAGATAATCAAAAGCTCAATAACGAATCACGAGATTCAAAATCTTTCTGACAATTAGCTTAGAAAGTCTTGTTTGTAAATTCATTTATTCAGTGGTGTGAGTGCAAAAAAAAAACATTCAAATTTTGTCTCATCTCGGTGACAACGATGGAGACGGAGCAAAGCCTTCAATTTTGCCTTCTGAGCTCAAGCTGCGTTTTTACTTAATTTTGGAAATGGGGCAAGGAGATGGGGCGGTGGGAAGAGAAGGGCAATTTTGAAAATACCAAAATAAGTTTTATTCATTACTTTTCATAAAATTTTAATAAAATATCTAAATTATATGTATAATTATGGCAATTTGTTAAATATAATGATTTTGAAGTGGCAATTAGCTAATGTAAGATTTTGGGATGGCAAATTCCTAAATTTCATATTTTAGAGTGGCATAAAAAAAATTTCCCTAATTTTTTTTATTTCAACTTTAGTTTTAATAACCTTTCTTTTTCTCATTCAATAACATAATCTAGAAGTTACACAAAATTTGAAAAAAAAAATACAGTTTAAGAACATTACATAACAAATTTCAGAAAATTATAAAATATAATAAAGTAAAAAAAACTTCAAAATTTATTCACAAACAACAACAACTTTATCCATATAGTTTTGATTTTTATTAGACGGTGCATGAGCATGATCGTTTAAAACTAAAGATGTCGTCCTTGGTCGGACTTGATTCCTAAGTCAAAAATAGCCCATAAAGTTTGATCGCAGTATCACGTGATGTTGGACCTAATTTTTAGGCCTATATCCACAAGGTCATTACATATGCTTATATTGGATACATGGAAAAAGGGAATCGACCAATCAAATGTACGCAACACTCTCTCCCACTCAAGATAGTCTCCTAGTTATTTAATTTTAGTCAGTCCTCGTTTGCTCTTGGGCTGAGCTGCCAAGAATGGGCTAGCTGCCGGATTATTCCGCCAGCAACACCAGCAACATTTTCTTTTAACCTTCTCTAAAATTTCCCCTTCTATTCCTATACTCTCATATCTCACCTACCTTCTATTCTCTCAACCCTCCACTCCACTATTATCTATCCCAATCCACTACTTGCCTTCTACTATTCTATCCTCAAACCCTTTTCTTCTTTACTCTGAACTACCTCTCCAATCACCAATGGCGAACCAACAACCAACCTCTCACGCCTTTCTCTCATCCCTCAACGAACACAGGAGACTATTGTCTTCCCTCAATGCATCCATTGTGCTACAACCTATCCATCTTGAAGTACCAATGTTGCACGAGTTGCGACAGATTCTAGCACACCGGTATGGAGGCACGCCGGCCAACTAGGATATATCTAGGGTGACTAATGCTTTCCTTGTTTCATTGCCAGACTGGGTATTCTAGGATGCACCATACATGGATGAAGAGTTCTGGGGAGGCCTCAATCTGGAGGTGCTTCCATGGCAGACGCTTGATGGATCTACCGCTGCCCCACCACACCGTAGAGTCTCCATCCTAACCAGGGATTTGCCTCTGGACTTCTGGCATCCCATGTACTTCAGACAAGCCACAACGAGGATAAGTTCTATGGTAGGGATGGCACCGGACACCATGGCCGGAGGGAACAAGTCGGTAGTTAAACTTGTAATTGAATGCCACAACCCAGATCTGATACAACCAACCATAACCCTATAGCACAATGAGAAGTAAACTGTCACACCCCAACCCAGAAATTCTGGATTACGGTGTGATCAACCTCGCCTCGTGCTTAATTAATCATTAAGCACGCAAGGCTAATCATAAATAATAAATCCAACAGCAGCGGAAGCAAAATAATATAAGTATCAAGCATCAGTCACATAGCAAATAAATAAATATACACATACATAACATATAATCTGATCCATCTCGGATCCAAATGACACCATCTATAGAAGGGGATACATGATCTATCGAGCCCGTATATATAATACAGGAAATACGGGGCTCGTAAATCTAATCAAAAGCCTAACCCTAACTAGGTCAAGTGGTGTGGCCCTCGGGGACATCTCCTACTGCGGACCGCCAGAACCTGTACCTAAAACCCACGAAACAACTTGTGGGTGAGCGACGAATCGCCCAGTATGTGACCCAGAATTATCCCCTCAGGGATCCTCTACGGTCAAAGCACTTTTATATATAAAATGAATACAGTTAAAAATATGCACATGTGTGGACCTATATAAATATCTATTATAACTTATAATACTTTTGAATGATGCCATGATGCGATTATTCTATTATGCCAACATGCGGAATAAACCCAAAATAAAATCAAGGTGTAATATCGGATATAATCAAGTCGGAATCCAGTACTCCTTGCACTGTGTGCCCAAATACAATAACCATAATAATAATACGGATAAAGTAAATCACCCCGTGCCGTGCCAATAGTATCAAAAGAAATCGAATAGTATAATCCAAGGACTGTGATCAGAGTGCAATGATACACGATGCCTAGTGACATCGAGCATTGCTCCACAAGAACTGCACACTAGCCGATGGTTATACCTTTACCAAAAAGAATCTGAATAATATAATCCAAGGACTGTGATCAGGGAACAATGATACACGTTGCCTAATGACATCGCGCATTGCCCACAAGAACTGCACACTAGCCGATGGTTATATCAAAATTCGGTGTGTCATCTCACCTAGACGATTCATAAGCCAAACATATTCAATAGGAGAAATCATACAATGCAAGTCGCAAAAATATCATCACCAGGGCCACAGAACTCGAGATCGGAACTGTGCCCTCACCCGCCACACCAACACCCGCCACACCAAATCACCAAATCCGCCATGGAACTCGAGATCGGAACCATGCGGTAGCGTAAAACAGACCTACACAGAACTCGAGATCGGAACTGTGCAGTCTCAAGTAATAAAAATGCCACCACGGAACTCGAGATCGGAACCGTGGTGGGGTAACCCGTTCTAGGCATGTAGCTCCTAATGTAGGCGTGGGAACATCCCGAATCGTCCGTGCCACAGAACTCGAGATCGGAACTGCTCACGTCAAATAGCAAAAATGATCGAAAAATGATATAATCAAGGTTTATACATATAATATAGTCCTAAAGCCATCCAAGGATCAAGTGACCCTTAGCTCAGTGGCTGTCGGGCCGTCCCATGCCAAGTGACACCAAGACGGAACGAAGTCACTCGGCTCTGCTCAGCTCTCACCAATGCATGCGTATGCACGTAAAATAATAATATAGTCTTCTACGAGAAGAAGACAGCTAATAACCTAATATTCTAATAAGATATATATATAATATTATTTAATTACTCTACTCTTAAAATACAGTAAATTCGAGTTTTTCAGGGTTTATGCAATTCTACCTACAGTGTAGAAAGAATAAACATGCTCTAAAGTTTTAATGCAACTACTTAAAAATAAAGTGCGGATGTCAGGTCAGATGGATCGACTGGTAAGAGTACGCCCACGAAAAGAATAATTCAGATATCCCACACCTGAGGGGGCTGGAGTCTCTGTCGCTAATAATCAGCGCGCTCCGCGTATGCTCCGAACTGCGGGTCCGTCGGATCGGCCCACGGGTCGGACTCGTACGGAGTTGGCTGATCTGTGATCACGTAATTTAAACTAATTAAAATCTACGCTATTTTTATTCTAACCCTCGTCCCAATTAATGTACAAGTCGATTTCTCGCTTACTTTGGTTTTATAAATTTACCGGTTCAGTCAGTCGGATTGATTCGATTAGGCATATATTATTTAATTAATTTCATGTCATCAAGCTTAGCATTAATCTTAATTTACAAGTTTGTCAACTATTGATCATTCACTTTGGTCTAGTTTAATCTAATTTAATCCTAATTAAATTTATATTCTAACGATTTAATTTGAAGATATATCGCTTGTATAAATTCACATGTCGAAATATTCGTAATAAATAATTGTTCGGGAGTTACGGTAAATTATACGTGCTTCCACTTCTAATATATTTTAGTTTCCTATCTACTTGATTTATTTAAATCAGACTATAATTAATTTTAAAAAGGGTTCGAAATTCGGTTTCGAACGTTAATTTACAATTAAAATTCTTAAGGCAATTATTTAAATAAAATCTATTAATTATGTGATTGTTGCGAATTTTATAATTCGTTTAAATATAGTTAAGCTATTTTATATTCTAGAAGTGTTATTCGTTTATAAAATTTTAAAATAGGACCCTTAATTATTTTACGTGTTTTCCTAACTAATTTTATTTCTAAGTCGCGCAGTTCGTTATTTTCTTACAACTAATTAAATCCCTACGTTTAATTAGCCGTTTCGAATCTAAGTCCATAACAAATATTTTTCGTTGCTAATTAATTGTCCTTTATTAATTAGCAACGAATTTTTGTACAAGTTCGAAAAATGTTTAAAAGAATTATTTAAACTTTAAAAAAAAAAAATTTATGAAACTTTTATTTTCATTTAATGTGTTGGGTGTTTTAATTAGGTTTGTTTCGGGATCATACATGTGTCCAATCGGGTTATTATAGTATCTGCTCAAATTATGTTATGAGTCATCATCGAGGCATCAGACCCTGGACGGTATAATCATTTCCCGAGCTAGTTCAAGTTTACGTAAGCATTCGATTTTAATTCGATTCCTCATAAAACTTAAACTTTAAAAGCCACGTTTTATATCCGACAATTACGCCTTTTGGAAATAATTCCAAATACCATAATTTTGATATCCTTTTAAAATTCTGTCAAGCCCATTAATATCAAGGCCCAAGCCTTGTTCCAATTTATTAATAAATTAGAAAATAGGCCCAGCAGAACGAGAGCCCAAATGTCATCTTATTAAATCTCTTTTCTTTTCTTTTTTTTTTTTTTTTTTTTTTTTTTTTTTTGCAAGGGCCCAAGCCCAAATAAAATTCAGCCGAACCCAATAAGTAAAAGGCCAAGCCCAATAAAATATATAATTTTGCACCTTAGCCCTTAGAACTTAATTAATCTCACAAGGGCCTACATTTTTCGCATCCAACCCCAAGTTTTCCCCAAATTCACCATTTGGTCCCTGTCAGTTCAAGTACTGGTAAACACAGATCAACACCGTACCAGAAATCCATGGGACTGGTACACTGGTACCAGTCACCTACACAAGTCAGCAACACACCATCCATATACACAGCATCAACACAGAACCAGCACAATATACACAACAAGCAAGCACAGGTCAGAGGCAAACACCCAGCCAAACAACACAAGCAAGGCAACAGGTCAAGGTAACCAGAACCCGAAACAGAGCAAGCACAGGTCAGAAAGCACGGCAACACAGCCAAGTGCATCGGCTTGCCGGGAAAATCAACAACCCGCACAAGCCGCAGTTCAATACAACATTAATCAAGGAATAATCAAGGGTGCGCATACTAACCGAGAGAGGCAAAAATCACAGAGGAGGCTTAGCAAAAACGGCCGGTACCAAGTTTCAAATCTCGCCCTTCGGCCGTCAAAATCAAGCACCAGAAACAAATCAGCACGCACCCAAGATTCAACAAGCAAACACCAGAACACACTCACAAGAAAACCCTAATTCTTATTAAGGTTTCAGATTCTCACAGATCAGAGGAAAAGAGCAAGAACAGAGAGAGAATCAAGCAAAAGTCTCAACACATGAGCATGAGAGAACCAGAAAACCAACGAGAGAGAGAGAGAGAGACTTATATAACCGGTGAGAGCACGCAACAGGGACGAGGGGTAGGTCAAAGGCGTCAGAACCGCCTGACAGGCCGTGCGGCCAAAGTCGTCTAGCACAGAGGTGATACGACAGGGGCAGGTGAACCGGAGACAACGGCGCCGCGCGCAACGGCAAAAGAGGGGCATCGCCTCTCTTAGGGTTTTCCGAAGAGGCACCACGAAAGAGAGAAAGAGAGGCATCGGGACCCAAGGGCAGGGGGCGAAAGAGAGAGAAGGAGAGTTGGGGTTTTTAAAATCCCCTTCGTCAAGATTCGTGCATCGTGATTTAGATCAACGGTTCAATTAATTCAGAGATTTAATTTGCCTCAATCAATTCATAAGATCCGCAACGTTTATAAAATTTTGAATCGAGGCTTCGTAATTTATTATAAAGTCGTACTAATATATATATATATATTTTTTTTTACGTGTATAAAATTTGACTTTAGGATCCGAATTATTTAATATTAATTAGTATATGCAGGTATATAATTATCCAAATCAAATTCTATAGCTTATAAATGAACGTAGCTTTTATATAACGTTATTTGTACAACATTTGTATATTTATTTTCTTAATTTAGAACTGGATAGATTTATTTATTTACAAGAGTCGATAATCATTTGGTTTATTTTCTTTCTTAATATACATAAGTTCGAAATTAGTTTATATTTCAAAATTTTAGATTCGTTTTTAATTCAGTCAGATAAATCTGATAGGTCCTCTAATTAACTAATTAACAAAATTTAAATTTGAGCGTAATATTTAATTTAGCAAATTAAATCCGTTTTACATTTTGGGATATGACATAAACAGTGTGTGAAGTCATAGTAGAGGGAAAGGGTCTTCTAGGGGAAGGACAGGCGCCACCCCCCCACCACCGCTCGGAGGGGGATATCAACAGCCGCTCATGCAACAAGGACTACACCAGCTGCTCCACATGATACCATATATACCCAGATGGCAACAGAGGGCGCTTAGATACCCACCGCAGATACCGAACCCAAACAGAAGAGGGGCACCGGCAGCTGTTGCTAGCATGTTCAAGCAATGGCCCATAGTGGACTACGGTGGGCCATGTTCATGGACCGGGAAGACGCAAAAAAAGGCTGCAACAACTCTAATTTCGGGGCAGATACAAAAAGCGTGCTCTCCACGCGCAACAATTAAAAGTCTGGAATACCCCTACCCTTGAAGGTCACAATGCTTTACTTGGGATACAAAAGAAGGGTATAAATGCCAAAGGGGCACATGTCATAGCCTCTGATATCACTTTATTAGACCTATTATTTCGACTTGTTTCCATACAAAAATCTATGTTTTGAACCAACAAATGGTGCCTTTTACATTGAATATCCATAGAATGTGGTACTGCTATGTTTTGGTTCTTACTTTGCAGGAATCAGGCGAAAACGGGCAAAATCAGGGAAGTTACTGAAATCTGAGACATCCGATGGGACCCTCATCACATCCGATGCGACCCTCATCAGAGCCGATGCGACCCTCATCAGAGTCGATGCAGGTTGCATCAGACCTGATGCAGGTCGCATCGCGAGTTTCCAGAGCAGACAGCAAAGGCCCAGAATTGAAGCACTCGTTTTAAAAAGCCTATAAATAGGCCACCCCTGCTACCAGAGAGGGGGTTCCGAAATTTAAAGATTCAAAGCCTCAAGGAGAGAGAAAAGATCAAGAGAGAAGAGAGAGATTGGAGATCGCTTGGAGAAGAAGAGAAGATTGCAAGATCCTCTCCAATCCACCTTGGATCTTTGAGCTTCATCATGATCTGCCTATTCTCTCTCTCTTTTATGCTTTCTTTTGCTATGCTTGAGTAGATCTCTAGTTCTTAGGGTTAGGATGTAGTCTCTAAACCTTGTCTTTGAGTTGAATGATGTTTTGATCTAAGTTTGAACTTGTGTGATTGTTGTTTGAGTATTCATTGTTTGCTTGATTGTGATTTCTTGATTGATTCTTGATTGTCTACTGTTAGATGTCTATAGCATCTATTCTAGTAATTTGGCCTTGATGTATCTTGTAATTGTGATTGAGCATTTGAGGTAGATCTAAGATCAATAGTAGCCGAGAGGTGAAATTTCTATTATCGAAAGGTTGTAGATACCTCTAGTTAACCAGACAATCAATTTAGGTTAGATACCAGTAGGCGAGAGCCACAGGTTGAAGCCTCGCACAAGAAATCAACTTAGATACGAACACATGTCAGCTCTGCTCGAGGGCCATGCGACCCGCATCAGAGATGATGCGAGTCGCATCATACGGGTCGCATCAGAGATGATGCGAGTCGCATGATAGGTCCAGAGAAGGCAAAGTTTGGGATGAAACCTGAAACCCTAGGAACGCCTTTTATCATTGTTCAAAACCAAAACCTTTAATTGCTTTCATTTACTGTTAATTGAATTGACACCCGAAATTAGGAAACATAAACAAACCAAACCCAACTTTTCACACTTCTAGTACCTAACTCGGATTTGTAGAAATTTAGAATCGAATTAAACCGTCCCTGAGGATCGATACCTTAATATACTACACGGATAGGGTTGTGCACTTGCAACCTTAGACGAGAGTAAATTCAAGGTTTAAACTGGTACAACTTGTTGTACCTGAAACTTTGTAGCGTACTTTTGTAAGCGAACAGCCTCCAATGCTGGGATTCCATTTATCTGACTAGAGATAGCAAAAAAATCTGACCCTATTTTTGTTTTCAAGCCCGCAGGAGCACTGCACGTATACAGAACAAAAACTTCTCCCCCACTAAATGCCAAAAACCTAATTCATGGTAAGTTATTCAAAAGAAATGCATGGGAGAACACCTGTCTCTCAGGGAACAACCACACAAAGAAAATTAAAGGCCCGGATCCAAGGAAGCACCAATTCTCATACAACCCACCATGCAGTCATGCCACGCTACAGACTCCAACTGATAAAACCCAAATCATCCCCTCGATATTAGGTCCCTACCCTAAACATATCATTTCCATTTTCAACTCTCTAAACCATTCTCTCAGCTAGGCAGCTCCACCAGCTACTACACATCACCACCACACCACCCAACTCAAAACAGAAAACGAAATGTCCACATTCACAGACGAGAATGAGGCTTTGATTCAAAAGTTTATCGGGTTACAAACCTCAAACAGCACCACCCCTAAGGTGTTCTTACCTGATGGTGCTGCCTCTAGCACAACATGGGATTTATGCATGATGGTCATAATAGTTACCGATAAGTCGGTAATGGGTGGACCCTTCTCTACTGCTATGATACAAGCATGGGGTGTCGATCCGGGAACTCTTTTCGAGGTGATTGCAAGGAATTGTTATTTGATTGAATTCAAGAACGAGGATGATATATGCAAGGCTATGACTGGAGGACTGTGGACTTTTCACGGAGATTTGGTGGCTACAAAGAAGGTTAACTCGCACTTGGATCTTCACCATAACTTTATTGATCGGGCAAGCATTTGGGTTCAATTTCATCATGTCCCGATCAACTCCCTCACAGCTCAAGGCAGAGAGTTATTAGGGAAGTGCATTAGCATTCCTCAGTCAGTACCCATGGAAAGGTATGTCAATGGTAGAAGGTTTATCAAAACAAAGGTAAGCATCCAAATCTCTAAACCTTTGAAGAACATGCTGGAATTGGGGCACCCCACTCTGGGGGATCTCAAAATTCTTTGCTCATATGAGAAAGTCTCTAGGGCTTGTCTTTTTTGTGATCATTTGGGCCATGAAATCCACACATGTCCGGACCACTGGCGACTGACCTTTCTCATGCAACAACCAAACCGAGTCACATCCCTAAGTTCAGAAGAAATCATGGCCCCTAAATTCAAGCCGTGGCTAATTAACCCAATCCTTATCCCAAAAGAGTCGGGCATGGAAGAGCCCACCCATCTCCTAAAAAGGCTTTCCCTAACTTGGGCCGAAAGAAAAATGGGTCAGCACCTGAATCATCTAGCTTGGCAGATCTAAGATTGGTCACTTTGAATGATATCGACAATGCAGATGTCTCCTTCTCCGTAAAAAGATCCAGGCTGGCGGGACATGACCTGCCGGCAACCCAAATATGAACGTGCTCTCGTGGAATTATTGGGGGAATGGAGGCTCGACAATGTCCACACTAGACCGTTACCTCCTTTGTACAAAATCACAAATAGCTTTCATCCAAGAGACAATGTGTGGTTCTTCTCGTGCAAGGAAAAGAATTAGCACTCTCTCTATTTCAAATTCAATAATAGTTTCGTCTAATGGTCAATCGGACGGATTATGGGTAATCTGGGGTGATGAGGTGGATGCCCAACTTTGTGAAAAAAAAACAAAAACATGATAGTGGTAATGGCGGTTAATCGGGGTGTATGGAGACCCGAGTATATCGCAAAGTAGCAAAATCTGGGAGGATGTTGAGAGGTATTTGCAAGATGACTCAATGCCGGTTTGTATGATTGGGATTTTAATGCAATAGCTTCAATGGGTGAGAAGTGGGGAGGCAACAATTTCATGAGTTCACACAACAAGGCTTTTAGAGCTTGGACTCATAGTGTTCGCATTAAAACTATTTAAATTTAGAATTTAAATGATTTCAGATAGAGGTTTAAATGCTTGCAAATAACAATTTAAAATATTATAAACAAAACTTTAAATATTTAGATATTAGCGCTGAAAATGAAAGTTAGATAGCATTGGAAGTTTTTTCTGTTAAACTGCTTGGGGGCGCTCTCGGGAATTTTGTTTGGGGGTACAATTATCAGGCTCCTATATTTTATTATAACACCAAGTTCGGTTCAAATCGAACAGAGATAGTTCGAGTTAAACAACTGGTTTTTTCGATTAAATAGATTGATTCAGTTTATTTATTTCAAATTAGTCTAATAATTTGGTTCGATTCGATTAAAATTTTAAAACCGGTTAGACCGAACTGACCAATTTTTTTTAAATTCATCCCCATTCGAACCAAGCATTAAAAAAATAAAATAAATTACAATATAATATATTGTTTAGTTCGGTTTAAACCTACTTAAATCGAATCAAACAAATTTTTTTTAAGTCCATCTTTAAAAAAATACAAAAATTTATAAAAATAAATATTTATTTTTATGATTAATATCTTATTTAGGTTCAAACGAACAAATTGAGTTTACTTTAGTTGTTCGGTTTAGCTCTTATTCTATTTCGGTTTGATTTTTAAAAACTGAATAAAACTTTGATTTAAACTGAATCCAACCGATGACATCCCTAAATTAACATTACATAATAAGAAAAAAATATATTCTAATAATTTTTTTTAAATACTAATACATAATGTAAAAATAGCATTACATAAATTAAATAGTGTTCAACTTTGTAGATAAATATTTTTTGGGTAAATTTCGCTTTAGGTCACTAAACTTTGTTATTTGTCACGAATTGGTCACTCAAGTTTAATTTGTTCTTTTTGAGTCACTCAACTTTGTTATTTGTCCCAATCAAGTCTCTTTATATTTTTTCATCCAAAATTTTAACGGAATATGCTAATTCCGTTAGTATTTTTGATGAAATATGCTAATTTCATTAATATTTTGAATGGAATTAGTATATTCCGTTAATTTTTTGAACGGAATAGAAATATTCTGTTAAAATTTTGGAGAGCTGTACAGGAGAGTGTATGCGTGCGAAGGAAGCGTGGAAGTGTAAGAGCCTAGTTCCACTTGAAAAATGAAAGGCCCGAGTCCCGAGTCCGGAGTCCCGAGTCCCGAGTCAAACAAATGAAAGAAGAAAAAACGGTGAAACTAAAAAAGCCAGAAACGAAAACCAAAGTCTGGTTGGTATTGGTAGGGTAGAGTGGTAGACACATTGATATTCCTTCCCGTTCTTCGCCTTCTCAACTGTTCGAGAACTGAGGAGGGTATCGGAGGATATCGGAGGGTATCGGAGGGTATCTCCATCTTCCATGGACTCCATTGCCTCCGATCCGGAGCAGCCCAAACCCACACCCCTCTCCCTCTCCCTCTCCGACGAGGTTCTGCTAATTTAATCGCAAGTTTGTCGTTTCAATTTATTAATCTTTCCCTCTTACGTTTACCTTTTGTTGCTCATACTTTATAAAACTAATCAATCAGGCGAGGGAGATTCAACTAGATAGCGAAAGAGAGCCTTTAATCAATCACGCTGATCATGTTGAAGAGAGATTCTCCGTTTGCGCGGCCATTTTACCGTCAGTTACCTTTTTCTTTTTCCTCATACTTTACTTTATGCGACCATTCTCAAATTCAATCAAGTGACTAGTGATGTGATGTGCTGTGCTGTGCTGTAGGTTCTTCTTTCCTGCTTTAGGAGGCCTACTCTATGGCTATGACATTGGCGCAACATCTGGTGCTACAATTTCATTACAGGTACTGTTCTTGCTAACCAATCTGTTACTGTCTTCTCCATCTTATTTTTCTTTAATACTAACTTTGATTTTCAAAACTACATTATATTTCCAGTCACAATCACTGAGTGGAACAACATGGTACAACTTATCATCTTTGCAAATCGGTCTAGTGGTAATCTTTTTCTTCAAAACTTTTACATTACATTTTTCTTTAGTTTTAATTAACAATCAAGTTGTGAATCATTATTTGCTTATATTATTTCAGGTCAGTGGATCCCTTTATGGTGCCTTGATTGGTTCTGCTTTGGCATTTACAATCGCTGATTTTCTAGGTTATATTTCATCTACCTCCAAGTTTTTCACTGTTAATATATATTATTTAGGTGAAATGATCTATTATTCAAGTTAATTAATGTAGGACGTAGAAGGGAGTTGATTCTTTCTTCTCTGTTGTATCTTATTGGGGCTCTGCTGACAGCATTTGCACCCTATTTTGCTGTTTTGGTGATCGGTCGATTTGTCTATGGATTTGGAATCGGTTTGGTAAATTATTCATTTCTTAGTAATTTTTGGATGACATGAATTTTACTACCACACTATTTTATAAAGGTCGGGTAGCTAATTCCAAGCACCTATTTCAATTTATTAAAATGGTACACAACTTGTGAGAAATTTAACACCTTTTATTTCTGAGTAATATTTTTTGTGTTGCATCTTTTAGGCTATGCATGCTGCTCCCATGTATATTGCTGAGACTGCTCCGAGTCAAATACGTGGCACTCTCATTTCCTTAAAGGAATTCTTCATAGTACTTGGAATGCTTGTAAGTTCTAACTTAACAACTCCCACATTCTTCATAGTACTTGGATTTTGTCCAACAGTTTGTGAGCCGCTGATATTTTTAGTCTAATAGGTTATCAAAGAGAACAAGAATGAACAAATAAACATAGTGTAATTATAAGATCTACATTCTTAAATAGGCACAATCTCGTAAGTACAATGTACTAATGCAGAAACCCAAACTATCTGTGTTGCGGATTTAAAGACACCCACGGACACCATACATTTTAAAACAAGCACGCATAGTATAACCAGTCCATCATGATGTGATTAATTAATTTTGTAAGCAACTTTTTTGTGGGCAATTTAACTTTTGTACTGACTGGTGTAAAATAATAGTGATGTGTGATAAACTGATGGGTCTGATGGTCAAGTAATGGTAGGTGTATTGACAATGGTTTTACTAGTTCCATAGCAGCATTGGTGATACTTTTGTGGTTTGTAAGGACACCTGTCATATTCAGTGTTTGCAGGGGTATACATGATATTTCGAGGGGTATGGCTGTCTGATATTGTTGGGCTTAAATGCTTTTGTGGTTTGTAAGGACACCTGTCATATTCAGTGTTTGCAGGGGTATACATGATATTTCGAGGGGTATGACTGTCTGATATTGTTAGGCTTAATGCATTATTTTTAAAATAAGTTTGGCTAAAACCTCAAGCTCACAATTCCACATTGAAACTACTTCTATTCTTTTGTAAAAATTCGATATTTGAATTCCAATTGAGGCTTGCACACCGATATTGTAAAATTTGGAATTCTTGTGGATCAACAGATCAACAGATCGATAGTTCCAATGATATAATAATCTGCATGGATTTTACGCCTGTAAATATTAAACAAACTCCAAATTTACAATCCTTGTTGTCCGTGCATTGCATGTAATCTAGAACAAGTAAAAAATTCCAATTTGTCATCTGGAATTTGCATTTTGAATTGTTATGCCAAAATAAAAGTGAGTTTGCAAATGATTCGTCAACCCGAACTCTCACTACTTAAATTTAATTTATATATTGCTTAATAAGTCTTTACAAATATGCAAGCCACATTTGTAAAAGTTTAATTTATCATTATTCATTGTCAGTCATGTTGTTTAAGTATGAAATATAAATACTAGTTGTGTTCTTTAATTAACAGGCGAGGAACCTTTTTGTCCTTGTTATTCTCGAACAGCTAAGATTTGTTCCAACAACTATTAAGAATATTGGTTTCTTTTGTTTCTTTTTTTAACACAATGGCTGTTTTGGATATATAGATTCATGTGAAGTATTCTTAGATTTTTTTTGTTCATATAATTTACTTCTTTGTTTGGGAATTTATCAAGCAATATAATCTCTCACAAAGAAGCTGTACCAAATTATCAACTAGATAGTAAGTACCAGTTCTGGCCCCACTTATAGACCGGCCTTATATTTTTCAAATAAATAAAACATTGTGCAGCTTGGGTACATTACTGGCAGTCTGTTTGTTGATGTTACCTCGGGCTGGCGATACATGTATGGAACAAGCATGCCCATATGTGTAATCATGGCAATTGGCATGTGGTGGCTTCCGCCATCTCCTAGGTGGCTTCTGTTATGCGCTATACAAGGAAAGAAGCGCATTCCAGAAGCCAAGGATTTTGCTGTTTCCTGTTTGTGCCGGATCAGGGGCAAGTCAGCCGATACATCAGTAATAGACCAGGTTGATTTGATATTGGATGAGTTAGCCTATGATGAGCAGAAAACCGCCAGTTTTACTGAGATGTTTCAAGGAAAGTGTCTCAAGGCCTTGATTATTGGTTGTGGCTTGGTCTTTTTCCAGCAGGTTAATAAAATGTTTTCCCTTTTTAATTTTGGATATTGTCAAGTTGGTGTTATTTTACATCTTATAGTTGAGAACTTTTTATTTGTTTGTTGTTTTAATGCAGGTGACGGGACAACCAAGTGTGTTATATTATGCCGCGACTATTCTCCAGGTACATAAATTTTGTTAATTCCCACTTTTGTTAAAATAAATAAATCACATCAACACTTAAATAAAGACAACTAATTTATTTTGTTCTTTGTTCCTGTTGACAGAGTGCAGGATTTTCTGCAGCATCTGATGCTACCCATGTCTCTGTGCTTCTTGGATTGCTCAAGGTAAAACCTTTCACATGCTATTTTTTTACATTTTTTTTTTTAATTTTCTCTCTTTTCTTTTGCTAAAAGATGGTGGTCCTTTGGCTAATTCTTGCTCCACACAGTTAATTATGACAGGAGTTGCAGTTCTAGTAGTGGACAGGCTTGGTAGAAGACCTCTTCTCATTGGGGGCGTCACTGGCATTGTACGTCTCCTTAACCTTATGATGAACTGATGCCAACATAATCTACATTAATATGGAATATAAAATTAACTATTTACTGATGTAGGCAATATCACTATTCCTGCTGTCATCATACTATACATTGTTGAATGCCATTCCTGCAGTTGCTGTGGTCGCACTTCTCCTCTATGTTGGTTGCTATCAGGTAACTGACTATATCTTGGATTTCAATTCAGATTCAACAGCTATCTTTATTGTTAATATAATCCAATTTGAATTGTGCAGCTGTCATTTGGTCCAATTGGATGGCTGATGATATCTGAGATTTTCCCGTTACGTCTGAGAGGTCGTGCTTTGAGTATTGCCGTGCTCATTAATTTTGGCTCTAATGCCCTTGTGACTTTCGCATTCTCACCCTTGGAGGTAATTTTTCTGGGTTTTTACTCGATTACACGCCATTTATTATCTTTATTATAAAAAAACAGTGGAAAGATAAGATCATGATCTGTTTTTTTCCCAAATAACTAAATTTGGCTTCTTTCCTGAACTAAATCGATTTATAACCACTTCAATAAAACTTATAGATCAACATTAAATTTTTACTTGCTTGATTTTACTCATCACTTTGAGCCCAGGAAAAACATTAAGAGGGTTATTAGAAGGAAGAGCAAAATTGTTGACATCAAGGGGTACCTCTTTTCCACAGCATTCGTCTAATGTGACTAGTGTTGTTTGCAAATAACCTGTAGATTCTTGAGCTAGTTACAATATTTGCAAATATGGGGGAAAAGTTCTTTTGCAAAATTTTCAAAAAGAAAAGCGTTTATTCCAAGCCCCCTTCCTCAGTCCTCTTCTTGCATTCTTTGTACTTTTCCATTGTTTTTGTGGGGTATAGTTTGCTTTTATTGGGTCCCATCAAGAAAACATAAGAACTTAAAAAATTTTATTTTTCCTTTTCCAATCTTTTTTTTTATTACAGGCATTGGTAGGGACTGGAATCCTGTTCGCTGGATTTGGTGTTATAGCCATAGCATCTCTTCTCTTCATATATTTCATAGTACCTGAAACTAAGGGCCTCACTCTTGAGGAAATTGAGGCCACGATTTTATAGGATAGTTCATTAGTTTGGGTAAATGTTTTACTAAACAGATGCATGATATTGCTATATAGTTTATCTGCTTTTTTTTTTTTTTTTTTTTTTTACCCTTTTCTACAAAAAAAAGGAATGCTGGTTACATGTTTTGTACCAAACTTGCATGTGCCATCATGTAGTTTGGTATCTCTCTACCAAACTGCGGACTTTTGAATATGGATGTGCCATATTCTCTAGTGTTTCAATGTAGAAAATATATGGCTCGTATGGACGCGTAATTGCTCAGATTGATTTTGTACAGATGTATACAAGTTGTCAAAATTAGATAAGAAAGTATCGCTTGGAAGCTTCGTCCAGCATTCATCCCAGTTTCCAGCGCAAGTTTTGATTGATTTTTCATTTAAATAAAAGATGTGCTTTATCCATCGGCCGTTGTTGCGAACAAAGATACATCATACATATAGGATAGGGCATACTTTTAATGAAAATAATCTAGTATTATTTTATGAGGGACCCGCCGGCATTGACTACCCAGATAACTTGGAGCCATTTCATTTCTTTGCTTTTACGTCTTTTACGTGCCCTATTTTCTCTTCATCTCAACAAGATCACTTCAAATTCTATCTAACTCAATAAGAAGGTACTTCATATATTTAATTAGTTCTATTTTTCAAACAGTTTTGGATTTTTTTTATAATTGTGTACGGAAGTTTATTTTTATTAAACTTTTATAATAAATAAATAAATAAATTTTGTTGACTATATTTTTGCAAATACAAAATTACATTATAATCGCAATAATAAAATTACAATATTAGTTTCTAATTCAAATAAAAAAAATTGAATTATTTTATATATTCTTTGTTTATTATATGGATATCGATGAGTCAACAATATTATTCAAACATGACGTCGAAAAACTTGAATTACTCAATTTTAAATACAAAACACTTGAAGAATTACTCAACGGTGTTAGAGCATTTTACTCAGGTAAGGAATAAACGTTATCTATTTGTAGTACAAGGCTAGAGAAATATGTGATTTTACAATGGGATAGAGATAGTTGATATCGTGGCACACGTGATGTGCCTTTAGTGGAAAAAAAAAACGGAAACACATCAGATCAATTTTTAAAATGAAGGGTAAAAAGACAAATGAGGAAATTTGAATAATTGAAATACAAAACTTATCGCACATCTGTGAAACATCTACCGATATTTCTGGCTATCATTTTCTTCAACAGCTATCACAAGAAGATACCGAGAGTGTTGATCATATGACTTGAACTGGAATACCACCCATACAAATTCTCTATTTTTATGCCAAAATAATTCAAAGTTTAAAGTTGTCTCGACAGTAGTGTATAGTGTGATACTAAGAGGTCGAGCAATGATTCAAACTTTAGTTGAAGAAAAACAAGAAGGTGAATTTGAGTATGATATTTACATGATAAAGGTGATACTCTTACACATATTTTCTTTGTACATCATATGTCAAATATTATCGTTATGAATTTTCCGAGTATTTTTTACTATAGATTGTACCTACAAAACAAATAAGCATTATAAGCATAAGATCTCACTTCTTGATATTGTTGGGGCCGGTCTCATGCTTTAACACTTTTTTTATGCTACCTGTGCATTTTCAAAGAATGAAAGAGAACACGATTTCAAATGAGCACTAAGCATGTTTAAAAAACTTCACAAATGTAATGATACATCTAAATTGTGATTCATTCAAAATTGAGAAATGATATAACACTCTTGGATACTTCACCAATCGACGTGACTAATGATGTTGATAATGAGATTATGAGTTTACTTAATGCGTCTCAATTCAAGTATCAACAATGACATCTTCATAAAAAGGAAGTTGCTAAAAAATTGATTGTCAACTTTATCTCCAATACCGAGTTGATAGTCGAACCAAAAGTTCTACACAATAAGTGCAGGTTTCGGTAACCCAAAATACAAAGAGCGTTGAGTTAACCAAATGTGATCCTTTTAAATTTGAACTTGTGGAAGCATTGAATAAACACAAGTAATTCACCAACAATCAAGCCCCTCAAGTTAATGAACCAGTGAATAAAAATGAACACCTTAATATGACATTTGAGAATAATGTTACTACTATACTTAATTTAAATATTTTTTTGATTTTTTGAAGTTTTTAGTTATATTGTTATAATAATAATAATACACTGTATGTGACATCTATTTGAATTGATGTTGTTAAAATAAAAAAAAATTAAGAGATTTTTTATTTATTTTAGGTCATATGATTTTCAATTTATTTTTGTTTTTTCTACTTTTTTTTAATGTTTTGTTTGTTAATGTTTTGTTTTAGATTGTAATCTTTTATCTATAGTATACGGATATGGAGCAGGAATCTTCTATTCTATGAAATTCTTTTACAGAAGGTTTTTATGTATCATAGTTGTGATTCTTAATCTGCCTATTTCGAGTAGTAATTGTTGTTATATACTACTTTATCTATTTGGAATACTATCTTTCCTAATAAATACCGATATTGAAGAATATTGAAGACATGATCACATGAGTGGTTTCCTTTTCAAGCAAAAAAACTTTTCTTCCAAGAGAGCCTTAGATGACAAGTTATATATTTTGAAGTCTAGTTCGTGTTATGAGTCTCAATCGGTCGGAATCAAACAAAGTATATGGTAATATGGTATGGCTTCTTCAGAAGTTGAGATAATAGCAGAAGCGACGAACCACAATATATAAGACAACATAGAAACTTAATTATTGAATTTGGACGAAACACAAGAGAAGAGAGAGCTACAGCTACATACATGTTTTGATTGCTAACTTGGTGGTCGCATACGATCCATAGAGACACCTTGGGATTGCTTTACTTTAGACTTTAGACTTTAGACGCGTGTGCCGGAAGCCCGGGAACTAATGAATACCAACCAACCAGCCTTTATTAAAAATAAAAATAAAAATAAAAATAAAAATAAAATACCGAAGTGGGGCCCGAATTGAAAAAACAAACTTATTACAACTCAACTCGGGGCCTGCACCTGCCAATCTATTTATTTTTATTTTTTTAATCTGAAGCCAATCTAATTCTCTGAGATGTGCTCCTCTAATATAGGATAGCGACCCTTACAGTAAGGCTCTTATCAGACTCGCACGCGCAAAAAAAATGAGAAATTATTTCGAACCAAATCTGTAGGTCTGCAAACAAATCGAACCAAATCGAATCTATTCTAGTTCGAATTCAAATTCGAAATTATTTCGAATCAAATCCAGTTCGAAATTGTAATAGATTTTAAACCTAAAAGACTAGTTCAAATTTAGTTCGGTATAATTCGAACTAATTCGATTTGATTTGAAATTTGTTCGAAATTGAGACTGCAATTGGGTTAAATGATACACAGTACTTTAAATTGAGGCAGCAATTTGATTATACAGTACAGAAACAAACAAAGTACAATCTATTACAAATTGTTGGATCCAACAATTCAGTTAAATGATTGATTACACAGATACTTTTCGAAACAAAACAAATTACCATCTAAATAACAATAGAACAATCACAACAATTTTATAATTATTACAAACCCAAATATTATCCTAAATAAAAATCATCTATCTCTAAATCAACAGAATAATCACAAATTGATACTAAACAATAATTTGTCCATAAATTAATACTAAACAACCAACAGAATGGTCACATTGCTTGCTATCACATTGCCACCTGAAAATTAAATAACAGTTCTAAGAGTCATGTAAACAAAATTAAATAACAGTTCTAAAATCTTTAATTTTACACTACTCTTTAATTAAATAACATTTGAAGAATCAAAAAAGCAGTTCCTTTTTTCAGTATAAGATTTTACTACTTACGTGGATGGGTTCAGATTTTATGAACACTGGCATGTGCATGGTTCATGTCAGTTGGTACCAATCAACATTGTTTTACGGGGAAATTAGTTTCATGTCACTCCAAAATATTGAATTTAGCAAAATGCCACTCCAAAATTTATGTTTTGCTAAATACCACCCCAAATCATATTTATTAAGAAAAATGCCACAATTAACAAATTATTATACATTTGTAATAAAAAATAAACATAATATGTTGTATTTTGAGTAGTATTTTCGTATATTCCAAAAATACCCTCACTCTTTCCTTTGTAACCCTTAATGGGTCCGATCCTCTTATTTCTGTTCGCCTCCTCTCTTCATCTCCATCATACTCAAAGCCACCCATATCATATTCTCCCAGTCGATGTCCTCCACCTCTCCTCCGAGTCGCAGCTAGTGTTATAAATTAATCCGAGGCGGGCAGCCCGTGCTCGGTCCGCCTGGGGTACCCGTGCCCGAGCTCGGGTATTGGACGAGTAAACGGGTACACGGGTAAGGGCATTAAATGGGTAGGACCCAGTTTTTCGGTAAAATACCCGGGTGTACCCGGACTGAATAATACCTGTGCCCGCCCAACCATACCCGCCGCCCGTTATACCTGTACCCGCCCGGTTTACCCTTAGTCGTGCCCGTCCGGTTTACCCCTATACCCTATACCTATTTACCCGTACCCTATACCCGTTATTTTTAAAAAAATTCAATTTTTTTCAAATCCCCCCCCCCCCCGGCGGTTCAAACCCGGACCTGCCGGACCCAACCCGTCCCATCCCTTTTTTTTGTTTTTTAATTTCAAATTTTATTCCTCCTCCAAAATTTTCTTTAAATACACCCTCTTCCTCTCAAAAAATTCACATTCTCATTCTCTCATTCTCTCAATCTCAATTCTCAAATTTTTTTTATTCTCAATTTTTAATTTATTGTTTAAAAAAATATAGTTGTAAATTTAATTCATTCTACAAATCTGCAAACGGAATTACGAAGGAATCGAAATTACGAAGTTCGGCACCTCCCGCAAGATTTTTTCGCGAGATTTAAAGGTAACATTTATTTCATGTTAGATTAATTTATTTTTGTAGAGTACATTTAGTTTATGCTAGATTTATTGAATATTAAGAAATTAGATTTGTTAGATTTATTTTATGTTAGATTTGTGAAATTTATTAACTAATTAGATTTGTTAGATTTATTTATGTTAGATTTGTTAGATTTATTAAATATGTTAGATTTATTTAGTTTATGTTAGATTTGTTAGATGTGAAGTAATTAGATTTGTTTTGATGTTAGATTTTATTTTTGAAATTCGGATTTATTTTTAATAGGTTAAAAAAATATGTTAGATTTATTTTTTTGAATATGTGAAGTAATTAGATTTGTTTTGAATATGTTAGATTTATTTTTGAAATTCGGATTTATTTTTAGTAGGTTAAAAAAAGAGGTTAGATTTATTTTTTTGAATATGTGAAGTAATTAGATTTGTTTTGAATATAAATATGTTATATTTTATTTTTGAAATTCGGATTTATTTTTAATAGGTTAAAAAAAATAGGTTAGATTTATTTTTTTGAATATGTGAAGTAATTAGATTTGTTTTGAATATGTTAGATTTATTTTTGAAATTCGGATTTATTTTTAATAGGTTAAAAAAATATGTTAGAATTATTTTTATTTTTATTTTTTAACTTTTGTTTTTTAATTTCTGTTTTTATAATCTTTATGGTTATTTTTTAAATTATAAATTTCTAAACATTTCAATTAGTTTTTAAATTATTCATTTTAAAGAAGAATTACTAAAAACAAAAGTTAGAAATCCGCCTATGTTATTTTACATAGCCGGTCCCAAGCCTGGAATAAAGGAGGAGAGTAACTTTTATTTTTTAATCTATTGTTTTAATATATTTTTCATTTATATTTTATTTAACCTATTAAAAATAAATGAATGTTTAAAAAATATATTATCAATTTAAAATGAATGTTTAGAAAATATATTATCAATTTAAAATGTAAACTAAAAATTTCGAGATATAAATAAATTATAAACACGTGTAAAGAAATAAATAAATAGAATTGTACTTAGCCGAATAAATATACAAATTTTTCGCACGAATAATTTTTATATATAAGTTACAAATTTTATTTATTTATATACACTATTTGATATTGAACTATTCAGATTTTAAAAGTCGAATTATAATTTATAAACATATAATAATATTCTTACAACACTGTAAAAAAAAAAGAAAAAAAAAACGGACCGCCCGGGCCCCCTACCCGGACCGCCCGGCCCCCCGCGAGTACCACGAGCACGGGTATAAGACGTGCAGGAAGGGTTTTTGAAAAAAAAACCTGTGATGCCCAACCCGTGGTACCCGTATACCTGCCGTGCTTGTGCCTACCTGTGCCCGTCCCCAGGTATACGCGGCCCGCCCGTGCCCTGTCCATCATTATAACACTAGTCACAGCTACTGATGGCATTTTTCTTAATAAATGTGATTTGGAGTGGTATTTAACAAAACATAAATTTTGAGATCGCATTTTGTTAAATTCAGCATTTTGAAGTGGCATGGAACCAATTTCCCCTTGTTTTAAACAAGGATTTGATAGTGGAATTTTCGTTGTTTTTGGTCCTTCGTAAATGGTTTTTATTGGTATCGAACCTGAAAGTGACCTTTGGAAAAGGAAGGGATTAAAATATGACTTATATTTTTAAAATGGTTTTTGTGCCCCCGTACACATCTGTATTTGTTACATTTTCTCTTTCTTAGTGTAATTTAATCGACTTATATTTTTAAAATGATACATTTATTTTGTTTTCTCTGTTAATTTATACATGGCTAATCGTATGGATATTTATTATATTAATTTTCAACATGTTGAATATTTTTTTTTTATAATAATTGTCTGTTCAAAATTCACTTTTATTTATAAGATCCAATTTAGGAAGTATTTATCTTCCGTCACGCAAATCTACAAAAACAGAGAAGAAGTTTTTTTCTTTTTTTTTTGAAATATTTAGGACATTAATATGCTCTAAATACTTTATGTAAAATATAGTCTACATTTTTTTTTAAATGATTTTTTTTTTGTATTTACCACTTTAAAATATTAAAATTACGGAGTTACCAACACTTTGGAAAATAATTGAAAGGTTTGAGGAATTCAGACATGGTACGTGTTCCTTGTAACATTGGAATTTTTTCCAAAGCATTGATAACTCCGTAATTTTAATATTTTAAAATAGTAAATAAAAAATCGGTTTTAAAAATAACCAACAGCTAACATTTATAAATAATTGATGTTGAGTCGTAAAGCAAGCTTAATTATGTTTTGTTGAAAATAAATTATAAGACACCATGACTACATGTCTACCACAAACAAATTAAATGATTAACATATTGATAAGATGCTCAATTCAATTGGTCTGGTCCTATATTAATTCCTTGATCATTTCTCCTTGATCAGCGCCATGTTGGTGTAGAACTATTATCCAATTATGCTATCACTCCTTCCAATTGCATAATTGCATATATAATTGCATAATTGCATCTAGTTCTCACAAACGGAACAATAAGCGCCGAGGTTACAGCTTCGTTGACCACTATGCACATGCAAAAACCACAATTTATCCAATTTTTTATATTGACATGGGAACTGGATATATTTCTATCATTAAACAATACAAATTCTTTCTCTGGCCTGCATCTCCATTCTCCAGACGCTGCTCATTTTTCTGTCAATTATTTTATTCTGTAAGAACAAATAATTAATTGTCAGGCACATGAATGAATATGATAGATTCTTTTTTCCCTTGATAAATAGATAACACCAAATTAATAGTTCAGATCCACTGATTTTTTAAGTTTATCAAACTAATAGTCATACAATATATGAGTAGAACTAGGGTGCTCTTAAGCTCACCAAAGTGTTTGGTGAGCTTGACTCTAAAACCCATCAAATCAATTTCTAATGACAAATCCGAACCGTTGAAACCCGCCTACTTTACGTGTGATGTGTCTACATGTGAAATTTTTAAACATTCGAATTAATTTAGTATAAAGTCAAGCGGTCAAAAAACGTTCAAAAAATGAATGCACTAAAATTAATTTATTAACCTTCTAATTTTGACCAATTGACTTTATACTAAACTAATTCGAATGTTTAAAAATTTCACATGTAGACGCATCACACGTAAAGTAGGCGGATTCTAACGGTTCGGATTCGTCATTTGAAATTGATTTGATGGGTTTTAGAGTCAAGCTCACCAAACACTTTGGTGAGCTTAAGAGCACCCTAGTTCTACTCTACAATATATATAATAAATGAATATTAGATCGATCGGGTGGAAAAGAAATGAGAGGACTATAGTTTTATGGGTTCATTAAGTCTCAATAATTTTCTATTTCTTTATTACAAAAACACACTGCAACTTACAAAAATTACTACAAATAGTACATACCGACGAAATTAAATTTTTAATGGATCATATCTATAGATCGGAAAAAAAAAACAATAACCATAGTAAGCAATATATTTTTCTAAAAAACTCCGCTTGGGAGATTCACACGCGATTTTGAGAGTCCGCCATTCCTCTCGCGGTTCCTCCGCCTCGTCCCCTCTCACTCCTTGTCTGATCCATTTCGTCACACTCCATTCGAGCAAATGCTTTCTTCTAATGAATCTAGTAATTGCTTGTTGCTCCATTTCACAGTTCTTTGCTTCATCTCGACTCTTTATATTCGGATGGGAGTGGTGTAATTTCGCCCCACCTCTACCATAGTAACTACTATATCTACGTATAAACAGAGCTGAAGCCAATATGGATCAGGGGTAGGCAACCGCCTACTCTTGGATTTTGAAAATTACTTATAAATTTGTATAAAATTAGGTCATTGCCTATTTCGGTCCATCACCTACTGCTGCCGCGATTCTCTTCTAGTTGTGGTTTGATTCGGACTTTTTGTGTCAATTTTGAATTTAACAAAAAGAAGTTTTGTTGATTTGGAAATAAAATGAACGGAGGCTTTTCGGAGAAGAAAGACAATTAGATTTTTATTTTTAAATAGACTTAGTGTATTGGTCCATTAAGTATAAAAATAGAAAGAATGATTAGTTTACAGATGATAGGGCCATGTTCCCAAGGCCCTAGTAGCTTCAATATAGGTCATGAACAAAGATTCAGACCTTGTTAAAGGCCAACCCGGAATATGAATGAAAAGCCTATATTGAAGCCCAGGACCGCCCGACATAAATGGGTTGAGATACCAGCCTATTCGTCTTAAGACTCACGATGCCGCCCCTCGGGCTACATAACCGCTCGCGATGTTGGTTATGACATAGCTGTCAGCGAGATTGGTTACAACGTGACTATGATCACACGATCTCATAACCGTCCCATGAACTGGCTTATTCCCTGTGCGTGTAAGGCGGTTCAGAGGACAGAGGTCAGACTATATAAAGCCCCTCATTTGATAGGAGAGGGGCCAACACCAAGGAATACACACTTACAAACACACACTTGGAGATATCATACAGGCTAGAGTTCTGTATCTCCGAGATCTCCCTTTAGTCTCCAAAGTCGCTACCCGACTTCCGAGATACGAGATCATCCTTCGATCTTTGAGACATAGCCACCTCTCGGCCTACGACTTTGAGCAGGACGAGCCCAATCCAAGTCCTTTTTAGCATACGGTCTGCTCCTCGGAGTTAACCCATATCAACATAGAACTAGATCTATAAAATATTTGGGCCTTAACATTCAATCCAAACCATTGTACCTTGCTATTTAACAAGTGAATCCATTTATTTTTAAACTATCAAAAAAATTATCTTAATCACAAAATATAGTGAAAAAAAATTAATTTTTAACATGACTTTTTTTACTAAACTATTTAAAAAAAAATTTAAGCAAAGGATGCGTTGACAATTTTATTTTTTATTAAAAAATAAATAATTAAATAAAAAATAATTATTATTTTTGGCCTATCCTGATAAAAATCCTAGCTTCGCGGTATAAATAAGATAAGTTTATGGTTAATGTCTTAACAATGATGATGATGCGATGACCCTTTTCCTCCTCATTCCTCTGTGTTTCCTTTTAAATAATTTAAGCACATACCTCATCTGAGCACGAAGGCAACTCATGTCTCACCTTGATTATAACAACACTGTTTTGTGCTTTTGTGCTTTTAGTGAAAAGGAACATTGTGATTATTTTTATAGTTTTTGATTCTTTATATTTTTCATTGTCGATTTGAATATGAGTAGTCATGATCATAGTGACAAATGAATTATTCGGGTTTGGTTTAGTGATGTTAAAAATTTGTGATTCGGAAATAATTTGGGTATAATTTGGGAATGATTCGAAATTATCCGGACCAAAGATTTCAGTCCTACAAGAGAGAAAAAAAAAACCAAAAAAATATATATTCTGGAAAAAATTCGTGAAAAATTCGTAAAATTCGGGAAAAGTTCATAAAATTCGCGAATTATTCAAGTTTAATTCGATCAAAGTTTAGTCAACCGAATAATTCAGCGGTTCGGCATCACCAAAACAACAAATTATTCGAGTATAATACACGAATCTTCATGATAGCATTCTTGATATGGAAATTTTATTTGGTTTTTTCATCTGTTTGTTAATATAAAAACGAGAATAAAATGTTGTAAGTTTCTTATAAACAGTGTAGAAGGTTTTTGTTATATTAATGGAAATTGGTGGGATTGATCCTACTTGTATCCAAAAAAAAAAAAATAATAATAATAATAACAGAATGCAAGGTAATATAAAATAACTCTGAATTAATTTTTTACCTGGTAGTCTCTATTTGGATATCAAAAAAAAAAACTCTAAATTAATTTTCGAAATTATTTGGTCATTTTTTAGAGCATCTACAATGGTAATTATTTTTGAATTGCTAATTTGATGTGTATATTGCTAATATAATTGCTGGTGGTATGACCATTGTTTATTTAGTAATTGTTTGGACAGTACTTGGCGCCAGTTGGCGGTTTCATTCAAGTACGCCGCAGGAACAACGTAAACTTATCTTTAAGTGTCCACGTGGCTTTATCCATTTGTCAATTTGTGTCATATTATTATGTAGAAATGAAATGGGAGTTAAACAGTTTACGTTGATGCAGTGAGGCAGTATCCATGGAGTCATTGGGGTTGACGTGGTGGTCCAGGAGCAGGCGCAATTTGTATTTTGTCTTTTGGTCTTCGGAGGTACTTTGCGCAATCTCACTTCCCCACTTCCCCACTGCACTACGCCACTACCCCACTAACCATCCCAATATCCCATATTCCCATCCACGGTGTATAGTGTATACTGCTTAGTATAATAACAAAAACAATAAATGATCCGAACGAATAAAATAATAATAAATTCGGCGCTTGCTAATGCTAGTTGCTGGCCTCCACGAACTCCCATTGTGATCATTTCCTTTCCTTTCCTTTCCTTCCTCTCTCTCGCTCTTCACAGTCTGTCTGATTCCTTGCCTTTCCTTGCACGACCCAACCTCCTCTCAGCATCTCACCTTTCTCTTTACTCACACCTCAATGTTTTTCTCGCTAGAATTTGGAATGGAGTTGCCTCGTTTTCCTTTACTGCACTAGTAGTAGCTCAACTCTGTCAACATTTTCCCCTGTTTTTCACCGTTTTCAAGAGTTATGATATTCTACTTATTCTTTCTAGTGCTCGACTAAACTTCCATTTTGGGTCTACACTTTAAGCTTCAGACTTTTGCATTCCTTTTCGTCTCTTTACTTTCCCCTTATCTTTTTCACAACAAAGTTCTCACCTTTCCATGCCTATCCTATTTCCATCATATATTTTCTAAAATTCATCAACCTTTCAGCTAAATTTTGCTGGGGTTCTATAATTTAGTTCGAAATGGCTACACTGCAGGATTTAGGTGTGTCAGCTTTCATAAACATAGTCGGTGGATTTGCATTTCTACTTCTGTTTGCTGTACTGAGAATTCAACCGGTGAATGATAGAGTTTATAACCCCAAATGGTACCTCAATGGTTCACGGACCCGGTCCATGGCTCAGGGCTTGAGCAAATTTGTTAATTTGAACTTATGGACATATTTAAAATTTTTAAACTGGATACCTGGTTCACTGAGAATGAGCGAAGCAGAGATAATTCAGCATGCTGGATTGGATTCTGCGGTTTATCTTCGAATTTACATTCTGGGGTAAGTGAATCATTTATTTGATCTTTATTTCCCCATTATTTTGGGGCTTATAACGGATATTATGTTTTGCATGTTGGTCTCTTTTTCTTTGTGGTGCATTTGAAAGAATTTTAGGATTAGGAGAGCCCTTTTTTGGTTTGAACTTTAGAATGTACTTATTTGTAGAGTCATAGATTACTTTTCTGTACTTGTTGCTTAATTGAACATAAATATGAATATGATACTTTATATTATATAATTTTTGCTTAATTGAACATAAATATGAGCGATAGCTAGCCAAAAGAACACATTTATATCCGCAATTTTTGTAGTACATTTACTTAAAAGAAAACCTTTTTTTTAGCATATTGCTGTGCTCTTATCCTCCTATTATTTGTACCAAACTGGTCATGTCCTGTACCTTTATCATTGTGCAGGACAGTACGGTAATTTTCAATTTGTAGCTAGTTTCATTTCAAAAAGTTTATTTTTGCATTAATTCTGACAGATAATCAATTGTATGTTGACAGTTTGAAGATTTTTGTACCAATCACATTGTTAGCTCTCATGATTCTCATACCAGTAAACATTTCTGGTGGCACTTTACTGAGTCTGAGAAAAGAAGTTGTGTTTAGTGACATTGATAAGCTCTCTATATCCAATGTTAGCCCTGGTTCAAAGAGGTAACTTCCGATAATTCTGGTTTATTAAGTTTGTATAGGGATAAGCTTGTCTCCAAGTCCACATATGCTGCCATAAAAGCAATAGCACGATATTCAGTAGTTTGTGTGGGCCCTCTGATCAAGAGGATACGATTAAAGCTTACTATTTTGAGAGGTTTTCTTTTATGTTGTTCAAAACCATCCATTTTGATCCGTGGTCCACATGCAAACAAAAACACATTTGTGCCATAGTTTCTAACTTTCTATGGCAATTGATGCGGAGTCTTTGCATTGCTATTGACATACTAAACAAGGCCTTTCTTCTATTTCCGATTCTACCCCTCGGGACTTTTCCACTATAGAGGAGAATAATGCAAAGAGTAATTCTAATTATGATTTTAATTTGGTTTTATTTCAGGTTCTTTATTCATATATTAATGGCATACATATTCACATTATGGACATGTTACATACTATACAAAGAATATGCCAACGTGGCCTTCATGAGATTACATTTTATGGCCTCACAGCAACGCCGTGTTGACCAATTTACCGTGAGTACTTCATACATCTGTCACTTTCCATTTTTCATTATTGAAGGAAAAAGTAATTAAATTATTTATTTAAATATTGTGAAAATAGGTAGTCGTAACTAATGTACCACATGTGGTGGGTCACTCAACAGCTGAGACAGTCGATGAATTCTTTCAAAGAAATCATCCTGACCATTATCTTGGACAACAGGTACTTTACACTATATTTAGTCATGTTATTTTTCCTGTTGATATCATTATTTTAATATTTTGCTTGTTGCTAATGATCCCTTCTTTTGCGGTTAGCCTGTATATAATGCAAATAAATTTGGGAAGCTGATAAAGAGAAAAGAGAGGCTTCAGAATTGGTTGGATTACTACCAGCGCAAGTTTGAGAGGCATCCTGGGTCGAGACCAACCGCTAAGGTATCTCTTTAACCTTTAACATACTCTCTGATACTATTATATACCAAGTACCGGTAAAATTAAGCAGATTTGGAACTAAATAATTTTATTTTCTAGTACTTTGGCCAGTACTTGATCTGTTCAGTAAATAATCTCCATGGCCTGTAGAATTGGTAATACATAATGACTAATACTTATAAATTTGTGAAACTTTTTCTCAGGTAGGTTTTCTGGGTTGTTGTGGTAGAAGGGTAGATGCCATCGACTATTACCAAGGAAGGGTTGATGTCCTTGATAGAAAGGTATATTCTTTGATTGTTTATCTTCTTGGAAAATTATTTTTTCTGTCAAATTAGCACGGCCAAAGCATCTCAAAGCTGGCCTGAGATACCTTATTTTTATCCAATGCACCTACTTCTTTCGAATGCATACTTTTTGGATAATTATCATCTAGTATACAATTTGATTCTGAGCACTGACATAACGACATATGATATACATTTGATTTAACATTATCTGCTTTTTGTGGAGGCTTCTTTTTGTGAGCACTTGTTTTTCAGCGAAGCTACCAAATCCAAGCTGATGGGAGTTTACCTATACAAAAATAGCACCATTTCAAAACTAACATCAATGTCCTTCATTTCACTTTGTCAGATATTGGCCGAGCGTCAGAGAGTGCTAAAAGACCCAAAAGCCATCATGCCAGTATCTTTTGTAACCTTTGACTCTAGATGGGGCGCGGCAGTTTGTGCCCAGACCCAGCAGAGCAGGAATCCGACACAATGGCTGACAGAGTGGGCCCCAGAGCCTCGAGATGTTTACTGGCAGAACCTGTCAATTCCCTTTTTTACTCTAAGCATACGCCGACTTATGATATCCATCTCTGTCTTTGCACTCATCTTCTTCTACATGATTCCAATTGCATTCGTTCAGTCGCTTGCAAATTTGGAAGGCCTTGAGAAAGTTGCTCCTTTTCTCAAGCCAGTCATAGAAATGTATTATTTATTTTTGGTTTCTGTTAATTATTCATCTTTGTTGCCTTTGCTCTTGGAAATTTCACTGATACTCTTTAAAGTTTCTGAGCTAGCAATAATCTCGACTATATATTAAGGAACTTTTTTTTCCGCATACCTGACTGGTTGTTTTCATCGTTTTTTTTGTTTGTAGAAAGGTGATAAAGTCGTTCTTGCAAGGGTTTCTTCCGGGTCTGGCACTGAAAATATTTTTATTTATCCTGCCAGATGTGTTAGTTTTAATGTCAAAAGTTGAAGGATACATATCTCTTTCTTCTGTTGAGAGAAAGGCAGCCACAAAGTATTACTACTTCATACTTGTCAATGTATTTCTGGGAAGTATAATTACTGGAACTGCTTTTGAGCAACTATATACTTTCCTCCATCAACCACCTGAACAGTAATTCTCTTCTCTCTTAAATTACTGTCTGCCTGTGTTATATTTCAATACCATACCAGTAGTACCATGAAAAATTACAGGCCATTCCGTGCCAACCTGTGTGAACAAGGCTGATATTACCAGATACCAGTACTGTGCCAAAATTTCTGTGATAACTTCAGAAGATTAAATATCGAGATCTGGCCAAAACTCTGAAAAACAGATGCTCCAAAATGCTTACAATATGCACCCATTTAACTTTCAGTTCTTGATTAGAAACTTTTTTTGAACTTTTCTTAAATGATGTTAAAAAAGTATCTGTTTTGCATGTAATGTCTCATCAGAATTCCGAGAACAATTGGTGTTTCTATCCCAATGAAGGCCACATTCTTTATGACATACATAATGATTGATGGATGGTCTGGTATTGCAAATGAAATCCTTCGCTTGAAGCACCTTGTCATATACCATCTGAAAAATGTATTTCTGGTGAAGACTGAGAAGGACCGAGAGAAAGCAATGGATCCAGGCAGTATTGGCCTGCCCGAGAACCTGCCTAATTTGCAGTTGTATTTCCTTCTTGGGCTTGTTTATGCTGTGATCACTCCAATTCTCCTTCCCTTTATACTGATTTTCTTCATGTTTGCTTTCCTCGTGTATAGACACCAGGTAAGTCGGATCCTTACCTTGTAAAGTGTCCTTATATTTTATATTGAAATTGATGCAGCCATAAAGATGACCTATTTTGACTAATCAGGAGGGATCCCGTGCAAAAGAACTTAGATGTGATCAAAATGACCTATTGTGGGGCTCATGATGCATATCTCATATAACTGAATTAATGGGAATTTTTCCACGTACAAATGGCATGATACGTGTAACACTATTATGATATATAATTCTGGGTATGCAGCCGCTCCCAATTCCACATTCATATTTGGTCACAGGACCTTTTGGAAACAATTTTGTACCGTCCCACTTGAGCTACTTAATTTCATGGGGACTAGTTTTATCTAAAAAAAAAAAATCAAGGCACTGGCATTTGATCCCTCCTCTTTGACCAGTGATATATACCAGTACAAATAATGCACACACAAGTAATGCATTTAATCAGAAGCTGTTCAGTTTGATTTGGGCCAGAAGTATTGCACTTGGTTCAGGAAAGTTAACTGAAAGTTAAGAATGTCTTCCTCCCTCAGATCTAACCTAGTTATTTGTTTGGAGTAGTTCGAAGATGAAGCCTTTTCAACAAATTTTAGCTCTCAACAATATAAATTTCCATATTGCACAATAGAAACTGTCTTATTCTTTCATTTGGTTTTTCAGATTATGAATGTATACAATCAAGAATATGAAAGCGCAGCCGCCTTCTGGCCATTTGTGCAAAGTCGCATAATAATTGGTCTTCTAATATCCCAAGTTCTTCTAATTGGATTGCTCAGTACCAAAAAGGCGGCTAATTCTACCCCTCTACTTATTTTCTTACCTGTGTTTACTATCTGGTTCCACTACTATTGCAAGAAACGATTTCAACCAGCTTTCCGAAAATACCCCTTGGAGGTAAGTTTTCTCCTTGTTCTTAATTGTCTAGATTTGTGTATATAACAAATTGTAGTAATTATAAATTTCTGATAAAAACCTTGATCTCATAACCTCTCTCCCACTCCCTTTCTCTCTCTCTACAGGAAGCGATGGAGAAGGACATACTGGATAAAGCCTCGGAGCCAAACCTGAACCTAAAAGCATACTTGGCTGATGCATATGTGCACCCTATATTTCAAGAATTCGAGTGCGATGAAGAAGCAGGAGAGGTGAGAGCAAACAAGTATGAACATGAGCTAGAATCGCCTTACCGCAGCGAATCTGTTCCTTCTCCTTCTCCTCCTCACTATGTCTATCACTATGAATTTGAGCCCTAATTTCTTTTGTTGTATTAATATTGCTAAGTTAATTTTTCTGACCTATACTTAGATTGATTGATAGACTTCTTCGTCTTGAATTGTTCATTTTTCTTTTGCTCTTGTTATCAGGGTATTGGTTTGAGTCGTTTGACAGTGCATAGTAACTTGTAAATGTGCAGATAATTAAACATTAACATTACTGATTTTAAGCATTATGTGCATTTGATTTGATATAAATTTCAGTTAGGTGTTGCTATCTTGTTGAATATATAGTGATTTTTGAAAAAGAACATCCTCTACTTGTAGCATCAAAACATAACAACACATCCATATACTAAGTTCATCTACCCAACATACCACAAAACTGTAATCAGAAACAAAGAACATATATATATATATAGTAACCAACACAAAACCCAAAACCCAAAACCTGATTACACTTTACCAATACCCAAGCCCTCTATGCCATCTTCAGTCTTCACTGTTAATTGTCTATACCATTTATAGATAGGCAGAAGAAGGCCCCTGTCCACTTGCTCCATGCTATCCACTATCTCTTGAATTGAATTTGAGAGACATCATTTGGTAGCATAAGATATCATTTCAAAATAGACCCTGCATCTTTGTATTTTACCTAAAGTAGCTAATGATAATATTAATTTGTGCTCCCACTGCTCTAGGATTAACCTGCACATCTTGAAAACACAATTTATTCCTTGCCAATCAAATTAGTTCGACAGAGTAACCTATTTTTTAGTGGAATAAGAGCATCTAAAGGCATAATCTTCAATAGTTGAACAATCAAAAGAAAATTTATTAAAATCCGCTAACCAATCCCAAATAGATTTAACAAAAGAACGTTGAACAAAAAGGTCAGGTTCACCTTCACCACAAAAAAAATGAACAAGCTACATCCCCTTGCCAACCCCTTTTACCTTAGTTAACACTTGACACTCTTCTTTGTTTAACTAACCAAAGAAATATTCTAATTTTAAAAGAATATTTTTAATCCAAGTAATTAAAATGCATGATGATTGAAAACGGAGCCGGATTATCCGATGGATATCCGCTCCGAATCCGTATCCGAACTTAAACGGAGCGGATAGTTCCGGATGAATAATTTATTAAGATGGACAAATTCTCCGGATTCGGATACGGATAATATCCGTATTGGCTAAACGGATCGAATATCGGATCGGATATCCGCACTATCCGAAACCAAACCCAATATCAATTTTTCTCTCTTCGCGCTCCCGTGAAACAGCTTTGCATGCCTTTGTTTATATTAGTCAAGTACCCGTGCGTTGCAACGGGATTGAAATATTATTTTGATCACTTTTTTTAAATGTGATTAATTTTTAATTTATTTCTTCATTATGTGTTCGTCAATAATAAGAGCAAACGATAACCTTAGAGTTAAATACTATATTATTTGTGGAGATAATTAATTATAAAAACATTAGTCAACATATATATTATTTGTGGAGATAATTAATTGTAAATACATATCATGCTGAACCTTGTGAAATACACCTGTTCATCACATCTATGCACTAAAATCAAACAACAGTGCCAAACATAATATAGTCAGAAAAGCTTAGTCGTGTAAAATAAAAATCAATTGATCAGAAATTTATCATATGCAGATATTTTTCAATATCACTATCTCCAAATAGACTTTTAGAACAAGATCAGAAAATTAATTGATCAGAAATTGAACTTTGCTTAGTCATGTAAAATAGTTATCTAAATACGTCCTAATTAATTACATATTGCATGTATACTAACCAAGGCATTACATCAAACACCACACACGCATCCTTATACACCCACAATGTGCATACATACTCACCAAGCATGGCACGAAACACCAAACTCATTTGCTATGTAATCAACTAATTGCTCTCAAATTTGCAAAAGTATTATTTAGTCGGAGAAATTCAATGCATGTAAAATGACATAAAGCACCACCAAGTCACAAAATCAGTAAAGCATTTTAGCGAACACCATGTGTGCGCTAAATGAAATAAAATGAGATATATGTAAATGAAATTGAAAGGTACAAATAATGGTACTGTTTACTAAAATATGATGCCATTAGGAAAATTGAATCAACGATAGAGAATCAATTACCTAGCAAAACTTCACTTGTACGCAAGTTAGAGCACACTTTAAGAGTAAAATCAAATTCCATTGCACAAGTGCTCTAGTCCTTGCCATAATATTTTGAAGGCTTTAGGTCTATGTATAATCCAATTGCTGCACCACAGGTAGATAACCATGAAATATACATGAAAGGAGAAATACTCAATCGCAGTGAAAAATGTAAGGTTTAGGAACAACCTGTGAAGGTAATTAAGTCCATTGAGCAATTTCCATAGCAAAGACTTCACAGTGTACTGATTGATGGCAAGATTAAGCTGCTCCCTGTGATGCCTATTTATCTCCTGGTTGTGAGAAGATCACAAAGAAGATATCATTACGTCAATTCTTAAGAAACATCAAGATACTAATGAGAGATAATACTTACATAAAGGTCATGCTCGGTAAGAAAGCACCACCGTGTGAGAAATACGATCTGAGAAGAACAAAAGCAGAGGGAAAACGAAAATGGAGATTTGACGCACACGAGAAAAGGGTAACTCAGGAAAATAGCGAGGTGGGCCCTCTTTTCCTTTCGTTACATCTAGAGTAAGAGTGTTAATCTCGATGTCTTTCCCTCCCTTCCGATTCTGAATTGCGGTGCAAGTAATTTTTTACCCACCCTCCCTTTCCTTCCCCTCCGTTCCACCCAACTGGAGCACAGTGTAATATACTATTGCAAAACAGTGGACTGTAAGTGCATAATCAAAACACTGAGGATCAGAAGAAATCTGAAATGAAAACGAAAATTTTATTTACTTCATTTATTATGTCAAGCTTCTCTACTCATAAAAAGCATTGAGCTGTCGTACTCTGCACATTTTAATTTCTTCTAAAAGTACAAGATTAATGGTCAACATGCACCAATGTTCACTGTAAATAAAGCAATTAAGCATCATACAAAAATTCAACAAATTCAACAAACAAACAAAAAGAGATATTGACTTCAGGTGGCTTTAAATTGAACAATTGCACAACAAAGGGACATGGTCTTCACTCTTCATTTAAATTAACAATTAGTTGCATTGCACATTTGATAAAGGTCAGTTCTCAAGACAATGCAACTGATATATTCAGTGCCATAAAAAATTCACTCTTCATTTAAATTAACAATTAGTTGCGTTAGACATTTGATAAAGGTCAGTTCTTAAGATATCGTACTGATATACTCGGTACCAGGAAAAAACTGATATATTCAGCCACCCTCTCTTCCCAGTCGAGCCTCTCCTCTCTTCCGTCTCTACAAATGCTTGGCTAATAAAATGGTACCGTGTTCTAATCTCAATTTCTTGGGTATTGCGAATTTTGGGTTGAAATTGGGCAAATTGAGATGGAAAGCTGCACTAAACAAGTCTGGAACTATTCTTTAAGTGTGTAATTATGCCTCGATTAAATCTCAATCCCAGTATATACCAGTATAATGTTCTTTAAATTAGGCAAATTGCGAATTTTCAGTTTTTTACCAATATAATGTTTACCATGCTGGTTTTTGGTTTTAATTAGATAAGTAGATTTCAGTTATTAGAATGTTGCTCCAGTATGTAATCTTTACTCTATATTGATTAATATAACGCATAAGAGCCTTTTCTCTAAAAAAAAAAAAAAAATACAAATTCAGATAGACGCAGGTAATTAGGAAATCAGAATCCACACCCAATATTAGTAAGGCGGAGTGGAGAGGAAGGCGGAGAGGAGACGGGCTGGAGGCGAACGGAGAGGAGACGAGTAGGGTGTTTAGGGTTGGCGTTAATTTGGAATTATGTTCATCTACGTTAATGGAGCAGGGTGTTTCTAAGGAGAATGGATCAGGGTTATTCAAGTAATATCCCCTTATATGTAAATTATTAATTTAGAATTATACATTAATATGGTAAGGGTGGCATTTTTCTTAATAAATGAGATTTGGGATGGCATTTAAGAAAATTAAAATTTTGAAGCGACATTTGTCTAAATTCAGCATTTTGGAGTGGCATGAATCTAATTTTCCCTTAATATTAATATTTAATTTTTTAATTAATATTTGTATCTTAGAAGTTCATATATCTTAATTATCCGACTATTATTTGTTTTATATCCGTATTCAAATCTGTATCCATGAACTATCTGTTCCATATCCGTATCCGTTTAAGGCGAATTTAGTTTTGAATTTTGATATTCGTTTACTATCCGTATCCGTATCCGCTCATTATCCGATTGATGTGGATATAATATTAGCATTATCCGCTCCGTTTTCACCCCTATGATGAATCAGATGGGAACTCAAAATTTTCAGTAAATTCCTTGAGAATGCTCCTCCATTTACTAGAGGCGTCCAGTGAGTGAACCCCCCAATCCCCAACTCGACCTTGCTCTTTCTCTTTCTCTTTCTCTCTCACACGATCCGCTTTCTCTCTCTCAGGGGATTAAACCTAAATCGCACCCCTCTCCTCTCTCGGAGTCACTGTTGCACCGCCATACCATCTCCACCACCTTCTCTCGGGCTCGTTCTCCTCTCGGCACCACCATCGTCCCGCTCCTCTCCAGCGGCATTCCCCTCTCCTCGCCTTAGAAGTTGCTCTCTCTATTTTCGGTAAACTCTTTCCTTGCTAGTTCTCTCTAATTTCTTTGCTATCAAACTGATAGAAAAGTCAGCAAGAACAAAAAAGAAAAAAAAATTAGACTTCTTAGTAATTATTTGAATGTATTGGAATTTACCCTAGAGTGAGAATTAGCCAAAATTCAGCAAAACTAATAGCTATATTTTTGACTAATTACTATGATTTATGCAAACAATATAGTAATTTTTGTTACTTTAATGCCTACTATTTCCTACAATTAATTTTGTTAGTTTAATTCTTGCCATTGTTACATGATCCTTGTAGCAATGCCTTTCCTTGTACCAATAACATGTCAAAATTAAGCATTTTGTTACCTGCTAAAGTCACGGCTACCTATTGTTACCAAGTTCTTAGCCATGACTAATTACTTGCTAAAAAAAGACGATCTCAACCTTGGTAGGTTTCTATCTAAGTTCACTGCTCCTGTTCATTAATTTTCTTTCAGTATGTTTTTGTTGTAATCTAATTATTCAATTAGGATTCTAGGATTATACATATAATTCATGTTTAATAGTACCACCAGTAACAAATGCCTAAAAAATCTGAAGATAAGGGACATGTTTAACAGGTCTTCTTGTTGTAGCAGGACAGTACCAGTTAGATGTTCTTCGTACCAGTTAGAGCATTTTTCTTTCTCTTACAACAAGCTCATGTCAAGAGTGGTGCCTATAGCTGAAGAAGTACCATTATAGGTCCAAATGCAAGATTGTTCAGAATAAGGAAAGAAGTACCAGTATATCTCTTAGAAGAAAAGCTCAGAGGTAGAAGTTTGGAGGGAGAGATGAGGGTGTTACCTTTCTAATTGAAAAGAGATGGAAGACGTGATCTTAGCATCCGACAGGCTGGCTTTAGCAGATGATTCAGGCCGTACTGAATTATGAGATTTTGAATGTCGTAATGCAAGAAGTTGATATTGACAAGGTGCTATATGGATAATTGTTTGGCATGATTCCAGTTTTTTATTTTCATTTTGTAATAAGGTGCTGTAGCACTCTTATTTTTTATTTTCATTTTGTAACATGAAATTAAAGACATTTTTTCTCCTACTAATAGTTCTCTAATGCTACATGTAAATATAATGCTTGTAATGACATATAATGAATGTAATTGTAATGACTTTAGTTAGGTGATGTTAGTTTTTATGTAATGACTTTGTAATTGTAATGATATATAATGAATGTAATTGTAATGTTGGTACACCCAAGAGATAGAGTTCATCATTACATCCAATTGTTCCTTTGTAACATAACAAAACAAAAAACAAAAAATATGCATTGTTATTGTTCAAATATTGCAAAAACAATACATATACATATGATTTCCAACATAAATTTCCAACACAACATAACACTAGTCTATATGATGTCAACATAAATTTCCAACGTAACATAACAAAGCAATATATAATTCATTGACTTTTAATCCTGACAATTCATTGACTAATAGAAGTCTATACAAAAGTCACCTCCTACTTTCATACAATTATACAATTCAAATAAACTTATTAACATAATTATCTTAATCCATCAATTAGAATTTTGTTGTCACATATCTCTTCTGGGTTCCTCATGCGGAGTGTGTCGGCAACTCTTGGGTGTACCAATAGTACCAGCAGCTTGCAATTTGCGAAGGCCACATGGTAACAACTCCATAGCCCCTATAATAACTCCTCAAATGCTGACACTAAGCTCATTACTGTAGAAATTCATCTTAGTATCTCACCAATGAATTAGTTACTTAGTTCTATCACGGTTATGAATTTTCTGTCAAAAGTGACTATTCTACCGACAGTATCAGTCGCGGATACTGTTACATTCTTGTAGCTTAACGGAGATGGTGCGGATGTACGAAGGATTTGGATAAAGGCTATTGTACGATTGGAGGAGGAGAAACTCCTGTGGGTAGGGGTGTTCATCGGTTCGAATCGGTTCAAACTGAATTAAAAATAGGAAGTTGACATGAGTACCCGCACTACATTATTACTCGCATCTAAACTGTTATAACTGTTTGTGGGAATCAAACTGTCATAATTGTACTTCAGATCTGTAATTTTTTTTTTAATATTAATGGTCAAATCTTGAAGTATGTAGTCCAAAGAACACAAGTATTTATATCTATATAATAAACAATGTAATGATAAATTAATTATTTTTAAATAATCGTACCCGCACTTTTTTTTTTTAAATTCTGATGTTGTACCCGCACCTAAACTGCCATAATTGCTTGTGGGGACCGCAACTGTTTCAGATCTGTAACTTTATTTTAAAATATTAATAGTCAAATCTTGAAGTATATAGTTCAAAGAACACAAGTATTTATATCTATATAGTAAACAATGTAAATGATAAATTAATTATTTTTATATAATCGTACCCGCATCTTTTTTTGAAATTTCTGACGTCGTACCCGCACCTAAACTGCCATAATTGCTTGTGGGGACCGCAATTGTTCCAGATCTATAACTTTTTAAAAAAATATTAATAGTCAAATCTAGAAGTATATAGTTCAAAGAACATAAGTGTCACACCCCGCGGCCACGGGTCGTAACAGTCCCCCGCCGTAAGCATACAACGTCGTGTATGCTTACAAGGCAATTAACAATTCAAACCAAACACAAGCAATAAAAACAAGTTTCTAATATAAAATCAGAGTACTCAGTCTGGACAGTAAATAATACAACAAAAGTATCTCATCCGGATACCAACCCCGAGGCCTACCCTAAATCTATACAACAAAACATATCCAGGGTCATATACTGGTAAGCTACTAAGGCCTACTACTCTCGTGCCTCTCCGGAATCAGTCGCACCAGTACCTGTAAAATAACCGGGAGGGTGGGGGTGAGAATAAATTCTCAGTGCGAAATTTGCCACAGTTTAGATTATTGGACTTGCAATCAAACTCTATATTCAAAAATGAAACCCAAACAATAACAATGCAAACAGATATATATAATCATAAATAACAGAATGCCAATGCTCGACAACAATTAATCAACCTGAAACACAGTTCACGAAATTTCCAAGGTGAATTTCAAAACACAACATATATTTGGCTTAACTTAATTCATTAGGGCTTGTAGCAACTACAGATGTTCTTTCGAGCTGGACCGTTATCAAACCCACATCTGTAGGGTTACAGGCGCCTACAGATGGCCAACCAAGCTGGACCATTTATCTGACACCCATCTGTAGCTGTTTGGCTTAACCATATCCTAAGGTCTGGTTACAAGTCACCTATACAGGTCAACTTGACACAAATGCAAACACACGGAATCAAAGTCAGCCATACCGCTCAACCTTGCAATTTCATTCAAATAGAATCACAAACAACTATCAGTCTTGCCCATTTCATTAAACAGGTCAACGGGTAGGTCACCGTCACCGTATCCAGCCACCTCAACAGGTCGGTCTGGCAAATCCATAACAGGTCAAACGCATAAGTCAGCAGCGTCACCCTATCCAGCCACCTAAACAGGTCGGCCTGGCAAATTCTAACAGGTCAAACGCATAAGTCAGCAGCGTCACCCTATCCAGCCACCTAAACAGGGTCGGCCTGGCAAATTCATAAACACCAGTCAACGGATAGGTCACCGTTACCTTATCCAGCCACCTAAACAGGTCGGCCTGGCAGATTCATTCATATCAAGAACAATTAATATAACTAATCAAATAATAACCATACCAACATGCCAATTAACCTTAACCGAACAATTCAATCATTCTCATTTATGCAAGAATCAATATGCAGCATGAATTCCAAAATATGCAACAATTAATCATTCAACATGACAAACGAATAAACAGTTTAATTCCTGAAAATAAAGTATCAAACAAGTCCAAGAATCCCGCACCTGAATACGACGAGCGTACCGCTTAATTTATGGTTCAGGCGTCTCGAAATGCCTCGCAACGTCTTGCTCGACCGAGCCTACACCTATATTACACGTATACTAGGTTTAACATTGGTTCACGATCGAGAGGTTTACTCGAGTTACTTCTAGGGCTCATACCTTCTTTAATCAATTTCTATGCTTTTGGTATCAATTCGTTCGGTTCATTATTTCTTACCAAAATCCTCTAAAACCGCACACAATCTCATCTAGGTCCTATGGACCATACAAACTCTCCATTTGGTAACAATTTAGGTACCAGTTCTCTATTTTGGTTCTCGTACCAGTTCGATTTACCGTTTTGGTTAAACCATAATTTGGTCAGATCTCAAATCAGTCGTTAAATGTTCTAAAAATTCACGATCAGGAGGCAACCCTACCGACTACAAGTCTAATTGGTCGGGTTAAACAAATCAAATCACGATTATGCCAACTTTCAATTTTGGCACGAAACCCTAGAAATCAGATTTCCCAAATCGGAAGAAATCGGGAAAAAGATTGACAAACAAACTAGTAAGGAGTGTAGAGGAACTAGTCCTCGAGCAATTCGAACACAAATCTCGGGTTTAAAACGAGAATCTGAGAAATTGAGAAAATTCGAGGTTTCGAAAGAAAGAAGGAGAGAAAGAAATACCAAATAGGAGGGTTCGGAGAGATCCTCGGCTGCTTTCTCGGTTCCAAACTCGATTTCTCGCAAAAATCAGAAGTCTGAAAGAAACGGAAACTCACGCGCTCTTTTTCTTCTCTCTTGGACGAAAATCACTTAAAAATGGGGAATGGTGAAGAGAGAGAGAGAGAGAAGCTTTGATTTGGGTTTTAGGGTTAAAATTACCCTGAATGCGGATGCACCCATCCGCACTGCGGGTGGCTTGACCCGCACTCGAGACTTGGAAATTTTCAATAGAAATTCAGGAAAAATCCGAGCGTAGTGCGGATGAATTCCACCCGCACTGCGGGTCAACCTCATCTGCACTCAGTACTTAGCCGATTTCAGGAAATTCAGTTCAATACAGAAATTCACGAGTGCGGCTGGACCCATCCGCAGTGCGGGTCACTCACCCGCACTCAGTACTTAGTCAATTTTTCGGCACAATTTCAGAAAAAGTCTGAGACTAATGCGGATGCTTTCCACCCGCAGTGCGGGTCCATCCATCCGCACTCAGTACTTAGAAAATTCAGACCAACACAGAATTGCATGAGTGCGGATGTACCCACCCGCACTGCGGGTCAATCCCATCCGCACTCAGCCTATAAAGTTTCAAAATCTCGAAATTTCGACGCGGTTTCGATTCATACTTAATTTACTTATTTAGGGGAACCTTAATTAAGGTTTAAACTTCTATTTTGTTAATCATGATTTATCGATTCTTTCTTTTAAATCATTTGAATTTAATTCTTAAATTTTCGTAACGTAACAATAAGTATTTATATCTATATAGTAAACAATGTTATAATTTTTACATAACTGCTTGTGGGGACCTAAATTGTCATAATGTTGTAATTGGATCCCTCCTCTTTTTACATATGACACTGAAAGTATTAATATATAAGTATTTAAAGTATTTATATCTATGCACTGAAGTATTTATTTTTATGAGGTCAACTATTTTTGTTAGAGAAATGTTGACGTGGAATTAGTGCCGAGGCTTTGAAAGGGCACTGCTGGGATTTTAGAATAATAATTAGTTGAGACTATATAATATCTTTTTAGAATAATAATTAGTGAACACAATATAATTAGTGGGGACCATAATACATTATTCCTCTAAATGCAGTTACTATTGTGCGGGTACTGTAGCGCGGGTACAGAAATGATTATTCTTAAAAATATAGGTGAATAAAAATTTAATTTGATTTTAAAAAATCAAATCGAGTTGAACTGAAATAGAATAAGAACCGAAGTAACAAATTGAAGTAAATTTCAGTTTGTTCGGTCAAACCGAAATAGGGTATTAATTATAAAAATAAATATCTTTTTGTTAATATTTTGAATTCTTTTAAAGATAGATTTAAAAAAAAGTTGGTTTGGTTTAATTGGTTTTAAATTGAACCAAACAATATTACATTATGTTGTAATTTTTGAATTTTTGAATTTTTTAAATGTTTGATTCGGACGGGTGATGAGTTCAAAATATTTGATCGGTTTGATCTAACCGGTTTTAAAATTTCTAAATCGAACCAAACTATTAAACCGGTTTTAAAATTGAACCGAAGCAATCTATTCAACTGAAAAAACGAAACCATTTAAACCGAACTCCCTCAGTTCGGCTTAAAATCAATTAAACCGAACCCGATGAACACCCTACATGTGAGAATGAGAATTGAGTGCTATCAAAATCGAATTAGGGAATTAAATCATGCTAATGCCATGCAAAAAATTATATATACCGAAATGCTAGCTCTCTCCGAAATTGAATAATTTGGTGCCTTTTAATTTTGATAAGTTCATTACGAATTGAAAATTAATGTTATATCTTATTAATATGGACCGGTTGCATGACGACCGGTTGCATGAGCACACATAAACAAATTAAATCAATTTCACAAAGCACAAATATAATTTGAATAACTAAATTAATATAGTTATCAAGAGTAATAGATTGGATCCACACTTAATTTCTATGAAGAATTAATGTTCCAGCTTTCGAAACAATCAAGTAAAAGACGTTTTTATCAGTTTAAACAAACAATAAGAAAATAAAGAAAAATAAGTAAAACATATATCTATGTTTCTCTAATATTTTCGATTCTTAATTATACGTTCAAGTATGTGTCTACGCGCGCATGCACCTCGCGCTTATCTTACAAAATCTGTAAGTTAATTAATTGTGCTCGGACTCATCAGTGATCAGCAACGCCAACTTTAATAGCGACAAATATCATGCCTCTAAATTTTAATTATCTAGTCGGTTTTGTATATTCTATTTGTTACCTTTCCTTTGTAACCTCTTCCTTCTGGCATTATCTTCAAAAGTCAAAACGAAACTTCACTTTTTATAGTAAGATGCTGGTGAAGGCGATCGAATACCAACATTTCCCAACGTTGTAAGTTGCACAAGTAGAGAGACCAAACATTATACAATAGCGTGCTCCAAGTGCATGCAAAAACTGTATAGAAAGAACGGCTAGTTTTTAATGCATATTTATTTTGGTTGCCATTCATCTCATCTGCGGACTGCGGTCTTTTATAAGTGCATGCACTCGCATAGTCGCATAGTCGCATGCGCACAGAAACATTATATTATAAAACACAGACATACATACATACTCTTGACTCTTCCCTCTCTCTCTGTTTCTCAAAACAAGCTAGCACACCTGAACAGAAAGAAATAGAAATAGAAATGGAGACGGACATAACTGGGCGCTCAGCCTTGGTGCCACCCCAAATTCCCACCTTGTACTGCCCTGCAACAGGGATTTATACGAGCAAGCACCCCAAGAGAGCTATCCCATTGGAAGCAAATCTCGATTTGGTCTCCTTTCTCTTCTCTCACCGCCACAGTGGGGACCAAGCCCTGGTTGATTCCCATACCGGAGACTCAATTTCTTATACCAGTCTCCAGTCATTGGTCGATTCCTTCGCTTATGGCCTTCAAAACATGGGAGTTGGTAAAAACCACGTGGTTATGATTTTATTGCCGAATAGCATTCTCTTTCCTGTCGTGCTGTTAGGTGTTCTACGAAATGCCTCTGTGGCAACCCCCATGAACCCTATCAACACCATAAATGATATCAAGAAGCAACTCGACTCCTCCGGTTCAACCTTGGTGCTCACCTCCATTGAAAATGTGCCAAAAATCCAGTCTCTGGGAGTTGGCGCAATTGCAATCCCTCAAACTTTAAATTATGACCCCCACACTTTTCCAACTTTCAACACAATTATCAATTCTGACGTGCCCAAAAATGCACCCAAACCCAAACCCAAAATTAAACAATCCGACCCAGCCGCTATCCTTTACTCCTCAGGCACCTCGGGCCCATGTAAAGGGGTCGTTATAACGCACCAAAACCTCATCTCCATGGTCGAATTATTCGTCAAGTTCGAGGCCTCTCTATACAAGGATGACAGTTGTAAGAACGTGTACCTGGCACCGATACCAATGTTTCATATCTACGGCATGTCTCTTTTCTCAATCGGACTTCTTTCTCTGGGTACAATGGTTGTGGTCATGAAGCGCTTCCAGGCCAAAGAAGCTGTCAGAGCAATTGAGCGGTACAGAGTTACGCATCTCCCGACTGTGCCCCCAATAGTGGCTGCTCTCATACGGGCAAAGCGGGATCTTGGGTGTGATTTGGGTTCCCTCAAGCAAGTAGCATGTGGGGCCGCGCCGGCCAGCCAGAAATTGATAAACGACTTTTTAAGGGTTTTTCCTCATGTGGATTTCATTCAGGTATTTTCCATATATATATATATATATTATTATTTTTTTGTATTTTATCGATCGTATAATAAAATTTAATTTAATTTTGAACTCAACTTATGAAATGTGAAGAAAATGCTATAATTCGGGAAATAACAGATAATTATAGCAGATTTAAAACCGACTAGATAATTAAAACGAAAGAAAACCACAGCCTGTAGAAATTGTTAGGTCCATATTTTTACAGGATTATAGACTGATGAAAAAAATTAAGGTTCACTAGTTATTTTCTGGACCACATTTGCCCTCTAAAGAAGCTTCGGCCTTTTGTTGTCTTGGTTTTTGTGGTCTTGTTTTAGAAGCTCTTTATGGGCCTTATATTAATACCGGCCTCAAGCTATTATTTGGGCCCAATTAAACTAAATTATTTTTCTGATTTCAGTACCTCTTGTTATGCTCCGCAGCCACAGAAGTTTGTCATTGTTTTTTCTTTACTTAAGGTCCTTAAACAGCAACAGAACAATAAAATGCTACTAAATTTTTATTTTGGCATTTGTGTATGAATATTTATTCTGTTCTTTTCTTTTCATGATATTTTGAAATGAATACCCTGGAAAAAAATATATATGATCCAACAAATGAAAAAAAACAAAAACAAAAAATCATATGAGACCGAACAAATGAATAACAATCTTTCAATCAACATTTTTGTAAAAGAGTTAGAAGCATAAAAATCATCAACTTGCCATATCCAACAAGGTATCCAAAATAAAAATTTGCAGTTACCGTACCATCATAGCAATAACTTATTGAGTTTGAAAATCTTTGCATCAGGGTTATGGCATGACAGAGTCAACTGCAGTTGCCACACGCGGTTTTAACACTCCTAGTTGCAAGAAGTACACTTCTGTAGGTCTACTTGCACCAAATATGGAAGCAAAGATCATTGACTTAGAAAATGGGAATTGTTTGCCCCCTGGCAGTCACGGTGAATTACTTCTGCGTGGACCCGCTATCATGAAAGGTTTTTACTATGTCTAGCAAATGTATGGGTTCATTCGGGTCAAATCTGGTTTGGTTCATTTATCAGCCAGTAAACCAGGTTCAGTTTCTAATTGTGTTCCATTTTGAATGGTTTTTGGGTTATGGGTTTCGGACTTACTTTGGGTCAAGTTGATTTTGGCAGTTTTAATCTCATGATTGCCAAGATAAGCATAAGAGCCCTATTGATTTGATCTAGCCTCTATCTGGTTTTGGTCTGTATTGGTTTCATGTTATGTGACTTAACTAAAACCATTATTGATGCTCCGGATGGTGCAGCAAAAAGAATGCAAAATGAAAACCTGAAAAGGCAAATTTATAATTCTTCTCTGTAAATTAACTTTTTTTTTCTCTCTCTTCCTAAAATATTTGTAGGGTATTTAAACGATGAGAAGGCTACCTCAGAAACAATTGTAGATGGTGGTTGGTTAAGAACTGGAGATCTAGCCCATTTTGATAATGAAGGTTACTTGTACATACTTGACCGATTGAAAGATACAATAAAATACAAGGGCTTTCAGGTACAATTTTTATTTTTGGAATTTGTTAAGTACAACGAGAAAATAATTTATGTTAATCAATACTTGTTAGTTGTTACCTCAAGTTTGAAATTAAGAAACTCATCTCAATTGATGCACAATTTATCCTAATTATCATATAATTAAGGCATAATTCAAGCTATAAACTCTTTAATTATGCTTCAATTTACCCTGAACTGTGATTCCTCCCTCACTACATAATGTTGAGTAATAAGTAACAGTGCAGTGGCAATCTGGTACCCAACAGAGACTAAATATAGATTGGTAGTACCACGCCAACCACAGTCTATTCTGATGATGTTCTGCTGTCTGCTTTATAGTACTGCCGTATTCTGTTACTAAACAGTAGAATTATGTTTCTCTTTCTAGAAGGTATAATCTGATACATGACGAACTACATTAGATGCATGAATTTTTGTTTCTTTGTTTACACAGATAGCTCCAGCAGATCTAGAAGCATTGTTACTCGTTCATCCTGATATAGCTGATGTAGCAGTTACATCGTGAGTGTAAACTTTAAACCCAAACCTTACTTAAATTTTGTAAAATGGTAATCATTGTTTTTGTTTATATATTACAGGGAGGAAAATGAAGAAACGGGAGAAATACCGGTAGCTTTTGTTGTGCGGAGAAGTGGGATTTCTCTTTCTTCTTCTCAAGTTATGGATCATGTCAATAAACAGGTGAATTATATGTTTGTTATTTTTGAATTATATAATTAAGTGGCCCTATCAGGTTCAGGTGTGTTTTTTTTTTTTTCTCTCCCTTTTACAATTACTTTAATTTGTAACATAGTATGAAATAAATTTTTCAAAAACATTGATATTTATCAAACTGGCATCAACATCAACTTAACACATTTCATTCTAGTGCAATTTTATGTTGCCATCAACATTTTCTTAAAGATAAAAAAAGAAAATGTCGGCATTAGGTGTGGCATTTAAGAGTAGTAAAAGAGATTTGAAAATTTTTAATGTCTTAATCTTTCCTTTTCCACCTTTAGACAGTGCCATCCTTATCAATATCAGACAATTTGAAGTGCATGTATCATTTATAAAGTCAAATTTGATAGAGAACCTTTTTCATATATACCATGCCTAAGATATTTTTTCATATTTTTGAACCTTTTTTCAGGTGGCTCCTTACAAGAAAGTGAGAAAGGTGGTTTTTGTGGATTCACTTCCAAAGTCACCAACAGGAAAGGTACTAAGAAGGTTGTTGAAGATAAGTCGTCCAAATTCTAAAATTTGAATCTTTTTAACTGAACATAACAACCTGCAAATTAATTAAGGGACGGAATATAAAAAAAAAAAACAAATATTTGCTATCTCTATCTGTTTGTCGTACGTTCGAAGCTGACTTCTCACCTGCAATGAGATATATTTTTTGTAATGTAATTCTGTTGAAAATATAATTAATTTGGAGTTCTCGAACCTGAGAACATATATATATATATATATATATAGGAAAAGGAACCATGTGAAGAATATTCTTTTTTTTTTAAATTTTTTTATTGAGGTGCCCTGCTAAGATTTGTTGAATTTTTCCTTAAAGCAAGCATACTTTACAAAACATGCAAAGAGTGTGAAATCAGAACAGGTTACAGGTATATTCTTCCGACAATGGTCGAACAACCGAAATTAAATTAATGATACGGCGAATTTTTGTTAAGTGAAAGATGATAATTTTCTTTTTTTCTCTCTTTTTGAGTCTCCGTCTCTGACTGCTTTAATTCTCTGAACAGAATCTGTTTGAGCATGCATTACCGTCATGCTTTTAGTTTTAGAGGCAAGCTTACTTTACTTTTAAGTTTTAACCGCTTGATATATATTATTTAAAAAGAATTAATCATCATAAACCAGAGGGCAGAGGGCAGAGGGCAGAGGGCAGAGGGTAGAATAATTAATTAACCAGAGGAGCTTCTAAATTGAGACCCTGCGAGTCACTGCGATATGGAATTTACGCAACAAGTCAGTGACAAGGTTTCATAAAATAAATTGAGACCCAGCAACGTAACTTTCACTGAATCGATCACGATGCCAAATTGCCAATAGAATAAATATGGAATCTAGTAAATGTAAAACGTTAACGTACGTTATATATACTAGTCGGCAACAAGCAACAAGTAACAAGTAACTCAACGCAACGCAACGCAACGCAATTAGCTAGCTAGGAGGGCTTTGGATGAGGAAATTAATAGCAGTATATATGCACAGTATGCATGTCTCATCCCCTCTAACTCTTAACTCTAACTCTAACTCTAACTCTAACTCTAAGGAGTAATTAAGGAGTGGTTCAACTAATTAAATAAAGTTCATCAGCACCAGCTGTGAGCTGTCCAGGCGTCAAGCACCCATCTCCGTCGCATGTACTAATTAATTAATTAATGTCCATATCCTTCCTTTCCTTGGTCAATGAAATTAAATATATATATCTACTGACTAGATCACTAGACTACTGATGTTGTTGTCGATGGGATGGATTAGTTTTAAATATATTTCAATTTTTAATTTAATGTTTCGGAAACGCACAAGACATACAATACATATTTTATTTCACCAAGCTGCTTCTGCTTCATCTTTCCCTTTCATGTTCACATTTTATCTAACCTAATTTCTACATTAGTGGACACGCTCGCTCTCTCTCTCTCTCTCTCTCTCTCTCTCTCTCTCTCTCTCTCTCTGCCTTGTTTTTTGCCGACAAATTATTTCTAAGAATTTTCTGTAACGTAAAGTATGTTTCAAACTTAGAGTAGCAGGCATAGTGACAAATGAATTATTCGGGTTCGGTTCGGCGAGATCAAAAATTCATGATTCGGGAATAATTCAGATATAATTCGGGAATGATTCGGAATTATTCAGAGCAGAAATCTCAGTCCTATAAAGGAGCAAAAAAAAAATATTCTTGGAAAAATTTGGAAAAAAATCATGAATAATTCGGAAAAAGTTCATAAAATTCGGGAATTATTCGGGTTTAATTCGGTCAAAGTTCGGTCAACTGAATAATTCGGCGTTCGGTTCGGCATTATCCCAAAAAAGAATTAAACGGGTATAATTCGAGTATAATTCGAGTATCTTGTCACTATGGTAGCAGGTAACACAGCGTTCAGCACTTCAGGAGTTCAGGTTAGCGGACTGATCAGTACAATTGAATTGGATGACTTAAAATTGGTTTTTTTTTTTTAATTTTGCACGAATCTCAAAACACATACTGCTCCCTGTGTCATCCTGAGCTAGCACCGGCCGAGAGTAAATTTGAGCCATCTATTTCAATTGTGTCATGTCCGCTCACAACAACAAAGTAGACACTTTTTGCGAAAAAAAAATCGCATTTGTGATGGTACTCCCTCACGCTACCTGAGAGGATACGATGAGTGTGTATCTTCTGAGATAACACCTCAAAATTATCACAAAAGGTTTCACAAGCAGTTTGAAGGCAACCATATCATCCGGAAAACGGGCTGTTATCTAGATAATAGTCCGTTAAGAGTCTTCTAAAAGTTTTTGGTTAACAATTTCTACGTGGAATGTCATGAATTTAAAATCAGATAGCAAAAAAAAATACTTTGTAGTAACAACAAAGGTATGAAATTTGAAAGCTTGATTGCCATCTTTCTTCAATAAAAAAAATAAAATAAAATAAAAATTCTAAAAGTTGATTTCTTGAGTCCTTATATTATTTTAGATCACATCAGCAATTTTTTATTATAGAAGGAAGGACGAGAGCCAAAGAAATAATTAAACAGTGATTTATTTTAACATTATATATATAAAAAAGAGGAGTACAACATCGTACAACATCACTTTCGTGATTTTTAAAGTCCAAATAGTCGATCAAAACCGTTCAATATTATATCTATATTAAAATGTGCTTGGAGATAAAATTTTATATTTTTATGAATTTTTTTACTATTTATTAAATATTTTACAAAACTATTGTTTTTAGACAAATTTGGACCACTTTAAAACAACAGTTTTGTAAAATACTTAATAAATAATAAAAAAAATTCAAAAAAATATAAATTTGTTATCCAAGCACATTTTAATATAGATATCATGTTGAACTCTGAAAATCGCAAAACCAAATTGCTGTAAGATGTTGTAAGTGGATCCCTCCTCGTATAAAAATTATAACTTATGTTAAATTTCAGAAATTATAATAGAAATGTCACACGTACTTTTAGAAATTAAAAATAAATCTCAATAAGTCTTCTCTCCTAGTATATATTTATATATTAAGTAGTGAAATATCTGTTTTCTTTAGGGCTTGTTCGGAAATTACTGTTCACGTGGGGAAAAAAATTCACTCAGACTGAATTTTTTTTTCCCACGTGAACAGTAAAAATCAGTTCAAAAATTCTGCATTCCTATTCCTACGTGCACGCCGAACACGCCCTTAGATTGGTGAGTGTTGCATATGCAGTTTTTATTTTATTTTATTATATTTTGAGCTCGATTTTCAATTGTATAACTTAATTAATTTGTTTCCATCAAAGCGTATATGTGTAGATAATATTGAATGATATCAACGAATCAATTCTCCAAGTTCAAACAAGTTGGTGTTTTGAACGCAATAATGGCGTATTTCACCACCAAAGAAAACCCCTCGACAATTTCAATAATATTTTCAAAAGGGAAAATCAAACTAGAAAGATTGTTGACTTAACTATTGCTCTACATCTTTGCAATTAAAATTGCAATTGTCATATCAACATTTGCAATTTCTTTACAAGCAGGATGAAGATGCTTTTTTTTTTTTTTTGGCAGAAAACTCGTAGATAGTTTTATTAAAACAAAGTAGCTGTTACATAGGATTAGACAACAACTCCATGTTTGGTTGTAGCCTAAAGCTAAGGAGGCCTAAATTGGTTATTCCAACTTAGGTCGGTCTAAATTATTCATATTTGGTTGAGACCTAAAGTTAAATCATAACTTAAACTATTCCTTGTTTGGTTAGAGTTGGTGGAGGACTAAAGTTTTGAAAGCCTAAATTGGTTAATTATTTATAATAATATACTAATTATATAATATTAATATATTAATAATAACTATAATATATTATATATTATTATAAAATTTATTTAATATATTAATAATATAAAATATTTATTATAAATTAATAATAATATTAATAAAAAGATACTAATTATATAATCTTATTAAAAAAATTATTTAATATATTAACAAAATAAAATATTAATTATATAATTATATATTAATAATAATTATTAATAATAAGATACTAATTATATAATATTAATATATCAATAACAACTATAATATATTATAATATTATTATAATAATGATTTACTATATTAACAATATTAATTATTAATTATATGATTATATATTAATAATAATTATTAATAATAAGTTACTAATTATATAATATTAATATATTAATAATATCTATAAAATATTATAATATTATTATAATAATTATTTAATATATTAACAATATAACATATTAATTATATAGTTAAATATCATTAATAAGATACTAATTACACAATATTAATATATTAATAATAACTATAATATATTACAATATTATATAATAATTATTAATAAAAGAATATTAATTATATAATATTATTATAATAATTATTTAATATATTAACAATATAAGATATTAATTATATAATTATATACTAATAATAATATACTAATTATATACAAATAAAATATTATTATAATCATTTAAGTTAGGCCACGAGGTGGAATAAAAATTAAACCACCATGTGAGATGGTTTAATTTAGGCCGGCCTAAAGATTGGCTTATGCCATCTTAGTCCGGCTCAATTAAGGCACATTTGGTGGAATAACGAGGTATAAACTCCTTATTCCACCCTTTAGGCCACAACCAAACATGGTGCAAGTGTCTGTGAAAAACACACAGCTAAACAAAACAAAAAACGCACAGGGGTACATGCATCATGTGGATGCAAATCGATCATCCTTGCTTGATGAAAGTGATAGGAGCCTAGCGATAGTGTCCTCTGTATGCATATCACAGCTGAGAAGGCACTGAATCCAAACTAGACCGGGAACTGAATCGACCGGACCAGGACAATCACCCATCAGCTGAACAAGCACTGAATCAAACCAGACTGGGAACTAAATCAACCAGTCCATGACAGTTACCTCCAAACAAAAAAAAAGTACAAAACACCACAAAACAACACAAAACATCATTATCACAACAACTGACATTTATTTCTCTGAACATTTATTCTAATATAAAATAACTATATGTACAACTCGTTCCACTCACTCTTCCATTGCCAAAGAGGGGACGAAGAGCTCAAAAGAAGATAAGAAAGAGCGAACCCCTGGTATTGGAAAATGCTTGAGTGCCCTTCGTCGAGTCTGTCCTTCCTTTCCTTAAAAATCCCAGAATGACAATGTGAAGAGCGATGACCAGATCCACGAAGTGGAAGAACCAAAGAATGGTTGCCAAATCCGCTATATAGAAGCATCGGCTCGAATGACAACGGAGGAATGAGCAGTGGCTAGATCCACTAGGCGGAAGCACCAAAAACAATAATCAAATCCATCAGAAAGAAGCACAGACTCAAATGAAAAAAAGGTGAAGATGAAGAAGGTAGAAAGAAAGTGGAGGGGGGGAGAGGGGAGATGGGGGAGGGGGGTTGCGGAGGCCTTATCGCCATAGCGAATTTTTTCGCTTGGCTCGTCGCCCTTAAGTGTCACCGCTCAGGATGAAGATGTTATTGCACCTAAAATATATATAAAATGCTACGATCCAATTTGCTGAAAACAATAAAATAAAATAGAAAATAATTTAATTTCTATTTTATCGCTTGAATAAATACAATAACTTTGCTTAGATAACACAAACACACAACTGTACGAATAAAAATAAACGAAAGATAAAAAATTAGATAGTTTCATTATAAATTAATGAAGGAAACAAATATCATTTTATTAAAATTGAGATTAAAGACTTCTTCTTCCTCCTCAAAGTCTTTATTTTCAAATAAATTGGGATAGACTAGAAATGAAATCCAACTGGAATCAGCAACATAAGAACTTCTCAGGAGGTCATCCATTTTAATACTACGACTATCCAATTCGTGAGGGTTTTATTTTCATAAAGATGTAATTTTTTTTACCGCTAATTCGTCAAGTCTATCACGAACTCTTTTTTTTTTTTTGACTTGGAATATGCTGTGTAGAAACTACACAGAAGGAGTTAAAATTGAGATCAAAGACGAAGAAAAATATTTTGGAATGGTTTTTTCTCGCTGAAAACCTTTTCACCTATGTCACCATGAATGGATAAGATTTTTAACTTGTGTGGGTCTCTATTTATGATGGATTTTTTTTTGGGAAAATATTTTTATTCCCCATCTCCTATCCCCCATGGCCCCATCTATCCCTATCAAATAGTCAACCTACACCTCCAATTTATTAACGATGGCCCACATATTTTCTCCCGTCAAACAATATTGGTGCTGTTTTGTTTGATTTCTCAAGTTACAACTATACATGTGTCCGTGTGACCTTCTGTGTTAAAACTCCCAATTAGTTAACTCCCCACTCGCAACACGAAAATCAGTAGAGTTACACAACAAATATTTCATGTACAATTTTTAAAATGGTGAAATACAGATTAGTAGAATACGAAAAGCGTGGTCGTCAAAACTTTTGATATGGTGAAATACGAAAAGTAGTATTGGTCAAATTTTTTGCTGAGGCCTATGTGATATATTAATTGCAGATTAGTATTTCTGTAATTTGAACGCCTTTCTATGTGATATATCATATATCAGTTTTGTAGTTTTTTTATAATTAAAATGCTCTGCTCATTTTTGTCAACAAAAAAGACATGTTTTATTTAGTTTTTTCGATTGCTTCTTTTTAATTTTATTTATTTGTAAATCGCATAAGGGTGCACACGGATCGGATAGTGGTAAAGCCATATCCGTGTTTTTATTTTTTAAATATAGATACAAATCAGATATTAGATGGATATGAATCGGATATCAGATACCTGTGAATATATAAATAAATATTTTCATAATATATATATATCTATATATAGAGAGAGAGAGAGAGAGTGACTAATATGCATTTGGTAGCATATGGGCCGATATGCATACGGTCCAAATTTGAAATTTCAAATTCCAAAAAGTCGATCTGAACCATTCATCTTGTTCTCCATATTAATATGTGCTTGGAGACCAAATTTTACATTTTTCTGAATTTTTTACTATTTATTAAGTCACTTTGAAAATTGTTGATCCAACGGTGGCTACTGATTTTACTGTTTTGTTAAGCCACCATTGGATCAACAATTTTCAAAGTGACTTAATAAATTTGCTTCATAATTTCTCTCTCGAATGGAAGAATTCTACTCTAATTGGATTTCGTGCCTGACACAGCAAGGTCCATAAACTAAAATTTTGAGGAACTTGAATTTACGGTTATTTTAGAAATATGTTAGGTACCTTAGGTATGAATACTTACATTACGAATGTATAAATATTTGCTTGATGTTGTATGAATACTTGTATTCTAGATTTTTAAAAATTGTTGTATCGTCATATTTGTATTGTATCTGTATCGTATCTGATATGATATCCGTACATGTATTCATGCAACATAGTCTACAACGTAAATATTAGTACATAAATACACATGTGTGAATACTTTCCATATTACGTATTAATACAATCAAGCACCAATAGAGTAATTTGTAAAAAATGTTAAATTAGGGAAAATTGTGAGATTGCCACTACAAAACCTTGAAATTGTGAGATTGCCACTATAAACTTCAAAATTGTGAGATTGGCACTACAAAACCTCTTAAATTCTGAGATTGCCATTCTGATACAATTCTTATACTTTTTTTATTAAAAATAATATGAAAAATTATGTTTTAAATACATATTTCTGTATTTCTAATTTTACCATTCATACAATTAATTTGTTATTTTCCATCGCATGCCTCCAGTTCAAATTCGCCTCCTCTTCAAATTGTTTCTCCGTGCTTCTCCGTGTGATTCCTCCTCTTCAGTCCAGGCGAGAGGAGGAGGAGGCGATTTGAGGATATCTACGATTTGAGGGTTGATGAAGGGTATCTGCGATTTGAGTCGTCTCCCTGGCGAGAGGTTGATGAACGGTAATGAAAGTTAGGGTTCGTGAGTTTAGTAGTGCAAGCCTCGTCTCCCTGGTGAAAGAGTAGGGTTCATATGTTTTTCTGAAGAGGGGTATTTCAGTCATTTTTTTATTTTTATTTATTAACATAATTAATACAATATTAATGGCAATCTCACAATTTCAAGGTTTTGTAGTGACAATCTCACAATTTTTCCTATTAAATTAAGATACTTTTCAACGTAACAATTCATACTTCAGTTATAAGTATGAATACTTACATTACGAGGTATGAATATTTACAATAATTGATATTAATACTTTCAAACACTTGATACACAAACTATTCACACTTGCATGACAATATATGAATACTTGCAATACTTGACATTAATACTTTCAGACATCATCGAGTGTCATGTGAAAAAATTTGATAGAATTTGTTAGATACAAATACTTGATACATGAACTATTCACACTAGCATGACGATGTATGAATACTTGCAATACTTTATATTAATACTTTCAGATATCATCCAGTGCCATATGAAAAATATATATAATTTGTTAGATACATATACTTGATATATGAACTATTTACACTTACATGAGGAGATATGAATACTTGCATACTTTATATTAGTACTTTCAAACGTCATCTGATGTCAAAAGAACAAAAAAACTATTGATAAAATATTTTAGGTAAAACGCTTGATACATAAACTATTAACATTTGCATGACAATGTATAAATACTTGCAATATTTGAAATTAATATTTTCATACATCATCCCGTGCCATATGGAAATAAAAATAAAAATTTCATAGATTATGTTAGTTACTTACACTTGATATATGAACTATTTATACTTGCATGATGATATATTAATACTTGCACTATTTAATATTAATATTTTCAGACGTCATCCAGTGTCATATGAAAAAAATTGATAAAATATGTTAGGTACAAATACTTCATACATGAATTATATACACATGCATTATGAGATATGAAGATTTGATCGAACAGGTATGAATATTTGCTCGACAAGATATTAATACTTATACGATAAGGTATTCATGATGATGTATGAATACTTGAACGACGGACAACTCGAAAGTACGTCGTCATGGATCTCATTTGAAAGAGAAAATTACATAGAAGACGTCCATGGTTTTAGATTTGCAAATTTCCTCACAGATCGTCAAAAATATTGACGAGATTGAACGAAAAAAAAAAATTCAACTCTAAAAACGTGTAAAAGATGTGTGTGTGAGGTGCCAGTTTTTTTTTTCGAAATACTTAGTATCGTAGGTATGAATACTTGATATATTATATATTAACACTTGCGCACATAGGTATCCATATATTTGCACACGTCAGTTATAAAATCTATCAAATATTAAGTGGTCCCTAAGTAATTAATGGTTCTCACAAATAGTTATTGACTGAAGGATGAATGAGAGAAATTGACTGGAGATAGTTAGTCGATTCCTTTCTCTTTTTTTTTAAAAAGACTGATAGAAGCCTATAAGTATGATAGATATGTTAACCGTTAAAACCGAGACGCGTGCATCCAAAAATTTGGGCAAAGATTTTAACATAGCAATTTTGACTTCATGCAGCACACTGATCATCCGGATGACTGTTTCAAATCGATAGTGGGTGCGCTGTACGACGTCAAAACTCCTCTGTTAAATTCGTTACCCAAAAGTTTCTTATTTTATGTTTAGCTTGAGATGGCGTGGACTGAATTGGTAATTTCTAGATGCATACATGGGCCAATAAAGTTTTTTAAGAATATTTTTTCCTTCTTTGAAGATTTAAGAAAATAAAAAAGTAGATGAACTTCACAAGAGTTGTATGAAACCGTGCAAAAAACATCATTGTATTTGTATGTAACATATAATTCGGACGTTATCTGTTATTATTAAATTATATTGATCTATGATAAGTTAAAAAGGAATATTCTTAAATCGGTAAAAATGAATTACAATACTATATATATATATATATAGGGTTAATTTCTCACATACCCTCAAAGAGTTCTTTAATTTCTTATTTACCCCTTAACACTTGAATATATCTCATTTGTCCCTTAACTCTTACAATTCTTTCTTTTTTACTCATAGAGTTAATTATCCATTGTTAAAAAAAATAAGTTCCCATTATAGCCTTGTGTGGACCCTCTAATCAAACAGTCTATGGGCCCTCTGATCAAAGAACATTTGTTTCTTAACGAATCCTGATCGATGAATTAAAATTTCTTAATCTGCACCGTTTAAATATATAAGTCAACCCTTCTAATTTGATGGAAAATAAATTTCACATGCTTCTCACGTGCAGAACCTGACGAAACCTGATTCTGGTTAAAATAGTTGCATATTCTGCTCTTTGTATATCTTTAGCTTTAATTTATACTCATTCTTTGCTTGAGCCTAACAGAGCACCAAATACCATTTGACATTGATAAAAAGTCTTCCTTAAAGCCTCCTAACAGTCTTTGAATAATTACATTGAAAAAAATTTGAGATCCTAATTTTCTTTTGTTTGAAAAACTTTACTGGTACTCCACTGCTCTATGTTGAGATCTGCCCAGTATTTCATGTTGCATATATAAAAAAGAGAGATCTATATGCCTCTATATATCAAGAAACACAAAAAAACCTATCAAATATCTAAATCAAAGTTAGCTCTAACAATTCATCATCCATTATGTTATGCTTATCCATGAACGTCGTTGAGAAGAGTATTGCTGAAAGTTAGATCAGTGTCGTCCTTGAAACACAAGTTCTGCATATAAGTAAGAAAAAAGTTTACTTGAATTAGGAGAACAACTACAGTAACTTCAGAAATCAAAAGGGAAGCTTCATATTTAGTAATATTCAGTAATAGTCAAGATATGACTTGTAGAATCCTGAAACGGAAAATCAATTTGTTTCTTAACTTGTAGAATCCTGAAAACCAGAAAACAGTGGTCATCTTGACATTTTTCAAACATAACTTCTATTTAATGCTTATAATTTAAAATTCAAAAATTGTGTTTCCTTTTAGAACAATTTGCAGAGCTTATGCTCCAACTCGGTTCATTCATATTCAATAAACCTATAACAAGATATGGACTCTTAAAGTGGCTATCCTGAGCATTTCTATTAACAGATGAAAACCATTTTAAAAATCAAATAAAATTTATTTTTACTAGATAAAATTCCATGTTTTACCATAGATAAAAAGCTAGAACTCTTGTAGAAGCTTGAATAAGCTTGTTGTGCATGTCATCTTCTTCAATTCATATTTCATCTTTTTCTTACCCCCTACAAAACTGTTATATAAAGATCAATGCACTTAACATAATAAGCAACAAAAATTTCAATTTTCCAGTAATCAATTTAATTCTTATACTATGAAGATATCCAAAACTCATAATACTGTTAAGAAAATTAAAGTCTCACATAATTGATTACTAATGGAGCCTTTTTATTCTTCGTTTTGTGTTAATACTTTAGATGCATCATATTCATATCTACCCACTGCATAATTGCAAGAGATCGAAGCTTTACAGTATAACTAACTGTTCTAGTACACCAAATTGATTTGGTCCCACTATTATTTTAGCATAGTAAACCTTAGCAAACAAGCAAAATTTAATTGATAGGTGAGAAAAACGATTTTCTGAAACAAAGCGAGAGAGCAGAAGGAAAGAGAATGGTTACTCCAATTACCAAACTAATTTTGCGGGGATATTGAATTTGTATCCTTTTTATTTGTCTATTTTGTCTTCATGTGTATTTGTCATAATGGAAGATATCGTTGTAGAAAGCAACAAAAGAATCTTACAGGAAGACCGTGGAAAAGATAAAACAAAAAATCAGATAATTTGCTGGAGAGGCGGGAGAGAGCAGAGCAAATTAAACAATAAGCGCTGAGAAGAACATCGACGAGTGCGCGAGAAAAGAAGGAGATGGATTGACTTCGGCAAAGGATATTTTTGTCATTTATTATTTTAACCATAGATTTAATCATGATTAATTTCAGAAATATTGAACAATGGATAAAAAAGAAACAATTATAAGAGTTAAGGGATAAATAAGATATAGTCAAGTGTTAAGGGGTAAATAAGAAATTAAAGAACTCTTTGAGTGTATGTGAGAAATTAACCCATATATATATATTAAGCTAAATCATGCAATAGTACACAGTAGATACATTGTTTATGAACCGTTATTAAGGACGTAGCCAGGATATTTACGACACAACTAAAAAGGAAATCATATATGATTGTAAAAAAAAAATTTACTGGTACAAGAGTTTTCACATAGATTGTTCAATTTAAAAGTTTTCATTTTTCAACATAACAAAATTATAATATCAAATAAAATAAGCAAGAAGTCAATATAATAAAAATGAACATAAAAATTTCAACTAATTAAGTCAAAAGAAGTTTATAACAAATATTATTTTACGTATAAAATCCAAATAATGAGTGGCCTTAGAGTGGAATTAATCATTAATTAGGTCCCTTCTTAAAGTATTTGTCGATTATCTGATGACAAATTTAAAGGAAGAAATTAAAATACAGGGTCAGACTGTCAGTAGTGTTCAATGAACAACGGTACTAGTGAGCTTGATACGGCAACACATGTCTCTCGCTCTCCTTCCCGATTCATTATTTGGACAAACAGCTTTGTGGTTAGCGAACTTGGGTTCGACCGTTTAAGTAAATTGGTTTTCAGTAATGGTAGGAATCAATTGGATCTTGTTAATTTTGAGCAAGGGCAGTGCAAAAATTGTTGGTCTGAAAAGCCCTCAGGGAGTGAGAGTGAATAAGGACTTTTTAAATTTTAATTTATAAAGTTCTAATGTGTCGTTTTTGACGAAAACTATAATAATTTTGTTCTAAACTAAAATATAAAATAAATAATACAGTTTAGAGACACTTGACACGATAGTTGTTTACAGAGTTTGGCACTAACGCCTACGTCTCCGAGACCCACGACCTTTGATATGGTACGCCTTTCTTTACCTAATAAGAAAGGAATATAAGGTAGAACCGGTGAGCCCTTACAATCTTCTGGAAAGTCACACGGTCCGAACAGGAGCACTAAAGACTCAAATAAAACAATCTGATTCGCGAGAATTTAAGGATTGCAAGGTGAGCACAAGGCTCGAGGTAGTAATTGATTTGATCATGTAGGATTACTCTAGAAGTTGTTGTATTGATTGTGAATATTAAAGTTTAAGTGCACAAGCAACAACAACTTTCTCTAGATCTGAAAATACGAATTATTGAAGTCGGGGGTGGCTAGAGTGTCTATCCAAACCTTGGGATAGCTTCTATTTATAGAGAGCTATAAAAAAGGAAGTGGTGCTGACCGTTGCAACAGTAGAGGGACCGTTACAACAATAGAGTAATTTGAACAGGTTTGGAGTACAACGGTAGAGGACCATTGTAACAGTCCTCACAATGGAAGTCTCTAACTTGCCAACCGTTGGGCGCCGGTCCTAATCGATTTAAACCGGCGTAGCTCGGCTGAGTTACCAATTTTACAACGATAGGCCTCACTTAAATCAGTCTCAAGCTTATGTTACCAATTTTACATATTTATTATCCTTAATCTTGAGTTAATTCTTCTGCTATCCAATATATTGTGTTTCATAACTACATCCTTGATGTTATATTGCAATTCATAATTCAACCTTGATGTATATTTATTGAATCTTCAGTTGTCATGAATCTGCACAAATTCTCAAGAAGAAAAATTATAAAATATAATTTATGTATGTTTTGCAAATCTAATCAAACAGACAAGTAGAGAGCTTCAAAAGCCAACAAGAATCATTATGGATCAAAAAATAAATAACATAAGGGTAAGGGAAGAAGAAATAAAGTATGGATTGGGAATTGAATTGGGTTGGCCAATGATAACCGAATCCAGTTTCAAAGATATAGACATAATTTATTTTTACACTGTCTAGTGTCTATTAATTTTTTTCTTTCCAAAAATACATTGCCTACTCATGTTATATAATAGTTCTGTCATTGACTGTTATAATGCCACTTCACTGTATTTTTCGATTTGTTTGGCTCTTAGTTATTAACTTATTATTATTTTAGTTTAGAACTCTGACCAAGATGAAATCAAATAAGGTGAATCATTAAACTTAATTATAACGATTCAAAAAATTTAGACATATATAGTCAAGTCAATGCAGCTAGCGGACTTGTCAAGAAATAACCCCCAATTTTCACACAAAGGTTATCAGCCATCTATTTTTCGATAATTTCTAAAAATAAATTGTTTTGATTGGCCTGACACGACAGGGGATCCAAGGACACGTTGACAGCTGGACTGGGTCCAAGGACACGTAGACACGAGACTCTCTCCCGTTTGACGCTTTCTCCATTGGATCAAGGCGCTCGTGAGACCTACGCCACGTGGGGTCCATTTTTCGGCCCCCCGCAATTGACTTCGATTCGATTCAGAATTTCAGATTGGTCTAGATTCACGGAAGCCAATCTGCTCCTTTTCTTGAGAAAAGGAGGACCCTCCTGTTTTTCAATCCGAAATGTTAAAAATCGATCAAACGGCTTTAATTATATTTTTCTTTTATATCAATATAATATATTAAAACAAATCAGATGTAATTGAACCCGTTTGATCGATTTTCAACGGTTCGGATTGAAGAATAGGAGGGTTCTCCTTTTCTCAAGAAAAGGAGCAGAGTTCATTCCTAGATCAATTTCATCCCTTCCAATTTATTTATTTATTTATTTATCACACGTATCTAAGGAACTAGCGGAGTATTTAATTATTACAATATTTTATATGACAATTATAATTCTAATTACATTGACTTGCTTAATTTAGTATTTTGTCGAAAAATATTACGCCAGGAATTGTTTTTCACCCAATTTTAGAAATATAAAAATAAAATTGCAATAAGGTAAATTATTTTAAAATAGTCAATAAATCACGCAGTTTGATTTTATAAAATTCATTATAAGTGAGAAGGCAATACAATTTTATCTGTCAACAGATTTAAATTATATTTCGCTGCAAGTGGTACTGGTACTGACAAACGGATGATTTAACTTGGAATACCATGCAATGCATATTAGTAGTTTTGGTTTTTGTACAAGTTGTAATAAAAAAATTGTGATGTAGCAGTGGCGGTGGCCGGTGGGTAATCTTCATTGTTTCCTCGTAGTACGCCGTACGCGATACTAATAAATAAAGACGGGATATGATAAAATATGAAGTGTGTGTGTGTGTTTTTTTTTATTATTGCACCCCACTTGATGTTAAAAATCACAAATTATTTCTCAATTTTGTAGGCTTTTCTTTCTCTTCTCTGTTTTTTCTCTATATTTTCTCCGATTTTATCCGTTTCTGGGGATTTTCGGTGACAAAAATTATACGAAAAGTATAACAAATGACTCGTTTCACAGGTAAACACAGAAGCTTCAAGCAGAAAATAGATGCTTGAAAGGTGCGTGGCAGCGTTTGACTTACACGTGGAATCAGGGACGGATCCAGGATTTTAATCAAGGGGTAGACACAAAATATTAACAAAAGTACAATTTTTCTGTAAGGTGAATAAGGAGGATCCGACTCCGCTGCTCTTCAAATTGAAGAGCAGGACCCTGCTATTTAAAATCTAACCGTTAAATTTTTTCATGCACGAATCTCAACACCGATGAACAGTTAGGTTTGAATAGCAGGGTCCTACTCTTCTATTTGGAGAGCAGCAGAGTTGATGGTATTTTTTTTTTCATTAGTTTACGAGTAAGGGTACACATTTGTTTCCTTTAGTTAGCCAATAAGTATACATATATACACACACACACACACACATGCTGTGGCTAATTTGCTGCCGGTAGCATTTTTGCCGGAGGTGCTGCCACTGTTTTTTCTATTTTTGATGTTCAAATGACAAATCTAAACCGTTAGATGTTTAATTTATATTATAATCTACTTGGAGACCAAATTTTACATTTTTTGAAATTTTTTTACTATTTATTAAGCTGGTTTGAAAACCGCTGATTTAAGTAAATTTCTGCAGCATTGAAATCAGTGGTTTTCAAACTAGCTTAATAAATAGTAAAAAAATTCCAAAAAATGTAAAATTTGGTCTCCAAGTAGATTATAATATAGATTAAACATCTAACGGTTTAGATTTGTCGTTTGAACATCAAAAAATAGAAAAAACAGTGACAGCACCGCCGGCAGAAATGCTGCCGGCAGCAAATTAGCCACAGCCTATATATATATATATATATAGAGAGAGAGAGAGAGAGAGAGAGAGTAGAACTAGGGTGCTCTTAAGCTCACCAAAGTTTTGGTGAGCTTAACTCTAAAACTCATCAAATCGATTTCATATGACGAATCCAAACCGTTGAAACGCCTACCTTACGTGTGATGCATCTACATGTGAAATTTTTAAATATTCGAATTAATTTAGTATAAAGTCAAGCGGTCAAAATTAGAAGGTTAATAAATTAATTTTAGTGCATTCATTTTTGAACATTTTTTGACCGCTTGACTTTATACTAAACTAATTCGAGTGTTTAAAAAATTCACATGTAGATGCATCACACGTAAGGTAGACGGGTTTCAATGGTTTGAATTCGTCATTTGAAATTGATTTGACGAGTTTTAGAGTTAAGCTCACCAAAACTTTGGTGAGCTTAAGAGCACCCTAGTTCTACTCATATATATATAGAGGAGGGTTCAAATGCCTCCATTTTTTGTGCCTTCATCATGCCTCTATTTTTAAAAACTTAAATAACTCAAAGTTTAAAACTTAAACGTCAAAATAAAACCGTTAGATGTAATCTATTTTATTTTCTCTATGTGCCTATAAAAAATTATCACATTTTGATTTTGCTTTTATATGAATCAATAAGTTGAAAAATCAACGTCTAGAAATTATCTACATTTGTATACATTTTTACAAGCTCAAGATGACAATCAAAACAAAGTTGAAATGCCATAATTTTTTACATGTGCATAGATAAAATGATATAGTTCATATTCAACGGTTTTATTTTGAATTTTAAGATTTAAATTTTGAGTTATCAAAGTTTTTAAAAATGGAGGCATGATGGAGGCACAAAAAATGGAGGCATTTGAACCCTCCTCATATATATAAGAACTATTTCTTATTCATTACTGCTAACTGACAATAAAAAACATATATAATAAAGTTTAATCTTACATTAACTTCACACCTTATATTAATACAATGAGATTGGTTTATAAAATATTTTATACATTTTTTTTTATAAATTATGACAAATTGATTTATACAACATTTTGTATAATTTTAATTAATAATTTATAACAGGTTGATATATATAATATTTTATATTGTTCTATTTAATTAATAATTTTAAAATAATAAAATTAATAATTATGATTTTTATTTTTATAATACCACTACATAATATGTTACATATTGTATGTTATATTTTAGGTTAGAATATAAACTATTATTTTCAATAATTATCTCTTTAACTAACTGATAAAAATACGATACAAAATAAGACTAATATTTAATAAATAAGAATCAAATACAGATAAAATTATACACGATTAATTTTATATGAATAGAAGTATAATGCCTCTACGACTCTATTTGATTTTAAATAAATAGAATACAGATTGGAAATTGTCCCTGCTCTATTCTACTTGGTACCTATTGTCAAATCCACCTCTTTATTTCTGGAATGCACGAATCTCAAAATCACTTATTTTTCATGCACGAATCTCAAAATCACTTGTTTTTCATGCACAAAGCTCTAAATAGATGAATGAATAGATTTAGAATAGCCGGTCCTGTGATTCCAAAGAATCACAGCAGATTTGTATCCCGTATGGAGGTATGATGTGCAAATATTTATCTATTATAAATTATTTTTAAGCAGTCGCCTTTCTTTGATAGCGTTAGCGTGGTGCTAATTTACCCACATTTTTATTTTTATCTATTTTTAAAAATATTTTAATAAAAAAATCAGAGTCTGATTAAAATTTTAAAAATGCTCAAAATGTGAAAAAAAATCCACAGTCTCGAATTTTTATTCCAAACTGCGAAATAAATACACGGCCCAGAATTTAAATTCGGAACCGTACAAAAAATCCACAATCCAGAATTTAAATTCGGAACCGTGAAAAAAATCCACGGTCCAATGGTTTTTTATTTTTTATTTTTTAGTTTTTTACACTATAAATAGGTCTGATTTGATCACAGTTTGGAATTTTTATTCGGGGCCGAGTATTTATTTCACGGTTTGAAGTTTTTAATCCGGACCATGTATTTATTTCGCGGTTTGGAATAAAAATTCGGGACCGTAAATTTTTTTCATGTTTTAAACATTTTTAAAATTTTGATCGGACCCTGATTATTTTTAATAAAATATTTTTAAAAATGAATAAAAATAAAAATGTAGGGCAAATTTAGGTGAGCCCGAAAAAAAACTAACAAGACATGACATGATCCCTTTATATATATATACAGTTACACACAGCAATAAGTTGTAACAAATTGTGAGTCTGAGAATCTCTCTTTCTCTCTCTCTCAATTTGAAGTTTGAACACATGGCACGCACCGCTAAGAAGCGCCACGGTGGTGGAAGTGGGTCTAAACAGCCACCAAGGCCAGCGCCAACCACGGATCCGGCCACCACCGGACAAAATATTCCCGCGGTGTTCGTGCCCAATCCTCCGCCGCAGGACCGACCGGTGCGTGTATACGCTGATGGGATCTTCGATCTGTTCCATTTTGGACATGCACGAGCGCTCGAGCAAGCCAAGAAATTGTGAGATGTTCTCTTCTTCCCAATGTGCTCCACACCGCTAGATCTGTTCAATTCAACCCCGTTTGCTTTTTTTTTTTTTTTCTTTCTTTCTTTCTCTGTCTTACAATTTCTGAACTGAGTATTTCTAATCAAAATTATGATAAAGATCAGATCAGAATTGTGTTGGAATGATGAATTGAGACCATTCTACAAGCAAATTAAGAAAGGGGCTTGTGAATTTTATAACTTGGAGTCGGGCTTAAAATGAGTTTTGCTGTTTTCGGTGAATTGGGTCTAAATTCGGTCATGATTTTCCAAATAAAGTTGATTTGCGTTGCAAGTGTTTCTCATTTGCAAGAGTATCAGACAAAATTTGACTCTCTTTTTTTTTCCCCACTTTTGAGTTACTAAGAAAACAGATCTTGATCTATTTGCGAAAGTAGGTTTTGTCTTTTTCTTTTTTCCCAAGTTTTCCAGTATTTGTTAGTTGTTACCCGAGCCGAGTTTGTACTTTCCTTTTCCTCAAAAAGAAAAGAAAAGAAAAGAAAAGAAAAGAAAAGAAAAGAAAAGAAAAGAAAGTTTGTATTTTCCTTGGTCTCTGATTAGACATAGACCCAGAGTGTTTATTGAAATAGAACCTATTTTTAAGAATTTGCACAGCTGACCTACTGTTTCCTTTAATTGTTTTGTAGGTTTCCTAACACATATCTACTAGTTGGATGTTGCAATGACGAAATAACACATAGCTTGAAGGGCAAAACCGTCATGACTGAGGCCGAACGCTATGAATCCCTTCGTCACTGCAAGTTCGTATTCTACAATTATTATATTTTAATTTTATTATATTGTCTTCTGTATTCTGGTTGATAACAATTACTTATTTGAGGCTTATGTTCAACAATCAACGCTTAATTGAGGTTAATTTGAGGCTATTGAGTATTTTTGCAAGTGCTTTTGAGTTATATACAAAGGTTTTTCTTGCTTTTAAATTCTGTTGTTTTTGCTTTTTTAGGTGGGTTGATGAGGTAATTCCTGATGCTCCATGGGTTGTCACAAAGGAGTTCATTGACAAGCATAAAATTGATTTTGTTGCTCATGATGCACTCCCGTATGTTTATGTTCCATTAATGGCTATCATTTTTTTTGTTAGATAATAAGACATCTCTTATTAGATAATAATTTTATATATCAAATCTTCTTAACTTGCTTCATGTTTCTGATTTTGCCCTCCTTAGATATGCTGATGCAAGTGGCGCTGGAAATGATGTCTATGAATTTGTATGCTCTCTCTGTTTTCTTTTGTTGTAATGAATAAATGACTTGTGGTTTTGAAGTTTTATTAACAATAATAAAATTTGGCTTCTCTTACAGGTGAAGAAGATTGGTAAATTCATGGAAACTAAAAGGACAGATGGGGTTTCCACATCAGATCTCATAATGAGAATCTTGAAGGATTACAATCAATATATAATGCGAAATCTGGCACGTGGTTATACGAGAAAAGATTTAGGTGTCAGCTATGTCAAGGCATGTTAAATAATGAACTTTGATTCTATCTTTCTTAATGGTGAAATGTATTTTCTTTAAATGGGCAGATAAAATTGAAATTCTGATTTTTTTTTTTTTATATTACTGGGGAACAGGAGAAGCAGCTACAAGTGAATATGAAGATAAATATGTTGCGGGAGACTGTGAAGGCGCATCAGGAAAAGGTAAAATAGAAATCTTAGCCTTAGCCTAAATTTAGTGTTTGTGAAATTTGTTGAGATCACTTTAGTCTTATTTGAGGTTTACTTAGTATGCTATTAACTTTGTTGTAAATACGTACATACTATGCAGTTGCAAACTGTGGCAAAGACGGCTGGGATGCGACAGGAAGAGTGGGTTGTAAATGCTGATCGTTGGGTTGCAGGATTTCTGGAGAAATTCGAGGAAAGATGCCACATCATGGTGAGGCTTCTGCCTTTCTTACATTGGAGTTGGACCTTGGCTTGTAGCATTATTCAATGTTATTATTATTAACTGATTATTTTGACATTTATAATATTTTAATTCCAGGAAACTGCAATAAAGTTTAGAATTCAGGAGAAATTGAGAAGACAACCTATCAAAGGGATGGAAGATCTTGTATCACAGCCTGTTGCTGCCTAACTTGTTCTTATAATTACGAAAACAAGGACCCTTACAATTATTATTGTCCTGTACAAGTTTCCCCCTTTCGGAAAGTATCTCTCTCGGAAGAAAGTATTTTGGATCCTTTCCTTGCCTTAGTGGGACTGTTGTGAAGGATCTTTGGGTAGACCTTGTGAAGTTTTGTCATAGTAAATACTAAATAGATTTTAAGAGATCTTGGAGCAGCTATTAAGAAAATGTCTATAATGAGCTGCTCTGCTCTGCTCTGCTCTGCTCTGCTGCAATGGATGATTGGTTGGTACGAGCAATTAGTTGGTAATTCTTCTTTGACATGGATTTGTGTTGAATTTTTGTAAGTGTTTTGTACGTCAAATATGCTTAATATTATTTTATGTGCATTGTGGATCATAATTTAGCGTGACTGTTTGTTGAAGGTTGATGCATTCCCTGATATGATTGGTGTTATACAAGATGATGTTCGATCCAGTAAACACGGGATAGGAACGCCGAGTGTTATTGGGCCTTGAGGTGCTTAAATTAAGAGGCATATTGTGGCCCAAATGTCAATGTCACTCAAAAAAATAAAAATAAATAATAATAAAAAATAAATAAAGGAAAATGAATGATACCAATACCATTACCATCCAAATCCAATTGAGATTTGAGACTTGAGACTTGAGAGAGACCAGAGAGGAAGGAAGAGAAGAGAGGGGCTTAAAGTTAAAAGGGTAATCCAAAATTGTGTGAATGCCTATCTCTCTCCTCTTTCCACCTCACCTAGGCTAGAATCGATTGAAGTCGAAAGAAACAAAATGGGGCAAATAATAAGTCAGTCGTTGCTGAGCTCCTCCTCTACTAAGTACTAATCAATCACCTCCCTCTCCCTCTCCCTCCAACCAAAATGGCTTCCTTCTCTTCCTTTCTAACTAAGCCCCCTCTTTTTACTCTCAATACTCCACAGCTGGTACACACATCATCACTGTTCAGACTCAGAGTATCCCTATCCCCTATTTCCTCTTTCAAAAGACCAATTTATTCCCATTTTTATTCACGCTCTCTACGCCTTGGTTGTAAAGTTTCCAATTCCAAGCCCATTTATGGTTTTGGGCAATTGGATTCTCTCTATGGTGCTGGTAACATCAATCAGGATTTAATTGTCACAAAATCAGCTGGCACTGATCAAGGCCAACCTGCATTTGGCTTCTCCATTGTGAGTCAAGTTCAATTGTTTTCATTCATAAATGTTTTCGCTAATGTACCATCTCATGTACCGGTTTTCTACATAATGATTTCAATGCTATAGGTCGTCAAGATATTGCATTTGGCCCTATCTCTGGGCATAATCCTTGCATCTGACAACCTCTTAAAGAAAGCTTTTGTGGCAGCCTCCATCAAATTCCCAAGCGCACTCTTCGGCATGTTTTGTGTGTTTTCTGTTCTCATTGTTTTCGACTCAGTGGTCCCAGCAGCAGCAACCAGCCTGATGAATTTCTTTGAACCTGCGACGCTTTTCATACAGCGGTATCTGCCATTGTTCTACGTGCCTTCATTGGTTGTTCTTCCTCTGGCAGTACGGGATGTACCTGCTGCTTCTGGCCTCAAGATTTGTTTCATCATAGGTCTGTTCTATGTACCCTGCCTTCCTAAATTTAACAAGTAACAGCATATAACAGCTGAATGAGTGGTGAAAAGGGCTGATTACCTGTCTAATAGTATAGCTCAAAAGTTGGAATTATTTCTGTTTTAATGTTTCTATGTTAAATTTTTCTTCCTGTTTTTTTTTCACTACTTATTTGAAGATTTAATGGGGAGGTGAGAAATGGACCGACCCAAAGATTTTTGGTCTGGTCAAGGCCAGGTTGGTTTCGTTGGTTGATCACATAAGAATATATCTTAGGAAAAAAAAAAATTGTTCAAAAAAATGGCAAAATATGTTAAATACTTGTATTTCTTCTAAATTTGATCAAACATGACAAATATTCTATTTACAACCTCAGACGTCTCTTGTCTCTAATGTAAATTAATTTAAACATTCTAAGGGGCCACATTTGAGGAAAAACCTACAATGCCTGCATGCCGTTTCGGGTAAGAGTTAACGTACAATGCCTGCAGGATCCCATCTTACTGGTTAGTGCTGGTAGAATATAATACAAATGACAAATATGCCCCTGTAAGAATTTGTTATTTGCTCTTTTCCAGCTGGTGGTTGGATAGCCTCATTAGCTGTGGCAGGGTACACGGCTCTAACTGTGAGAAAGATAGTAAAGACAGAGATGATCCCAGCTGAACCTATGGCAAAACCATCTCCTTTCTCAGTTGTAGAGCTCTTTGCTTGGAGTGCAGTCTTTGTTTCCTCTTTTGCTCTTGCATATTTCAAGCCGGTTGCTCTTGGAACCAGTGCGAGAACCTGTCTTCCTTTCTTACTTGCAGCCACAGTCATAGGTTATATGGTTGGTTCTGGGTAATAACCTTATTGTCAGTATTTACACATATTCTTGCAACAGAACAATTTGCATATATACCATCTTACAAATATGCATTTGGAACTTGTGAATTTCTACAGTACCTGACCAATAATTTGGAACTTGTTAACCCACATACTGAGCTGTAATTTCTAGATGCAAAATATCATTGATTATTTCTCTTTCTCAGGTTGCCGTCTGAGATAAAGAAAGTATTTCATCCTATTATCTGCTGTGCACTTTCAGCTGATTTAGCAGCAGTGGCATATGGCCTGTTATCCCAATCAGGAGTTGATGCTGTTTTAGGTTTGTCTCTCTCGCACTAATTCGTGCTGTACTGTCAATACTCTTACCAAACCTTTCTTCATTTTTGTTTTTGTTTTGGGCTTATTAAGGTTCTATTAGTGAACCTCAGCATATTAATCCTTCCCAATTCTTTACTAACTACTGGAAACCAAAATGCAATATGATTCTGATTAGGTGATTACCTAACAAAAGCTTCGTCAAATCCTGGAGCGGGTGACATTTTAATGGGTTTTCTCGGATCTGTTATTATCTCCTTCGCATTTTCAATGTTCAAGCAGAGAAAGGTTTATGTTTGATATACCTACAAAATTTTCTTCATGGTGAAATAATAACAATGATAATGAGTAACAACTTTGTTACTTAAATTATAGCTTGTCAAGAGGCATGCAGCTGAGATTTTCTCATCAGTAATAATTGCATCGACTTTCTCGCTCTATTCTACAGCCATAATCGGTCGTATAATTGGTCTGGAACCAACACTTACCATATCTATTTTACCGAGATGCATTACAGTTGCACTTGCCTTGAGCATAGTTTCCTTCTTCGATGGTAACTTCTACCTCAGACTTTACATGCAAAATTAATTTTTCTTTTCATATTTTAACCCTTTTTGTCTCTCATTTTGGATAGGTGTGAATGCATCACTAACTGCAGCTGTGGTGGTTCTGACTGGTTTAATTGGTGCGAATTTTGTGCAAGCTGTGATGGACAAACTAGGTTTAAATGACCCGATTGCTAGAGGAATAGCAACAGCTTCAAGGTACAAAAGAGTAAAATCTAGATAGCATAAAAGAATTGTTATCCATAAGCACGCACATCTGTATGATTCAGCAATAAATCCTATTATTTATCTCCTGGGTTTGACATGGTGAGTTTTTGGTGGTACAGTGCACATGGGCTCGGAACTGCAGCTTTATCGGCAAAGGAACCGGAGGCTCTCCCATTTTGTGCAATTGCATATGCATTAACTGGTATTTTTGGTTCTTTAATTTGTTCAGTACCTGCTGTTAGGCAAAGCCTAACGTTGATAGCTGGTTAGATGCTTTTGGAGTTGCCATTAAATATATATATATATTTTTCCTTTCTTTCTTTTCTGTGCATATATATTTCAATTTGCTTGCTGTAAGTATGAATTACGAGATTACACTCCCAATATTTTGTGTTCCCAAAATCAGTTTTTCTTTTTCCTCGATATGCAGCTCCTGATTTTGCCATACACCCAAACAATAAAAAGAAAATAAAAATTAGAAAGAAAAGTGTATCTATTATTTTGATCATCTGCAGCCAGTCCCAGTAGCTAGTTGTATGAAACTGTGCGCTGTCACTACTCACTATATGTAAAGATGAGAAAAATGTGACTGCATGAAGTCATGTGTAGTGTAGCTATGGACGTACTGTACATAATTAAAATTTGAGATATTTTTGACCTAAATAATGATGTGTTTTCACTTTTGACTTTTGACTTCCAATGACAATGGGCCTGTGAAGAAGAGGTTACTCAATCAAATGCGTAGTGGAACTGTGGAGAGCATAGTATAATTTTGAGTTTAGATCCGCACCGCACAATCGCACAATCGCACAATCTGTTAGGCCACGAAAGTTAAAAGACCCCGAATATGATCCGGATTCTGATCGGACGGTCCGTGTCCAAAGTGAAATATTACGTTTGGACTTTGGACAGCGGACTCCTGTTCCACTTCCCACTGCGGCAGCGGCACTACTCTCTCTACAGTCTACTCTCTACTCTCTACTGACTGAATTTTTTTTGTCTCCATTGCCTGCGGGCTTTCCTTTCCTTTCCTTTCACTAATAAATAAAAAGTTAATTTAGTTAAAAAATCTTCTCCTGTGTTCCCACTTGCGACTTACCAGTGATATAGTTAGTAATAGTATACACTATACAAGAAGAGAAGAGAAGAGAAGAGAAGAGAAAGAGAAAGAGAAAGAGAAAGAGAAAGAGCTGCAGACAGTGCGCTCCAAATGCGGAGGGAAAAAATGGCAGGCGGGGTTGGGATTGGTGCTGGAGCTGGGACAAGCAGTAGCATGGGCCTCAACCTACTCCTCTTGCTCGCCATGGTCACCACCAACATTCTCTCTCTCTACCACCTCTCCTCTTCCCACCGCCTCTTCTCCTCTCCACCTTCTCTCCCCCTCTCCTCCGACGACCACCAACCTCCAGAGCACCTCCTCCGCCAGCTTCACACTATCCGTGCCACCATCTCCCATCTCTCCCACCTACACTCCCACCCCTCTCACGCCTCCTCTTCCTCCTCCACTCCTCCCCCTCCGTCCGAGCTCGTTCTCCTCTCCCACCTCTCTCCCATCTCCTCCGCCTGTGCTTCCCACTCCACTCTCCTTCGTCAGTACATGAACTACACTCCTTTCTCCACTTGCCCCTCTTCCTCCTCTTCCCTTGCTGAATCCCTTCTACTTCGTGGCTGTCACCCACTCCCTCGTCGACGCTGTTTCTCTCTCACCCCCACCTCCAATCCCGCTACCCTCTCTAAACTTCAAGATCCCAACCTTTTCTCTGTCAGAGTCAGATCTACTCTCGATCTCTCCATTACTCAACTACTCCGCCTCGCTCAAGTATCCCGTGCTGCTCCAATCAACCTCGCCCTCGACGTCGCCGGAGGCAGCGGATCACTTGCCGCAGCGCTCCGCCGTGCTTCGAACACTACTGTCCTGACGACCACACTGAATCTGGGCCATCCTTTCTCTGAAAGTGCCGCATCCCATGGTTTGATTACTCTACATTCTCCCTTGCAAGCCCGGTTCCCAGTGCAGGATGGAGTGGTAGACCTTGTCCGGACAGGGCATGCTGTGAACCGGTGGATCCCGGTACCAGTGCTGGAGTTCATGGTGTACGACGTGGACCGAGTGTTACGTCCTGGAGGATTGCTGTGGATCGACCATTTTTTCTGTAAGGGTGTGGATATGGACTCGGTGTATAAGCCGATATTGAACCGAATGGGTTATAGGATAATAAAGTGGACGGTGGGGGATAAGACGGACGCCGGCGGGGTCAAGAACCGCGACCTTTATCTCACTGCGCTTCTCCAAAAGCCTCTCGCTCGTTGATTCTAATCTGACGGTTCGGATTTATTTATTTATTTATTTATTTTTTTAGTGTCGGAGGATGATATGAATGATGTTAGTACTTTTGTTCTCCTTCTGATCTGATATATAAAATCTGCTATGTAATATGTATGTCTAAATTTATATCACAACTCCTCTTTATCTTATGAAGACCACACTAATGATTTTGTTTTATCAAAGTGTGGTAAAAATTTCACCAGTTTCATTAGAAATTATAAAGGCTTACAAACCGGTACCAGACTACCAGAGGTATCGGCCAATTACATGCTCAAGCATTGAAGCTAACTTTTACAGTTCTAACCTCCGAATGTTATATTATTACAAAAATAAGACATACATCAATAGGAGACATGAATGTCCTAATACCAATTTAGCCACGTCTCCAGAGTCCAGACCTTGTTATCAAATCTTCCTCTCTGTCACATCTACCTATAACCAATTTATGCTTTTAATTTCAACTCGTCTACTAGGATCGATAATCCTTCCTCGGTGAACTTGGAAAAGTTCCACTGATGGTGTTTTGCGCTCCATTTCTTGCAACCTGTTTAACATCTAATGAACAAGGTGACTCTTTCTCTTTGTTAGTGCGCTCCATTCTTTCTCCGACTTTAAAGACTATTTCTCCATTTTGGACATCTATGACTATGACTATGACTGCCCAAAAGATGCAATGAAATCAATCTACCAAATAATTTACCAAAAGATGCATCCAACTTTTCAATTTCGCTTAATTTCATGCGGAGAAAGGCTTAATTACCTTAGAGGATGAGTCATACCTCTTCTCTTCCTTGTCATCTATTGCGGCTTTCGCGAGGTAGTTCGAGCTTACCGGTGCAATCGCTTATTTTTTTTAACCGTTCCGTTATATCGCTATAATCGCTATTTAAACCATTGCTATATATAGAGGATAGATATGGATTGTCACCTTTAGTTGTCACACCCCGTCAACAGGACGGACAACCCGCCGCGCTCATTTGCGCAAGGCGATTCCATAATCATACACAGTATATATATATATATAAATACATTACCAATGACAAGACAAGAGCCACAATACACGAATAAACTTTTCTTTTAAGTTTTGAAATTGACATGTAACAACAATTAGAAAATAAACCTCTTACGGTACAATAAAATCCAATCGAAGTACCATAACAGATTTATTTAAAGTGAATCAAATACTCATCTTTGTGGCATGTCGCGCAGTCCTCTAGTTTGGCATCTCACTTTTGTGTCTCATGCTTTGTACCTGGAACCCACCGAAATGGAAATGTGAGAGATTGAAAATCTCCCAGTGCAGTATTCAGTTCCAGTCGAGTTATCCGCAGATCCGACCAACTGAAACCAAAACAGCACCGAGTACCAAAAATATAGACTATAATAATAGTATAAGAATCAAAGAATCTTAGCTACCAATTATCATCAATCAATAAACTAAATATAAGTTCACTTCAAGAAATGCTCAATACCGTGAAAGAAATCAGCAAGCTATTGAAACAGTGTATAGCAATAACAATCAAGCAAAACGAAATATATGACATGCAATGCTCATGCACAATAGACGTTAAAATTCAATCCAATTTTGTTGTGCAACCATATCATATAATTATCCTTTGTTCAAGACTATCCATGATAGAATAAAATATCATTTTATTAGGTAACCATTTTGGTGTTAACAATACTCGGTCATGCACTACAAGTACAACGCCTACATGACCCCAGTCATGCGCTACAAGTTCAGGGCCTACATGACCGTCAAGGTTCATACAGGACTACGATCATGCGCTACCACGAATATGGTGCCTACACAATTTTTGTTATGGCCATAACATGAAATTATGCGCTTACCCCGAATAGGGCACCTACATGACTAAAGTTATGCGCTACAAGTACAGCGCCTACATAATCGAGTCATGCGCTACCACGAATATGGCGCCTATGCAATTTCTGTTATGCACTACAAGTTCAGAGCCTACATAACAAAAATTACATGCTTACCCCGAATAGGGCGCATACATGATCGTCAGGTTTCAGACATCTGGTTCTTTAACACATTTCATTTAAAACAAGTAAATTGTTCATATCATGCTATGTATAATGTATACAAATATATCATGCAAAAGTTCTAGTTCAACTCATGTATTCATGTTATGCAATTCAAAAAAAAATTCAAGAACTTAAACTACAATTAATTAGCTATTAAACAAACAAGTTAGCCACAACAGCTATATGTAATCTCATTTTAGCACTAAACAATTTAAATCACACTACCTTTTAATTTAATCTATTGTTCATGCACCCTTTTAATTCACTTAAGGAATATAACCCATAATCAACTATATGTAATGTTTCATAACTAACTCTAAAATAAACCTCATACTTTATTTTCATATTTTCATTATGAAGAAATATGATCATGCGTCTTTACCTTTCAATCAAGAAATATAACACCATTCTAGCTATAACCCGACAACCAAACAAGTAAACAACTATTCAATCAAGAAAATAGCAAACAAGCAACAAGCAAACAACAACAATGAATAAGTTATGAGAATAACTCGAAATTCGCACCTTAGCCATATCGAGACGATGGGACCAGCGTGTCGCTACGGTGAGGATGCATCATACAATACTTCTTAATCTAATTGCCAAGTTAATAAGATTGGTTCTGTAATTCAACATCGTCTTCGATTAATGGAATTCCTGAGTGAGACTAGTGAACGACAGAAAAGAGCTTCAATTCATGTGGGAGTCGAATATACATCACATAATTTAAGCCGATAATATTTAGGTGACGCAAGTGATTCAAAAGTCTAACATAAAATTAATTTAAGCTTTTGAGCAAGACATTATTTTTCAGGTTTATTTGTTAGAAAGGTACAAGTATATTAATCGTCACAATATGATATATACCCAGCATCACATTATGGAATTGTAATTAGTAATTTATAGCATGGAGGTCTAAGTTTGGAACTTCATACTTTTTAAGGTTGGATAAATTAACCCACTTATCTCAAGCCCAAAACTTTTTTAGTAACTATTATTGTACATTTCACAATCTGCCCAAAAGTTTAGGTTAAAATTCAAGGCTAGTTTCATATAACTCATATCTATATGGTAAGGAACTATTATTGGCACCATGCTTCAATTATAATAAACAAGAAGAAGAATACACAAAATAGATTGTTCAATACCGAAAATTGCTCCGATCGTTACGAGTTGATTGATCTCGAAGAGAATGTCAAGTGTTGCGAATACCTCCATCTCCTTCGTCTCCTCGCTGTTTCTTAGTAATCAGAGAAGGTCGTTACTTGATTCTACCCCTTTCTCTCTTCAATTTTCTGTCCGCTCTTCTCTTCTCAATTTCCTCTATTCTATAAATTTTCGTTAAATACAAGGACCGTATGAATTTAGCAAGATAGAGGAGCGACAAAGAAGGGAACAATTGGGATAAAATCTGGAGATGTAGAGAGAGTGACACGTGGAGACCATATTAATTGGTTATACTTAACCTGTAAAGTAATTATTCTATATATAATAGTACGCGATTAATCTAAATTTGAATAAGGTAGTCCCATTTATAAATGGAGAGGATCCAACATTCCATTCCAACCTTAACCGGTCCCTAATCCCTCCCTCCGACTCCGAGTCTGGTCAAAGCCTCAAACTCTCAAAGCAAAGGTTATCATATCATATCATCCGCTTACTTTTTTTTTTTTTTTTTTTTAACAACAAAAGGAAACCACGCCACGCGGCCCACGCCCCACGCCCCGTCCCGTCATTCGAATCCTGAAGGTGGACTGGAGAGAGAGAGATATCTCCCTTTTTTGGAGAATCGATCGATTCGATTCGATTCTCTTCTCTGCAGAGTGCTGAGCCGAGAATACCAAACCCTAGCTAGCTAGGTGCCTTTCCTCTTTTCAATTATTTTTCTCTTATTTTAGCTTTATAAGAACCGTCGTCATCACGCTCTCCATACTTGCTTTGTCTGATCAACTATTTCGTTTGCTAGGTTAGCCTAATAGCTAGACATGCAAATTTCCCTTCGTTTTCTTCCCCAATCACTCTCGTTCTACTTTTTATTTATTTTATTATAATATCTACTCCGTTGATGGATTCAGCAGTATATCATGTATTCTTTTTGCACCTAAAAGGAGAGGTGAGGTGTTGTTGGCCTACAAAATTCGGTTTTGTGTAGGAGAACTAATTTCAAACTTTATCCCCACTCTTTAGCTAGATTACCAGAATATAATTAGTTGGCCTTTTTTTTCAATTCTACTCTTCTAAATCAGTAATTCAAATTTCAGCATTTATTCTATTAGAGGGAGCTATTTGCCCGGTTTGAAAGAACTTAATATGCCTTATTATTACAAAAGTATTTCATATCTATTTTTGTCCTCATGGTTATACCCTTTTTTTGCAATTCAACAGGAACAAGACAAAGCTCTTTCCAAAATTGACATACAATGAGTACCGGCATAGCAGATAAAGTAACAGCCTTGGGACAACGGCTCAAAATAAGTGGGGCCGAGGTGGGCCGCAAGGTCTCCACAAGTGTTTCTTCCATGGGTGTCAAAATGCGCGAGTTCTTGCAAGGTCCAAATGAAGCAGACCAGATAGTCGAAAACGCCACGTCAGACAACTACGACAGCCCTGATTGGTCGGCGAACCTTGAGATCTGCGACCGAATCAATTCTGGCCTCATCAGTGGAGTCCAAATAATTTGCGCGATTAAGAAGAGGATTATGATGAAGCAACAGCCTAGGGTGCAGTATCTGGCGCTGGTGCTGCTTGAGGCATGCGTGAAGAACTGTCAAAGGGGTTTTGCTGATGTTGCTGCTGAGGGCGTACTGGATGAGATGGTGCGGATCGTTGATGACCCGGAAACTGCTGTTAGTGTGAGGAACAAGGTTTTGGTTCTGATCGAGGCATGGGGCGAGTCCGGGGAGTTATGCTACCTGCCAGTGTATGAGGTGACATACATGGTACCATACTGATTCTGATATCTTTCGTTCATTTTTTTTTTATTTGTATTATAACAAAGTCACTATTTACTCCATATCAATGATTACTTATTTCAATGCTGACAGTAAAATTATTGACTTTGTCCAGTAGCAGTAGATATGGTGGTTTACCAGTACACATTCTTTTATAGTGATTAATTGCATAAAGGTGACTTCGTTTTAGTGTGGTCCTCATGTTCTGTGTGAAGAAAGTGCACGGAAACAATTGTTTAAAATTGAAATCCTTGCAGTTTGGTCCTGTACCAGCCAGGTTTGTACCAGAATGCATTGTTAAACCTTTTTTCATTTTATCTGAAATGACTCCTTGGTTCAAAAACATTTTGAGAACTTACAGGTGATTATAAATCTCTTTAGAATTCAATTCACATAGTCACAGTAACTGTACATGCTGACATGCTTTCCTTGGTCATATTTTCTTAGAGCTTAAAATCAAGAGGAATTCAATTCCCGGGAAGAGACGATGAGAGTCTGTCTCCAGTATTGACACCTTCCAATACTGTCCCAGAAGAGACATTTTATAGTGATGCATCTTATGCAACAAGTCATGAAGCACCACCTGTCTTTAGTTTTACTGCCGAGCAAACCAAGGAAGAGTTCTCTGTGGCCCACAACACCATTGAGCTTCTTTCCACCGTGCTATCTTCTTCCCCTCAGACAGACGTACTAGAGGTTCGTATTTTGTTATCTATCTTTTTGTTTAATATTGTCCATAGGATTTTGACTCATATTTCTGCAGGTATCAAAGATTATATATCAATTTTTCACGAAAGTACAAAAATGACAGTACAGTAGTACCTGTTACATATATAATATATTCACAGTTGTGGCACTTAAAATACCAAAATCACATTGTGTATGAATCTGTTGGGCTTTGCTTTGATCTTGTATGTTTAATTGAGATTTTGTGCGTGGAACGATACTGAACCGATAATCCTTCCATTCTCTATGCTTCACACAGGATGACCTAACAAGCACACTAGTGGCACAGTGTCACCAAAGCCAACATACAATTCAGAAAATAATCGAGTTATCAGGCAGCAATGATGAGTTTCTATTGGAGGCCTTAAACTTAAATGAGGAGCTACAAAAGATTATCTCGAAATATGAAGAACTGAAGAAGCCACAGACGGTCCACCAAGAAGAACCTGAACCAGCTACAATACCAGTTGTGGTTGAACTAGAGTTGCCACATGAAATCCTAAGTAGAATGCCGGGCGTGGTGAGAACTCAGAGGGATGAAGCTGATCAGGGAATGATACATCAGAAAGATGATTTTATCTAAACTTGTCTGTGTTATCTAAACTTTTTTAAGTATTGACTAGGTCGTTTATTTGATAGCATTATATGTAAGAGATTAGTATGGCTATTTTATTTATGTAGAAATCACGCGGAGTGTGTGATTATGTGCGTTACAGCGATATTTGTATATAGTTACTTCCTAAATGCGTGTGTCACTTGTTTATAAAATTTTATTCTTGATCGATTGATCTTATTTGAGGAAAAGAGTAATTAAATTTTTTAAATCGAGCTGAAGAGCCACTTGTGGTTGTCAAGTGTAATCCCGAAGAAAGAGGCCCATTAGGAAATGAACCAACTCCAACATTTGCCTTGTTTATTTTATGTTTTCCAAATTGATCGATGCCAAAGATAAATAGCTTGATGCATAAAAATTCCAACTTTCTGGTTCCGTCCTTGATATGACATTGACATAGACTACATTTCTTTATTTATTTATTTATTACCCAAGAAATAGCAAGGTTAAACAAACAAATTTATAATACTGTTTGAAGATGAAACCCCAAGTGTAGCTGTAGCTTTGATCATCCGGAATGTAGAATCAGGTCAAATTAAGCAACAAAATTAAGATACGAACCTGCTGATTATCTGACAGTTCATTTATGCTCCTTCCTTCCTTCCTTACAAAATAGTGCCTTGAATCAGGTGGTCATCAAAACATCACGACCAGATACCAAGTTAAAAAATATATATAAAGTAGTTGAAATCAATGATTTCATTGACAAAGAGCCAAAACAAAACCTTTATCTACTTAGTTGTGCAACGCATTACGCATGTTGCATGCAATATTTTCTAATTAGCCGAATTCCAAATATCAAATATGGTTAAATTAATTACTCTTTCATATATCTAAAGAAAAAGAAAATTTAAATGAATGTGTGGTGCATAGCATAGCATAGCATAGCATAGCATAGCATAGGAATACATGCATGTACAAAAGTAGCCAACACCAATTGCCAATTTGTTGTATGTATGTGCATGTGCATGTGGTATCATTTCTCTACCGATTATTCTGTAAAATATAGATTGAATTAGCTTCCTTAATTATGAGTTATGAGGGATAACAAATGTTGGAAACCACTGGCTGCGCCTTTGTGGCCAGTACAAATTGTTGGTTCTTATACAAAGGACTTTAAATCGTCTTATCGGTTAAATTTTTTATGGATATATAGTTTTGATTACAGAACCATTTAGATTTATTAAATTTTAAATTGTTCATACAAATCTTAATGCAAATCGTACGAATTGAGTCCTGTTTTGGACAAAAATTTGTCCTTTAAATAAAACCCAATTCCGTAATAAATAATCTGATATCAAATACCCAATAACATGCTCTCTCGGCTTTCGCTCAAGTTTCTCATTAAATAATCTAACAACAATTAATTTCCAATTTAAATGTTTAAGAATTAAAAAAAAATTGAAAAATAAGAAGAATGGACAATTATTTTTCATCCCTACCTACTTTCTCTGACATCAACAGTAGTAGAAAGAAAATAAGAGAGCAAAAGATTTCAACATCTACAAACAAAGTTCAAATAATTGATTCGAACCAATTTCAACATGATCATCATATTAAAATGTACTTGGAGATTAAATTTTACAATTTTAGAACTTCTTTTATCATTTTTTTAGAATTTTTGAAACTCACAGCTTTTCATTAAATAATAAAATTCAGAAAAACAATAATTTTTAAGAATTCTAAAAAAATGTAAAAAGTTTCCAAAAAAAATATAAAATTTGGTCTCCAAGAACAATTCAATATGAAAATCATGTTGAGAAGCTCATATTGACTTTTTGAACTTTAAAAATAGAAATATGAGCGGAAAATAAAACATCATTTTTACTTCCCAAAGCATTGTAGCATCTAACTCTATATATATATATATATATATATATATATATATATCAATATGCAATCCTTTAAATTTGTGGCAATACATGTATATTCTTTCCTCTCTGTGATTCTGAGAAGGGATGGGACTTTCTCCACTCGAAATTTTGAGAAGACAATAAATTAAATAGTTGCTCCTATATTTTTTTTCATGTTGTTTGTGTCAAAGAATATATATAGAGAATTAGAGACGTTAAACAATTGCCTGTCTTCTATAATTTTCAAATTTAGCTTCAGAACTACCAAGGATCTAATACTAAAATTATTTATTATTATTTAGAGAAAAATAAGTTACATCTTTCTGTATAAGTGAGATTACTGTTCTCGTGATTACTTTTTTCTTATTCAAGGCCTCGTCCCGTTTTGTATTTCATATGCATCTATATGTTACTTTATTAAAAGGTGTTTTTTTTTGGGTAATTCTGAAAAAAAAAAAAAAGAACTAGTATGATTTGTTAAGTTTTTACATGATACAGTTCCTCTATTTATTATTGTTAGTCTAAACTCTAAAGCAATTGGCATAGATATTCTACAAGAATGATACCAATGAGTCCGTTTCTTTTGAAGAAAAAAAATACCTCAAAGGAAAAAGTGAGACAATCATATACTCGTTTCATTAAAAGTTACTTTACCAAAGACCAGAAAAAAAAAAAAAAAGGAGTGATGACTGTCTATCATATGTATAACATACTTCTCATATTAAAATGCTTAATTTGGCAATAAAATTCTTACAACTTTGAACATCTGAATATGAATTATACTAACCAATAAAAATAATAATACATAAAATGCTTCATCAACTGACCAAATTTTTATATAACAAAAATAATAATATATATTTTATTAACTTGTAACATTGTTCCATCCCTAGCACACATATATATAAATGATACAAGTATAAAGAATTATTTTGTGGGAGCTAAGTGGTTGTCCATGTATTCTTAAAAAAACAATTTAGTTACGAGAATGATTCGAGAGACCAATTCAAACATTAACTAACATTAATTCTCTCTTAGATCCAGATCAGACATTTTCATCAAAGAAAACAAAAATAATCGAATTTGAGAAACCAGCAATCACACACAAGTTAACAATTGCGCTTGAATTTTCAAAAGAGGGTCACAAATGGAGTTGTAAACTTTGCTTAGCTTGAATTCTGATCTCTGAAAGAAACGTGCTAGCAATAAAGTGAATAAAAATAAATAAATAAATAAAAATTGTGAAACGGCTGAAGGCTACTCTGTCTCTGGTACCGGCCCAAAAACGTATCTGCAGTGCAACTTAAATACTTAATAAATAAAATAAAATAAAATGAAATAAAAATGAAATGGAAATTATTATTATCAAAATGTGGACGATTGATATAAGTGGACTTTTCGTGATTGGGTCAGTTGAGAATGTTGTTCAACAGTGAACGTGCGCTGCTCACCTTTTCTTTTCTTTTCTTTAATTACTTAGTTTTGCATAATTATTTATTTCATATTTATACCGAGTTTATTTCTAATAGACGAGGGTAACTAATACACTAATACCAGATAAAATGCAGGGTCACAAATGGAAAAAAAAAAAAAAAAAACTGTGTCAATTTATTTTGACACCGAGCTGGGTCCCACATAAGCTACTCATTTGCCACGTGGCATTCCTATATACCCCCCCATGGCCCCATCTCTTCTCTTCTCTTCTCCTGTCCTCTCTCCCCTCGCGCCTGCTGACCCAGAAACAGAGCACAAAACCTCTCTGTTTTCTCTCACAATAAATATAAATATACTCTCTCCATTCCTCTCCTTATAACAAGTCGGTTTCTTAATTTCAACTTCTTTTCTTTTCTCCAAGGTTGTTAACAATCTAAGCAAGTCAAAGGTTCATTCCTCGAAAACAGTTTATTCCTTTACATTTTTTAGCTGTTCTCTATTGAAAAGAGCCTGCCATTTGAGGTGTGGAGAAAGAAATTTAGATGAGAAGGAAGCATTAGCCAGCATTTCTTCTGAGTTTGGATCGCAGCCTAACACAATGTCAGGCCATGATCTGATTTTCTAACCAGCATCAAGTCAAATTTCCTAGGAAGATCTCAATAGGTGAGAATTCTCATTCATTTCTTTCCATTTTTTCACAAGTACATTCATTTTAATCCATATCTTGGTTTTTTACCTACTATCCTCCTAACAAAACCTCTCATTTTTTTTCTCCAACAAAATGAAAAAAGAAAGAAAGATAGAAAGTAGGAATCAATTAAAGACTAAAGAAGAAGAACAAGAGAGAATCACCATGAATTCAAAAGGGATACTAAAGAAGCAACCAAGCCGGATACCATCAAATGCAAGCAAGCCGCCTCTGGTGCCACCACCTCCTCCACCAACAGTGGTTTTTGGCCGGCGAACTGACTCAGGCCGGTTCATCAGCTACTCGAGAGATGACCTCGATAGTGAGATAAGCAGCGTGGACATGGACTATCATGTTCACATCCCGATGACGCCTGATCATGATGATGACATGGACCATCATAAACAGGAAGATCAGTACACCGGCTCTATTTTCACTGGTGGATTTAACTCGGCAACAAGAGCTCATGTCATGCCCAATTCGCCGTCACGCGGCGGTCATGTGGAGATGTCGAATTCCGGTTCAACCTGCATGCTCCCGGTTAGATACCTAACCTAACTAGCTAGTAACCATACATACCCACCTGATGGATCTAATTTTTCTTTTCTTTTGATTGAAAATCACGTAGAGTCATGACTCATGATGCATTTTAGTGCATAAAAATCTATATACATTATACTTATTAGAAGAGAAACAAAAAAAGAAAAGAAAAGAAAAGAAGAATTTACTTGTCCCAATAGATCGACTATCATTTGTTCAATTTCATTCATTAGAGAAACGATCTTTCACGTTTCTATATGAAAATTCTTAATTAGTACGATGGCACAAATCGAGGAGCTTTCAAAAACATAATTATTATGGGGTCTTATAAGGAGAACATAATTAATTCATTCAAAAATATGCAAATTAAATTTATGTTTTTTCTTCGAACAAGATGAGTCTAATAGAGTAAAATCTTTGGCAAGAACCATTTTTAACATGCATTAGTTCTTAATTTGTAAGCCTTAATTCTTCATCTAACGGGAAATTAACAAACAAACTCTTAACGTATATTAAATCTTGGCTGAACACAAACAGGGATGCGACGGGAAAGTACCACGCAATAACAGGGGCGAGGACATTCTGCCTTGTGACTGTGAGTTCAAGATATGCGTCGACTGCTTCAATGACTCAGTGAAGTCCGACAGAGCAATCTGCCCGGGCTGCAAGGAGACATACAAGAACACGACCTGGGAAGATGTCATCAGTTTTAGCAACGAGGCCAAGGCCCTGTCGCTGCCATCTTCAATGGGTCCCGACAAGCTTCAGAGACGCCTTTCTCTAGTGAAACAGTCGGACCAGAACCAGAGCGGTGAATTCGACCATAATAGGTGGCTCTTTGAGACCAAAGGTACTTACGGGTATGGAAATGCCATTTGGACAGATGACGGAGACGATGACAACGATAACATTCCAGGACAGCCCAAGGAGCTCGTCACAAAGCCGTGGAGGCCACTCACTCGAAAACTAAAGGTGCCGGCAGGAGTCATCAGTCCATACAGGTCTACATCTACACACACACAGTTTTTTTTTATTTATTTTTTCCTTCTGATCTAATTAATCTGGGTTTCTCAGCACTGAAAGAATCAAATTGAATTGTGCAGGTTGTTGGTGCTCCTTCGTATAGTTGTCCTGGCCCTTTTCTTGATGTGGCGTATTAAGCACGTGAACGAGGATGCGGTATGGCTATGGTTTTTGTCAGTCATATGCGAGTTATGGTTTGCCTTCTCCTGGCTGCTAGATCAGCTTCCAAAGCTCTGTCCAATTAATCGTGCCACCGACCTTTCTGTTTTGAAAGAAAAATTTGAGACACCACGGCCAAACAACCCAACCGGGAAGTCTGACCTGCCAGGGCTGGATATATTTGTCTCGACTGCAGATCCAGAAAAGGAACCTGTCCTTGTCACAGCCAATACTATCCTCTCCATCTTGGCTGCAGACTATCCGGTCGAGAAACTTGCTTGTTACGTCTCTGATGATGGCGGGGCCCTCCTCACTTTTGAAGCTATGGCTGAGGCGGCGAGTTTCGCACAACTATGGGTTTGTATCTAACTGATTGTTCTAGAAAAGAACAAATTATTTGATACATTTCACCTTTTCATAAACAGTATTTGCGAGAACCACAGGCAGTTATATATGTAATAAGAAGAAAAAAGTAACAGACATATTACTTTAAACTTAATAATAAAACCTAATAGAATAGTGATTTCATTACTTGTTCATTAACAGGTGCCTTTCTGTAAGAAGCACAAAATTGAGCCAAGAAATCCTGAGAGCTACTTCAGCCAGAAAAGGGACCCATTTAAGAACAAGGTCAAGTCTGATTTTGTCAAAGACAGGAGAAGGGTCAAGAGAGAGTATGACGAGTACAAGGTCCGTATAAACGGGCTGCCTGATGCAATTAGGCGCCGATCTGATGCATATCATGCAAGGGAAGAGATCCAGGCCATGAACCAACAGAGAGAGAAGGCAAAGGCTGGAGGAGATGAGATGATCGAGCCGATAAAGATAGCAAAGGCGACATGGATGGCTGATGGAACCCACTGGCCAGGTACCTGGCTGACCCCATCCCAGGATCATTCCAAAGGCGACCATGCCGGCATCATTCAGGTACGTACCTGTATTATCTATTTTCTTTAAAGTGTAGAAATTATCATTCTAGTTTTGTGACATTTCAGATATATATTTCAGCATTTCAACTAGGTATAATTAATTAATAGGTATTAATTAATAGGTTATGTTAAAACCGGCTGCTGACATGCCAATCTACGGCAGAGGTGAGAAATCGCCAATTGACTTCCATGATGTAGACATTCGTTTGCCAATGCTGGTTTACATGTCCCGTGAGAAGCGTCCAGGATACGACCACAATAAGAAAGCCGGTGCCATGAATGCACTTGTTCGCGCTTCCGCCATCTTGTCAAATGGGCCTTTCATCCTCAACTTGGATTGTGATCACTATGTATACAACTCTCTTGCTTTTCGTGAAGGCATGTGCTTCATGATGGATCGTGGCGGGGACCGCTTGTGCTATATCCAGTTTCCGCAAAGGTTCGAGGGAATCGATCCCTCTGATCGGTATGCAAATCATAATACTGTCTTCTTTGATGTCAACATGCGTGCCCTAGATGGTCTTCAGGTAATTTGCAAATTCATCTCTGAAATCAAATTTGACAATTAAAAAGACAGATTAGAATTCTGTAATTGGTAATCATTACTTTGCAAAGTGGTTTGGTTTTACAACACATATGAGTCATGATTTTAAAATCCCAACAGGGTCCTGTGTATGTGGGAACGGGTTGCCTCTTCCGCCGGATTGCTCTGTACGGGTTTGACCCGCCACGGGCCAAAGACCGCTCAACAGGTCTATTCAGCTGCTGTCTACCAGGGAAGCGAAAAGCATCAGCCTCAGCCAATTCCGAGGAAACAACTGCCCTCCGTATGGGTGACTTTGACAATGATGATATGAACCTTGCTACCTTCCCAAAGAAGTTCGGCAACTCATCATTCCTCATTGACTCCATTCCAGTTGCAGAGTTTCAGGGCCGGCCATTGGCCGATCACCCCTCAGTGAAGAATGGCCGCCCGCCAGGTGCCCTCACTGTTCCCCGTGAGATGCTCGATGCTTCCATTGTTGCTGAGGCCATTTCTGTCATCTCTTGCTGGTATGAGGAGAAATTAACTTTTTCAACAACATAAAAAGAAATTAAAAGCATTGCTAATCTAGTTCAAATTCTGCAACAGGTATGAGGAGAAGACAGAGTGGGGTACTCGTGTTGGCTGGATTTATGGATCGGTGACAGAGGATGTGGTCACGGGCTACCGCATGCACAACCGTGGCTGGAAATCAGTCTACTGTGTATCCTCCCGTGATTCCTTCAGGGGAACGGCGCCAATCAATCTGACGGATCGTCTGCACCAGGTGCTGCGGTGGGCTACGGGTTCAGTCGAGATATTTTTCTCGCGTAACAATGCCCTCCTTGCCTCCCCGAAAATGAAGATCCTTCAGCGCATCGCCTACCTGAATGTCGGCATTTACCCATTTACCTCCATCTTCCTCATAGTCTACTGTTTCCTCCCTGCTCTCTCTTTGTTCTCTGGCCAGTTCATTGTCCAAAGCCTAAATATCACTTTTCTTGTCTACCTACTGATCATTACTGTGACCCTGATGCTCCTCGCCATATTAGAAATCAAGTGGTCTGGAATTTCTCTAGAAGAATGGTGGCGAAATGAGCAGTTCTGGCTGATTGGAGGCACCAGTGCTCATCTAGCAGCCGTTGTTCAGGGTTTGCTAAAAGTGGTGGCTGGAATAGAAATCTCCTTTACACTGACATCAAAGTCTTCTACTGACGATGAAGAGGATGACTATGCGGAGCTCTATGAAGTGAAATGGACATCTCTGATGATCCCGCCACTTGTTATCATCATGATCAATCTTGTGGCAATTGCGGTTGGTTTCAGCCGAACTGTTTATAGCACAATCCCACAATGGAGCAAGCTTCTGGGTGGAGTGTTTTTCGCTTTCTGGGTGCTGGCACATTTGTATCCGTTTGCAAAGGGTCTCATGGGAAGGAGAGGAAGGACACCAACAATTGTTTATGTATGGTCCGGACTTGTCGCCATTACCATTTCTCTCCTTTGGATTGCGATCAAGCCTCCATCGCTTCAAGCTTCTAACCAAGTCGGTGGATCTTTCACATTCCCTTGATTCGATTCGATTCTTAATTTGGTTTATTAATTTATTGCACCCCAAGGTAAGACCAAGATGGGAAGATGGAAGGAGGAATTTAAAGCCAAATTACATAGTGTGTTTAAATTATATTTGCTAGTTTGATTCATTTCTGTCTCGTGGATAGATTTTGATGCCCCATGCCATGAAGTGGGGAAAACAATCTTCGGGGTTTTTGTTTAATATGCATGCATGCACACATGTTTAGAAGAAGTTTAATTCGTGATTCTTTTTTCACCATTTTTTTTGTAAGTCGGGTGATTTAGACATTAAAAGAATACATATATGTCTTTACTAGCTATGTCTTTACTAGCAGTGCAATATAATTTTATCTTTTATAAAAATCAAAAGTGAAATAGAACATAACAATATCTTACCACGGTGATCAGTAATTACAATAAAAATAGATGCCTTCATATATAGGACAACCAATGCACCAACACGTACGACTTGAGCTCTTTTATAATGTTGCCCTGTGAGCAGCTTTAGAAAAGGCACCATTCCATTCCATAATTCCATTCCATTGCATGAACAGAAGAAACCAGGTTGCCCGCTGCACCCACAAGAATTGAAGCAGCTTAGGGAAACCGTGTGAGATGGGCAATAAGAGGAAGGTAGGTGTTTTGATGTATTGAGATTTGACAAGTGTTTTGCAGTCATCTGCTTTTTATTGGTAGATTTATATAGAAATGCAACAAAATTCACAACTGACCACATACATTAAACCTTGGAATGTGACTATGCGAGAGCTTGAGCCAAATATTAGGACAACATAACTTGAGAGAGTAAGCCTGGCTAAAAAAACAGTTAATGTGATCTAAAACGAACATTGCAGAGAGACCATCTCACCGATTTTAATCATTTCTAATTTTAAGGCAATAAAGATATATCCTTGGAACCTTTATAACACTCCTTACCAAATGTAACCATTAAAAAAAGCAGCATTACACCCTAACATGTTAAGTTGTCACAGCACAATGAAAACTTGAGGATATTATGAAAAAAACTATTGCAAAAACAAAGAAGATAAACAGAAACACACCATGGCAAATCTTCAGGCCCATAATATAGAGGCTTAGGCACGAGTCTAACAATAACAGATATTACTTTGAAGATAAAAAAAAGAAAACAGCACAGAATCAGCCTCTAGAACTCAGCAGTTGAGCCTCACAAAAAGCTTTCCAAGAGATCTTAAACAAATGGCCCCTACCAGGCTCTACAACAAATCCCTCTTGTTTGTCTTTTCTAAAAGAACTGTCTTATGAACTTGTAAAAGGGCCACAGAGGTCAATATCACACGTCTAATTTTGTTTTTATGCAGCAACAAGGTCAGGTGTCTCGGCTTCAACAGATAGCAATGCAGTATGAACCTTATCAACCCAGGCATCGAGCCGTGCTGTCAGAGATTTGATCTGAGGGATTCCCAATACCCTTGGTTGTACCCATGACACATGCACTGTACCCTCCACTTGATCAATTATTCCTTCTATTAGATGCACCTGTGCGCATATTTATTCATGCGAATTAGCATATATCATATTGACTGTGCAAAGGATTTGGAAAGCTATTATACAAGTAAAAAAAAATTTACCGAAAGACTCTTCATGAGAAGATGCTCAACATCAGTGATGGAAAGCTTAGTTCTCTCAGCAATCACACTCAGTGGAATTGTTCTGTCTTCTGATGGCCGGCTATTAAAAATAAAAATATATAAAAATAAAACATTCATCAAAATATTCTAATTGGCACATAATGATACAAGATCCATGGAACAAGATACCAGAATCAGTTAGGTGATTCAATACTTGACCAGGACAAAGAGCAGAAGAAAAAAAATTACAGAGAAAAAGATAACAAAAGAATAAACTAACAAGAACCAAAAATTTAATACCTAAAGATGGTTTCCATAAGGCAGAGTATGTTGATCTTTTCAAGAAGCTTACGCTCATGCTGTACCAGTGCAGGTTGAGAACTCAAAGCCGCGTTGTGAACCTGGCACAGTTCCTGGTATTGCACCAGGTTGCCAGCATTAAATGCCTGGAGTATGTGGTACACCCACTCAACCTTTGACCCTATTAGACTGTTTATCTGTATTATACACACACAAAATTAAATAATTGGAGAAGACAATTCTGCAGAGTACAAAAAAGATGTACCCTCAGTAGAGAGGGAAATATTTGTGGTACTTACAATAGGATGAGCTAGCAGCTCGCCAAAGTTGTAGATGTTGTCCCCAAGTAATGCCGCAAGTGATAGATCAAATGCCAAGTCCTGGTGTGGTCATAATATCATAATTTATAACATCTTTACAAAAAACAGTCATAACTAGATAAACTATCAAGGAAAAAAAAAGTAGAATTTATCTTTACAACATGATATAATTCAAAACCACAAAACATTCATACTATATTTATTTATTGCCTTCAGCCCAGAACCCACAGGTGACACATTAATCAATACGTAATGATATTAAACAACTATGGTGGTTGTGTGCCTGGATATAGAAGGGTAAGTTTTGTTAAACTGAGTAGGGTGTAAATTATATTTCTATAGTTTAGGGAGAGACCAACAAGAGAAGGCCTGGGAAATAATACCAGCTTGAATGATTCGGAAAGAGATTCCACTGAGGTGTAGGCCAGATAAAGAAGGGCACTTTTGTAAAACTCAGCAAACTCCTGACGGGATTTGTGGTATTGGGAAGAGATCCAATAGAAACTCGCATGCACTGTGGGGTCAACATCTGTCATGCTATCTAAAGTGCTCTTCCCTTCTTCTAAAAGCTTCTTACAATCCTTATGGTTTCCCGTCTCCAAATGGAGTGCAGCTACCTGCATCTTTACATATAGCACCGGCTCTTCGACTCGCAACTCCCGAGTTTCCCGCAGTTTTCCAATCACCCCCTCAAGATAGTTGATTGCTGAATCTTTGTCGGTGTACTGACGAGAAACTATAACAGCAAAATGTGCGAGCTTGAGAAGGTTGATTTTTGTTTCGAAATCAGAGATAAAGTTGTTGTAGAGTTGTATCAGAGCATCCCCAGCCTAAAAACAATTCAGACGACTTTTAAACAAATATAAAAATTACAACTTTATCTGTAGGACGAGGAATAATAAAATTAGCCCTATCTGATGTATGGGCAGGTTATATTGACAAAAAAATATGACAACCATGACAGCTGATAAAATACTTGTCCATACAAAAGAACCATAACTATAAATATGTTCTCTGTAATTTGCATAGGCTTTAGTGCAATTTGAAGACCAATTGTTGACCATCCATTGCTAGATATGAAAATTTGACAGTTCCGTTTGATATGCTCTTGATCAGTGACCAGATGAATTTGAAGTTGTGCTAAATTTTGTGAGATGCAGCATATCTGCAGCTCCAGAGTTTGGTTATGATAAATATTTTGTTGGTTATTGCAGTTGACAAACTTGTTTGGTTGTCAGTATATCCTTCCCATTTGGAGTAATAGTCAAAGAAAAAGGCTCTAAGAAAAATTTGCAACATTGCTAGACCTAAACCCAAACCTATGCTATAGATTGAACCTTATTTGAGTGTTACCAATCATCAGACCAACAAACACACTACACATTCAACTTAAGCACCCCACCTATGGAAATAAACCTGATAGAAACGCAATCAGTTACCAATTACAACTTCATAGGTTGAAGTGAATGCAAGAAGTGGAATTAGCCCTTCAATTCCCCCCAACAAATAACAGAGAGGTTCAAAAGTGGTCACACAAACTCAAATGTTAACATAGAATCCAGCGCCAAAACAAAGAAAAGAAGAAGCTTGAAAATTTATCTCCTGCAGTCCATAAATATGAGAGAAAAGAATCCTAACCTGCACTACAGCAAGTGTAACGAACTGTTCCAGCTTGAGCGTGAGCTGATGCCATAGCTTCTGCTGGTAGAGGTCCGCGAGAGCAGTGTACCACTCGGCCAACTCCGGGTGCAACTCCCTCTGCGACTCGAGGAACTGGAGCGCCATTACAAACGACGGAGTAGAGGAGGAGGAGGAGGAAGAGAGAGTTGTAATGATCTGGTTCTCTCTTTTCTTTTCTTGGAGAAGAAGAAGAAGAGCCAGAAGCGAGATGGATCGAGATCTTAAGAGAGAGAGAGAGAAAACCCTAGCTCGATTAGGATTTGCGGGGTTTGGTCCGTCTGATCTGATTCCTTTCGTGTGCATCAAGAGATCACGATTCCAACTTGAACCGGCCCTGGCCCAAAAAAAACTTATGGACCGGACTATACAAGGCCCAAAAAGAGGTGCACATATATAAAATTTGGTGGAAATTCATACCAAAAGGGAGAGGGGGAATTACATAGAACCCTGATATTAATCAAGCGGCACTAAAATTCCAAAAAATAAGAAAGAAAGAAACCACAATTTTTCTATACAAGTTCTTTAACTATTGTGTTTTATTTACGTGACCTATCTTCTCGGACTGGACGGGACTGGATCAAACAAAGCCGCCAAATAAAACAAAATAAAGCCGCCGTATTAAGCCCTCAATATGAAAAGAAACCACAATTCGGTAAACCAAGTAATAAAGAAAGAAAGGTCTTTATCAGATGCAGAACCTTATCCAGTCGTCTGATCATAATCGAACGAGCAAGATACATACACGGCCACGGGCGACGATTTCCTCTAGTCAAACATGGTTCCCATTTCCGGTCAACCCACGGTAAAGTCAATAATCCAAACCGCCTCACCCTCAAGTAGAAAACCCTAATATACATATTATATATTATATATAAAAATAAAAGAAGACAGAATCCAATCAACAAGCACTGATATATATACGTCCATACCATTCCATGAGAGAATGGGTGGGTGGGTGGGGACATTGCGTGTGCGGCGTAGCAATAATCCAAATTCTAATTACACACTCCACTCATCCACATCCACATCCACCGGCCATTTTTATTAATACCCTTCAGAAAAGAAACAACTCTGGCATTTTCTCTTTCGTTGTGCTCGTTTATGGCATCTGAACATAAGAACACAATTCATTTAGTAATATAATAAGATCATAAATGAATTTCGTACAATGCTACATACCTACCCTGCGCCTGTCAGAAACAGAACGGCGAGCCTGATTTTCCGACGGTCGCCTGCCACTCATCTCGTCCATGGTCATTATAATACGCTTGTGTTAGGGATGGCAGAAAAGCCCGTTTGGCCCGGCAGCCCGATCATGCCTGCCCGGCCCGGCCTTTACCTGGTCGGCCCGGCACTGTGATGGGTCAGGTAAGGCCGGGCCCAGAGACAAGACAGGACAGGCCTGGGATTCTGCTGAAGCCCGCAGGATGCCTGATCAATATGTTTAGGGTTTTAATTTTAACCTCTCCCTCTGACTTGCGAAAACACAAATCTACAGCCGCTCCCCACATTTTCTCTTTCGCCTCCAGAGAAAAGGTGCTCCCCGCCTCCCCCCGTTTATTTTTCGCCTCCAACCGCCTTACAGCCGCTCCCCCGCCCCCATTTCTTTAAAGCTTCCAGCTGCCTCCACCCGCCTCCACCTTTCCTTTCATCACCGCCTCACAGTGACAGCCGCTCCTTTTCTTTGGTCGCCTCACAGCCGCTTCTTGTTTGCTTCTTGTTTTTTTCTCCGATAAGCCTCACCATCTCCACATTTCTCCGACATGGACGGTTTTCAACCGACTAAGTAAGTTTGCTTCTTCTTTTTTCTTTTTTCTTTTGAATTTTTCTCATTTCAGTCACCTCGGTTTTGTCCCATTTTTTGGTTTTAATGTTTGATAAAGAATCTGAAATCTATTGTAAGGAATCCCATTTTTTAGACTGGTTTTTTTTGCGAAAGAATATGTTTTTTCTGGAAAAGAATGAATCTGATTTTTTTTTCTGATTTTGACTATATTAGTTTCGATTCTGACTGAAATATGTTGTATAAGATTATAGGTTGATTACTTCCGAGACTCCGAGAGGCGCCGTTGTGCCCCGCTACTAGTTCTCTGCCACAGATCCGGTTCGCTCCTCTCTTCTCTTGATTAGCCAAGCGAAGCCCTAAAGGCTAAAGCTGGTATTTTTTTTCCCTTTTCTCTGATTATAGTGCCCTGATTATACCAAGCATAACCCCTAGATTAATTAGTAGTTAAATACAATGACAATTGAGAAATGAAGTCTCAATTCATATATCCATATCTTAATTTGATTTAATTTATATTGGACTTTTTAGGATGTGTTAGTGTGAATTCATATTAGACGAACTGATGTTACTGATCAGATCTGCTTTGAAAATTTGCTGTGCAGCAGCCAGCAGAGAATACAATATGTTTTCATGAATTAATTCAACAAGAAATGTGATCTAACTTTTCTGGGTCATTAAACTATATGTCACAAAATTATCCCAAAACTATATGTCACAAAATTATCCCACTTGTGTTTGTATATATGCAAGTGCAAAACAGTTAGAATTACATCCCTGTTAGAATTTTTTGGTCTTACTTGATTACCATTTACCATTATTGGGTATGCAAGATTCACTTGATTTCATGTTTTTTTTTTTTGATATATATCTATTGATATTGCACCAATCTGGTACCATTTTGATCTGGTAAAAGTGGACAAGTTCCAGTTAAATCTCATTTGTTATTTGCATGGTTATTTGTAGTATAATTACCATATTTGCTAGATGTCTAATTATTTGGAGTCTTATTTGTAGTCTAATCTTCATATATTGTTTAAATTTTGCTAGATGTTCTATATTGGAGAAAGAAATACAACGTCAGATTATGTGGCATCGAGCTGATTGCATCAGATAATGTGCTTTGTATAATCTTTTTTTAGTGTTTAAACTATGTTATAGTGTTAAACTTTGTTGGAACTTTGTGTACTGTTTTGTTGAAATGTCAGATTATGTTGAAACTTTATGTATGGATTAAAGTGTAATTTCTATGGATTTTATTGTTGGAATGTCAGATTATTTTTGCATTCATATTCTGACATTCCTTGTGAATTTTAGTGAGAATTTATTTTTGTATTTGTATGGATTTTAGTGTAATTTCTATGTTGTGTTACTTGTGTAATTTAATTGTGTATATTGTTTGTATTTGTTTCTATGGTATTTTAATGTTAAATTAGAATTTGGTGTAATAACTTAGATTGTAAATTGCTGTTGGATGGGACAAGGCAGGCTGGGCCGGGCCGGTTAAGGCAGCCCATTGGTGCAGACAGGCAGGCGCAGGCAGGCACAGGATTGATGGGGAAGCCCATGGGCGGGCCGGGCCTAAATTTTCAGGCCCTTCAGATCAGGCCAGGCAGGTGGGCCGTTAGTTTTTAACAGGTAGGCCAGGTCTGGGATTAGCAAAATACCTGTGGGCTCGGCCCATTGCCATCCCTAGCTTGTGTCTCCTCCTCCTCTTTCTTATCCATCCTTCTGAAGGGAGTATTCTATCACCGACATATGCAGGCCACTCATGCTGATCGGGATAAGAATGGAAAGATCCACCCCAAGTGGAAGCAAGGTAATCGGTACGGTACATGTCAACAACATAGTGATCCTCACTCGGCATACCGCCATCACGTGACTGCAGGGTATGTGACTTAGCTGGGGTCCTTGGCATGTACAGGTTACCGCCCTGGCATCTCCGAATTTAACCACGTACTTGCAAGCCCTCTTGACAAACGCCATAGTGCCATCTGGTTTACAGCTGGTAGGAACGTACTTGTTATCACATTATTAGACCTATCATTTCGACTTGTTTCCATATGAAAATCTATGTTTTGAACCAATAAAAGGTGCCTTTTACATTGAACATCCATAGAATGTGGTACTGCTAAGTTTTGGTTCTTACTTTGCAGGAATCAAGCGAAATTGGGCAAAATCAGGCAATTGGCAGACTTCAGGAAGCTCTGATGCGAGTCGCATTCATCTGGTGCGAGTCGCATCCAAGCCCAAAGCGACCTGCGATGCGACCCTCACTGCTCTCTCTTGAAGACCATCTGATGCGAGTCGCATCCACCTGATGCGAGTCGCATCAACTGTTGCCGCCCAGTTCAAATTAAATCTGACAAGCCCAAAGTCAACTCTGTTGCCTATATAAGGAGGTCCTATGCCAGAATTCAGGAGGCTTTTTCCCCCTCTACATTCCAGAACACAAAAAGAGCGAAGATCAAGAGAGAAGAAGGAGATTGGAGCTTGCTTGAAGAAGAGGAGAAGAAGAGAAGATTGCAAGATCCTCTCCAATCCACCTTGGATCTTCGAGCTCCATTATGATCTGCCTATTCTCTCTCTCTTTCATGTTTACTTTTGTTATGCTTGAGTAGATCCCTGTTTCTTAGGGTTAAGATGTAATCTCCAAACCTTTTCTTTGAGTTGAATGATGTTTTGATCTAATGTTGAACTTGTGTGATTGTTGTTTGAGTATTCATTGTTTGCTTGATTGTGATTTCTTGATTGATTCTTGATTGTCTACTGTTAGATGTCTATAGCATCTCTTCTAGTAATTAGGCCTTGATGTATCTTGCAATTGTAATTGAGCACTTGAAGTAGATCTAAGATCAATAGTAACCGAGAGGTGAAATTTCTATTATCGAGAGGTTATAGATACTTCTAGTTAACCAGACAATCAATCTAGGTTAGATACCAGTAGGCGAGAGCCACAGGTCGAAGCCTCGCACAAGAAATCAACTTAGATACGAACTCATGTCAGCTCTGCTCGAGGGCCATGCGACCCGCATCAGAGATGATGCGAGTCGCATCACACAGGTCACATCAGAGATGATGCGAGTTGTATGATAGGTCCAGAGAAGGAAAAGTTTGGAGATGAAGTCTGAAACCCTAAGAACACATTTTATAATTGATTCAAAACCAAATCTTTTAATCGCTTTCATTTACCTTTAATTGAATTGTCTTTTGAAATTTAGAAATTGAAACAAATCAAACCCAATTCTTCAAACTTCTAGTACCTAACTTGGATTTGTGAAAGTCTAGAATTGAGTTTAACCGTCCCTGAGGATCGATACCTTATTTTACTACACGGATAGGATTGTACACTTGCAATCCTAGACGTGAGTGGATTCAAGGTTTAAAACAAGTACAATTAGTTGTATTTGGAACTTTGTAAGCACACTCTGAGAAGCGAACAAGTTTTGGCGCCGTTGCCGGGGACGGCTATCAATTCCTTTCTAGATTTACACTTTTCTTAGTTAATCTAGATTTTAGTTTGTATCTTTTCTTTTGCTTTACTTCTTTATCACTAAAAAAAAACTGGCTTTCATCCCCCCTACTGCAGGTAAATACAAGCTGACTTACCAACTGAGGAGCAGAGGACCACTCTTCGACGAAACACCTCCAGAAGACACAGTCCCTGCTCAGACATCGACTGAAGCGACCCGCACAGAGGTTGACGCGACTCGCATCACAACCGAAGCGACTCGCATCACAACCGAAGCGACTCGCATCACAACCGAAGCGACTCGCATCACAGAGACAATGTCAGAACATCCGAGCAGGGAGGACAGGGATGCAGAAAGAAATAGAGAGCGAGAAGACTTGACTGACCAGTCTGACGACGACATGGATGTCTTCATGCCAAGGACCTTGCGAGAGTTCAATGTACCAAGGGCTGGAGATGTGAGAGGTGCAATCCGGCTGCCGCGCATTCCAGGACAACAACCCAACTTCAATCCGGGAGTTGTCAACATGGTGCAGCAGAACACCTTTCATGGACTTGACCACGAAGACCCGCACTCTCATCTCCAAACATTCCTCGAGTGCATCACGACCATCAAAACCAACGGTGAGAATGCTGATTACACCAAGCTTGCTCTATTTCCTTTCACTCTTAGGGACAAAGCAAAGAAATGGTTAGGATCTTTACCTAGGGACTCAGTTTTGACTTGGAGGGAATTGTCCAAATTGTTTCTGACCAGATTTTTCCCTCATAAACGAACTGCCAAAGTAAGACATGACCTGACCAGCTTTAGTCAAATTTTTGATGAACCCCTGAATGAGGCATGGGAAAGGTTTAGAGAATTGCAATACTCTTGTCCACACCACGGTATACCGGACTGGCTCTTGATCCAAACGTTTTATGACGGCTTGAACGAAAGCACTCGTGCTTACGTCGACGCTGTTGCTGGAGGCGCGCTGATGTCAAGGGAGCCTTTAGAGGCTATGAACTTGATAGACAGCATGGCGCAGAACCAGCAATGGTCCGGCCGTGACAACTCACGACGACGAGGAGGCCAAGGAGGTAGCCAAGGAGGTGGCAAGTACGAGGTGGATCACATCACGGCTCTCACCGCTAAGATGGACGCCATGCAGAGAGCGATGGACAAGCTCAGCGTCAAAGCAGTTGAACAGCAACCCCAAGCATGCGTCATGTGTGGTGATGAGAGACATGCTTACGAGCAATGTCCATTGGTGCAAGCTGATGAGGAGAGCGAGCAGGTCAATTCCATCAACAATGAACCTTCCTTTTTCCCAAAACCTCCCTTCAACCGATCCTACTCCAAGGATCCAATGGAACAACAGAATTGGAATAGGAATCAAAACAACCCTGCGCCTTTCAACAATGCTCCTAGGCCCCCTTTCACCAACCCCACCAACAACAATAACTCCTTCATCAATCCATCATCCGGCAGCAACTGGAACAATTATTCTGGAGGAGGCAACAACAGAAACTTCTACCAGAACGCCTCCTTCCCCAATCAGAACAACCGAGCACCTCAAGCTGGCCCTTCCAAACCATATGTGCCTCCCTATGCGACGAACTTCACACACGAGCAAGGGAAGATGAACCAGATGATGTGGGAGCAAATGCAATCAATGGCAACTCAAATGGCCACCCAAAGCAAATTGTTGGAGCAACTGAGTCATATCGTCACTTCCAGCCAACCTCAACCTGGCAAACTGCCAGCGCAGCCAGAACCAAACCCCAGAGGAGAAGCTAAGGCGATCACACTGAGGAGTGGGACTCAGTACGATGAACCAGCTTTCCCAACTGATCAGATTCTAACCGATGCGACTGGCACCACCATTGATGCAACTGGCACCACCCCTGATGCGACTGGCATCAACTCTGATGCGACCTGCACCACCACAGTGCGACTCGCATCGACTCCAGAAGAACCTCTGGATGCGACTCGCATTGGTACAGTGCGACCCGCATCAAAGGAATCTGACAAGTCTGACAGAGAGAAAGGGAAAGGAGTTGAAAAACCTTACAGACCACCTGTACCCTTTCCCCGACGATTAGCTGAGAACAAGTTGAACGCTCAATTCGCGAAATTCACTGAGGTGATCAAAGGCCTGCAAATCACGATCCCGTTCACCGATGCCTTGACTCAAATGCCCTCCTATGCCAAGTTCCTGAAAGATATTCTATCCAATAAGCGAAGCTTGGGGGGAAATGAAACGGTGAAGTTGACAGAACAATGCAGTGCCATTCTGAAGAACGACCTACCTCCCAAATTGGACGATCCAGGTAAGTTCTCCATTCCTTGCATCATAGGAAAGGCGACAATCAGGAAAGCTCTCTGCGATCTAGGAGCAAGCGTGAGTCTCATGCCACGCACGATCTACGAGCGAATGGGGGTAGGTGAGCTCAGACCAACGCGAATGTCATTACAACTAGCAGACTCCTCGGTACGACTACCACTTGGCATTGTGGAAGACGTACCAGTTCAAGTCGGTAAGTATTTCGTACCTGTCGATTTTGTTGTCATGGAGATGGAAGAGGATAAGGAAGTCCCCATCATCTTGGGACGACCTTTCCTCAGAACGGCAGGTGCAATCATCGACGTCTCTCAGGGAACGCTGACCATGAACTTTGGAGGAGAGAAAGTGTGTTTTCAAATCGACCGCGCCATGAAGTATCCTTCAACCGAATCTTGTTTCCGAGTAGATGTGATCGAAGAATGTTTAACGGATTTGGTAGAAGACTACCTTCTTGAGCGGACCAATGAGAGTATGAACGAGCACTTCGAATTTCTGTCTGAAATGCAAGTTGAAATAACGAATTCGGAAGTATGTGGAGCGGATGTGAAAGCAGCTGACTTTGGGGAGACTGGATGCGACCCGCATCAACCCCATGCGAGTCGCATCCCAAGGTCTGGAGAATTTGGAGCTAATGGAGGCGACTCAAGTACACCTGATGCGACTCGCAAGGAGTGTGATGCGACTCGCAAGGAGCATGATGCGACTTGCATCAAAGCCCAGACAGAGAAACCCACTCTTGAGCTCAAGCCTCTACCAGCCAACCTCAGGTACGAGTACCTTGGACCAGATCAATCTCTCCCCGTTATAGTAAACGCCGAATTGAATCCCGAACAAACCGCCAAGCTTTTGGAGAAATTGACACTTCATCGAGGGGCGATTGGGTATTCGATCAACGACTTGAAGGGGATCAGCCCGTCCATCTGCTCACACCGAATCTTCTTGGAGGATGATCACAAGCCATCTGTTGAGCACCAAAGACGGCTCAATCCGAACCTGAAAGAGGTAGTCAAGAAAGAAATTCTCAAGCTTCTAGACGCCGGTATTATATACCCTATCTCTGACAGTAGATGGGTGAGCCCAGTCCACGTGGTGCCAAAGAAAGGAGGGGCAACGGTGGTGAGAAATGCGAAGAATGAACTGGTCCAAACCCGTGTGGTGACGGGACATCGCATGTGCATCGACTACAGGAAGCTGAACGCAGCCACACGCAAGGACCATTTCCCTCTGCCATTCGTTGACCAACTCCTCGAACGACTTGCAGATCACTCCTATTTCTGCTATCTGGATGGTTACTCTGGTTTCTTCCAGATACCGATTCACCCACAAGACCAAGAAATGACCACTTTTACCTGTCCCTACGGTACGTACGCGTACCGTAGGATGCCATTTGGTCTGTGCAATGCACCAGCAACCTTTCAAAGAGCCATGATGGCCATCTTTTCAGACTTCATTGAGAAAGAGGTTGAAATTTTTATGGATGACTTCTCGGTGTATGGAACATGCTTCGACACTTGTCTGACCAACCTGTGCAAGATCTTGCAGAGATGTGAGGAAGTCCATCTCATTCTGAACTGGGAGAAATGCCACTTCATGGTCCAGTCAGGAGTCGTCCTTGGACATGTCGTGACCTCAAAAGGCATCGAAGTCGACAAGGCCAAGATCGAAGTGATCGAGAAACTAGAGATTCCGACGAGCGTCAAAGGAGTTCGAAGCTTTCTTGGACATGCTGGATTCTACCGTCGGTTCATCAAGGATTTTTCCAAGATTGCTAAGCCATTGACCAATCTGCTCATCAAGGAGTCTGACTTTGTCTTCACTGAAGAATGCGTCAAATCTTTTCACAGCTTGAAGGAGTCTCTCATCTCAGCACCTATCCTGCAACCACCTGACTGGTCTCTTCCCTTTGAGATCATGTGCGATGCGAGCGACTACGCAGTAGGAGCTGTTCTTGGGCAGAGGAAGGGATCGATGCCATGTGCCATCTACTACGCTAGCAAGGTGCTAGACCCTGCCCAGATGAATTACACGACTACCGAGAAAGAACTTCTTGCTGTTGTGTTTGCTCTTGACAAGTTCAGGTCGTATCTGGTTGGTTCGAAGATCATCATCTACACCGACCATGCCGCGCTCAGGTACTTGTTGAAAAAGCAGGACGCAAAGCCTCGACTGATAAGATGGATTCTTCTCCTGCAAGAATTCGATCTTGAAATCAGAGACAAGAAAGGGGTCGAAAACACCGTAGCCGACCATCTCTCCAGACTCCGTTTGGATGACGAGAGTTCTGCCGACTTGCCAATCGATGATTCCTTTCCCGACGAGCAGCTCTTCTCCGCTTCAACTCTGGCTCACCTTGATGCGACTCGCATGGAGTGTCTTGCGACTCGCATCCTTCATGATGAGACTCGCATGGGAGTCAATGCGACCCGCTTGAGCAGGTATCCAGACCCTTGGTATGCAGACATGGCCAATTACCTTGCCTCTGGGATCCTCCCAAACGCCATGACTTACCAGCAGAGGAAAAAGCTAAAATCTGACGCAAAATTCTATTTCTGGGACGATCCCTTTCTTTTCAAGTTAGGGATCGACAGCCTCCTCCGACGCTGTGTACCACATGAAGAGACACGTTCCATTCTCGAGCACTGCCATTCATCCGCCTATGGCGGACATGCCTCGTTCTCCAAAACGGCCGCCAAGGTTTTACAATGTGGTTTCTTCTGGCCATCTATCTTTAAAGACGCGAAAACCTTGGTGATGTCATGTGACAAGTGTCAACGCACTGGGAACATCACTAATCGCAATGAGATGCCTCTCAACTCCATTCTTGAGGTCGAAGTCTTCGACGTGTGGGGCATAGATTTCATGGGACCATTTCCAGCTTCATGTGGAAATGAGTACATTCTAGTTGCGGTTGACTACGTTTCAAAATGGGTCGAGGCAGTGGCCTGTCGAAGAGCTGACTCAGGCGCGGTGAAGCGATTATTCAATGATGTCATCTTTCCTCGTTTTGGAGTGCCAAGAGCTGTCATCAGCGATGGAGGGAAGCATTTCATAAACCGTCAATTCAACAATCTCCTGCAGCGACATGGAGTGACGCACAAGGTCTCCACCTCTTACCATCCTCAGTCGAACGGCCAAGCTGAAATCTCCAACAGGGAAATCAAATCTATCTTGGAGAAGACCGTGGCAAGAACAAGGAAGGATTGGTCTTTGAAATTGAGTGACGCGCTCTGGGCCTACCGTACAGCATTCAAAACACCGATTGGGATGAGCCCTTTCAAGCTGGTGTATGGAAAGCCGTGTCATCTGCCAGTTGAGATTGAGCACAAAGCGTTCTGGGCCACTCGTGCTATCAACATGGACTTGTTAGCAGCTGGAGAGAAGCGTATCCTCGATTTGCACGAATTGGAAGAGATGCGTCAGCACTCATACGAGAATGCGAGGATCTACAAAGACAAAACCAAACGAATTCATGACAAGCGCATCATGTCTCGCGACTTCAAGGAAGGCGATCTGGTCCTCTTGTTCAATTCCAGGTTACGACTCTTTCCTGGGAAATTGAAAACCAGATGGTCAGGTCCGTTTGTGGTACGAAGGGTGCACCATTTCGGCGCAATTGAAATTGGGAATGACACATGTGGGGTTTTCAAAGTGAACGGTCAGCGTCTCAAGCACTATGTGGCAGATCATGATTATCAGGAGCGGGTTGTTCAAGACCTCTCTGATCCCGTCTCACCGGAGGATTAGCACAAAGAAGGTCGAGCTTGAGACCTGAAACAAGCGCTTCTTGGGAGGCAACCCAAGCCTTTTCAGTTTACTTTTAGTTAGATTAGTTAGCTATTTTTCCTTTCTACCGAAAAGAATTACCAACTTCCACTTGATGCGACTCGCATCATCTCCGATGCGACTTGCATCACTCGATGCGACTCGCATCCCACATGATGCGACTCGCATCAATGCGAACAGACGCAGCATCAGAAGGGGTGCGCCCAAACGACGCGAGTCTCACCATATAACCCTCACCCGCACCTCTCCTGTTCCTTTCTTCTTCCTCTGCCCAGCGAACCCCACCTCTCCTTCTTCTTGTTCTTCTTCGTTGCGACTCGAATCACCTCCGTGCGAGCCTCAACGAAATCCTCCACCGAAACCCTAAACCCTTCTTCTCCTACCCGTCGGTCTTCACCACCTCTTCACCGATCAAATCTCCATCTCTCCCTGCCGAAACCTCCTTCTCACTTCCCTTTTCTCCATTGCCACGATCACAACCCTCTCATTCTCTCTTCTTCCGCCTCTGCTAGATCGCCTCTGCCGCCAGATACCAGACAGTGCGACTCGCATCGCTACCCAGTGCGACTCGCATCGCTTACAAGGCGACTCGCATCAACAGTCAGGCGACTCGCATCACAGCCATCATGAGTGATCCAGAATCACCCATGAACCGCGAGCTCCGATCCAAGCGCAACCAAGAGCGCCGACAACGCGAGCTTCGCCGACAGAGGGATCTCCGTATCCAACAGGGGATACCGGACCCTACTCCCTCTCCTTCAGAGTCTGAGGACCAAGACTGGTCTCAGCTAGGCGCCAGTTCAGCTCGCACCAGTGGTAACTCCTCTCATTCTTCTTCTTCTCATTCTTCTCAGTCTTCCTATCACCCTTCTCCCGCATAGGCAGGGGCTGGGTTGGGCACTATAGAGTACAACTCTGATGACTCTGACCCCATCTCGGGTAGGGAAACCCCCCGAGCAGCAGACTACCCAGCCCCTCACTTCACTCTCTCCAGCCATGGTATGCTGGAACGCTTTCTCTACCTCAGGCAGCGCACTTATGAGAACACGCGCCGAGTCGATTTCGACACTTTGGATGCCTTTGGGGTTCGCGAGGAATTCCTTCGTCTCACTGGAAGGATCGGGTTCACTCCCGCCTTCTGGGCAATCGAGCGTAACTGCTACACCGAGCTTACCCTCGAGTTCCTCTCCTCTCTCAAGCTGCGTCAGGATGTGCATGGCTACTACTACATCAAGTTCCAGATGCTCAACCAGACGCACCGGCTCACTCTGGTCCGACTCCGTGAGTGGTTCGGATTTGACAGCGACCCCGATACCGATTTCCTTGACCATCGCGTGGGGTTCGACAAGGCTCATTTCTGGCGTCTGATCTCTGGGATGATGAGTGCCACCAGTGCCCAGTACCGCAGCATTGCCATCTCTCACCCGGTACTGCGGTGCATCCAGCGCACCATCGGCTGCTCTATCTTCGCACGCGGGGAGACTGCAGCCCGAGTTAATGAGGAGGACCTTTGCCTTATGGACCACATGCTCCGTCCTGAGGCTGAGTTGGTGCGACCGGACCTGATGTTGTTCATGGTCCGTCACTGGGTGGATCTCCAGCGCAACACGAAGGTGGGTGGCGCTGTTCGCATTGGCGCCTATGTCACCCTGATCGCTGACAGGCTTGGCGTCTCGACCGCAGGCCTCACTCTCTCTACTGGCCATCTCACCCTGGATGCCAGGGCATACGAGCGGGCGACTTTTCTAAAGATTGAGCGCGGTCCTGCTGGCCACAGTTCTCGGTACTTCTGGGCTCTGAAGGGTCATGGCTTGCATCTGATGCCTCTCCGCCTTGCACCCTTGTCTTTCGATGATGAGAGCACCTGGTTTTTCACCGAGCCCCTGCCAGACGAGCCGGCGCCACCTTCTCCTCCTATCCAGCCCACTTCTCCAGTCCATGATGACGTCGCCATGCCAGATGTCCCTCTCTCTCCTGCCCACCCTTACACTTCTCCTATGCACTTCCATGATTCCACATTCCAGGCAGCCACATCTCCCTTCCAGGCAGGCACATTTACCTATCATGCTGGCCCCTCCACTTCATATGCTGGTCCTTCCTATCCACCACCAGTTCCCTCACCCACTATCCAGGATATCTACAGCCTCGTCTATGACATGAGGTCTGAGCAGGGTGCCATTCTCTACGACTTACAGCGCAGAGTGGGTGACATTGAGGATGTTTTGCGCGATTGGAGGTTCGACCCCTCCGATGACTGAGCAGGTTTGTTTTTCTTCTCCCCTTCCTTTTGCTTTTTCCTAGAGTCTTGAAGCATTGAGGACAATGCTCAGACTAAGCTTGGGGGGGTGACTTTAGGATTTTTAGGATTTATTCGTTCTTACTTAGATCATGTTTACTTGTTTATTGCATTTTTAGGTAGGAATTTGTGTGATTGTGTAAATTGGAAACTTTTTGAATAATTGTTGGTGTTGATCAGGATGACCCTAGGAGATTCGAACTATCCCATAATTGACCAACAAACTGATGAGGACGAATGTTTTGACCATTTGTAATGATGAAAACTTGAAATGTATTGAGAAACTCATTTAGAAATTGACTTGTGCCTTCTCAAATAGGGAAATGGGGGTTATTGATAAAGAAAGTTTGGGATATCATTTGGTATGAATGAATATCAAAGGATGTGTGTATTCATGATATGTGCAAAAGAATAAAAATATAATAATAGATGGAGAAACCAAGAGTACTGGCAATAAGTCCTTTTTAGGGCGCCTTTGAGCTCATCTCCTAAATAAAACAAAAAAAAAAAGAGAAGAAACGAAAAGACGGAGAACATAAGAGTACTGGCAATAAGTCCTTTTAGGGCGCCTTTGAGCTCGTCTCCCACTTAGAAAAAAAAAAAGAGAAGAAAATTTTGCACATATCAACACGCGAAGTCTGCAACTTTCTGACCTAAGCTTGTTCCAAGCTTGGGGGGGTTAAAAAGGGAAAATCTCCACAAATGAGGACAATAGTTAAATAGATAAATGATAACTTGATTGATTCAAGTGCTCAGCTTTACAAGTATTCAAATATTTCAGAATTTGAAGTTTGGTTGGTCGATTTGTGTGGAGAATCAAGGTCAATTAGGAAAGTCCAAGTTATACCAACATGATTTTTAAAATTCCCAATTGAAACAACTCATATAAATTCTTGCATTTAGGAAATTTGCATTTAGAGTCCAAACCGGTACCAATTTTTAGATTTCTGCTTGAGGACAAGCAAAGGTTAAGCTTGGGGGAATTTGTTATCACATTATTAGACCTATCATTTCGACTTGTTTCCATATGAAAATCTATGTTTTGAACCAATAAAAGGTGCCTTTTACATTGAACATCCATAGAATGTGGTACTGCTAAGTTTTGGTTCTTACTTTGCAGGAATCAAGCGAAATTGGGCAAAATCAGGCAATTGGCAGACTTCAGGAAGCTCTGATGCGAGTCGCATTCATCTGGTGCGAGTCGCATCCAAGCCCAAAGCGACCTGCGATGCGACCCTCACTGCTCTCTCTTGAAGACCATCTGATGCGAGTCGCATCCACCTGATGCGAGTCGCATCAACTGTTGCCGCCCAGTTCAAATTAAATCTGACAAGCCCAAAGTCAACTCTGTTGCCTATATAAGGAGGTCCTATGCCAGAATTCAGGAGGCTTTTTCCCCCTCTACATTCCAGAACACAAAAAGAGCGAAGATCAAGAGAGAAGAAGGAGATTGGAGCTTGCTTGAAGAAGAGGAGAAGAAGAGAAGATTGCAAGATCCTCTCCAATCCACCTTGGATCTTCGAGCTCCATTATGATCTGCCTATTCTCTCTCTCTTTCATGTTTACTTTTGTTATGCTTGAGTAGATCCCTGTTTCTTAGGGTTAAGATGTAATCTCCAAACCTTTTCTTTGAGTTGAATGATGTTTTGATCTAATGTTGAACTTGTGTGATTGTTGTTTGAGTATTCATTGTTTGCTTGATTGTGATTTCTTGATTGATTCTTGATTGTCTACTGTTAGATGTCTATAGCATCTCTTCTAGTAATTAGGCCTTGATGTATCTTGCAATTGTAATTGAGCACTTGAAGTAGATCTAAGATCAATAGTAACCGAGAGGTGAAATTTCTATTATCGAGAGGTTATAGATACTTCTAGTTAACCAGACAATCAATCTAGGTTAGATACCAGTAGGCGAGAGCCACAGGTCGAAGCCTCGCACAAGAAATCAACTTAGATACGAACTCATGTCAGCTCTGCTCGAGGGCCATGCGACCCGCATCAGAGATGATGCGAGTCGCATCACACAGGTCACATCAGAGATGATGCGAGTTGTATGATAGGTCCAGAGAAGGAAAAGTTTGGAGATGAAGTCTGAAACCCTAAGAACACATTTTATAATTGATTCAAAACCAAATCTTTTAATCGCTTTCATTTACCTTTAATTGAATTGTCTTTTGAAATTTAGAAATTGAAACAAATCAAACCCAATTCTTCAAACTTCTAGTACCTAACTTGGATTTGTGAAAGTCTAGAATTGAGTTTAACCGTCCCTGAGGATCGATACCTTATTTTACTACACGGATAGGATTGTACACTTGCAATCCTAGACGTGAGTGGATTCAAGGTTTAAAACAAGTACAATTAGTTGTATTTGGAACTTTGTAAGCACACTCTGAGAAGCGAACAGTACTCATTTGGATTTTGCACTTTGAATTATGTTCCATCATTACCCATCAGGATCACGGTCATAGTTGCACCTTTGTCCCTATGTCGTCTTAGTTTCTCCTCCACCCTTGTTCAAAATGACTGGTTCATCCTTATTAATTCTGCGGCCTTAGCACGCTGTTCCTGAAACCATGCATTTAACTTGTAGAATATGTCCTCTACAACTGCAGCCACATGCAACATTGGGCTCTGCTTGAATACTGCATTCAGCGACTTGGATCCGTTGGTGGTCATAATTCCCCAACGCCAACCTCCATCACGGGATTGATATATTTTCTCGTATGCTGGATCTTTGTTGACATCTCGAGGATTATTTTTGCCCACCTTCATTAAGTAGAGATTTGCATTTGGCATGTACTACATAAAAAATAAGGAAATATAATAATGTAAGTAAACAACTGTACTAAAAAAATTTGTTTTCTTAAAGTACAATAATATATGTAAACAATTGAAATACATGTACCTTTGCAAAACTGCTAGTCATCTCTACCACCCTTCTCGTCTTTTTCTTTCTGCAATTCCATCTAAATGTATCAGTAACCCACTTGTCGCCCCCGGTTGCCTTGGAAAGGTTCTCCGCAGCGTGTTGCATACAGAACCTGTGCACACACTGGCCAGTACGGGTTGACCAACCGTAATCTTCACGATAAAAAACATATTTTATTCCTTTGTGCTGGTCTGATATCACACAGAAAAACTTCCTTCCCCAATCACCCGTCTTCTTAAAAACTGCATAAAGAATCCCCAGTTCTCACCATCCTCTTTATGAACAATTGCAAACGCCAAAGGCCACAGCTGGTTCTCAGCATCATATGCACATGCTATCAGTAGCCTTCCCTCGTAACGGCCAGACATGAAGCATGCATCAATGCTTATAACAGGTCTGATGTATGGCACAGCTTAGATACAAGCACCAAAAGCCCATGCTATGCCCTTGAATTGTTGAGCTCCCTCTATTAGTACTCCGACTTTATCAAAAAAGGGCAATGCCATCGCTCATATACGGTGCTGACATTTGTACTTGCCATGGCCTGGAGCAATGGTGCCAGATAGCCATATGAATCCTTCCAACTATCGAATATTCTGCAAACCGCAAGTTCACAACCTCTCCACAGCCTGTTGTATTTTGGGATTACATATTTGTATTTGTGTCTGACGGTCATAGCCACCGCCTTGATGCTCATCGATGGATCCAACTTAATGTCCTCCTCAATTGCATCGGCAATTAATGATGCCGTCAGCTGCGCATGGTCTGTCCTTGTGGACGCAGACTTGTATGTGTGAGGTGGTTCACACTTGTTAATCATCCATGCTTCCTCTGAACCCGTAGGGGTTGCATAAAGGCAGAACTCGCACCGCGAGTGAGTTTTACATAGCACAACTAACCTTGTTCGCTCCCTTTTGTGTATTTGACATTCCCAGTTGCCGTGAACATGGGTCTCATTGATTTTCTTTACAAGTTCGTCTATGTTGGTATAAAGTTGCCCTGCGACAAGTTCTTTATTGTATTGAACACGAGGACCAAAGAAACTAATGTCTGCCTCTTCGAAAGCTATGGTGTCGTTGAATGTGGCGACTGGTTGCTTATTTCCCCGACCTCTAATCGGGAATTTTTTTGCCCTGGATAAACCTGGTACATTTGCATCACCATCTGATAAGTCATCAGATTCCCAAACACCATGGTATTCATCCCCCGTTTCCATTTCCCTTTCTGGTATGACATCAATAGCATCAACATCAATATCAATATCAGTTCGATTAACGGGTACCGGTCCTGACTCTGGCATAGTTGGAAATCTAGGGATTATGGGTGTCTGTCTGGGTGGTGGTGGTAACACTTAAGTATTTTTTGGGGAGTTGTGGTAACCCTGGTTGTCATAAGGGGAGTGGTGGTGGTACTCCTGATTGTCATAAGGGGAGTGGTGGTAGTATCACTGGTTGTCATAACCCGAATTGTAATAACCTGAAGGTCCAGCCCCAGCCGCACTTAAAGGTCCAGCCCTAGTCCGGGGAACCCTCTTCGAATATATTTCCATTATCGGGACCCCACTAGCCGCAAATTGAGTGTACACAACTCTCCACAAATTCGCATCTGTTATTGGAAACTTCACAAAGTAAGGTCTACCTCCTACCCCAGGTGAGTTGTCAATCTGTGTAGCCAATTCTATTTCATACCTGTTGGGGTTTACAGCAGTTTTTTCGTATATTAGCTGCTTCAGTTCCTGAAATGTGGTATTTTCATTAACCTCGAAGGCAAATGTGGCATCTTTCGTGCACTGCACGCCATCTTCACCCCTTTGTAGCATGCCGCCCACATACAGTGCAACTAACATCTTTTCCTTAACAAACTACATTTAAAAAAATATTTCATAAGGATTAAAGTTTTGTACAGTAATCAATGGCTAATTAGAAAATAAAAAAATTACATATTGTTACAGTTACAGTAATTGCAACAGTTACACACAGTAATTAATAATTAGCAAATAATTAACAAGAAACTAAAAAAAAACTGTTGCTACAGTAAAATCGTCTTTCAATCGCCTAACAATCGCTAGAGCTTTCTCTCTCAAACAGTAAAATCACAGCACAGTAAAATTTTGGTTTACAGAATGGTTGGAGTAGGCAGGAGAGAGAAAAAATCGGTTTAAATACCTATAGAGGACCGCCCGTGGGGGGGGGGGGGCGGTTTGCTCCCTAGCAGATCGCCCGTGGGCCAGGCGATTTGCCTATTAATTGAGCCGCCCGTGGGGGGGGGGGGGCGGTTTGCTCCCTAGCAGATCGCCCGTGGGCCAGGCGATTTGCCTATTAATTGAGCCGCCCGTGAGCCTGACGGTTGAGTTATTTTTGAAAAAAAACAGAACTGCTGATTATTTTTAAAATTAAATTTTATTTTTTGAGTATTAATAAAAATGCCCGCACATCTACGCTCTTTAATACAAAAAATCTCCACACTTTGTATTTGTAGGTTCGGTCCAAGTCCAACCCGTCTGATCGGGATCGGGCTCGGGCTCGGGCTAATGTTAATGTCGCCGTCACGTCAAACAGTACAGTCTTTGCTTTAGGCGCAAGAAAACAAGAATCTTGATTGTGACAGACTCATATAAATTGTAAACACCAGGTTTATTTAAAGTCACGTAGACCAAAACGTTCAAAAGATGTTCTCAAATCGCAAGCATGCATGCAACGCGTGCAGACAACAAGTCTATGGAGAGATTGGAAGATGCATGCAACGCGTGCAGACAACAAGTCTATGGGTGTGAAAACCGAGTGTATATGCTATTTGTACACCCGAATTTGAACCGTCTTACGCTCCCCTCTTGCATATTGCATTGCATCTATCTCCTCTCAATTTCTCGGTTTTCTCCCTCAACCAAGGGTTTGCTCAAAACCTCAAGCGGCGACCACAGATACATAAAGCTGACCACAGATACATAGAGAGAGATAACGCAACAGTGAGAGGGGGGACTTGTTATTGCAGAGATGAATCCTCAGATCAGCAACTGCGCTACGTACGTTTCTTATATCTCTTCACAAATCTGCCTTGTTAGTATATTTCCTCATCCAATTGCTTCAATTTTATTTCTTTTATGGATTTGATTGCTGTTACTTTCGTGTTATTGATCGGATCTGCCGTGCTATTTCGTGTTATCGATCTCGATCCGTTGATTGTCATATCGCTTGCCCTAATTACTACGTACAATTTGGGGATTTTTTCTTGTCAGGGCTATAAGGCCCAACTAGTGCCAAGATATGTTCAATTATTGTTATTAGCGGCTTCATCCAACTGTTTTCTTGTGTGATATATACTTGGTCGTTATAAAACAATTAAATTTTAAATTATATCACTTTTCTCATTTCTCATGCTAGGCATGCCCTGCCTATTACAGATCTTTTGTTTAATTGAAGATAGGAGATATGTTGATATAATTTACAAGTGTGAATGATTGTAAATATAACAATCTTACTTTATATTTGGAATTTGGAGCAGTTCTAATCAGTTTTACTATATTCTTTGGTCAGTGGAAATAAGTTGTCGTACATAGCTTTTCCTGTGATAAACAATATGAATGCTTTTGACAAATCAATTATGACCATGCACGGTTCATGTGTTTCTTTACAATTGAATTTTTTTCCTATGAATATTTGAATTTTAACTCATAACACGACTAATATGAGTCCATTATCTTTTGGGTCTTGTAACGGTACATATTTGTTGTGCTCCTACCATCTTCGGTTTTGTATAAAGAAGAGTATAATTACAATCGTGTCCAACACATATGGCTAAGCTAAAATATATACTCAGTGGGATTCCATTATCAATGTGAACATTACTTGAAGGTTGCATATTTTTTATAGGTGCAGGTACTTACTATTTGTATAATCATTTCAGGGTTATTGCACAGAATATCTTCTCAAGCCCGAGTACAGTTGCTTACACATCATGGACCAGTACCGTAGGTCGCATTTCCTTTTCTAGTTAGATTACTCTAGTGGAGGCTAGTCTGTTTCATATTACCTTTCTCTTTTCAGTCTTTCTTTTCTTTTCTAAAAATGGAGTCCACCCCCGAAAAGGCATTGGGTAATAAGCAATGCATTAGAAACCGTGACAACTCTGACAACCTCAAACGAAAGCGCATTCCATCTGAACAAAACCATAATCCCCGCTTGGGCCGGCTCATCAAAAACAGCTATCACAACTTCATGTCAAGCAGCTTGCCGAGCCGTGTGCTAGTTCATGAAGATGGCAGTTGGGTAGATTTCCCTCACCATATTGTAAAATTGGCTCAATCTGATTTCAAATTGAAGAAGGCAATTACTGAGGCTAAGCATGGACATCAGATTGTGCTTCTGGATTTTGTGCACATGGTTTCTGTTGACCAAGAAACAGGCGAACAAAAGCCGATTGCATGGATTGATGAAGAAGGAAAATGCTTTTTCCCTGAATTATACTCTTACTGTGACCATAACGGTGTAAACAATACTGATGCGGTCAATCCTGACGCATCAGAAAGTGATGATGAGAGCTCTAACTCGGACACAAATCTGGTTAATGAAAATAAAAGGGTCAAAACCGTAAACTGTGCTGACACTGTCGAAACTGTAGGAGAGAATGATCCAAGCCCACTTTACCCTTTACATGACAAATCTAGCAGTTTAGTAAACCAACATGTGGGATATGCTGTGAAAAACATGTTGCTAAAAGGATTGGGTGCAATCATTACCGAAAAGGATGTTCTGGCTGTTGGGACTCCGTTACCTGATGATATGGGTCGTGCCTGTTTCAGCCTATTCCAGAAGGAGGTTGAGATAATGAAGAGTAGTCGAGGAAACGCTAATGTGAGGTATGCCTGGGCTGCTTGCTCAAAGGTAGATCTGGACCAGATGGTGGCACGTGGTGTTTTGCAGCTCGGAAAGCCTCTCAATTCACCTCCATTTGGTATCGGTACACATCTTGCACCGGCCAATTGTTCCAATATCTGGTATGGCCTTTTATTGAAATCTCTTTGTCGGTTTTTTGGGGTACTGTATTTTTCTTTTACTGATACGGAGCATGATCATCATGCTATGTTTTTTTCTTTCTTTTTGGATTTGTAATGTGTTGTTCATGCATATTTCCTTGCATGTCTTAATAGACAACTGGTCTGCATAGGGGTTAATCATTGGTCATAGAATTGTTTTTGACTTTGAGCTGGGAGATGGTGAGCTTCTTGGATCTATTGACTGAAGCACTCAATCATAAATAATTTGAATTCTTTTTTTTTTTTCCTTCTTTTGGGGGTTCGCTTGAATTACGACAGATGATACTGGCCTGACCAGTTATTTGCCTTGTTGACAGAACCACAGTACAATTGGTTCTGCAACTGTTTCATCTCTGACAGAGAGCAGGTCCTCGCGGGGCCTCCGAAGCATTGCTGAAATCTCTCATCTCTTGATGAATATTCTTCCTGTATTTATTTTACTTCATTTTGTTGCCATTCCAGTACATGTAATGAAATACAAGAGTGATGTAACTGAATTAACATGTTCTGCAGTGCTAGCTACTCAGATGCTGATGAAAACGGTATAATCCGCATGGTGCTGTGCCGTGTCATTATGGGTAATGTGGAGGTTGTTCAACAAGGATCGAAGCAAACTTGTTCTAGCAATCCAAATTTTGATAGCGGAGTAGATGATGTCGCCAATCCAAAACACTATGTGATTTGGGATATGCATGTAAATATGCGCGTGTTTCCTGAGTTTGTAGTGGCAATCAGAATGCCGTCCCGAGCCAAAGGTTCAAAAGTTTTTTCTACTCCCAAATTTTTTTGCTTCTATTTTTGGAATATATTCTTGTGTTAACTTTATTATTCAATGAATTGTTTAACGTTATTATGCAATGAATCTCATTGAAAACATCCCATACAGAATATTGAATATCCATATGAACTTGATGAACATTGCAAATTACCTGACTTGTCATTGTCAAGAGGGCATTTATGTTAATTATCTGATTTTTTGATAAAATGGGTGAGTCTCTACTTCTGAAAGGTGTCTTTTGAAATTAACTTTGCTTATATCTTATTTTAAGTTAACTGATATGGTATGTGATATTCTGGAAGGTGTCTTTTGAAACTAGCTTTTGCTTAAAAGTTCTTTTTTTAGAGGTTTTGTGTGCAAAATTCTGTTACTTTTTTTGTGTATTTGTAGAAGTTGTGTTGGTGCTTAGAATCCTTTTGGTTTGGTGTCTTTGTGCAGAAAGTTTGGTTGTGAGAGACAGCGAATCTAACATTTCTGTGGTCACCAGTTCTAGTGTTCCCCTTAGTGTGCTTCAGGTGTGTACATTTTGTTGATATTCTTTTTAATGTCCCTTTCAATTTTTCATTGTGCAATGTCTTAATGTAAATGTAGTATCAGCTGGAACAGAAGAATCTTGAGGTAAAGGTACTGGTGTCTCGTACTCTTTGTTTATTTTTTGTGTCTAATTCTAAATATATAGCAGGGTGAAGGAAACATTGAGAGATCTCCTGCTGTGGCAAAGAATTCGAGTAATCCTTTGCTTGGCGGGGCCCAGAGGGCAGCCCCCACTTCGCCTTGGATGCCTTTTTCTATGCTTTTTGCGGCAATTTCTACCAAAGTCTCCCCCCAGCACATGGATTTGGTCAATATTCACTATGAATTTTTCAAGGTATCTCACTCCATTCCCTTTTTGTCATAACTTGTCAATACAATGCTGCTTGCATTAATCCCACCTTTGTGCTCATGAAATTGGCATACCTTGAACTTACCTAGGCCTAGTCAATTACGGGCAGAGCATAGATCATTGAATTTAAAATGATGTCTGGTTATATTACTAAAATATACGTTATACCTGGTTAATCTTATGGTTAAAGAGATATATATCTGATAAATCTTATGCCTGATGAGGACCTGACCTATAGTTAATAGTCTATGTTGCTTAGCCTTGGCTAAGACGGCTTAAAGCCATGATGTGGCATGTGAAATTTGAAGGTGCCAAAAAGATTAATAAATGGTCTATTGAATGATGCTTAACATTTTGAATATATTGTCTTTATGTTTGATAGAACAAAAAGATTAGCAGGCTCGACTTGGTAAAAAAACTGAGGGATATAGTTGGTGACAAACTACTCATATCTACCATTACAAGGCTTCAGCACAAAGTATGCTCTAATTTTACCTCTCTTCTGTGTTACTCACTGCTTTTGAGTATTTTAGTGTTATATTTATCTATTTATTATGTATTAGCCCATGTGTTATTCTCATCATTCAACAACGTTGTTAACCACATAAATTTTATAATCTATCTTGAGCAGTTGCCAAGAGTTGAGGGGCAAGAGACTCAGGGACTGTGGGCCCGGATGTCAGTGAAGCCTTAAATCGGCATGGAGTTGCAAATGGAGAATTATGGTTTGTAATGAGGCTTTGTTCGGTTTTAACAGTAGCTGTTTTTACCTGTGATTGTAAGGCTGTCGACTTTTAAAAACATTGAACGTTTTTTGTTGTGTTGTGTTGTGTTTTGTTTAGGGGTCTCCCTTATGTTGTACTTTCCGTTTGTTGTGTTGTATATTGAACGTGGTTTGGATAATCCAGCATTTCGCACAAGTACTTGTGGATAGGATAGGATAGGATAGGATAGGTCGTGAAAAATCCTAATATTTCTGTTCTGACCCTTCGTTGTAGAATCAATCCTAATCTTAATAGTACGATATACAGATGACGTGCAGGCATTCTACAATGATTCGACTGCGGCTTGATGATAATCATTATTTATATTTTTAGTGGTGCACCTGTTCGTCAACCCCCTTCCTCTCCTCGACTCTGACTCCGCATCTTCTCAAGGGGTCCCTCCCTCTAACCGTTTGATCGAATTGTCTATTCTATGATTTTATCGCTTGATTAATGGATCGCTTTCTCAAACTCCAATTAAACATGTTAAACATGTGTTCGCCTCTCTCTCAACCCTGGACAAATTTGTTCTCTCTTGACTCTTCTACTTATCCGCACTAGTAATTTCTCACTGGCAACTCTGTTGTAGGTTGATTCTAAAGAATTGGGTTAGGTGAACCGTGTACACTAATACGGTTATTCTATTAATTTTTTACTGGAAGCCCTATAGTAGGTTGATTCTGGTAATTTCTCACTCACGTACACTAATATGGCCTTTTAGATTCCTTGGTTGTTGGCTTTTTGAGAAAATTTCTTGGTTGTTGGTACTATTGATGATAATAAAAATGATAGTTTGGTTAACCAGCCATAATTGTTTCTATGAATATTGTAACAAATAATATTTAATACTTGACAATGATGCTATTAATTAGTTAGGGGTGCTGGTGGTATTGGCCACCTTTTCTGATTCAAAACATGCTTAAACTTTCTTTAATTATAATGATAGTTTGATGCCTATTTTGACAACATAAATCATTTTTCTGGTCTTAGTAAACTAGGATGAGCAGGAAATAGAATCCTACTTGATGCTTATAATTGGGCAAAAATTTATGAGAAGCACCTTTTCTGATTCTAACAAACTTCATTACAGTTGCTTTACGTTTCTGCTCTTAATTTTTTTTTTAATATAAAAAGGAAAAACTAATCCATACTAAAATCTTGTAATAGCAATTCGCCAAACAGACCCCAATTGTTCTACAATTTGGAATGAATTATATCATAAGACATAAATGAGCTACAATATGATCAGGATGTTTTTTTGGGACCAAGAAGAAGACCTACGAGAAAGATGAAGATTCAACAGACATCTATTTTGGAGACATGTTACAAACAACTATCAAAGATGCGTTGTGGGAAAACATGCAAAACAGAAGAAGCCATAGGAATTAAATTTGTAATTCTTCTTGTAAATTTATTGTTCATTGCATTGTAAAAAAAGTTGAGATTTTTTCAATTGATTTGGAATTAAGTTGAAAAATGAAATTATTTCTTGTTTGTTTTTTTACAAGCTTTGATTGTGTTGTTTGTTTTATGCTTATTCTTTACGAGTTTTTTTGTTTGTTGTTTAATTCTACTAGTATTTGATTATGCTTATTGTATTTGTATGTTGAGCTTATTGCTAAGCATATAACATTATGTTTATCAAACGATAGAATAGAAATTTTGATCGAACAGTAGAAACCGCCCATCGAAGGTCCTAGAAAAGGAGAGAGGAGGGAGATCCGACGTATCCTTCCTTTTCAGATAATGGATAGAGTGCAAACTCAGGGAGAAGAGGGATGATTAGGCCTAACCTATTTCTAATTATTTGTTCCAAAACACTAAATTTTGCAAGGAAGAAGGAAAAAAAAAAAAAAAAAGGTGAAAACTATATATAGAATATTCGAATTTTGTAACCTTTAAATTAAAGTGTAATTGAAGTGTAGAGGATTTTAAATTGAAGTGCAGAGGAGATAAACTTTTTACGCTGTTCCTCTTTCTCTTTCACCTTGTATGGAGCGTGCAGCTGTTTTCTTCATTTTTCTTACTACCGAGATAAATAATTATTCTTCTTACATGTATATCCAAGAAAAGAAAACAAAATGGCTCGGTCGAACAAGCAGCTTGTGTACCTCCACATTTCTTTCAACAACAACAACAACAAAAACAAAAAGTTTGTTCTCTAGAAAAGCCCCATCTTAAAGAAAAAAATTACAAAAAAGAATCAGGAAAAAAGAGTTCTCTTTTTATTTTCCAAGATTCTTATGAACCCATTGGTGGATCAACGCCACTAGATGGGTCCCACCCAGGGGGCTTGATGTCAGGCCAGTCTCCACGACAACCTAACCTAATATAGAGGCTTTTCTTACCTGTCAAAATGAAGCTTATGAGAATTGTTTTAATGTTTGTTCCAGAATAATTTCATATACTGCAACACCAAACCTGATATATTAGAGATATCTTGTGTATGCATTGGATATACCAAAAATATCATTCAAACCCTCCCTTCCCTATCCCTATCGAGGAAGACCTGAAGGTATCTTGTACTTTTATTTTTCTTCTTTTTAATATTTGACGAAACTAAGAGGATCATCATTGGTGCTATATCACTGTGCTTAGGAGGCATACAGAAATGTTCCCATTTATTTGTATACTTCTTTTAATTCTATATGATCGGTAATGTGGTGCGAATGAAAGAGGGTACCTGAGAGCTTCTTGTCTGATAATGCCAATTGTTTTAGAGCACTGAGACAGCCTTGAGCTACATCACGTGTGTGGTCTTTGTCCCAACCACCAATTTTGACAATGACATCAGCATTTGTGTAAGCAACGCTCCCTTCTTGTACATGTTTTCTAGCCTCCTCCTTTGCTGATGCTTCATCTATTTTTTTTTATTTTTTATTTTTTGTTTCCTTAAATCAATTACTAATCCATTTATATTTTCTATGTAAAATAAGTAAGTGTTGAGTGGTAAGAAGAAATGATCTTGCCTGGAGCTTGAGATTTGGAAACCCAAACGGAGAATCCTGAATGGAGATGTTGCCACCTGTCAAATCTACTGGCAGCTCCATGTTTACCCCCAAGAGTTGCAACTACAGCTCTTACCTGACTGTTGTGAGGTAGATGGTAGATAGGGATTCATTACATTATTGCTTGTAGTTAAGTTCACAAAATTTTGTGAAAAAAATTTAGTCAGGTACAATATCTTCGTCATGTGCCATGATGCTAGCAAGAACAAAAGGTTTTAAATAATGTTATCCTTGAGAAACATTGGAAAAATAAAGTACAAACCTGCTAAGGTTTTCTAAAACAACACCTTCAGCCTCAACCACAGAATCGGCTCCTTCAGAAGCCACCCCTGTAAGAAAGATTATCATTGTTTTTGTAGAATTATTTCCTCTATGCCCCCAATAAAGCAGCAAATCATGCATCTCCATGAAATTAGAGTTTAATCTTAGAAGTGTTGGTAAGAATGATAATCTCCTATACCCCTCTCCTAATTTTCAAATATCCAAATTACCTGTTCATTTATCTCGTTATGTGGAAACAAATGGTGACAACAGTAGTATTGAAGTAAAAGGGAACTGGCAGTACAATTGAAAGCATGGTATCTTTTGTTTTGCAGTGGTGCATGTGCACTCATAACCATTTACAGCGTGCAGGTGGGGTGCACGTGTGAATTTATCCCTAATATTTCACTAATCTCATTTTAGTTTATACCAAGAGGTCGAAGACACAAATATAGGTTACTACTAATATAAAGTTCAAACAAAAGCATACATGATTCAATTGATTGCTGGGCATATTGTTCCAGTAGTTCACTTGTCGAAAGAGGCATATATCTGCGGGGTAAGAGAGAAACCATGAAAAACCACAAGTAATAGGCATAGTATAAAATTATAAAATAATTCCGAACTTATGCTGAGCAGGCTGACCCGTGACTCACGTCAGGTGGAGGATGATATGTGAGTTTTCCCGTCTTGCAGGGCATACATGAAATTTTTTAAATGTTTTTTTGACAAATTTTCATTAATGCTAGACAAACCTTGTATACATACCCAATACCAGTTGCTATTTCTTTAGCAACAGCCTCATTTATCTCAGTAGAATGCCCTATGATATAAATAGAGGTTCCTTTCAATAATTGAGAAATGCCAGCTGTAAGGGATTCCCACGATTCCATTATATCTGGCCATTTCAAGTCAGGATCAATTTTCTTCAGATTTACTACTAATTGGTCCTCATCGATGTACCTAAAATAATGCAAAAAATGAAGGGAAAAAAAAGAAGAAAAAAGAATCAGGTAGGAGAAGCCCATAATGTGTTCAGGTTGAGGTCCTCTAGCAGTATGTTCCTAGAGAATGAAATAAGTCACTTTGAACTGTATAGATTGATTGCATGAGTGAGACATTCGTAGTGTGGGTTCAATTGGGCTATTCTGTAAATATGAAATAGAATAGAAAGAGAGGTGGTAGAATAGCAATAACAATAGCAATAGCAATAGTGTTTGAAAGCACATACCATATTGTTTCAGAAGATTTGATGCGTTCAAAAAGTGGGTTGACATCAATTAGGGTTTTGAGGATTCCAGCAGATTTAGCCCTGATTAATAGAGAAGTGTCATCGGCATCGAGGAATACATTGGCGGAACTTTCTATATTGAGTGATCTGATATCTAATCTTAATTCAACTTCTCCACCAGTGTCAGAGAACTGTATGTATGTAAAAGATGATCAATCTTACAATTAATTTTATATTATACACAAAAAGCTTACATTACATTACATTAAATATCTTGTTGAGAAGGAGAAGAATTAATTTAAATAGACAGAACCTCGTAATTGTTGGAATCAGGTGGAGCTGCTAAAGAGAGGTGTTTGCTGGATGATGCCGATGGAGGCTTTGGCAAGAGAGCGCCATTGGTTTTGGTTGTGGAATAGAGAAGAGAGTGAAGGTTGGTAGAGGTGGTTGAGAGGGAGGTGGTGAAGCGAGGGAGAGGGAATGCTTTGGTGGGGTTTTGTAAGGGTAGGGTCGGGGAGTATAGTAGAGCTAGAGAAGACGCCATTGCCATTGCCATTGCCATTGGATTGGAGCACTGCTGGCCTGGGCAGTGATGAAGTTCAACAGCGCTCATTCGCTAATGGATAAAGAGATATTTATTTATCAAGTGAACCCTGTGATGCAAACGGATCGGATCGGATCGGATGATCATGATCCATCCGTATTCATTCATTTTAATTTTCCAAGATAGGGATATAATTGAAGATCGCAGCGAACAATATGATTAAGCTAACAAGTACTGTCAGAACTCACAACAAGTTCAATTAAATTAATAATTCTGTAGATTGATTCTCCCACGAAACTAACTTTAAATGTAATTTCTAATTGGTATGTAATGGTATGCACATTTTAACAACTTTTTCTTTCTTTCTTTCTTTGTTTTTGTTAAGCAAAAGAAATTAACATTGCATTAACAGCAGGAAGGAAATAACAGGAATAGAATGATACATGTGAGAATAGAATAGAATAGAGTAGAATAGAATATTAGTTGACAAACAAGAAAAGCCTAATGTACAGCTAAAAAGGAAGGTGGATGCTTAATTAATTCTACTCCTCTGCGTCTGCCCCAATAGGAACAGTGCAGTGCAGGAAAGAAACCTAAGAGAAAGAATTACAATTACAAGTCGAGCGTGCGAGCACCTAAATTTTTGCACTCAAGCACAAAGAATTGGTTATATTAAACCCCAAATATACCCTAACATCCTCTAACCAAATTAATGTTCCTCCATCTTCATATTCTGTAGTTAGAACCAGTTACCTATAAAAAAAATTTATCAATTTTTCATATTTCGTTAGCAGTTTCTCCTGTCCTGTTTGACAATCGAGGGAATCTGATTTTTACACGCATCGGTCTTGCATCACTTCTACTTTCATTAGCTCTTCTGTTATCAGTTATGTCACAGGGCTTACACTCAAAATCATCATTATCATTTCCATTTCTTCCGTCAACCTCGTCAGAACAATATGCTGTCAACCTTTTCTTCAAAGGCATTTCTGGAATAATAGAGCCCGCTACTATATTGTTGCTTGTATTGAACTTCCAATCAAAATCTTCCTGTTTTGCATTGACATGCCTCGATTCAAAATGCACCTTCTTCAACCGTTTGAAAACCTGGCAGAAATAATAAGCAAATTAAGGCAATTCAGAACAGGAAAATCTTCATATATGCCTATAATGAAACATTGAAAAATTTCCCCAAGCCTACAAATTGGCCTAGAAGCTTGATTTTAAGGCGATATATTGACTACCAAGAGGGGTCATTGGTTCAAGCCCCCAGGGGGCATGAAATATGGCACAGAACTTGTGAGCCTTCACCATTCAAGCAAAAAGGGGGAAAAAAAAATAATAATTCCATGCATAAACCGCTTTGCTAATTTTATTTTTATAAAGAAGGAAAAGAATCACCCAGACTACTACCCATTCTTATCTATTTCATATTTCCCATGCACAAGCCTACTACCCCTACCAATCTAGTTTATACTTAGAAAAAGAAAAGCCATTGCCCGGACTACTGCCCCTACCAATCTAGTTTATACTTAAAAGAAGGGCTAATTTAGCTAAGTATAGTGGCGTCCTATAAAATGGGGAGAGGAGAGAGGGAAGTGACCTGCTGTTCAGGAAAGCAGATTCTGACATCATCAGGAGACTGATTAACATCAACAGTAGATCTTCGCCTAACCCTAAATGCCTCTGAATCAGAGTCATCGCTATCTCCTATAGCCAACATGTTGTCATTTAAGCCAGCATTAGCAGATTTTAAACTGTTTACTGGCAGAGATTCACATTCAACTTTATCATGAAAGCACTTCCTAATTGCAAGCCTCTCAGCTGCACCATTTGCATCAGAATATTCCTGTAAATTGAAGTACAGAACAATAGGCAAAGTCAATCTTAACAAAGTTTCCGATGGGGAGGATTCATGCCTCAAGGGGAATATGTAATGTTTTACACTATTACCAAAAGAAAAGTATTGAAAAAAAAAATAATATATCCTTACATTATATGGGAGTGAGATTTGCTCTGATCTGGTAGGTGATAGTTCGTGCACGTGATATTGATGGATCTCCTCTATTTTCATACCCTCAGCATTAATTACTGGTTCTGTCTGAAAACACAAGCTATCGCTCCATTCTACTTCTTGGATGTGGTCCATGACACCATCTTCCTTTTCAAACTGGCAGCACATTGCCTCAAGTTCTGATACATCCTCTCTTAGGTACAGGTACCGATTATGCCCACAGGAGCATCTCTTCAATTCAACCTCTAAAGTTGCAAAAGAAACAAGGTCAATAAACAACTCATCCAGCATTCGCACAAATCAGAATTAGCAAGGTAGGTAGTCTAAAATCATTCTTAAGCCAAGCAGTATTTAGGTCATCAAAAATCACATATTGTGCTAATTATTCTGTAACTTGTATTTTATTCAATCTGGTCCCTGAAAGTGAGAAAAAAGTAAGGTTTCAAAGGCAATAAGGGATGATGGACATATTTAGAATTGCAACTTTATATATAATATATCAATTTTCGACCTATTAATTTTTTTTTTCGGTTAAAGATGCAGTTTTTCACCATCATCATACATTATTCTTCTTCTTTTTAAGAATACATACCATGGCGGAGGCATATGGGCTCCAAGTTGCAGTCACACATAACATGAGCCACATAACAGTCACGCCGGCAGAGGCCACATAGCACAACCAGATTCACATCAGACTTGTGGTAAACTTGCGCACCCATCTTTCCAAGAAATAAACGAGCACTTCCCATGGACCTCATTAAATTCACAAAGCCAATCTTCACACATTGCTGAGAGTATAACTCCTCTGACGTGTCAAGTTCTGTGGTCCTCTTAGACAGAAGTGATGCCTCTCGGCAAAGTAATTCTTCATGAGGAAGCAAAGGAATTCGGTTCAAGAGTGCATATCGGTGGCTAGCCATCTCTCCCATAGGGAACCAATCTCCCATTGCAAAGTTCACTGCTTCCCCACAATTGAAACCTGAGCAAATGTATATGAGAGAAAACAGAGGTTAATTTATCTCAAATAATTTTAAATTATTTAGTTTGGGACTAAAGGCTTGGTAGTTGTTGTTATTTCGCCCCAAAATCGGCACCAGAAGTGCCGTCTTGATCAAAACTCATGACCGAAATCATATGATACCAGTACAGGTAGACTGGACTGGTACTTCAAACACAGAATACACCATATCATTGCAATCTAGAAGCCCATAACCCAACCAGAATGGAACAAATATAATACCATTGCTAAATCCTGCATGATATGCACGAGGGAAAGTGATGACGAACTCTCCTGGCCTCTGAACTGCCTTATAAACAGGCACCTCATGATCTAAGAGAACTTTTGGAGGAAACATAGTCGTCTTCCCAAGAAGAACGTCAAAAGCTGCATCTTCATCTCCTTGGCCAGTTAAGAGCTCCTTGTTGTACACGTATTGCCGTACCGTTTTCTCAAATCTGGGTGCAGCATGACCTGGCACACCGTACCAGGTTTTAGCAGCTCCACAGTGCTGGTAGTTTATGCTGTTTAGTGCACACATGTCAAACAAAGCCAAAAAAAAGATAAAAGTCCAAAAAGACTACCGGCATGTCTTGCTTCGTATTTGGATAACTCCTTCAATACTGAACAGACTTAATAGGCATGCACTGTAGAAAAATAAGGAACAACAGATGTGTTTCAACTAGTTACCTGTACAGATAGTGATCTTCAACATGCCAAGCAAACATACTGAAGAGCATTCCAATATAAAGCATTGGATCAGTCACTCCCTGCATCAGCGACATATAATCAATGCAAACAATAAAAAGGTAACTTTAAAAAAAGGTAACGCAAAAGAAAAAAGAAGAAAAAACATGCAAACTTACAGGAATAGATGTTCGGAGAAGCCTCAGTGTAGACTTTGGCAGCCTTGAAAATTTCTGCATTTCAGATCTAAGTGCATTAGAACCGCACCTACAGCCAAGCACACACCAGTACCACTAAAGCATAGGCACCATTTTGGAAAACTTGTAATACTATATTATCAGCCACAGAGATATTTCAATCTGAAATGAACTTCCGAAAGCCAAAAATTTTAGGGTATAAACCAGTACGGTGAATGGTAGTTTAGAAGAGTTAAAGGGAGATATGAAGTCCTATTCAGCAAGCCGAGGGAGCAGAAGAGATACCTTCAAATTCCAGTTGCTTTGGCCCAGGGGATCTCGAGGGGAAGAGGAGAATGCACTGCCATCAACATCACATGCATACTCAACTGAATCAATTTTCCCATATGCAATTTCCCGCCAGAATTCCTCTTCCAAGAACTTGGCTGGGAGATTACACGTGCTGAAGTACCTTCTTGAATATTCCTTGTTTGCTATCTTCTCAAAGTCCCGGAAAGTATACTTCCTGGAAAATTTACGAGCATTTAATACAGGCTGTTACCATCACGTATATAACTAGATAACTTCTTACACAACTTATTCTTCAATCTTAATATACTTTTCCTAAGACATAACAAACTCAAAAGAATCTTCCATAGAGAAACTATTTGATAGAGTATTCGAAGAGATCATTATAGGTACACTGCGGATGACACAGAATCTGATAAGGCAAACTCTCATGTGTTTCAGTATATACATGCTCGGTGTTATAGCTGCATAACACCACACAACCCCACCCCACCGCCCACCCCCAAAGAAGAAAGAAAGAAAGAAAGAAAGAAAGAAGACAAAACGAACAAAAGAAACTGTTCAAACTCCATAAAATCTTGCCTGTGTCCAGGTCAATAAATTGAGGTATGATACCATTTCCATAAAAGTATGTGAAGCAACACAAACCTTCCACTCATGAAGAATGTTACTGTGTCATCCATAGCCCACTCGGCCAATCGCAGAGGCTGGACCCGTGTGGTAAACTTAAATCCTGCCTGTTCCTTCATTAGTACCGCACCAGCTGGTACCAAGGCATTTACTGGTGACACAATTTTGCAAATACCTGAAACAAAGCACACCAAAATGAGATTAAACTTGAGGCATGAATCTGAAGCAAGGACTACCAGACGGCCAGACCAGACGATAGAACGATAGCAACTAGCATTTACTAAGTTGGAATAAATTAGGTACCAACTTAAGAACTTAAGAAAACCTAGGCTTGTGTGTTCTAATAATTAACATATCTTTGCTAGTTATAGACTACTGATGCCTGATTTAAACTGAAAAATGATTGTAAGCATGGATCGATATACCAATCATTTGTAAATAAGAAAATAAGACAAACACTAGCACACAGGAGAGCAAAATTAAAAATAAAATGCCATACCATATTTGGCTCCAACTGGAGAGATTTTCTGAATATACTCTGAGGGATTTTCAAATTCCTCCTTGGTGGGGTAAAAAACTGGACATTCCGGAATCATTTCAATCCAATCCAAATTTTCCATCTCAAATTTCGCCACCCTGTGCTTCAGAAAAGCATCTTTGACATTATTTCCACCTCCATTAAAAATTGCATTGCTACCATTTCCCTGTATTCGGGCCCCACAAGCTGGAGCTGATCTCAATGAATCCCCGCTGCTCCTGGTCTTGACTTCCATACCATGAGAGGATTGAACTCGCTTAAGAAGTCTTTGTTTTAAGGTTTTTAAGCAATTTCTGACCTCGGATGGAAGTTGCGTCCTCTCTTCCACCTACAGGAAATATTTGTAAAAAGAAAGGATTAAAAGATAAACCAAGCAGATCACACATTGCTTACAAGACGGAAACATGTTTCAAACTATATTGAATTTATATAAGTTTCTAATGTCTCAAAAAATTACATAGATAAAACAAACCATCTACTTTTCAAAAATACTATTATTGTGTTCATAAAGACATAATTTCAAGAATAGAAGTATTACACTAAGGATATAATTTTGCAGAAGAACCCCCAACATTTAGATTTGCAATCATGTCAAGACTATGGAAGAATGGTGTTTGGGATATACCGAACTTGTTATTCCAGCAAGCTAGATAATTCGGAAAAGGTGCAATTGTCAAAAATTTGGATAACTGGGGACAAAACACAGATTTTCAGAACCAGCTACAGTTTGGTACTTGGATGAGGAAAAATAAATAAATTCAGTATTCTAGGAGTAGGGACAAATATTGTGAAGCCTAACTTACTTGATACAAAACGGTACCCAAGCAGCGAGGCAAGCTTAGTGGTAATTGTAATTTGAGAAAAAGCAATGCAAAGGTGAAAGTGTTGACTTTTCGTTGCAAAATGTGTGAAAGACCAAGTCAAAATATTTGTGTAAAAGTTCCAACTCGGTGGCTTTGAATCGGATAAAGACCGGGACTTTGAAAAGAATTAATGGAGCATCTCATCTCATCTCATCTCTTGGATTGGATTGGATGTTTTTGACGAGAACTATTTATATACAAGACAAGAGTGGTCAATTTAAGGTGGGAAGCAGCTCTAGAATAGTCCAACCTTTTTGCTGAATTCTTAGTTAATCCAAAAATAAAATTCGACTGCTACAAAATTCTTAAGAAGGCTAAAAATAACTCCAATTTTTTGCTGATAATTAATTCTTGAAAATATCCACAGAAAATTCTCCGCGTTATTTCTGTTGATTTAAGAATAAACAAAGATTTTGAACAAGTCAAAGCTTTCATACCAGTCAGCCCGGAAAAACGAATCAAGCCGCGAATGGAACAGTGCCAATTCCGTTATTACAATTCAATTTTTTTTTTTAAAAAAAAAAAAATCGGAATCTTGCATGCAAGCTAATAAAAATTTCAAAATGTCAGCTCTTACGAAACTGATTTTAGAAAACAACGAGTTTAGAAACAAAATTTATGAGGTGAACGAACCAAGTCGAATTCTACAGAAAACAAAGAACAAAAGTAAATAATAATTCTTAGAGATCTCCGCCACTTACCATCTCATCCCGATCTCGGATCCTCCCAATTCCAGACCCTTTTATCCTCAAAACTCGAGAAGAGGTCAGATATCAACCAGCATTATCCTCTCGTGCACCAAATCAACCGGAGATCCGACAAATCGCTCCTCTTCCCCCGACAAACAATTGCAAGAACGAAACTTCAATTGGCAGAACTCGAATTCCTCACGGATGTGATGTAAGGTCGCTCCCCGGGCTTCCGACGGAGAGCCGCGCTATTTGTGGGGAGAGACGGAGGGGAAGAGCGAGCGAGCGAGAGAGAGAGAGAGAGACAGTTGGGGGAATCGGAGCGAAGCTTGGAAAAAAGGAGAAGGTGAAAAGAGGTATGGTATATTTAATAAACAAGTTAAGTCTCTACAAAATACGAACATATATTTTCCGAATAAACCCTTATAATTTTAGTTATGATATTATCACCTAACCTAACTATATACCAATAAACAGATATAATTGTAACTGTGCTTACTATAATTATGAGTTTATGACATACTAACTAAAGTTAAGCAAAATTTTAAATTTTACTCACTAAAAATCTTTAGTGAGTTTTATTGTAAATATTAATTGTATCAAATTACAGTGACATCATATTTCTGAATTATAAAATGTAGCAAATTATATATATTAGAAATAAAAAAGAATGTGTTTTCAATTCATGAATATAAATATGAATAGAACAATTGAGAAAATAATAAGAGAATTTAACAAGGTTAAAAATAGAGAGATTCCAAAAAGGGCAGCCCCTGAATTAAATGAGGAGGCGCCAATGGGTTGGAGGGAGAAAAAAAAAAAAAAAAGTAGACGGTAGTTGATAGGTGGTTCCACCAAACGTCGTCTTGTCACTCTAAGGCGCTGACGGAACCGCGTAACGATTTCTCTCTCCGTTTCATTCTCATGACCATTTTAGGAATATATATTTCCCGGTCAAATTTAATATTTTATAAAACATTCTATTGTTACTCATCACTTGTCAAATTAATATTTCAAAATCAATATATTTTCTAATTTTTTTAAAAATTTAAATTTTATTTTATTTTATTTTATTTTATTTTACATCAAGTTTGTGAAATTAATATAAATAAAGTACGACCTCATCTAAATTTAGACCTGGAAATGGTATGTACTATGTAGAAACTTCGGGAGCGCGAGGGCAAATTGGTAAATGTAGAAGCGAAGCAGAACGGAGAGGTAGTTAGTAAAATGAATGCCTCAGGGCTCAGGCCTCAGCCTAGCTCGCGGTAAAAACTAAAAAGGAGAACAAACCGCTTTTTCATTGGATTCGTTTGTGGTTCTCTAGGGCAACCGCCGTGCCGTGCCGTGCGTCAGAATTAAATTAACGGACAGTAACAGCAATGTCCGTACACGTGTCGTTTCGTGGCGCGATCACGAGTCACATCGATGGGCCATGAGAACGAAACGTGTCAACGGACGGCGGCGATGGGATACGCGGCAGTGTACGGTTGGACTAGGCGACTATTCGAGAGAACAACAAGTAACTTTTCTATCGAGAATAACAACTTCTACGATTTTATACGGGACAGACCGAGGCAGCATTTTTAAGGCAAAGGCAGCGCCACGTCGCATGGTACCGTGCGACTGTAGACATCTGCATGTTAAGACTTAAGACTGTCTGTAACATTTAATTTTGATTAGCTGGCCTGGCTCTCTCTCTCTCTCTCTCTCTCTCTCTCTCTCTCTCTCTCAATGAGGTCAGGTGAGGCCAAGACGCAAAGTGAAGGTATGGTCGGTCCTACATGTAAGAGAAAGCAGACAGTAAGCAGCTGCGGTGCTCCTGGCGTGAGCAATATATATATTATTTGAGTGGCTTCTCCATCACGGGATGCCAGGTTGTAAATGTAAGGTCACGAAACGAAACCGTCCCAAGTCCCAACCTTTGTACCTACCAGATCTCTTGAGTCCGACTAAATGTGTCAATTTGTGCAGGGCGTCGCTGTCGCTGAGAGCCTGAGAGTTATCTCTATGATAACCAACCCGTTATAAGAATTATCTCTATGATGATTGTTTATATTTTCACTTGTGCAAGTGTAAGTGTTCCCGTATCCTGTCCTGTTATTTGGTAAGACAGACTTATTAAGTTAATGATTGATAAAAGTCAAATGTTCGCAGTGGTCGTTGACGGAATTTACATGTCATGCACAATTGCACATTTGCACAGCATCACCATTCACCAACAAATTAATTATAAGTATTGTAACAATATGCAAAACACACATATAAAATTAATCTCTGAAAATGATATGCTAAAGTCTTAGAGAATATTTTTTTTTTATAAAATTAAAATAATTAATGAGCTTTCAAGGAATAAACCAGCTTGTATTCTATATAGATCGTTAATTTAATCAATTTAAATTAATTATAGTTAATTAGATCATCTAATTATTTATTTGATTAAAATAATTTATATATATATAAATTAATCTAAAACTTTTGGTGAGATATCATAAATTTATAGATCTCGAAAATAAATATAAAAAAATGAAATTAATACAATTGTAAGAATTTGTGAATTAGAAATTAAACAAATTAAATAAACTAGAATGACACGTGGGGCACATGTATAGCCCCTTCTCTCTAAACCTCATTTTGCTTCCTATCTCTCTCTTCATCTTGATTTTCACCTGATCTCTCTCTAATTGTTTACTCTCTCCTTGCGTGGCAATTTCTCAGCATGCCAGCATTTGCTAAAGATCATTTGATCATTGAGCTGCTTACTTTCCTTACCGATCGAGCCTAATTGCTCTCTTTCATATTGCAACATGAATAATATTCGCAGTGTTATGTTCTATTCTTTCTCCGCTTTATGTTGGTGTTCCTCTTGAACCGGATTTAGGGTTTTAGACAGTTTGAAAATTAAGCTTTGTAGAGTATATATATGGATGTCGATATATGACTGGGGTGATGGCTGATGGCTGATGGCTGATGGCATAAACGTATACATGCCAAGCCCTCTATTTCCCTTCTTTCCTCTCTCTTGATTACACCGAGGCTCATGACTAAGATATGAATTCGATCATTCAAACCGAACTGGCTTATCGGATGCACTTACAGAATGGCAACTTGGCATCAAATCATGTCATACCCTACGATATCAGGTGCGAGGTTATTGGATTAATTTTTTAAAGTTAGATTGTAACAATGTATAATATAATATAATATAATATAATATAATAGTCATGTCAATTAATGCCAAATAACTTTGTCATGTCAAAATTATAACAATCATATAACCGCCCTTCGTCATTACTAGTGTTACATCGTTGTCAATAAAACTAGGTTCCAAATAACTATTTTTTATACTCTTAAATAAAAACAAGTGATATATATATATCATAGTACTTTTTTGTCGCGGTTGTTAATGACGGTAAGCATGCATTTTTATACCTGCAAATGCAATTGTAAAATATCGCTCTTTGAAGTAATTTTAAAATTAATTTTCGTGAAATTGAAATCACTGTATAAATGAAAATGTTATGAAATTATTGAAGAAATAAAAATAGTGCTGTCTCTCTCTCTCTCCAAATATCCAGCGGGTCCTACTCCTACTCCTAGGCCTAGCTACCTACCTATTCAGTCATTCCGTTAACGTTGCAACGCATCTAATTAATTATCAAAAGGACAAAATTTAACGGACCACCGTACCACCTGTAACTTGTAACTTGTAACTGTAAGCCAACTAAATCTTATGACCTGTCACCTGTGCCTTTTTCAAAATAATTATACAAATATGTTCATTTCACGGTTCAATTTTCTTTCTTTTTTTGTTGATTAAAAATGGATTCCAAAATTCCAGCGTGTCCTATCCAATGATTCTAATTATCTAAAGGAAAGGACTAAATTTAATGGACCACCGTACCAGATGTACGCCACCAAAAAATTATAACCTTTGTAGTTTTATTTTATTTTATAGAAATATGTTTCATGGTTGATTGTTTTAGTAGAATAATTTGATCTAAGAAGCTTAATGCAGCCTTTTCATTCTATAATATTAATTTTATTTAGAATCCGGCTACGTTGCTTCCTATTTGTATAAGTATATTAGGATATGTGCTTATAAGTTATATATATATTTTTAAAAACTTTAATAATAAATATAAGTCGTTTAAACCGATTTCTTTCTTTATAACTTTATTTATATACTAATTTTTTTTTACTTAGTATCAAGTTAAGCGGTCAACAAATGAAGATTTTTACGCACATCTTAATGTATTATTTTCTAAAAAAATCTGTATCCTCAAAAGTCTGAAAAAAAAAACGTATAATTTTGTTTCCAATAACATTTTAATATGGAGACCGATTTGCATGGTTTGAATTTTGAAAACACATATATGACTTTTAATATACCTCTATATGAGGAAGGATCAAGTTACAACAAATTACCACAACCATTTTCTATATTTTAAAGTCCAAATCATCGATCCAAACAGTTCAACATGATCTCCATAAAAATGTGCTTCCAGATCAAATTTTACATGTTTTGAATTTTTTTTTACTATTTATTAAGATGGGTACAAAATTCAATGGTTTGAATTTGACTAGTTTTTGTACCAATCTTAATAAATAGTAAAAAAAAATCCAAAAAAAATGTAAAATTTGGTCTCCAGCCACATTTTATTGTAGAGATCACATCTAACGGTTTAAATCGACGATTTGGACTTTGAAAATGTAGAAAATTGCTGTGATAACTTGTTGTAACTCAAAAATTGTTGTGACTTGATCTCCTCCCCCCCCTCTCTCTCTATATATATATATATAAGCAAATGTTGTGATATACTTATATAAACACATTTCTTAATCAGTAAGAAGTAATATGTTAAAGGGAAGTGCTATTCTAAGAGCATCATTTGAGTTTTTGAGTGCTGAGAGAATTTTTTTTCCAATAATTCTAGTTTTACCCTTTGCTTAATTAATAAATACTTGATTAAGAAATGAAAGGAGGCCTTTATTCGCTCTCCTACTTAATTAAGAATAAAAGTAAACAAAAATACTAGCCCTTGCAAGAGAAAAACCTACCTTCATATTGAGTAATATTTACTTTCGTGTTTTGTAAAGAAATTAACAACAAATACTTGTAGAAATATCTACATGTCTCATGAGCCGGAATGATAATTTCCATTTCTCTTCACCTCTAAGTCTCATCTCTCTATCTCTACCGCGGAAAATAAAGATTCACGAAGAAGTTTGATTTTTCTCAAAAAAAAAATTAAAACCAAATTTAAATTTTACCCAATTCCCAGCACAAAAAAAAGAACTTCAATTCAATTGTCGTTTTTCAGTTGTGGGAGGAAGAGCGCTAAGGCAGGCATATCGAAGAGGTAGGAGGCTGGTACTTAAAAAATAGGGTTGTTTCTCAGTAAATGGTGTGGTGACTCAATCTTTCATTCATGCACGGTCCATAGCTTGTTGGCTCCAGATTTGAAGTTCACAACAATGTCGCATAACTCCATGCATGCAGTTAGTAGTATTTGCGGAGCTAAAAACTGTGATTATTTATCTTCTACTGATAGTCATTAAGCCAAGTACTTTGATCTTTTTAGCTGGTTAGTTCGGCTATGTAAATATATATATATATATTTTGGTTTAAAAATGTATGTTGGCTATGTAAATATTATAGAGTTATTTGTAAAGAACTTTCTTAATCAATAAAAAATGAATGACAAAAGTGGTGGAGGAGATATTGCAAATTTACTTGAATTGTGGAATAAGAGAGGAGTATATAATTTAATTTATTTAACTACTTAAGAGTACAAGTTAAAATTTTCAACGGGATACGTATTTCACTATTTCTTGTTTTGGTCAATTAGGAGAATAGGAGGTGTGGAAATATCGGTAGGGCCGACTTCATTCTTAATTAAGTCGGAAAAAATGAGTAAGGGCAAAACTGAAAATTAAAATCTTAGCGCTCAAAAACTCAATTAGTGCACTTAATATAGCACGCCCCTATGTTAAAAATTAATTGAATGTGGACATACATTTCCTCCCACTTATTTTATACTCATACAACAACGGAGAGAAAATAAGATATATCCATAAGAATTCATATTGGGGACGAAAAATGTTGTTTAAGATACAGGTTGAGTTTTCCTTTAATCTTAAATATATGTCATGTGCATTATCTTTTTAAAATTGTAACTAAAAGAAAAGAAATGAGAGTTAATGCACGGAACAATAATAATAATAATAACATAGAAAAAGTTGCTTTGAATTATAAAGTGATTTAAAAGATTTGTTTGAGATATTTATGGGATGTGAATGGCTGTGACAGTGAATGTGGACCCCCTTGCAGATTTTCAGTTTCTGACAACAAAAAATGAATGGTTTTAAACTTTTAATTTGAGTCCACCCATCATTTATAGAAAAATGACAAAAATCTCCTTTCAAGTTTCAACTTTCAACCCCTGAGAAATCAATCCTATTCCTAATTAATTTCTTATGCGGGCCCTCATTTCTTTCCCCTGTCTCTGTCTCTGTCTCTGTCTCTGTGTCCTTTGAACCGTGTTCTTGTCAAACCCAAACACCACTGTCAGCCTTCAGGCTTCAGGTCAGCTCAGCTCAGCTCAGCTCAGCTTTCTTCTCTACTTCTCTTTTCTCATCATTATTATTTCGTAGCATTTATTACTACGTATCCTGACTAGGTCTTCGCAGATGAAATACGAAGAGTCTGTGTTATGACAAACACTGTTTGTAGTTTGTACCACAGGTAGATAGATAGATAGTTTGCATTGATCGATCTACATGCATGTTCTAAAACGGTTGCTGGAAATTAATTAATTAATTAATTAATTAATTTGTCTATTTCAATTCAAACTGTATCATATCATATGAATTATCAAGTGCCATTTATCATGCATTGCAGGGATCAATTAATTTTGTCCGAAGAGATGGGATATATCCATCGATGTTTTCCACGGTCAAAGTTCTGATTATATATATATATATATATATATATATGTTAATTTCATGATTTGATTCCTACGTATAATACAACTGTGCTAATAATTAATCCTCAGACTACTAATTACTTATTTGTTGATCGAATTCTCTTATATTAAACAACTTAATTTGGAATTCAATTGCAGCTTAATTACAATTAATGATTTTACTTTTACATATTCTACTATTAGTGCTTGACTTATGGCTTTTATATATAAACAACAATATCCTTTAAGGATAGATTATTCGCTCAACATATTCTACTATTATTTGAACTATTTGGTTTGAAAGTAATAAGGTATATATATATATATATAATAGTATCATACCCGTGCGTTGCAACGGGGACATATTATAAGAAACAAATATATTAATGAAAATAATAACTATCTAAAAATTAAAACACATGTTAATAGAAAATTTATATGATTCTGTATTTTTAATTAACTTTAATCGTGATCTCTGATAACAATTTGATGATGTAATGATTTTTTTATTTTTAAGTACCAATGATATCAAATAATAGCTCGATTCGAATCTAATATCAAATATCATACAACAATTCAATATCAACATATAATATGATATAAAAAAATATAAATAAAAAGTGTTATCGTGTGTATGTATAGGATACACACACACACATATTATAAGAAAAATATATATTCACACACACGTTCTAATTTATATTCTTCTTTGTTTTCAATTTAGAACACACACACACACACACACACACACACACATTGATATATTCTATATTGGAAATATATTCTAAATTGCCCACACCAATATATATAGAAACAAAGAAAGAGAAATAAGAAAATAAAAAAATGATTTCCATTGTGATCCGTATAGAAATGAAGAAGTAAGGAAACAATAAATAAGAAAATGGAAGGTGGAGTCTTCTCAATTGAAGAGGAAAAATATGGAAACAAAAAAAAAATAAGGAAACAGATAAATATATCGTTAAATTTTAGAATTTATTCAATTTTAATTGTAACGTATCGTGTGACAGCATATGTGGTGGGTATGTTTTTAACTAAATTTAGACTTCTATACATAAAACAAATGCATTTAATCAAAAGAAGACAAAACATGTAATTGGAGAGCTGAGATCAAATCCGAAGTTTCATCTCTCAATCGTAGCCGTTGGCGGATCGGACACCCAACGTGCTTAATAATAGAATAGAGATATATTTCAACGGTTCTAATTAACCCTGCATCAACTAAGACATTGGCTAATAGAATTATTTCCTTAATTCCCTCTGATGTCAAGGAATTACTGAATCAACTTCAAGTGGAGGAGGATGTAGTGGAGATTCTTGCGTCCATGATAGAGATCGAGGAGGACTGGGCTCATGATCTCTTGATCTTTTTTTGGACCTCCTCAGGGAGGATTTTGGACCTAACAGTCTCTTAAGTTCAACGTCTCACGACACCTTGAACGACGATGATGATGTGGATTGGGACTTGTTGGATTACTAATAGTTGTTCTTACCTTATGTTTTGAGTTGTCTGTTATTTTCTATAGGTTTTGTGCAGTATTTTGGAACATATATAGATGTTTTGTAACTAAACAGTTTGGCTGAGTTTTAGGTACCTAAACTTTGTCTTTATGGTTTCTAATGAAAATTGGTGAATCATGAATACACTATTTAAAAAAATATATATTCAAAATAATAAATCTTTAATAGTAGCGTGAAATTAAATTATCTGCGTTTAAAGCGAATTTGACGATTTAAATTTGATATTGAATAAGACTGTTCAAAATTATTTGCAAAAAAATTTTATCCCATCATCAGTGACGGAGCCACATTGAATTAGGCACACAGGCAACTACCTATTAGTTATGTGTTCTAAAAGTTATCTTATGTTGATTACTTTTACATGTTATATTTATGAATTGAATGTTATGTGCATTTTGTTCCATGAATTTTATGTTTATCTTTAGAAGTGTTCAAGAAGATGCTCTTGGTTTTGAACCATAGAACTCTATATGATAACAAACATAAATATCTAAAATGTTCACAAACTCGGATATTAGAATGAAACACTAATATACCATGATAAGTTTGTCATGTTGATTAAAGTACATTGTAGTTCTATAAATTTTGATAAAGGTTTATCGTTTAATAACATGAGTATACGAAATGTTTCATATATTGAACAGACCCAACAAATGAAAATATTACATGGGTTATGTTAGTGTCATTAATATTTTCATTGTGTCTCGGATTCTAAGATATGAGATGTATTTCTTTTTCACATGAAAATATATAATGTAATTAGTATTGAAAGCTACTTATCATAAGTGGTGATAAAAATATTAGTTTCTTATATATAACTTGTGCGGGAGAAAGTTATATGTCAATAGTATTATTGCCCCTCATTTATAATGAGTAATGATATTTTATGGGCCCTTTGGTAAAGTAGAATTATAATGCATGCAATATAACTGAAGTGCAGTTATATATTTATAATTTACTTAAGAGACCAAGAAACGAATATATAATACAAAGATGACATAGTTCGACTTTGTATAATATTCATAATATCACGTGGCAAGGAATAGACACAAGTGATGTTAATTATAGCATTACTTTAAGGGATTGTGTATTGTAAAAATGTACTTTACATCTATGTCATTTGGGTAACTATAATATATAGCTAGTATCGCTTATAGTTTATGGTAATAAAATGTTTTATGTCATTGCCAATATGACATAGATCTCACAGGGTCACACCGATAAGAAATTGATTAAAAAGGTTAGCTCCTAGATTTATTTAACATGTATGACATGACTAATAAATGAAATTTTTCTTTCTTCTTCCCAACAGAGAAAAATAACTCCCAATCTTTGAGATTCGGGTTGAGCCTTCTTTCAGCTTCGATCGAAGGTTTGTGATCATCCTCCATCAAGATGCGGTGCATGCAAATGTTGAGATTGATTCCAGTTAGGTCATTTATGGTGTATCCTATCGCCTTTTTGTGCAATCTAAGAGTAGGGGGCCAAGGTTTCAGTTTGAGTTGAGGCGGTTTGGGAGAAGAATCAGCTAAACTGGGGCAGTCAGAATTTTTCTTAGGCTGGTGCGGCCCACACAAATTTTCTGGCTGCTCTCGGAGTTTTTGCTGTGGCCCACACAAAATTTCGTGTGGCCCACACAAATTTTTGTTGTCACCAGTCTGTTCTGTTTTAGCTCCGATTTCATCCAGATTTTCGTCCGACTGTCCACCATTTGTTACCTTATCTATCTGAGCAGCAATTTTGGTATCTAAAATATTTATCCTGCAAATTGTGTCATTGTCATTAGAAGAAAATTGCATAGATTTGAAAACATTAAATTCCACTTTCTCATCACCAATTGAGAAATAAATCTTTCCTCGTGTGACATCAATGATTGTACTTGCCGTACTAAGAAAATCACGCCCAAAAAAGAGAGGGATATGGGGATCTTCTTCTATTTCTACTACCACAAAATCTACAGGTATATAAAACTTGCCAATTTGAACAACTACATCTTCTGTAATTCCAGAAGGGCGTCGTACAGATTTGTCAGCCAATTGAAGAGACATTCTTGTTTGTTTCAATTCCCCTAGACCTAGTCAATCATGCACCGATTTGGGCATCAACCAAACACTAGCACCAAGGTCTAACAAACAACGATTAAAATAGGTGTCCCTAATTTTGCATGGAATAGTAAAACTACCCGGATCTTTGAGTTTAAGGGGCAATTTAATTTGTTTGTTCATGACAAGTGCGCTGCATTCTGCATTTAATGCCACAGTTTCAACCTCTACAAGTTTCCTTTTATTGGACAACAATTCTTTCAAATTTTTTGCATAAGACGGCATTTGAGTAATGATTTCCGTAAAAGGAATGGTAATGTTCATTTTCTTTAAATGGTCCATGAATTTGGCAAATTGTTGATCCATTTTGGGCTTAACTAATCACTGAGGAAAAGGTACAAACCTGAGAGGAGGAACATATTTTTCAGAAGATTTTACCTTTTTTGGATCAATATTACTCGATTTTTGGCGATCTGGAAATTCTGGTGCGGCCGCAGGAAAATCTGTGCACGCTGCAGGAATTTCTGGGAAGGCCATAGGAGAGGCCGCATAAACCTCTGTTTGTGCTGTTTGTGGTGCAACAACTGATTGTTTCGTCATTTCTTCGGCCGGCATCTCTAGTCCATCATATTGCCTGCCACTTTGAAGAGTTACAGCATATGCATGTTCCCTCGGATTTTGCTCAGGTTTTTCGGGAAGCATGCCTTGAGGGCGTGCGGCAGAAGCAGATTGTTGAGCCATTTGGGTCTCAATCAACCTACTTTGAGTTTGCACGAGATCCAACCTATTGTTCATGGTTCTCAAAGAATCTGAAAACTCGTCAATCTTTTTGTTTTGTTGAAAAGCAACCTCTTTTTGAGAAATCATAAAATCTTCCATCATTTTTTCTAACCTTGACAATTGAGATTGACCTTGATTCTGGTATTGGTTTTGGTATTGGTTACCATTACCTTGATTCTGGTTCGAGTTTTCATTGTCATTTCTCCACCTAAAGTTACGATGGTTGTACCATGTGGCATGGTTGTAAATATTTGAGTTGTTTTGATTGTACTGACCATTTTTTTGTCACCCTCATTATAAAACAACCCATTAACTTGTTCCATCATCTCATTACCTTATGTAGAGAATTGGCATCCGGTTGTATCATGGTCAGTTTCTCCACATATACCACAAGGTGAATTTTTGACTAAAGATTTTACCTGCTGCATCTTTTTCATCTGATTTTGGAGAGATTCTACCTTTGCTTGTAAAGCGGTTACCTCATCCACCTTAATCATGCCAGCAGGCGTGTTGCTTCTCCTTGTATCTCTTCCAGCCGTCCACTCTAGGGTTCAACAATCTTAACCAAGTTCTAGCTTCATCCCTAAGAGAAAGGTGAAAACAGTTCAATTTTAAGGCATCAAGTTGGGGTCCTCTTGGTGCAAAAGTACCACAATGTTCTTCAATCATTGCTAAATGTTGCTGAGGGTCCTCATTTAATGCACCACTAAACTGGTTTTGACCTAACAGATGAATAAGAGTTGGTTTGAGATTAGGGTTTGTTCCCCCATGCGCTACATATCCGAAGCATTGGTCTGGATCCATATGATTCATGAACTTGTTACACTAAGCACACCTCTAATTGCTCAAAAACTAAAATTAAATTGCAATTGAAAGTAAATAGATGAGTTTAGAGAAATTTGACACGCGGGATGTTAACGGAGTTTGGCAAAATAAAGGCCTACGTCTCCGGGGCTTCGCAACCTCAAGTGGTGCGCCTTTCTATTACCCAATACGAAATGATTACAACTTGTGAACCGTTGAGCCCTTACACACCAAGCGGGAAATCAAACGGCCAACTCAAAGAGATGAGAACAATGTCTCTTAGTTCAAGCTACTCAAGAGAAACACTCAATAGATCACTCTAATCTAATCTAACTCAAGATTAGTGAAGTGGGTTTGAGGTTATTTGAGGAATTTTGAAGTTTTAAGCTCTCACAACAATGGAATAAGCTAATCTCTTAGAAAATTGCTTTTTAGAAGTTTAGGGTCGGCTGAGATACTTTGGAAAGAAAGCCCAAAGCCCTATTTATAGAAATAACTCAAAAATGAGTTAAAACGTTACAACGTTTTAGTTCAAAATTCAATTTAGGGTTTCAATTTTCTGACAGCTTAGTAAATCGTTACAATGTTTGTAGAACGTTACATAACGTTTTGCTCTATAAAATCTTGATCAAAAACATGAATTGTTTGAAGCTCAGATTTAATTAAAACGTTGTAACTTTTTGTGAAACGTTACAACGTTTGTAATTTGATACAGCTGTATGTATCGTTCTGACAATCCTAAAACGTTACAATGTTTCAAGTTGTTTCTATACAGCTGTGCTTCAGTAGTTCTGACAATCCTAAAATGTTGGTAACGTTTTAAGTTGTTTCTGAGTTTGATCAAGCTGTACTTCAGCGTTTCTGACATGCTTAAAATGTTACAACGTTTTACAAATGTTACCAACGTTTTACCTCTGTTAAAACAGCCTCAAACTTACTTTACCAAGTATCTAATTTTACAATTTGTATTCTTGATAAATATCTTCATGATTTCTTCAGTCCAAGTACTCCATAATGCAATTCCATTTGACTTGAACCTACATATCTTTCAAAAAATAGAAGAAATCATAAAATTCAATAATTGTATGTTTTTGCAAATTAGTCAAATAGACGAAAAAGATTATTGCTCGAACAATAGAACTCCCTCATGGGTCGACGATCATTCGGATTATGAGGTTGAGGTCCATTTCTTCCATCCGCGCCATGGAAAGGGTTTTCGAGAGACGAATCATTATCAACATGGACTTGAGATCCATTTTCATCCTCCTCGTCCATTTCGTATCGAGTGTTTCGGTTCATCTATACTTCTTCCTCTTTGAGAATTGATTGTGTGGATGGTTGAGAAGATGATGCGCCTTGCGTGTTCTTCTGGCTCTGGCTCCCAGTAACAGGTGCCAGTGCTCACAGCTGTGAAAAGAGAGAGAAGAGAGATGAGTTTCCAATCAAGCAAGGAAAAACAAGGAAAGTAAGATAAGGAAAGAGAATAAAATAAAATAAGGAAAGAAAATATTTTTCTGATTTTTAATAAATGAAAACAAAGAAGGAAATATTTTTCTGATTTACTTGAAAAGAAAAATAAAAAGGCAGAAAAATTAAAATAGAAATTTAGAATTAATTCCTAAAGTAAAAATTAATATCTATCCGTTGTCCCCGGCAACGATGCCAAAAAGTTTGTTGTGTATTTTAGGTATAGGATTATTGGGTTAATTTAATACACTTTTCACTTTTAAATTTATAAAATCTTAGTACACAATAATAGGTCAGTTGCAAGCATACAACCTATCTTTGTAGTAATAAAGGTATTGATTCAAAGACAACAGAAAATATTACTTTTTACTAAATTAATTAATTATAAAATAGTGCAATAAAAGTAAAGGGGGGGGGTTGTTTGTAAATTTGTTTTGTGGGTTCAATACCCGAACTGAAAGTTGAATTTAAATAAAATAATTTAAAACAAATAATTAAAAGGAGTTTTGTGATTTAATTAGATAGAAGTCTAGGGGCTTTCGGCATACAATCACTTGGTTAAATCAACACTTAATTGGTTTCTCAATTCATGTTTGCAATTATGGGGTTTCTAAGCCTTAAATATCAAAAATGGTCACTTTCGTGAATTAATGACGTGTCTAGATAATTCGGACTTCACGATTAAGTCCTTCACCCTAGCTATCTAGACCATAAGTACATGTTAGCCTAGTTTTTTTCCTAAATATCAATACTTCACGATTAAGTTCTTCATACCAATATTTGGTTCAATTCTAGGGGTCCCAATCAAATATGAGGTTTCACGATTAAGTCCTTCACCTCAATTCAATCTTTGTTTTTTGTGGTTCCGGACTAAGAAATAGATTTGGTCATTTCTAATCTTAATCCTAAGGTTATTCATGTATACAATTTGGTACCATCAATTCTTTGATCCTAGCACTTTAAGTTTGTTAGACCTAAACGGGATGCTAATTAACAAGCACACAAATCATACAATCACATGAATTATAAAATCAATAAGAACAAACATGCAAGCAAACAATCATCATAGAGAAAAATATCCAACTAAGGTAGATTTTAACACAAGTTCATGTTTAAAGCCTAGAGAGGAAATCTAGCCTCTCATGGGTGCGCTAACATCCAAAAGAAATACAAGAGTAAACATGATTAAAACTAAGAAAAACAAGAAAAAGAATAGAAAACACCAATCTCCTCGCTCGCTGCCCCTTGTCTTCACCTTTGCTAGCTCGAGAAAGCCTTCAATCCTTCGCTCCAATCGCCTTCGATCACGCGGAGAAGAGAGAAAAATATAAAAAGATGTATAGAATAAAAACTAAGTTGAAAAGATGTCTTCCTCTGGTGTCTCACTGCCAATATATAGTTATTTTTGTGCCTTGGGAAACAATCCCCCGAAATCTAGAAGGAAATATGAAGAGATATGGTGAAATTAGGCCAGACTGACATTTGTGCGGCCTTCACAAATTCTCTGCAGCCAGTGCAAATTTCTTGCGGCCTGCACAGAATGGAGAATCGGCTGGGGATCATGAAGGATTTTGTGTGGCCCACACAAAATTCCTTAAGGTCGCACAAAGACCCGCACAACTCTCTGTTTTGAAAGGAGAAAACTTGATAAATTTTGAATTTTATTTTTGACTTGAATTTATTTTGTGTGGCCCGCACAGAATTCCTACAGGCCATACAAACACCCACATAATTGCTCTTTTGCTCAATTTCTATAATTTAAAGAAGGTAAAGGCAGTAACTTGGTTTTTTGGTATATTCTATATTAAATTAAGATATAATACAAGGAATTTGGTGCAGTTTTAGAGGTAAAGCCTTAACCGAAAGTAAATATAATTGAGGCTTATCAAATAGGGATTAAGGAGCGATTGAAATAGTACTCTATAGCAAGAGGAAACTTCAATTTCTAATTAATTTCTTGGTGGGTACCGTGGAGGGCTTCTACTTTGAAGTCTCAAGTTGGTGCATGACATTCTAGGAGGCCGTTTCGATAAATGAAGGTATCCAAGAAATTTAGAAGAGAATACGACTTCTCTCTACTTACCAAATTGACATTTGGTAGAGGTATATCCAAATCTTCTTTTGTAGATAGATTTATGATGCATGAATGATCATATGAATTGCTTTAATAGAATTAGCATAATAAAGTAGATCAGTAGATGCTTGAAAAAAGGATTAAAATTTTTAATTTTACCGCATTGCCGCATCATGAAATCCTTCACTACCTACCTTTGAATTTTAAAAATTGAATATAGATTTGTTTATAATCAGACTATTGCCTACTTTCAAAGAAAATTTCTATTCGTTTACAACCTACAATCTACATTGTCACAAACTCACCATTCATACTAGTAAATTTTTTGGACTACCTCAGATAAAAATTCTAACTTCACTCCTACATGCCCATTATATAAACAATTAAGTTGAATTCATTGAGATGGTAAATTAAATTCAAGTCTAATACGAGCGCTCAAGGAGCCAAAATTTTTAAATGTACCATAATCCAAAAAAAGATAAATCAAAATAACACGACTTTTGAAAATTTTGAATTTTGACACGGCCGCATCCCCTAGATGCGGCCACCCCTTTTTTCGTTCAAATTGAATTGCCACATAAGAAGGAGACCAAAAAAAAAATGACTGCATCTAGGCGATGTGGCCATGTCAAAATTCGAAATTTCCAAAAAACGTAGTGGTTTGGTTTATCTTTTTTGAAATATGGTACATTTAAAAATTTCGGCTCAAGGAGTCTAGCCAGATGTTCAACATAATAGTTGATAATTAGGTCAACCAAATTAATTAAAATGATTTGAAATGGACGAAGAATGTCATCTTAAAAATGCAAAACATTACAGAGCCTGATAATTGTATCTCAAATAAAATCTTCGAACACGTCTCTCAAGTAGTTTAACAGAAAAAACTTTCAATGTTATTTAATTTTCATTTCTAGCGCTAATATTCAAACATTTAAATATCTATTTATAACATTTTACAATGCTAATTGCAAGTATTTAAACCTCTATATGCAAGTATTAAAATTCTAAATATGTATAGTTTTAATTTCTAACTACTTTTGTCTTGAATCCAAAAACGGAAAGTTTCATTTCACAAACTTTTTTTTAATTTTTCTCGAATTATTCTCATCTATTTTTCCGACGATCCATGATGAATTATGCGAATCTAAAAATATGAACGTTTTTTATCTGATTTTCTCTTTCAAATGAGATCCATGGAGAATAACTTTTGAGTTATATTTGTATTGTAATTTTTTTTTACCATTTTAAATCTCTGTGACTTTCATTTTTTTATTTTGCTTCAAAATAATTTAAACCTCTATTTACAAGCCTTCAAATATTTCGTATAAACCTCACTAATAACACTTTAAATCTCTAGTAAAGCATATAAACCTCAACGATAACATTGTAATTACAAAACTCATGTACAAAGCATATAAACATCATGTACAGAGCCTTGAAAATTTTAATGATTATAAACTGAGATTTAAAAACTTGAAAATTTAAAGTGCTCATGAGTTTTACTTAAAAGAAAAACAAAATGATTTCAAAATTACTCAAAAATATTTCTTCATGGATCTTATTTGAAAGATAAAATTGAATAGAAAATGTTCGTATTAGATTCGTAAAATTCATCACGGATCGTTGGAAAAATGAATTATAATAATCAGAAAAAATAGTGGGTGAAAATAATCTTTTATTTTTTGGTTTGAATACGAAAATAGTTAAGAGTTAAAATTATATAGAAATATTTTCAGATATATGTTTAAATGCTTGCTAGTAACATTTTAAAATGTTATAAACATAGCTTTAAATGTTTATATATTAGCGCTGAAAATGAAAGTTAGACAACATTAAAAGATTTTTTTTATGTTAAACTACTTGAGGGATGCGCTCAGGTATTATGGCTCGGGGAACCAGAATATTTCTCAAACATTAATTATATATAATATATTTAATTCCGTTAATGGTTCGGATATGAAAATGAGAAAAATATTTTGCAGGCTGATCTTTTCCGAATTATTATCTTTTTTTCCTACCAATCACTACCTAAAACTCTAACATTACATTATTCATACCGGATTGGTTAAGACTTGAAGAATCTTTATCTGATCTGCGTTTCCTATATTATTCTAATAAAAAAGGGTTTCCCAGCAAAACGTGGTTTGTATCCTGAAGAAAGCGAAGAATATACTTGTCCATTGACATTAGAAAAAACTAAAAATGATTAGGTTACCAAGTTATGTATAATTAGTTGACCAGCTTTCGCCTTAATTGCATTCTTGTGCCTAGCCCCTAGCTAAGCCTGATCCCTTGAGCCTTGACTTGAGAGGCCTTTTTGTGTAAAATTTAGAAGAGAGAGAAGAGAAGAGAAGAGAAGAGAAGAGAAGAGAAGAGAAGGGAAGGGAAGGGGAGAATGGCGACAGGACAGGACAGAGTCGTATGCATTTAACACTCATTTAAATTGACAGAGTCAGACTAACAAATTTTAGGTAAGAGTAGACTTAATTAAGAGGGGAAATAGATACGGATTAATTAGTCTTTCTTTAATTTTGTGGGACTCGTGGGCTCGTGGTCGTGGGGTGGCGTGGGAACTCAATCGGCTAATTTAATTTAATTATGCGACGATACATATATATACATGAAACATGAGGAATATCAATGCACAACCAAATCTTAAAAAGTTTGATATCATATCAAGGGGCCCACGAGATATAGACGTCCCTGCCCTGGCAACCAGCGGTGGCATCATATCATATATATCATGTGGTTGCCAAATACAGTGCCTTATATTCTTTTGTGTTGGCACCAAGCAAATGCCACATGCTAATTTAATTGGGGTCCGTATCTTACGAAATAACTTCAAATTTGATTTGAATCCCAATCAGTGTTTAAAAAAAAACAGCGGTTTAGACCGATTAATCAGCTGATTAGTTCTGGTTGTCATCAATCTGTCACGGACTTTTTCGTTAATTAACTGATCAAATCATTACAAACAGAAAGTGCAGAAAGTTGTTCAAATATGAGAACATCAAATTCCGATTTGTTCGATTAATTGTATATTTTTATGTTTAAATGGTTGTTTAGTCCGTTTAATTAGTTATTTATTTGACCATAATCTGTTTATTCATGTGCAATTTTTCCAATTTAGTTTGTTTATTTTTTTGTTCTGCATTTTTATTTGAAGAGTTTTTCCTAAAATAAAATGTATGGTTCTAAAATAGATACAATAATTTCAAATTTTCAAAATCTCCCGAGGAAACAAAAGTTATCTCCATTGTCCTATCTAACTAAATATGTTTTGTCTTGTCTTATCTAATCTAAATTATTTCTAAATAACAATTACATAAAACTTGAATATAATGGGAAAGGCCAAGGCCCGGCCATTTTTATTAATACCCCAAGAAAAAAAAAGTTAATTTTAAAAATAACCATACATTCTAATTTTTTTCAAAAATAACCTAACTGTCAGGCCCACGGGCGGCCCAGTAAATAAGCAAACCGCCAAGCCCATGGGCGGTCTCTTGGAGACCAAACTGCCTCCCCACGGAAGATCTCCTAGGAGACCAAACCGCCCCCTCCCCCCCCCCCCTCCCTCCCACGAGCGGTCCACTATAGGTGCCTATTTAACCCAATTTTTCCTCTCTCTTGCCCACTCCAACCATTATATAACCATCAACTGCGATTTTTTGTTTGAGAGAGAGCTTTTGGCGATTTGTTGGGCGATTAAAGGCAATTTTACTGTAGCAACAGGTTTTTTCTTTAGTTTCTTGTTAATTATTTGCAAATTATTCATTACTATACTATAATTATTGCAATTACTGTACAATTACCATAACTGTTGCAATTACTGTAGCAATGATGCGCGCAAAAGCGTATGCACAAAGCTTCAGTACAAAGATGTACTTTTTAAACCTTTAACACACGTTTGAGTTAAATTGCAAGTGCACAATTCTATCAAAGTAGTATTTGAGGTGTCGAACCACAGGGAGTATGATAAAAAACTTAGTTTAAACTTTAGTAATAAATTTCAGAAAATAAAATAAAGTGCAATAAAAGTAAATTGGGGGGTTTGTTCTAACAATTCCTAAATTTGGGTTCAATACCCGAATAGAGAGTTTAAAAAACAATAAGAGTAAATGAATGAAAAAGAAAGGAATTGATTTGTTTTCAAGATTTAGAGATTTAGGGGTCTTTGGTCTACATTCCCTTGCTAACTATATCTATTCGGTATTTGTTTAAGTTCATGTATGATTTGATGAGGTTTCTAACCTAATATGTCATTAAGGGTCACTTTCGTGAATTAATAACATGCCTAGGTAACTCGAACTTCTCGATGAAGTCCCCCACCCTAGTTACCTAGACCCATTGAGCTCTTGTTAGTCTCTCCTCTCCTCAAATATTGATACTTCACGATTAAGTCCTTCATACCAATACCCGATTCGATTTGAGATGTCCTAATTAGGGTTTGCCTTCACGGTTAGGTCCTTCACCAAATTCCTAACCTTAATTTCTGTAGTTCCGGCTTAGATTACAAATTGGTTACAATCCTAATCTAACCCTAGGGTATTTGTATTCATAATTTGGTACTCTCCTCTCGTCCTAACTTCTTTGGATCATTTGACAAAGAGATACCAAAGCGGGACTACTGCGATTTCAAGTACTAATTATGTAATTAACACAAATGATAAATCACAGAAATTAACATCAAATCCCATAAAACAATCATAACAAAGACAAATAACCGAATAAGATACAATTAAACAAGTTCATGCATTGACCTAAACCCCTAGAGAGAGAACTACTCCCTCATGGAGAGATCCATTACAAAAATTGGCAAAGTAAGAAGAAATGAAATAAAGGAAGCAATTACACCATTTGACAAATCAAAAACCTCTATCTTGCCGACTTTTTGCTCAGGAAACCCTTCTTCTTCTTGCTTGAAAGCTTTCCTTTTCTTCAGAATTTATCGCTAAGTATTGTGTGTATAGAGAGAGAATGAAAGAGGAAGGGATGATGTGAGAGATGCCTTGAATGGAGAATAAACCCCCTCTTTTATAGCCAAGAATAATGCCCAATTAAGAGCCTAGGAAGTGGAGTTAGTGGGTGTTGTATTTGGATTGTTTCCCCAGGATGCCTTGTCCACATTTGGCTGTAAAAACGTGTCCAGGTTGCGCCAAAAATAGAAACCATGTTGAAAATGTGTATTTTTGGCTTTCTGCGGGTCCAGTGCGGGTGCTCCGGGCCGCACTGCGGGTGATCTCATCCGCACTGGGAGAAATTTGATTTTTTATGTTGTAGATCTTCTCTCTAGCTTTCCAAAAAGTGGTCACAAGCCTTAATTGGAGTTACGAGTCAAAAGTTATGGCTATTTTAAGATCAGGCTCCAGTTATGCGTTCTGCTACAGTGCGTCCGCACTGCTACAGTACCATCCGCACTGCGGATGCATCAAGATCCGCACTAGGGTCGGACTTTTCCTGTGCGACCAGAGTGCGGCTCCATCGAGATCCGTGCGTCCGCATCGATATCTGTGCATCCGTACGGATTTTTGATGTATAGCTTATTATACCTTTTTAAAATTGGCATGTGTTCAGAAATCCATCTAAGTACTTAGTACGGCCGTATCATAAACCGTGCGTCCGCACTGGGCATTTTTCTTCGGTTTTTCTTCATTTTCTGCATTTTCTGCAAATTAAAACCAAACAAACGCAGTAACTTGATCCTAGGTGTATTCTATTCACTTTATATTCAAAATACAAGATATTTGGTGTTATTTCGTGATAAAAATCAGATCGAATATGTATATAATTTAGGTCTATCAAGCAATATGTGATTTTTTTATTTATTTTCTAATTAGCCATTGATTACTGTACCTGTTATATCAAGCACGTGATGAAGGTTGGCGTTGGCGAATTATGACCACCAACGGGTCAGAGTCGCTGAATGCAGTCTTTAAGCAGAGCCGAATGTTGCCTGTGGCTGCAGTTGTAGAGGACACATTCTACAAGTTAAATGCCTGGTTTCAGGAACGGCGTGCTAAGGCCATAGAATTAATAAGGAGGAATCAGTCATTTTCAACAAGGGTGGAGGAGAAACTAAGACAACACAAGGACAAAGGTGCAACTATGACCGTGATCCCAATGGATAATGATGGTACAAAATTCAAAGTGCAAAATCCGAATGAGTACGTTCCTACCAGCTGTAGATCAGATGACACTATGGAGTTTGTGAAGAGGGCTTGAAAATACGTGGTTAAATTTGAAGATGCCAGGACGGTAAACTGTACATGCCAAGGACCCCAGCTAGCTCACATACCCTGTAGTCACGTGATGGCGGTATGCCGAGTGAGGAACTTCTGTGAGGATCACTATGTCTCAGACATGTATCGTACCGATTACCTTGCTTCCACTCGGGGTGGATCTTTTCATTCTTATCCCGATCAGCATGAGTGGCCTACATATGTCGGTGATAGAATACTCACTTCAGAAGGATGGATAAGAAAGGGGGAAGAGGAGACACAAGCGTATTGTAATGACCATGGACGGGATGGGTGGTAGGTGACTGTCGGGAAATCGGGGTAACCGTTCTGTTTCTGAGAGGCGCACGGCAGGTATGTAGCATTGTACAAAATTTATTTATGATTTTATTATATTACTAACTGAATTGTGTTGTTATGTTCAGATGCCAGAAACGAACACAACGAAAGTGAAAATGCTAGAGCTGTTGCTAAAGCAACTGGTAGAACACAACCCCCCTCCGAGCCAATCATCTAGTAGCCAAGCCTCTACAAGTAATGCAGCACCTGCAGCTGGTACCAGAAGAACTAGTCGTTTGTTAGGTTTACTGAGACGTGGTGGTAGGGGCAGATAAACTTGCTATTTTGCTGGTGTGAACTTATTTTTTCGCAAATAAAAATGACGAAATAGATACGTTACAACATAGAGGAGACGGTTTCGATGAAATTGCTTAGTTATAATATGATATGTTATAATTCGATTTGTTGTAATTATGTTGTAACTAATAAGTTGTTTTTGTTCGAATAGAAATGATGAAATTAAAAGTAATGTATTACAACATGAATAGAACATAACGCTAATATGAAAACAACATAACGCCAACATCTATAGTGGACCGCCCGGGGGGGGGGGGGGTTGGTCTCCAGGAGACTGTCTGTGGACCTAGCAGTTTGCTTATTTACTGGACTGTTTGTGGGTCTGGCGGTTAAGTTATTTTTGAAAAAAATTAGCCGAAGGGGGAACTGATGTGACTGACATTTGGTTTTGTTTGTCGAGGCGAGACGCTACTACATTACATATAACATATATATGTGGGCCAGAGGTTGAATAAAACTCGTTAAGGGTATACCCGCCCGTACCCGCCAGCTAGGGTACCCGTGCCTGAGCCCGGGTATGGGTCGGGACTCGGGTACTCGGGTACGCGGGTACGGGCAAAAACCGGACCGGACCCGTTATTTTAGACCAATACCCGAGTTTACCCTACCCGAGTTAACCCGTACCCGACTACCCGAGTACCCATACCCGTATACCCGAGTACTGTTCATCACAGTTCAAAATTCAAAAAATTTGATTTTTCCCCCCAAAAAAATCAGAAAAAATCAGGAAAAACCAGAAAAAACCAGAAAAAATCAGACAAAACCAGAAAAAACCAGAAAAAAAACAGCAAAAAAAAAAAAAAAAAAAAATACCCGTACCCGCCTTACCCGTCAAGGGTACACGGGTAAGGGTATAGGACGGGTAGGGTATGGGTTTTGAAAATTATACCCGCCATACCCGTACCCGAATACCCTTGTACCCGAGTATACCCGTACCCGAGACGTACCCGTACCCGAGACGGGTATACCCGGGGTACCCGTACCCGCCCGAGTTGCAAACCACTATATGTGGCTATGTGCTGATGTGCAAAAGCGGGAAACATAATGGGGACGTGAACTGTGTTCGAAATAGGATGGGATGAAATTGTTTAGGCTCATTAATTAATTCTTATTCGAAAGTGGTGTTGACTAAAAAATAATAAATATTAATTAATTCTCTATATTTGGAAAGAAAATGCCTGGATTGGATTGATTGTAACAGTTAGACGGACCAGCTGCTCCACCACCACACCTGCATCTGCATGCTAAAAAACCAGAATAATTAAAGACTATTTTGTTTTATTTCATTTTATTTTATTTTATTTTATTTTATTTTATATGGATTCTTCCCTGTGGTGACTACACGTGGGGCTAAAAAAGCCCCCCCTCGCCCGAGTAGAATGCTCAAAAAAAGAGAGGAGAGGATTAGAGGAAAGTCTGTTTCATACATGCATGCATTTGCTAATTTTGAGGCCATAAACTACTGCTGCATGGAATTCTTTTATTTTATTTTTGATAAAAAAAAACAAAAAAAAACCAGTGCTGAAGTTGCCAAAAAGCATAGATATATATAGTCTATGAACTCACAAAACTTGCATCTATCTCAAGTACACGTACAAACACAACGCACCCAAAAAAAGAAGGAAAAGAGATGCTATATATTATATTATATTATATTATATTATATATACCAGATAGTAATAGTATATATTTTCACCACATGTCTGGGATAATTAAGGGGCTGGATTCCCTGCCGATCGAACAACATGCACTTAATTATACACATATATATTAATCTTGGTGTCACTTCCAATTGCACATGACAATTAATTGGTCTCTCCCCGTCCCATATATATATATATATATATATATATATATAGGAATATGCTAGTATGCTACGCGTAGCATAGAGACCCTATGTGCAACGGCTCGGATTTTGACTTTTCAAATCCTAACGGTCGATCTGAATCGTTCATCTTGTTCTCCATATTAATATGTGTTTGGAGACCAAATTTTACATTTTTGGAATTTTTTTACTATTTCTTTATATTTATTGAAAATCACTGTTTTTAGCAAATCTGGACCATAAAAAAACAGCGATTTTCAATAAATCTAAAGAAATAGTAAAAAAATTCCAATTCTCTCAATATTGAGCAAAGTCCTGCTATTTTTTCTCCAATTCTCTCAATATTGTCTCTTATAGACACTCAGCAGTGGAGCCACATTGAATCAGAAATAGCTAGTTATCTATCTCTCAACTTTGAGAACCGGATATATATAGATCTATGTATAATCAAGTTGTTATCTATCTCTAGAATAATAATTGTCTACTCTTAACAACTCATAGTCTCAATTAGTTAATTCACGTTAATTCACAACCCGCTGATTGTACCAGTAAATTAATTGTTTTACCTACCCTAGTATAATTCTTGAATACGCTTCTGCTCAGTGTTTTAATATTTGGTTCTTATTCGGTATTCGAAAAACCACCGAATACCGAATATACAGTATGCGGCCGAATATTTGGATTTTTATTCGGATTTATATATTCGGATTTTCAAATAAAAAATCATAGGCATTAACTCTAATAAACATAGATAAACATTACAAATAAGCATAAATAAAACATAAGTTCAAACTTAAATAAATAAAATTATAACTTATTCGGTTCTTATTTAGATTCTTATTCTCTATTAGGAAATATTCGGTTCTTATTCGGATTCTTATTCTCTATTCGGAAATATTCGGTTCATATTCGGTTCTTATTCGGATTCTTATTCTCTATTCGGTTCATATTCTGTTAATATTCGGTTCATATTCGATTCATATTCGGTTCATATTCGGTTCTTATTCGGATTCTTATTCTCTATTCGAAAATATTCGGTTCATATTCGGTTCATACTCGGTTCTTATTCGGATTCTTATTCTCTATTCGAAAATATTCGGCCGAATATATAATATGTGGAAAAATATATTCGGCCGAATATTCGAAACCCAATATTGGACCGAATACTCATTTTCTATTCGGTTTCCAACCGAATACGAATATTCGGCCGAATATTTGACCGAATAGGCCGATTTTTAAAACCTATCGAATTGATAGAGTTTAGCTAGTACGACATTAGTGTCATTTTAGTCTATATAACACCAACTTCAAAACCTATCGAATTGACTTCAAACAGTGAATCCAAACCGTTCAAACCCATCTATTTCATTAATTGTATGTGATAAGCCGAAATTGTATCTATTGAAACCTAGGGTTTGTTATGTAAATTAAGCCAAGTTTTGTTGAAATTATGTTTGATTAGGTTAGAAATGTCCAAAAGTTCAAGTTACTGCCATAGTTATGTTTATTTTACAGGTAATCAAGTGTTTGGAGCTTAACGGAGCAAAACGGGTGATTTGTAGCAAGTTAGCACGAAGATTGGAGCAATTGTTAATGTTATTGCGGCCCGAAATGAAGCCTATTGCGGCCCGCAACCAAACAAGTCAGAGCCCTTTCATTCCTGCACATTCATTGCGACTCGCAACCATACCCATTGCGGCCCGTAATGACTTCTACAGTTTCTGCGCGACAAGTTATCAACTGCCTCCATCCATTGCGGCCCACAATAAGTCAGTTCAGAGCCCGAATTTGCTATTTTTAGTTAGTTATTTCTAGGTTTTAGAGAGAGGTATAAAAGGGGACCTGTATAACAGATTAAGGACATTTTTTAGAGAGAGAATTTCTGGTTTTGAATAAGGAAAAACAAGGAAAAGCAAGGAAGAGAGAAGAAGGGAGGAGAGAACACCATTGATCAACCGGTTTTATTATTTTCTTTCCTTTGGAACTCTTTTATTCTTTTGATTTCATTTGTGTTTTAGCCATGACTGGCTAAAGGCTTTTCTAGGGTTGATTAGGGCTGTACTTGAAACTTTTGTTATGATTTAGTTGGTTTTATTCTATATGTTCTTGTTCTTTGTTATGATCTATTCTTTATTTTAATTGATTGTGAAGACTTAATCGAAATCACATGAAATCCTATGATTTGGTATTTGCAATTGAGAAATTGAATATTAGGTCCAGACCATAAGGAATAGTGTATTTGATAGGTTAAGTACCGAGAGGTGATGCTTGTCTTATACGGACTTTACCTAATAGTTTAGAAAATTGTGCCAAGTACCGAGAGGTGAAAGATAGTTTTCTAGATCAATTGGGACAGTAAGAACTTAATGACTTTAGATTATAGTAGCCAAGTACCGAGAGGTGACGTTTATTCTAATTTAAAGATGGTATTAATATAGAGATATCACTTTGTACCTACAACATCCAACTGTGCCTTCATAAATATAAGAACAAAATTTACAAATCAATTAGTCGTAACACTAGTGGATAGGAACCCTAAGAAACCCTAATTTCTCATACTTGTTAAAAATCAGATTTTGCTTTAAAGACTTTAGTTTAATTCAGTTTAATCGCAATCAAACCAACCTTTGAACAAACAAAAACCTTTTCACTTTCTTTTACTAAATTAAATTATTAGGTTAGATTTAATATTCCAACTTGTCCCTGTGGAGACGATCCCTAAGTACTACTCGACAAGGTTGTACACTTGCAACCGAATTGAGCGTAAATTAGGATTTATTACTTGTATTGTAATAAACACATCAGTATGTTGCATGCAAAATTTATAATTTTTCAAATTTATTTAGTATCAAGTCAAGCAGTCAAATGTGCGAGTTTTTAAGTTAATTTTATTGCATTTATTTTTCAATATTTTTGACCGCCTGATTAATTTGATACTAAAATAACTAGAAAATATAAAAAAAATGTATGTAAACTCATCACTCATCAAGTAAATCGGTTTGAACGGTTTGGATTAGTCGTTTGATGTCTATCCAATCAATTTTGTAGTTGGTGTCATATGACACCGATGTCATACTAGCTGGAGTCCACATTGATATTTAAAAAAAATTAAGTGTAATATACTTTTTTTTAGTAAAGAAAAAGGGAAATACATTTTTTTTAGTATTATAATTTCAGTGATAATATAATTTTAGTATCGCTCCTGCTTAAAGTGATAATCTGTAAAAAATCAAGTGATTAATATAATTTTTTTTGAAAGTACGTAAAGCAAAAGGGAAATACATATTTTGGAATTGCCGAATGAGAATCAATATACTACCTTAACACTTTTTTTAATATTCACAAGAGATCTTTCAGGTTTTGGAATTAGATGAAATGACTGATTATGAAAAAAGTGAATAATTATTTATTTTTATTTTTAGTTTAGAAAAAAGAAAAAAAAGGGGCCGGGCCTTATGTGGAGTCGTTGAATATGAGAATCGAATAGAAATTTAATATATTAATTAATCATTCCACTACTTAACTGATGAGTCCCTTTGATTTAAATAGAAGCAGTACGTACTGTACGTTGTCAGGTTGATATCGATCACTATATATGAATGCCGGTTGCATGCATTTATGCATATTGATAATTATTACGTACGTGTTTACCTCATATATATATGGATAATGGATTCATATATATTTCTCCAAGAAAAATAAATTAATGCATGTCACAGTTGATATATTCAAATTAATAATTAAAACCACTGCATGCAGGTTGAATTTAATTTGTTCCGGGAGGGGAGGCTTTTGGCATCTAAAACATATAATATATTATTTTGTTACTCGCTATTTTGAAAGAACTAAATCGGTGACGCTCTCACGCTAAAAAAAAATATTGGTTTAGAGACACTTTTGCACTTGAATATTATATTTAACAAATATATATTATATTTTCTTTTTTTTGATGGTTAACTGGCAAGTGCCAGGTAATATATATTATATTTTCATCGATGGATCACATATATATATAACACACAAGAGGAATGAGGAAGTTAGAGGAAAAGGAAAGTTGGGAAAAATTTGAATCCAACAACAATTAATAGAACAAGTTAGAAGGCAAGAGGGAGGAAATAACATTTAATTTGTCATTCTCGTGCACACAATTAATTCTACAAGGACCTTTAATTGGAGCTGGGAATAGTATATATATATATATATATAGAGAGAGAGTGGCTAAGCTCAAATCGTTTGTTCCTGGGCTCAGGAACAAACGATTGGGTTCTCCAACTTCCGAAGTTCAAACGGCCGATCCAAACCGTTAGATGTTTAATCTATATTAAAATGTGCTTGGAGACAAAATTTCATATTTTTTGGAATTTTTTTACTATTTATTAAGAGGGTTTGAAAGTCGTTGTTTTTTTATGATGCAGAATTTTAATAAAAACAGCAACTTTCAAACCCTCTTAATAAATAGTAAAAAAATTCCAAAAAATCTGAAATTTTGTCTCCAAGCACATTTTAATATAGATTAAACATCTAACGGTTTGGATCGGCAGTGTGAACTTCGGAAATTGGAGAACCCAATCGTTTGTTCCTGAGCCCAGGAACAAATGATTTGAGCTTAGCCATTCTCTCTCTCTATATATATATATATATATTTGTGGTCCTGAACTGCACGGAGAATAAGTTAGATTAGGTACTTGGGTGGGATAACTAAACTTGGAACTATCTATCTATACTTCTAATCTTCTATAGTAGGTGTTATGTTAATGTTAAGCTATGCTCGGTGGGGTGGAGTTGGTGTAGGGAATAGGAATAGGAATAGGAATAGCCTGTTCTGTTCTGTTCTGTTCGTTTATATATTAGAATATAGAATTAGAATTTAGAAACAGTGGCCAGGCCAGGCCAGGATTATAAAGGTAGCTGCATGACATTCTCTTGGCCCGTATCGTCAACCGCAGGCCTTTTTTTTTCTCACATAACAACCCGCATGTAATTACATGGTAGTGTAACCCACAAAAGCCCAGCCCAAATAAAGGAAGCAGATAGATTACTATTAACTTGAGAAAGAAAACCCTCGATGAAAAAGAACCGACTACCGATTAGCCAATAGCCAATAGCTATTAGCCATTAGCCATTAGCCATTAGCCATTAGCCATTAGCGAAGCTTGCTGCTTTCTCTTCTCTCTCTCTCCCTATTTCCTGATGAAAAACAAAAACAAGCGCTTCTCTTAAAATTTTAGAAAAGGGAGAGTTAAATTAGGTTTGTAGCTTTGTTCAATTCGACGACTGAAGTGAAAGGAAAGGCATGAAGAGGGGATACAATGAATCGACATCGACCTCCTTCGGCCCGCCCAAATCCAGACCTCGATTGAACTCTTTTGGTATTTCAATCAAAACCTCAATTTAATTATTGTTCCAAAACTTAAATTTCTTACTTGCCAACTCTCACTCTGGAAGGATATGATATGATATGATATGATGTGATGTGTTTAAATTAGGTGATTCCCATTATGAAGAGGATGAGAGCAGTAGAAATGCAAGGAAAGTAGCAGACCACTACAGTGCCAGATCCAATCAGACTCTTGAACAGAGAGAAGCTAGTCCCATTATTCATTTAAAGAAGCTCAACAACTGGGTACTGTCTCTCTCTACTAAAATTACCTTCTACTTTCACCTCACCTACTTCCAACCATTTTTCATTTTTCATTTTCCAGTAAAGAAAAAGTCAAATATGCTGCTACCTCTAGATATGCTTTCTGGACGATTCTTAATTTAAAGCTGACAGACAGATTGTTTCTGTTGACATTTTACTAGATTAAGAGTGTTCTAATTCAGCTATATGCACGGCCTGGAGACGCAGTCCTTGATCTTGCTTGCGGCAAGGTTTGTATTTTGTACATTAAACTTGGCTCTTTCTTATTATTCTGATACTAACTATGCACACTTGTAACAAACATAATATCATGAAGCTTTTACTGTCACTATCAATTTCAATGCATGTTTAGCCGTACTTATGCTGCAATCATTGCTTTGTAGGGAGGTGATCTTATTAAATGGGACAAAGCCAGAATTGGATATTATGTTGGTATTGACATTGCCGAAGGATCAGTATGTCTACTTCTACCTAAATTTTTTATTTAAGCAATTCAACATGCTTCTTTGGACTCAAATGTGAATGCTTATTTTTTTAGATAAAGGATTGTAGAACAAGGTACAACGGCGATGCCGACCAGCAACAGAAAAGGAAGAAATTCAGCTTTCCTGCTCGCCTTATATGTGCAGATTGCTATGATGTAATTGTTAAATTTTGTTATATTTGTCAAGTTTTCCAGGGTATTTAAGTTCACTATAGGTAATGCATGCACGTTATGATTATCACCAACCAGATAGTGTACAAAAAGAGTAAAAAAGAGACCGAAGCTATCTGGTATCATAGTGGCTCACTTAATAGTTAATACACGTACTAATTTGCTTGCATTATATCTTTTGCATGAGGCCTCTTTTCCTCTATAGTAATTTGTTTTTTTTTTAATAAAATTAGGTTAGGCTGGATCAATACCTGGATGATGACGCCCCTTTTGACATATGTAGCTGTCAGGTACGTATCTTAATTACTTACACGGTAACTAACCTTAATTTCTTTGGGGAATGAATTTTGTCTCTAGATTCACGAGTGTTGTGTCTTCTAGAAAGTCTGTTTAAATTCAAAATGAATTATTCTGAGAAAGAATGACTTGTTTCTTTATGCAATATGGTTTTCATTTTGTTTATATTTGTCTGTAGTTCGATTTTCTATAGAGAAAAGTCTAATTATTTCATGAACTAGTGCTCTTGGTTCAAATAAGCCCTTAATTTTTTTTTCTGGTTCAAACAAGCTTTGTAAACCATTGATTTTGGTTCAATCAACACCTCTCCTAGTTTCCTTGGGGAATGAATTTTGTCTCTAGATTCATGAGTGTTGGGTTTTCTAGAAAGTCTGTTTAAATTAAAATGAATTATTCTGAGAAAGTATATCTCGTTTCTTTATGCAATTTGGTTTTCAGTTTTTTTTTTTTTTAATTTGTTTGCAGTTCTATTTTCATCAGATAAAAGTCTATAATTAGTCCATGAACTAGTGCTCTTGGTTGAAATAAGCCCTTATTTTTTTTTTTGATTCAAACGGCATCGTAACCCATTTAAGTTTGGTTCAATAAACCCCTTCTGTATATTTCTTCTGTTAAATCACTCACAGTGTGACATCTCCTTCTCCCTCCTTTTCTTCTTTTGTGATGGTCCTCATGAGCAGTGCTGGAAATGCTTTATACTGCTGGCTTGAACACTGCCACTGCTGAAATGGAACTTCTTGTCTTCAATTTCTCTTGCTATTTTCTTTTCTGGAGTATCGCCTAGGCTTTAGATGAAGTGAATCTCATCCCTCCTCTTTTCAAGCATCGTAATCAGGGTAGGGCATTAATCGGATTCAAATAGCTAACTGGGAAATCCATTAACTTATTGGGTACAAAATTACATCTCAATCCCTATAACTATGTTTTATTATAAAATCTGTTATAATTATAAAATCGATTGATACAGCATTGAAATATTTTTAGTAAGCTAATTAAAAATTCTTTTAGCACAATTCAAAGTGGGATTGTTCTTAGCCAATTAGTAAATTGAAGTCAAAGTTTAGATAAAAATTTAACCGAAATATAAGTGTTGAATAATAAAAGACACAAAAAGTTCGGTCAACCCATTTCTTATAATTGTAATAATAGGTCTCACCGTCAGATCTTTCCTGTTCTCTTATTCTCTTTCATTCTATTTACGAAATAGAGTATTGCATATCTGAAAAAAAGGAAATACACAGAATCAACCAAAACTCCGAAGGAATCGGTTCAAGTATCGGACTAACTTGAACCAGGGATAGGCACTACATTAGATTAGGAGTAGGCACAGTGAACAATTAGTACTGGATCGAAATAAAAAATTCAAATCCAGGGGTAGGCACTTGCCTACCCCAATTTACATGTAGATCCGCCAATGATCATAATATGCCAGAAAAACATATTAATGATAAAAAAGCACGGTCAATTAGACTTAGTGAAAATCATGTGTCGATTGGAATATTTAAGACTGAAGTAATTGGTTTATTCTTGTGTGTGTAGAGTTTGATTTTTAATGTTAAAACATGGGAAAGAAAAACAAAGGAGAAAAAAATGATGCACTGTCAACTTAATAATCAAGATTTGTGATATTAAGAAATAATCACTGTAAAATTTTTTCTACGAACATGTCAGTGCAAAGCAATACAGTACAAAAAGTAGAGAAACTTTAAATTAAATTGATTAGATACTTAAGCGACAGATCAGTCATTTTGCCTGAACTAGAATTAAGCCTTCCTTGGTAGCTAATATACTCATATTGATATAAATTGATCTAAAATCAACAAAAAACTACCCTGAATTACTAGTCATATTTTTCTACAAACATGTAAATGCAAAAAAAATAGCACAAACTGTAGAAAATCTTCAGATCAAATTGATTAGGTTCTGAAGCGATGGATCAGTAATTTTGCTTGACCCTAGATTTAAGCCTTCACAAGTAGGGTAGCTAATACAATCAAATTGATCTAAAATCAACAACGAACCAACCTGAATCACTACAAACATGTCAATGCTAAGCAAAAACAGTACAAACTGTAGAGAAACTTCAAATCAAATCGCTTAGATACTGAAGTGATGTATGCAGGATCAGTAAATTTGCCTGACCCTAGATTTAAGCCTCTATAGGTAGCTAATGCAAACAAATTGATCTAAATTGAGCTAAATTCCACAAGGAACTAATCCAACTAGCAGTCATCTCAGAAAATCTAATATTATCAAATTGAAAATAACCAACAGGGGACAAATTAGAGCAAGAAGCTGGATAGTAAGTGTAAACAATATTGCTGTCAGTGGAGGACCTTTGAGTCAAAACTTCTCTGAGAATTAAGTCAGAAAATAACAGCAGAAAGAAGATGAGGTGATGATCGATTAGAAAAAGAGATGAAACTGGAGTGATGGGAGAATATCGTTACAAAATGGATAGCTTTTAAAAGTACCATCTTTGACCATTAAGTAGGGAAAAATAAATCAATAGAGTAGAAGAGGAAAAAGTATAATAGAATGCTGCCTTTTTCATGAACTGAATGTTAGTTCTCTATTCCCTTGCCTATAAAATTCCCAATCGTTTCTGACAAGAGATGGTGAGTGGCTATGGAGATGCATGCGGCATGGCAGACAATTAAATTATTAGATGCTAGAGAGAGAAGAGGGGGAAAGAGAAGAAGAGATGAACCTAGGGGGAGGGGGGTTCGTTATGGAGTGGTGACGCACCACTGAAGAGAGGAGAAGAGAAAGCGGTGCCAAAAAGAGAAAAGTAGGGGGGAAGGGAGAGAGGTTTGATTGAACTGAACTTCATAGTTCAGAGTGCTGTTTGAACCATTTTTTTTATTAAAGGCTCATCAGAACCCAAAGCCATAGTTCAAGGACCAATAACATACTTTTCTTTTTTTGGAGAACTTTTGTTTTAATATGGAACTTAGAATGCAAAAATCTTTCTAAAACACTTGGTGAAATACTTGTTGGTTCAATTATCAGCAAAGACATATTTGAGAAAAACAACCAATTGTAGTGAAGCCCAAATGCCTATGGGGTCACTTAGACTGGGGATTCATGTGCAGGACCAATATCACATCTCCTTACAAAGTACATTATGTACATGTAGTTTGCTTTACACTACTCATGGTCGAATGAGGCACGTGCGAGGCAGGCTTTAGCAAACATATCGGCCTTGCTCCGACCAGGTGGCACTTTTGTTGGCACCATGCCCGATGCAAATGTTATTATCAAAAAGCTGAGGGAAGGTAAATAAGAGTACAACCTTTTCACATCAGTACCAGTTTTGTAGTTGCACTATATATCGATTTATCCTCTTGTTCCAATGATTTCATCAAACCCATATTATATGATGGGAGCTTCACCGCATCATATAATAATAGTCTGGCAATTGCTGACTATACCTATATGCTGCTTTGGGCCAAGGAACAAGCAGAAACTGACATGTATTGTACAACCTTTTCACATCAGTACCAGTTTTGTAGTTGCACTATATATCGATTTATCCTCTTGTTCCAATGATTTCATCAAACCCATATTATATGATGGGAGCTTCACCGCACCATATAATAATAGTCTGGCAATTGCTGATTATACCTATATGCTGCTTTGGGCCAAGGAACAAGCAGAAACTGACATGTATTGTGTTGTAGCTGAAGGATTGGAGTTTGGGAATAGTGTCTACTCGGTGAGTTTTGATGAAGAGTATCAGCAGAAGGTGAGAACTCTAATATACGTTGAATCAATTTTCAGCCCAATTTCTACCTGTGAGATAAATAATAAGCTCTGTATTTTTGCTTCTTAGAGGTTTTCATCCTCAAATCCTTTCGGCATCAAGTACAAGTTCCATCTAGAGGTAAATATACTTTAATAAATTTACTATTGTCTTTAATTATATGACATGGCTTTCATGAAGCTTTTAATGAACACAGGATGCTGTTGACTGCCCAGAGTGGATTGTTCCTTTTCATGTTTTCAAAGCCCTTGCTGAGGAGGTAACAAAAAAAAATGATAAAATCTGTACTTGTGGTATCATAATAAGGTTAATTTTAAGTACTCACTTTTTTTTATCTTATTTTTCAACAATGGGCAGTATGATCTAGAGCTTGTTATGATGAAGAACTTCCATGAATTTGTAAACGAGTATCTGAGAAAACCAGAATTTACAGACCTTATGCGTAGGCTTGGTGCTTTGGGAGATGGCAGGCAAGATCAGAGTGAGTGAGCTATTTTGCAATCTAGCTTTTGCTGGTATTTAAAGGCTGTGATGTTTTTCACCTTTTGCAAAATTCACCCAATGTGCAAACAACAACTATTTTTTATTATTTGTGACGGTCTACAATATCTATCCAGTCTTCACCTCTTAATAGTTCGGTTTGTTTCTTTGACTAGTCACCTTTACATTTTTATGCTTGGATGAAAAAGTGAGAACTAAAAATTGTTGGGTTTTTCAATGTTCTATGCAAAGGGTTTAGTTGAAGAAAGGGGACCTTCAAAGCAGCCTATACCATTCTGTAGCATATTTGCTCTGGACCACTTGTTTTATTAGCACACAATAATAGTAAAATTTTAGGAACACAGTAAAAGGTTGTAATGTTTAATTTTACTTTATGGTACCATAAGAATGTCATACTAGTGTTTAACATAATACCAGGTTCTGAGCATTATTACAAATCACACTAAATTGAAAAAGGTCGTGGTGACACAGCAATGAGTCTACATCAATACTTTATTGTGCTGCAGGTTTGGTGGTGCTTTTTGAATCATCAATCAGTTGTCTGTGTGTTATGTGAAGGAGCCCTTGTTGTAATTTATTTTAGTCAATTTATACTAATTGATTACATTTCAGGCACACTGACACAGGATGAGTGGGATGTGGCCTATCTTTACTTGGCATACGTCCTGAGAAAGGTATCCTGTAATGTTTTGAGTTTTAATTGTTTTTCCTGTGTTTCCATGCACGAATACACTGTTAGTGCGACTCTGCATCTGCTGTCATAAAAGTGATAACACTTGCTGCCATTATTGCATGCGGGCTGTCCATCCAATATCATGGTGTAGTTATGGCCTTTTATTTGGTCGAGCTGCCATCACTTTTATGACTTTAAATTATGGGTGCAAATAGATCAGATATTATCCGTCCGTATCCAGCTCTGTATTCGAATTTTGCGGATTCGGATACTGATAGTTAGCGGATATTGATACGGATATGATTTTTGCGGATACGGTTTTGCTTTCGGAAGCATATACAGATAATTATCCGTGTCCGTATTTTTTTGTTCGCTTGTTTTAGAATCATATATGGTTAGAGAAATATTTTTTTAATTGGTATTTATTGATTAAAAATATGGTTATGTTGGTGATTAAATTTTGTTTAACAAGATATATATTTTGTAATGACATAACAAGTTTAACATGGGAAAAATATTATTTTTTTCACCATAATGATTGAATGTCTGAAATATATATGTATTTTATGCTACTTTTTGTTCTAATGAAAAGAAGAATTAATTGAATAATATGTAATTTTATCACAGAGTATCCGAATTATATCCGTATCTATATTCACTTCCGTTTAATATTCGATCTGTATGCGTATCTGTTAAATATCTAATCTCTATCTGTATCCGAAAAATAATAGGAGATCGGGATATGGTTTTATAACTATCCGATCCGTTTGCACCCCTACTTTAAATGCAGAGTCTTATCGGGTGCATATTTTTTGTTGTGTTGTTAATTGATGTGATATTTGCATAAAAGAACATCTTAAGTAGATCTTGCTTACAATATTAATGTCCACTTGCCTTCTTGGTAAACATGGTACTGTTTCTAACAGAGAGGCCAGCCGCCTAAAGAGCGTAGAAGCAGAGAAGCGAATAGAGGAAAAACGCATATTGAAGAGGATGACATTGAATTCCTTGAAACATAGACATAGGCATGACCACATGATCGTTCATTTAATGTATTCATGAATGAATCTTGCCGTGTTATGCGAGGCGAGTCTCATGTATGGCATATGCAAGAGCATTCTTCTAAGGCATCAGTTAAGATAAACCAAGTTATAATTGCAATTTTTTATGTAGAATTAAGTAATGATGGTTATGTTGTTAGCTCCTTGGGAGAAAAACAATGCCATACATCTTCAATTTTTATGTGTTTTACAACTCTTATATACTTGTGGTATGTTGTAACAAACTGTAAGCAAATTGGATCTTGTAGTTGACAATTACTGCTTGTACCTTTTTCTCGGGATCAATAAAGGCTGTTGTAATTTAGGGGGAAAGTTTGCCTAAGAACATGAAAAGTTTGGAATCTAGTGATTATATATGAAACATCATATTAGATGTTTCATGACATGTTAAAATGCAGCAGCATCTAAGCTTCACTTGGTAACAATAATCCCGTATCACCATAAATTACAATTTTTTTTTTTGTCATAACAGAATGTTATATTCTTTTCCATCGGTCTATTTTCTGTGGTCTGTTCAGATAGGTATCATATAATAGATGAAAGGTAGAATCTGAAATAGGCTTCTATTTTACATTTTTCCGGTTGTGTTGTGGAAGTGGAAAAGTGAAAAAATGTTGAGAATGTGCCGATTTCATCTATTGAAAAAAAAATAGTATTTTTGTATTCATCATTCTACATATTTGGAAATTGATTCATGGCGGAACAAGGAAATACTTGTAAAAAGAAGAGATTTGACCGTAAAAATAAAAGTTCAATTATATTTTGTTATAATTTTTACAATTTCATGCTCGTTCAATTTGAATAAATTTTTGCTTTTCCTCTCCAGCTGAACAGGCCCTGTTAGAAAAACCAAAGCAAGAGAAGTGTTATTTTCTACCTGTAAGGCTAGAAAAGAAGCCGGCAACACAGAAAAGCCGAAAAAAAATAAAAATAAATAATATGTTATTTTTATCATTGTACCTTCAGAAAGCAAGGGTTTAACAGACTTGTGAGAAGCCGAAAAATATGTGGATAATGGTGAAGAATTAAAATCCGAAATGCATGGAGTAATTGTCAGAGCCTTTTTTTAGTTGGGGAGCAGTAGTACAACTCAGATCACCATAATTATTGACTAATAAGATTTATACAGAAATAATGAGATGTCTATTTTTGTTGCAACAAGGGTTCACATGCATGTGTTAATATTGTTATGGGCATAGCAAGCAAACAAAGAAACAAAGAAACTTTTGTCCCTGGGCCCACCACTACCTCTCCTCAAAGGCTCAAAACTCTCCAGTGACAGTGACAGTGACAGTGACAGTGATGGCAATGCAAACCGTTGCACTAATTAAGCAATCAAACAATCAAATGAAGCAACCGGACAAACAAATAACAACCCAACTTGAACCCGAATTATATAGTTGCTTGATGCACGGGCCTCATGAGCCTGAGCCTGAGCCTGAATTATATAGTTGCTTGATGTTTACATTTTATTGGTTTGGTTGGAATGCCGGACAGATAAGCCTAGCTACTTCCTATATATATACCATGCATAGTGACAAATCATAGCCAGCTCATCTCAATCTCATCTCATCTTTAAAACAACTACAACAACTGCGCGCCTCCCCAGTCTCCAATGATAATTGATAAATCTAATCTAATCTAATCTAATCTTCCCTTTCCGGAGCCGGGGCCCGTGAGGGAGGGAGGGACCGTTAATTATAGTTATACTCGCTGCCTCGCTGGTTGGTTGGATAAGGAAAAGAAGCTTAATTTGCTTTCTACGCCTCTCCTCAGTCCTCCCAGCCTCCCTCCCTCCCTTCCCATCCACCTATGGGCTATGGGCTATGGGCTATGGGCTATGGGCTATGACTATGGAGGTTTTAGGCGGCTGAATACGTCCAAAATTGACAGCACAAGTGGTAAACTTATTTCCCTGTGGCGTATACAAATTAAGCACCAAATCATGCATGCACGGCACCAGTCACTATCCACTTGACCACTTGAAGACTTAAAGGAGGAAAGAAAGGTAAAACCGTAATGTCAGAATCCGGAAACACAGACTTAGCTATATGTAGCTATCACGGAGGATCTGAACATGTAATAACTAATTGGTTTGAACGGAGACATCTGTGATCTGGGCCAGCCATACAACAATGGGTCCACTCCACATAGGAATAGGATGATAGGTGTGTGGTGTCAATATGGTGTCAATATTCTCTATTTTCTTCTTCTTCTTCTTCTTTTGTTTGTTCTTTTTCAGGTGGCGCCTTATAATTCAATTAATTATTCCTTCCTTCCGTTCAAAGACATCTCATTTACGCGTAAATATAATTGCTTATGAGTTATGACTGACTGGGAGTCTGGGACCATAATAGCAGACAAAAGGATTTTAAAAGAGTTGGGATTTTTTAATTTTTGTGCTAAAATGCACATCAACTCAAAATGACTCAAATTATTATATTAAGACTTCCGACTTTTTTTAATTTTGAGGGAATTATTTTCTTTTCTTCAACATAATCAAGAGTATGCAGAATTTCTTTAGTAAATTATAACAAAGGAATAAATAGTGCAAAATAATTTGGTTCATTTGAGAAAATTTGTTCATCATTTACTTGAGTCATGTGTGAATTCTTCTTTCAAATGCAAATTTAGGTCTGAACACTATCCTATTTTTTAACGAGTGTGAATTATGTAATTTTTTTTTTTTTTTTTTTTTTTGAACGGAGATGCAGAATGCTGCGACATGATAAAATTCTAGACGATTATTAGTAGATCTCTTTGGTTTTATAAATAGAATGCTATATATAGTGTATATAGTGGTGCAATAGCAGCATTTTAGTATTTTTCGGACCTTAAAAATCAAGTTATAGGATAAAAGTGTACTAATTCAGCTACAATCATTATAGGACATAGCGTACATATATTAAGTACACAAGCTTTTATTTAAAGGCTCAAATTGAAAATTTCTTTTAAGGACCAAATTTTTTCAAGGTCTCGATTGTTTTTGTTTTTTAAATAGAAAAATATAGATAGTTTGTGCTATTATGTTTAGGTTATTTTGAATAGAAAAAAGATATATAGTTTATAATATTATTATAATTTTTTTGAATAGTAATTTGGACTTTGAACTGGTTCAATATAAATATTATAATCCTTAATCAATGTGGTGTTACCTATTGCTCTATGAGATTTCATATAATTAATAGAGAGATATAGAATATAATTTTTAAAAATTGCTATGTACGATAGCTTCTGTTATAGTTACGCTATTCGAGATAGCTTTTTTTAAAATCTTTTTGCAATGACGTGATAATCACTATTAATTATAACCTTGAATCTCTTCGATATTTTACATAAGTTTGAAAACTAACTCCTTGTTTGGATGGAGAGTAGAGGGAGTGAGGGAATGGAAAGAAAAGAAATTTTTTCGTCGAATTGTGTTTGGTTGATGAACCATAATTTGATGCATTATTTGACACACGGTTAACCCCAAAATTTATTCAAATTATCATGTTTTGTTGCATATCATTTATCATTTCGTTTAATTTTAATTAATGTTAGTCAAGACATAAGATACTGCGTAAGTTGTTAATTATTGCAGAATTGGAGCACAAAACCGCGTGATTTGCATGTGCACAGAAGATCAAGAATATTAAGACGAATGAAAAAAACAAATTGATCCATGATATCTTGGCTATTTGCTGCTAATTAATGCATTTTTTTTGGCTGCCGAATCAATTGATACCAATTAATTGCTGCATTTGAAATATGACAAATTAAGAAATTTGATGGCTGGCTGATTGTGGCGCACTTTATTTCTTACCAAAAAAAAATTAAATTGAATAGGACCTGATATATATTTGCCTCTGGACGAAATGAGGGGAGATCTTAACTTTAGCATATTTTATTTTACACTTTGAATTTTATTGGGAGACATTTGGCCAGAGGCAAAATGGAAGGAAGACAATTCGGCCAGAGGCAAACAGAAGGAAGATAGCGTTATGCTTGATTAAGGGAGCTCTTAATCTTTCTTATTTTATTTTATTTTTCTGATTTTAATGGAATCAAATATGATTTGTGCTTGTATTGAAAGTATGCTTGGCTAAACATTTTATGTAGAGATATGTGAGTAGCTTGATACTTTTGTTATATTAATTTAGTTGTTTGAATTTTATTTGTGGTTGTGATGTTGATTTGCTTATGAATGCTTGAATGATTTGTTTAGTTATTTCTTATTTTATTAAGGGATCCGCTAATAATAAATTGAGACTGAAAGGAGAAATTTATATTAGAAGTATTTTTTAAAATAACAATAGTTATGCAAACAATCCTAGGTAAATTTGGTGATGGACCGAAATGAGAAATTAAATTACTTGAACAACATAAATAAACTTAAGTACTCGGAGTTATGAAAGTAGTACCAAAGGCTTTTGGGGGAAAACATGGGTTATCAAATAGCTTAATGGGTTTAGATTAAAACCGGTAAGCCACGAACGTAGGAGATGCTACATTCCAAAATTTTAAAACTTGATTAAATTGATAAATCAATCAATTGGCTTAAATAAAAAGTTTAATCAACTTAACAATCGTTCAGAAATTTTCTGACCGACTAAAATGAAACTAAAATTTCGAAATATAAATAATGTATGAAATTATGTATAATAAAATTTAGAGATTTAGAAATAAAATAAAATATAGCACTAGGAATAAAATTATAATTATTCGGTAAATTAGAAACTTAGAAAATCCGTTACAATTCCTTTTAATTTTCAGAAAAGAAGAAATTGATTTAATTAGATTCGTGTAAATAAATAAATAAATTGAATTCCAAATAAGAGCATAATTATATGAAATTATTCGTACAATTGGATTTTTGAATTTATAAAATTTGTTCATTTAGAAATTTTAGAGATTTAATGGAATATATAAAATTTATATAAAGGGAATCGATTTATTCGAATCTGAAATTTAGAATTTAACACCTGAAATATTATAACAAAAATATGATAAATTTTACGAGACTTGATTCTAATTTTTGTAACATAGAACGTATTAAAATAACTGATTGGGACCACATATTAAAAATCAGAATTTTTAGGACCATTTGATCTTGAACCAGCACGGATCCTGAAGCAACCCATTTAATCCAACCCCTTCTCCCTTCTCTCTTTCTCTCCTCTCCCTCTACGTGACAGAACCCCCCCCTCTCCATCCGACCCCTTCCCCTTTCTACGCCAAAAAAACAGAGGGGGTTCCGCCCCCTCCCCTCTTCCCTCCTCCGTCGCTGGCGAGCCGCACCAGCCCCACCTCTCTCTCCGTTTCTTCTCGGTCCGACCTGCCAGACCCGCCAGAAACTGCCCCTCTCTCTCGGTTTCTGTCTCCCCCGCCCCTCCGCACCACCCCTCTTCTCTCTCGCTGATCCCCGCCACCGCCACGAAAACCCTTCTCTCCTCTCTCTCTCTGACCCGGGGCACTAATCTCTTGGATTCTTCGCAATTGCCGCTGATTTTTGCGAGCTTTCGAGAAACCCTAGAAATTAGGGTTATGGTGCTGAGCCGTGTTGGTGTTGATTGGTGCTGTCCCGGTACTTGGAAGTGCCCATTGCATGTGGTGCTCGCTGATTTTAGACGACCGCAAGGCGAGGCGAAACCCTCGGAACCGATCACTTGTTTCGACATTTTCTCTTTCGGTTAATTTCTAAAATTCTTGATTTGTGTCTTGATGAATTGATTAATGTCGTAGGATGTGAATTTGTTGGTTTCGAGTACGGGTTGTTGATTTTCCCGACTCGATCGAATTGCTCGAATAAATTAAGTATAAGGGGTTATATTGCAAAATGATTTTTATTAATGGTCGGAATTGTAAAATATAGAACCATGGTGATTGTATGAATTAAAGGGACTAAAATGTAAGAAATGATTTGTTTGAAATGGTAGCCGGCCATATATGAAATTATATGAATTGGATTATTCGGTACAAATGTATGTATCTATCTTATGGTTTGTGTAGTAATATCTAGTTTAATTGAATGCTTCTTTTACTGATATAAAATGAATTGGTTTCTGAATAAAAACATATATATAACAAAGTCTTCATGGTTTTATACTACATGGTGTTTATTAAAGCGTATTACACACTGTACCAGTGAACCTGCCAAAGCCTGATCCCGGGTCAACTTGAGAAATATTTTTACAAGAGTATGAATGCACAAATCAAAGAATTAAAGAACCATGTGAATCAATATGGAATGATAGCCGTGACTTTGTTGTTGGGCTATACTTGAATTAAATTGAAATGGTTGATTGTTTTGGGCCTTAGTGAATTGGACTTGAAATTAAAATGATTATAAATGAGCCGAAAGGTATAAAAGAATTGACGAATTGAAAGACGGCTTTTGGAATTTAAGTTTTGAGAATGTAACTGAACTAAACCAAGTAATCGTATAATATAGGTGTAGGGTCAGTCGAGCCAGATTTCGCGAGGCAATTCGAGACGCCTGATCTTTAAATTAAGCGGTACGCTCGTCATAATAAGGTGCGGGATTCTTGGACTTGTTTGATACTTTATTTTCAGGAATTAAACTGTTTATTTGTTTGTCATGTTGAATGATTAATTGTTGCATATTTTGGAATTCATGCTGCATATTGATTCTTGCATAAATGAGAATGATTGAATTGTTTGGTTAAGTTTAACTGGCATGTTGGTATGGTTATTATTTGATTAGTTCTATTAATTGTTCTTGGTGTGAATGAATATGCCAGGCCGACCTGCTTAGGTGGCTGGATAAGGTAACGGTGACCTATCCGTTGACCGGTGTTTATGAATTTGCCAGGCCGACCTGTTTAGGTGGATGGATAGGGTGACGCTGCTGACTTATGCGTTTGACCTGTTAGAATTTGCCAGACCAACCTGTTGAGGTGGCTGGATAGGGTGACGCTGCTGACTTATGCGTTTGACCTGTTATGGATTTGCCAGACCGACCTGTTAAGGTGGCTGGATAAGGTGACGGTGACCTATCCGTTGACCCTTTTAATGAATTGTGCGAGACTGACCTGTATGTGTGGCTTTGATATATATTTGCTTGAGATTTAGCAAAGTTGACCTGTATAGGTAACTTTGATTCCGTGTGTTTGCATTTGTCAAGTTGACCTGTATTGGTGACTTGTAACCGGACCTTAGGAAATGGTTAAGCCAAACAGCTACAGATGGGTGTCAGATAAAGGGTCCAGCTTGGTTGGCCATCTGTAGGTGCCTGTAACCCTACAGATGTGGGTTTGATAACGGTCCAGCTCGAAAGAACATCTGTAGTTGCTACAAGCCCTAATGAATTGAGTTAATGAATCGAGTTAAGCCAAATATATGTTGTGTTTTGAAACTCATCTTGGAAATTCCGTGAACTGTGTTTCAGGTTGATTAACTGTTGTCGAGCATTGGTATTATGTTATTTATGATTATATATATCTGTTTGCATTATTATTGTTTGGGTTTCATTTTTGAATATAGAGTCTGATTGCAAGTCCAATAATCTAAACTGTGGCAAATTTCGCACTGAGAATTTATTCTCACCCCCTCTCCCCGATTATTTTCAGGTTCGTTACGCGGACGCAACAAATGAGGATATTGGTAATGCATATAAAAGATCCACTGCCTTGCGTGTATATGTGCCGCTTGATTTATACACGCGGCAGGCTGTCAGACCCCCGTGGGTTTGGGGTGTGACAGGAGACCTATTTAATCTAGATACGGTGCGAAGCCGCGAAAGTGGATAAACATTTACCTTAGGATAACACCTCCTCAACAATTGCAACCCAAATATTAGAAAAATAATTAGAAATACATAATTAAAAGTATCATAGTGAAACCATAACCTTAGATATTCATTTCCTTTGATTTCTCTCATCATTTACTATTTCTGGAATTCAATGTGCATTCTGTTAATTTAAGTTGCATTCACTCATCATTTACTATTTCTGGAATTCAATGTGCATTCTGTTAATTTAAGTTGCATTCAGATAATTCGTCATGCATTCTGTCTGGAATTCAGGCTGAGGTTCTGTAATTTAGTATGCATTAGTTTATAATTCATCCCGCATTTTTAGAATTCAGTTCATAAAAAATCACTCAATATTTGATTGTCTAGATTATTGAAAACCGGTAAACCAGTACTTACATTACCTCTATGTGGTTCGATACCCAAATTACTAAACGATAAGGTCATGCGCTTGTGACCAAATTGTATTGGGATTAGAGATTAAATTATTAAGCTATCAAAATTACATCATTGGTTGACAAAATTATGTCGAAGGTGAAGGGTTTAACCTTGTAACATTGTGATCAATAAAATATGTTTCCCTTCCAATTTGGGATGTAACATATGGAAATAAATTTTGTTGCAAATATTTTAAGAAAAAATAACACAAATGTCCTACTCTATACCTTGCAAATATTTTTTTTGTCACAATTTCCTACAACAGCAACCGAATTTCTTATTAACATTCTAAATTTTAATCGATCAAACAAGAAATAAGATGAAAAAGAAAGTTAAATTTATTTTTTCTCATTAATCATCCAAACACGAAAAGATTAAATATTTTAATGTTTCTATTCCATTTCATTCCCTTTTATTTTTCACCTCTTCTTCTTTCCTCTATTCTCCATTCAAACATGGTGTAAGACGAGCTTGTAATTTTCGAGGTTAAAAACTTTGTTTTGAAACTCATAAACTAGTATATTTTTAAACTGAATGTCATATATATATATATATATATATATATATATATATAGAGTACGGCTAACACGCTTCCTCTAGTATATTAACAATATGCTTCCGGTCTCTAAAATCTATCGAATCGGCTTCAAATGACAAATCTAAATCGTTCAAACCAATGTCCATAATGAGAGCTTCGTTTCCATATAAAAAAAAAATTTAAGTTTCGAATTTATTTACTATCAAGTCAAGCGGTCAAAAAACGAAGGATTTTATGCGCATTTTAATGAACTATTTTGGTCATTTTTTTTACCGCTTGACTTGATAGTAAATAAATTCGAAACTTAAATTTTTTTTATATGGAAACGAAGCTCTCGTTAAGGAAATTGGTTTGAACGGTTTATATTTGTCATTTGAAGCCGATTCGATAGATTTTAGAGACCGAAAGCATATTGTTAATATACTAGAGGAAGCGTGTTAGCCGTACTATATATATATATATATAGAGAGAGAGAGAGAGAGAGAGAGAGAGATAGGCTAATGTGCTTTCGGTAGCATATGGGTTGAAATACACACGGTCAAAATTTGAAATTTCAAAATCCAAAAAGTCGATTTGAACCGTTAATCTTGTTCTCCATATTAATATGTGCTTGGAGACCAAATTTTATATTTTTCTGAATTTTTTTACTATTTATTAAGCCACTTTGAAAATCGTTGATCCAACGGTTTTACTGTTTTGTTAAGCCACCGTTGGATCAACAATTTTCAAAGTGACTTAATAAATAGTAAAAAAATTCAGAAAAATGTAAAATTTGGTCTCCAAGCACATGTTAATATGGAGAACAAGATGAACGGTTCATATCGACTTTTTGAATTTTGAAATTTCAAATTTGGACCGTGTGTATTTCGGCCCATATGCTACCGAAAGCATATTAGCCTATCTCTCTCTCTCTCTATATATATATATGAGGAGGGATCAAGTTACAACAATTTTTGAGTTACAACAAGTTACAACAAGCATTATCTACATTTTTGAAGTCCAAATCGTCAATCCAAACCGTTAGATGTGATCTCTACAATAAAATGTGCTTGGAGACCAAATTTTACATTTTTTGGAAATTTTTTACTATTTATTAAGATGGGTACAAAAACTAGTCAAATTCAGACCATTGAATTTTGTACCCATCTTAATAAATAGTAAAAAAATTCCAAAAAATATAAAATTTGGTCTCCAAGCACATTTTATTGTAGAGATCACATCTAACGGTTTGGATCAACGATTTGGACTTTGAAAATGTAGAAAATGCTTGTTGTAACTTGTTGTAACTTGATCCCTCATATATATATATATATATATATATATATATATCCAACCTACAATTTGTTTTTTTTTTTTTGAATGCCACTATAATCCCAGTGTGGAGGCAATTCTGATAATCTACTAGTTAAAAGTTCTTTTCTTTTGAGAAAGGGGTATATCCATTTTATGAAACTATCTATAGTTAAACTTGAATGTCATGCATGTAATTAAGGTTGTAAAATTAGCTTATATAATATAAAGCGGACAGATAATTAAATTATATATTGACTGCATATATTAAATAGTATAGGTCAATATTAATGGTCCCAGTGCTGTGCCAATATAATTAACAGGTAAGATATGCATGTAATAACATGCATGCATGTCAAATAGCTAGGTAGTAGATTGATATAATATATATTTTAGAAGGTTTAAAGTGCAAATTCAATATTAATGATTTTTTTTTAGCTTGGAGAACTGGATCTGGAAGCAAGAACGGAACAAAGTAGGTAGGTACGTATGAGAATCTTTGTTTTATTTTTCTATGATTGAGGTACGTACGTACCAGAAATTAAATATTATTCGATATTTTGTGTTTCTATTTTGTGTTTTAGAAAATGAAAGAAACGGCGGTTAAGGGTTGATAAGGGCAAGTTACCTCTCCAAATGGTGCATGCTGTTCTCTGGTTAGAATGAGCTGATTTTATATCTTATAATGGTTTCCATATCATAAATTAATTAAACTGTCTAATCCGTGTTGAGATTCATATTAAAAGTTTAATTTCACATAAAGTGAAAATTACTGCACATTTAAATTTTTTTTTTAATAAGAAAATCAACTTTTGATCCAATAACACAAGCAATACTATATGTACAGAACATTGTAGGTTTGAAATCTAGATTAAAGTTTTTTGTGGATATGAAAATATTTGATGATTTGACCTCCAACACTAAAAAAACTGTTTGCACAATTTTCGAAATATTGGACATTTTTTTTTTTTAATAAGAGAACAAATTTCAGTCCGATTGTAGAAAAACCTATGCTATCTTGTTTAGCATCAACCCCAACTCAGCTTGTCATTGAATACAAAACAACATTTCCTTATTTCAAAAAAAAAGAAAAAAAGAAAAAAACCTGTGATCAGGAAAAGGAACCAAAATATAATCAGGACAGAAAGTAGTAGCAAGGTTCTTGTGTGGCAACGGTGGTGTAACAGTTTATGTGTAGAATACAAATCCAGAGATGATCGTCTTTTCCTATGGTGCTAACAGTTTGCAATATATAAAAGACTATATATATAAAATTGTTAAAAGGAGATGTTAAATAAGTTGATTGTAAATATATATTGACAACATACTCATTGCACATTTTTAAAGTGGCAGTTCATAAAACATGGTGCAACACGGAAGCAAACACCGAATATGTGAGAGAGAATCGAAAGAAATAGAGAACCTGGTTCAAGCGTCACTGTCTGACGCGTCATTTGGGCCACGTTTGGTAGAAACTTTTCCTTGTCACCAGGGCAACCTAATTACAATTAAGCCCTCCTATTGTTCACTTCTTAGTTTTACGGAAAAATTTATGCAATTATGCAAATATGCAATTGGATTGGACTGGACTGTTTGTTCCTTCTCCCAGGGGCAAATGTGGCAAATGTGGCAAATGCGGCAAATGATAAGTTAGTTAAATTTCCGGATAGCCTGATGAGTAGAGTAGCTATATTTCCTCCTGTGGTAATGGTATATTGGTATACTAATACTATACCCGTAGGCTAGCAACGTTTAAAATCTAATAAAAAATAAATAGCAAGTAAAAATAAAATCTAATAAAATAAATTAAAAGGCTTGATTAGTGCGGTTGTTATATTATATATATCTATATTCTCAAATGTGATTTTTTTCTTCTTTTAATCTCCAGCAGTCCAAATTCTTGAGTCCGCATCGTCTGCATTAACTCAAAAGAGTATTTTTTTGAGTTAATACACATATCGGTCATCCGATTATAAACGGAGCCCATCTGCTTCCCACCTAAAACATAGGGGTCTTTAATACTAGTGCGGATCTAATTTGTACGAATTTTGAAACTAATCGGACAGTCTAGATGCATTAATTCAAAAGTTTCCTTTTTGAGTTAACGCAGAGGATACAAATTCCAAATTCTTAACCCTTTTCATCTTAATAATTCTGAAACTGGGTAAGAATAAGACACCTAGCTAACATCCAAATTAAATTTAAATTATGACTAGGTGGAGATAGAGGTTTAATAAAACCCGGGTCGGGAATACCCGACCATACCCGCCCGTGCCCGCCGCCCGGGGTACCCGTGCCCGAGCCTGGGTATGGGTCGGGTACTCGGGTACGCGGGTACGGGCAAAAAACGGACCGGACGGAATTTTTTGGACCCATACCCGACCATACCCGTACCCGACCTTACCCGTACCCGACTTTACCCGTACCCGACTTTACCCTATCCGGATACCCGTCTACCCTTACCCGTACCCTTATACCCGACCCACTTTAATTCAAATTCAAACCCAAAATTTGATTTTCCCCCCACCCGGTTCAAAAAAAAAAAGAAAAAATACAGAAAAAACAGAAAAAAAAATAGAAAAAAAAACAGAAAAAAAAATAACAGAAAAAAAAATAACAGAAAAAAAAATAACAGAAAAAAAAACAGAAAAAAAAAAGAAAAAGAAAAAGAAAACAGAAAAATAAAAATAAAATACCCGTACCCGCCCTACCCGTACCCGTCAAGGGTACACGGGTACGGGTATAGGACGGGTAGGGTATGGTTTTTGAAAAATATACCCGCCATACCCGTACCCGTATACCCTTGTACCCGTCCTACCCGTACCCGAGACGTACCCGTACCTGTCCCGGGTATACCCAGGGTATCCGTACCCGCCCTTGTATTAATACACTAGGTGGAGAATAGGAGTAAGAAACTAATTATAATTTAAAATTTAATAAAGGGATGAAAAGTTTATTGGTAAAAATTTGAGAGACAGAAAAGAAAAATGATATTCGACAATTTTAAAACTAAGGATTGTATAATGTTTAGTATAACAGGCCAAAAGAATGTAATAAACTATTAAAACATAATTAACTATTTGAATTGATGTCCCAAAACCTTGGAAAATGTTATGAATAAATATTAAATGTGTGAATATCATTCATTTTGTAACTCCCATATTCCCCACTACTCCATGCACATTGATATCCATTGCTATTGGAATTCATTTCTTCATTTATTATTTGTATGACTTTCATTTACAATTTGTAGCCTATAAATAGAGGTTTTGTAATATTGTATTGTACACACGAGAAATGTATGAATAAAAAGATTGCTATCATTTTTCTCTCTATCTTGTTTATTCTTCTTTATGCTTGTTTATCTTTATTTTATAACACGTTATCAGCACGAGAGCTCTACTAGTTGAAGATTCAAGGTAATTTTAATAACTTTTATTTCAATTTCATTTATATAAATAATACTTTATAGTAATTGCTAAATGAAATAAGTTATCAATTTATTTATATTTATTTTGAGATGTTCAGTATGATTCATATAATTTTATATGAGGTGCAATTTTTTTTTGTCTTCCTGAAGAAGATATATATGATATAGAAAATTAATATGAGAAAATTTTAAGAAATATTTCTGAAGAATTATATGATATACAAATTTTGTATGATGTTTATTTTGTTATTTTTTTCTCAATAGTTTAATCTTCTTGAAGAAGATTTCAAAAGATATTAAGGTCTTCCTGAAGAAGATTTCAAGAGATATTAAGTTCTTCTTGAAAAAGATTTCACAAGCTACTGTGGAATTAACATTAGCCAAAACCACAAGCTGCTTGTCTAAGCATAAAATTGATTATTGCTTGGTACCCAAAAGAAAAATCTATTTGCTCCTTTGCTCGAATTGAGTGGCCTTTGGACAGCCATCTATGGTTTGTATTAAGCCTTCCTTTTATTATCTTGTACCGAGGTTGAGGACAATATTACTTATTTTGAGTAAACTTTTTGTTTCTTTGTGGTTAAACAAAAACATCGAGCTGTTGATGAAAAATTATGAATTTCATCCAATAAATTATGCTTCATTCCCTGAAGTGAATGTATCAACATATAATAATTTATAAGGACGTGATAATGAAGAAAATACATATTTCCACTGGAAGTGGAGAAATAATGAAAAGGAGAAAAATGGACATAATAGTAAATAAGAGAATTCATGTTATCGTTGTGAGGATAAATGTTATTGGTCACGTACTTGTTGTACGTTGAAATATTTTATTGACCTATAGCAAACACTAATAATAAAAAAAAATGAGACAAATTGGTGAAGGTAATCTCAATCTTATTCAAATTGATGTTGCTTATTTGTATTTTTGATAGTAATTTGAAAAAGAAAAATAATAATCTCCTAAGATAGTATCTAAAATAAATAAATTAATAAAACTTAGTTTTATTAAAGTATTATTTATTGTAGAGTCAATTATTATATGACATCAGATTAGCTCTTGTATAAAACAGAATTGATTGGTTATATATTTTATAATTTTCTTAACTTTGTAACTTAGAAATAATTAAGCGATTACGAGTGTTGTGATCCTTATATGATATTCTTAATTTGAGTCTTCGGCATTGATTTATTTTCCTTTTATGTTTCAATGAATGTTGATATATATTATTTTGATCAATAATGTTATTAATAATGAAAATATATTTTGTCGATAGTATAACTCTCGAAATATATCAGTTTTTTTTTTAACCGACAGAAGCTGAGTAGATGTATCAGTTTGTTATTAATTTGAAACAAAATCCAATAAGATCCAAATCCATTCTAGAATCACTTAAAATAAGGATATGGAACTGCATTAAAATTTGTTGACGGTTATCGAGAATTTATGATTCATAATCATTAGCTAAATTAAAAATTTTCGTTCCATGGTATATCATCTGAATTAATAATTACTTATTTCGTACTATATCATAAAGTTACAGAGATAGTTCTTTATGCTATACATAGTTTAAATTTTAGTTCTTTAATGTTTTATTTTTTTATTTGCTTATACTTTATTTATTAGTTTAAATAAAATAAAAATATTATTTTATTTAGTAATTCAAGAAGTCAATATTAGTACTATTTTGGGTAGTACAAAAAATTGATTGAAGGCTTCGAAAAAGTTATCTTGTTGTTACATGGAGGAACACAAAAATATATTGATGTTGCATATATTATTCCAAGTCTCAAAGAAATTTATTAAGATTTAAGAATATCCGCTGAAATGGATATTATGCTGAGACAAATAATGTTGAATATATGCTTATTGAAAATAAATTGCATATGTTTTCCTTCGACTTGTACTACTCATATATTAGTACAATTGAAGTACATGTTATTGTAATTCAGCAGTTTACAAATAAGAATATACTTATAGTTTAGCATGACCGGTTGGGCCATTCCAGATCAATAATGATGCGAAAAAATAGAGACTTAATGTGAACACTCATCAAAGAACCAGAAGGTTATTTAATCTGATGAATTTTTATGTTTTGAATTTATTTCTAGAATGTATAAAATATGATATTTGTGGAACACTATATCAACCATGTGAACCATTTGAATATTTTATAATTTAAATTGATGCATCAATAAGATGGTCACATATATGTTTATTATCAAATCGCAACCTGGCGTTTGCGAGATTACTTGCTCAATTGATTTGATTAAAGAGGATAATTTTATGATTATCCAATTATGAAAATACGTCCAGACAATGTTGAAATTAATGTTGAACATTCTATAGATGTTCGTATATATAAAAAAAAAAGATATGATATTTTACATGCAACAAAACTAATTTGCATCATGCCAATTAGCTATTATAAAACTTTGTTCATACAAAAGCATATGCACAAAGTTTCAGTATAGTAAACTATACTTTTTAACCTTGATTACACTTTCGACTCAGATTGGAAGTATACAATCCTGTCGCGTAGTATTATCAGGTATCGATCTAAGGGACGGTTCGAACTTTATCGGACTTTACTTAAGTTAACTAAAATCTAGAAGTGAGAAATGGTAATTTGATTGTACTTAAAACAATAATGATTTTTGGTTTTGGTTTTAGAAAGAATAAAAAAAAGGGTTTCAGACTCATCTTAGTTCTGCCTCTCAGTTTCTAATACGGGCCGTGTAGCTTCCTACACAGGCCGTACAACTTCCTGTCCTGTCTGTGTTGACTTCGAGTTAATGGACCAGATACTGTTTCTCTGTGTTGTTCCTCTATGTAGGGTTCAACTGACCAGACCTAATGTTCATAAACCTCAACCGTCATATGTTGGTTCATTAACTTGGTATGGAATTGCAATATCTGCCCTCGTCAGGTTCTAGACCACAATTGTCGTATATTGGTCTGAATTACCTAGTTGCTTGTTTGGTATACTAAAGGTAACCTCCCATCCGTTGATAAGAGGAAATGTTCACCTTTCGGCTACTACTTGGTTTCACCTTTCGGATCATTAATCCTACCTCATGTACTTAGTTTGGTTGAGAGATAGTAAGGGTTGAAATACGCTTTAGATGTGATCATTCATCTAGTGACAAACCAATAAAAATCAAACAACTTCCACTAAGCAATTAAAATACTACACAATCAAGCAAACACAAATTTCAACACAAAAATCCAATAACTGACATGCAAACAAAACATTCGATTATATCTTAACCCTAGAAACTAAAAAGCCTAATCTAAAATAATAAAAAAAGGCAAATAAAAGAGATAAAGATAATGGAGTTCATGGCAAAACTCGAAGAACGAAGAAGATTCATCGCAAAACTCATGTTTTCCTCCTCTTTACTTCGTCTCCAAGCCGAGCTGTCGCTCCCAAACCCTAGGTTTGCTCCAGAATAGTCTGAATGCCCCCTCTGGTGCAAGAAATCTCGCTTATATGCTATTCTGGCTGACCTTCCTTCATTAGACCTTATTTCCATATTTTGGATCTGTTTCCGGATTTGTCTGGTATGGCCCGGACAGGATTCTGTACGGCTCGTATGCCTGTGTTTCTTCTGAGGTCGAGTCAGCGGTCGGACTAGTGATCAGGTCGAGGCTGGTACGGCCCGGAAAACATCTTGTACGACCCGTGTAGAAATTTCCCAAATCCAGATTTCTCCTCGATTTTGCCCGATTCCTGCAAAATAGGAACAAACTTGTAGCAGTACCATATTCTATAGATATTCACTGAAATGCGACTGATTTAATGGTTCTAAACACAGGTTTTGATACAAAATATGGTTGGAAAATAGATAAGTTTGCGAGATATCAAGCTTCCCCTTATAATTGGTTTTTGGTCACATACATAATATTTCCCATATAAGAATTTTTGAATGTGCGGTATATGTCCTAATTGCTCCACCACAACGCACTAAAATGGGATATCAAAGAAAGTTGGGAATTTATATTGAATTTGAATCTTCATATATAATAGAGTATCTAGAACCATTGATGGGAGATTTATTCATGGCTAATTTTGTCGGTTGTGATTTTGATTAATAAAAATTTTCAACCTTAGGGGGAGACACTATCAGCTGGAAAAAAAATATATTAGTATGAATTATCATTATTTTATTTTGATCCTCGTACTAAAGAATATGAACTAAATATTCAAAAGATAATTCATTTGCAAAGATTAGTGAATCAATTGCTAGACACATTCATAGACTCAAAGAAAGTGACCAAATTACATGCACCAGCTGTTAATGCTCCAATTAAAGTCGGTGTCCCTGTTGGATAGACTAATTATAACATGCATGAAATGTGAAAAAATAATCGGTTCTAAAGATTAAAAAGATAAAAAAATTCTCATAAAAAAGGAGCAAATAATGAAAATGGTCAAGTCGAGGATATGATAATTTCAGATAAAACTCCAGAAGAGAATCAAATTTATAAATAATATTGGAGTTCCAGCAGAAACTCAGGTATATGAAATTCAGGAAAATAAAGAGATCTCGATAAATTATATCATGAATGGAATAAGATGGAACCGAGATAAAATTGATGTTAATGATATTTTTACATATAATATAGCGCTAAGTATAATAAATATTGAGGATCATGACCCGAAGTCTATTAAAGAATGTCGACTTAGAAATTATTGGCCAAAATAGAAAGACACAATTGAGACAAAATTAAATTATCTTAAAAAATATATATATTAATGCTGGGCTTGCAGTCCCAATAGCTGAAGACATAAATTATGAATGATATAAATTGATATTTACGTGAAAACAAAATGTTTAAGGTTAAATTTTGAGATATACTCACCTGTGGTGGATGCAATAATTTTTTATAATTGATATGGCTGATATTGCCATATTTGATCTATTGTTCTGACCAATTCCCGTACCAAAATCTTCATTTTAAACCATCAAATAGCGTCTATTACATTGAATATCTATAGAATGTGGTACTGCTGCGCTTTCATTCTTATTTTACAGAAAACTAGCGAAATCAGGGAAGTTACTGACATTCTGAGACTCTGACGTGAGTAGCATCAGAGTTGATGCGGGTAGCATCAGACCTGACGCTGGTAGCATCACGCCCTGACGCTACCACAGATGCGAGTCGCATCACGCCCTGACTCTACCACAGACGCGAGGCGCATCAGACAAACTCTGATGTGGGTCGCATCGCTATTGACGCGACTCGCATCGGAGTTTCCCAGAGCAAAAGGCGGAGGCCCAATGAAAGCCCAGTAAAGGCCCAAATTGGATGGGGTCGTTTGGGAAGGCTATAAAAGACCCCTCTCTGCCACTAACCAAGGGTTCATAAATTCAAGATTTAAAACCTCAAGGCCTTTGAAGTGTCGCTCAAGAAAGATGAGGAGCTGAGGAGGGAAGATTGGAAAATTCTTTCTAGATCCATTTCTTCATTTGGTTTTATCATGATTTATTCTCTTATCTCTTTCTTTATGATGCTTGAGTAGATCTTTCTTGTTTCTAGGGTTGATGTAATCTAAAATTCTGTTTGTATGCATTGAACTTGAATTTGAGCTTTTCTTGTGTTTGATTGTCTGAGTATTATTCTTCCATTGCTTGATTGTGATTGTTTGAATGAATCTTGATGTCTACTGTTGAATGTTTCTTGCATCTCTTCTAGTACTTTGACCTTGATGTTTATTGCAATTAGATCAAGTATTTGAGGTAGATCTTAGATCCGAGAGGTGAGATCAATAGTAACTGAGAGGTGAAATTTTCATCTATTGAGAGATAGTGGATACCTTTAGCAAACCAGACAATTGACTTAGGTTGAACACCGGTAAACGAGAGTTTGAGGTTGTAGGTCTAAGAAGGTGAAGTTGCACATCCTTACCAGGTTCATTAAGCCAATAAACGAGAGTTGAGGTTTAGGAATATTAGGTATGGTCAACAGATCCTTACACAAGCAGATAACTCAGATCGAGATTCAAATGCTGCATTCACTCGAGGACCATGTGGGTCGCATCACTAGGGTCGCATGAAGGTCCAGAGATGCAGAGTTGAGGATGAAGTCTGAAACCCTAGAAACTTCATTTTAAAATCAAAGTAAAACCAAACGTTTAATTGCTTTCCTTTTATGTTATTGAACCTAGGAATTTAAACAAATCAAACCAACTTTTTCTCAAAATCTAGTACCTAACTGAGACAAGCAAAGGTTCAGAGTTGAACTATACCGTCCCTGAAGATCGATACCTGATTATACTCTTGAACGAAAGTTGTGCACTTGAAACCTAATTCGAAAGCTAAATCACGGTTTAAAAGGGTACAGCTAGCTGTACCTGAAACTTTGTGTATAGCATATTTTTGTGCGAACAATGGCAATACATGAAAGACTTAATTTGTGTCTAATGGATATTATTATAGCTTATTTAAATGGCTCGATTGATAATGATATTTATATGAAATCTCTGAAGGATTTAAGATACCCGAAGCATGTAATTTAGGTTCTCGAGAATATTATTCAGTTAAATTGAATAAATCTTTATATCGATTAAAGCAATATGGACGCATATGCTATAATCATTTAAGTGAATATTTATTGAAACATGGATATAAGAATGATACGATCTATCCATGTATTTTTAGGAAAAGATATAGAAATAATTTTGTTATAATTGCAGTTTGTGTTGACTATCTAAGTAACATTGGAACTCCTGAAGAGCTTCCAAAAGCAATAAATTATTTAAAGGAAAAATTTGAGATGAAAGATCTTGGGAGAACAAAATTTTGCATTGGATTGCACTATTTGGTCCTGAAGTACCATGACGTAGTGCAATATGAGCACTTATGCATCTTAATGGATATACAATACATGATATATCATTTGCTGGAAATTTATTAGCAAGATATAGTTCTTCTCCCATGTGAAAATATTGGCATATAATTAAACATATACTTCGCTACCTATGAGAAAATTTAGTAATACACAAAAGAAAGCTGAGTATGTGTTTGGTTAAGATCTGTGATTCAACACATTTGTCAGACATGTAGCTTGTCTTTTAGAGAAATGATCCAAACGATCATATATGAATATAATATTGTATATATTGCTCAATGAAATGAATGATACATTAAATGAGATAAAACAAAACATATTTTACAAAAATTCTTTTTCACATATGATCTCTAAAAGAATAATGTTACTAATGTTCAACAAACCCGTTCAAGTGAAAAATCTAGCAGATTTATTCACTAAGGCGCTCCCTACTGCAATATTAGAAAAGCTAGTTCGTAATATTGGAGTTCGCCAACTTAAATATCTTGATTGATGCTGTCATGAGGGGAAGTTAATATGCACTATATTTTTCTTAACCATGGTTTTTCCCACTGGGTTTTTCTGGTAAGGCTGTAGTTGCGTATTTAGAAGAATATTGTACTATTTTTCCTTTACTAGGTTTTTATCCCATATGATTTTTTCCTAGTAAGATTTTAATGAGGCATATTCTTATATAATGGACATCTAAGGGGAAGTGTTATGAATAAATATTAAATGTGTGGATGTCATTCATTTTGTAACTCTCATATTCCCCACTACTCCATGCACATTGATGCCCACTACTATTGGAATTCATTTCTCAATTTATTATTTGTATGACTTTCATTTACAATTTGTAGCCTATAAATAGAGGTTTTGTAATCTTGTATTGTACACACATGAGAAATGTATGAATAAAAAGATTGTCATCATTTTTCTCTCTATCTTGTTTATTCTTTTTTATGCTTGTTTATCTTTATTTTATAACAGAAAACAAATTGTGGCAAAAAGTACTTTGTTTTTGTAGAAGGCCTTTATGTTCCAATGTCATAATTTTTTGGCGTTAGTCCGCGCCAATATATATATATATATATATATATATATATATATATATATAGCGAGAGAGAGAGTTAGGTTACGGTGCTATGCATATATAATGTCATTATGTACTATGCATTTTTTAACCATTCGATCGGCTTTAATATCCGTGCTGATATGGAGCGCTAATTAATTTATTATAATAGAGACAAACAGAAATAAGAAATTTAATTACGGTCGCCCCAACACACGCCCCAACCCCAAGCCTCTCTCCCGCTCCAATCCACAACCTCTCTCACTGCTCGTCGTATTCTTAAATGCCCCTCTCTCACCCCTCTATCCGACTATCCCTCCCCCAGCAGCTCTCTGTTGACATCGCTCTTCTCACAACAACGTTCTTTAGTAGTATGATTTATGAGTGAATAGTATTAATTACCAAGTGGAATTAGATATTTCGAATTAAAATTGGATCGCCTATATAAGAGTTTGTATCTACGGAACCAGTATGAAGAATCAATAATCAATTTTAGAGGATTTCTATTGTTACTGTTACTTGTTTGTATTAGAACATCTCTTTCTTAAGTTCAATTAAGAATCAATTATAATTGTATCGAATTAGAATTTCTCTTTCTTCCACGGCAGCTACTTGCTTTCATTAATTAAGTCCAAATGATCGATTCAAACCGTTTATCTTGTTCTCCATGTTAATATGTCTTTGGAGACCAAATTTTATATTTTTTACTATTTATTAAGCCATTTTGAAAATCATTGATCCAACGATAACAGTAAAATCAAAAGGCACCGTTGGATCAGCGATTTTTAAAGTGACTTAATAAATAGTAAACAAATTCAAAAAAAAAATATAATTTGGTATCCAAACACATATTAATATGGAGAACAAGATGAACGGTTTGGATCGATGATTTGGACTTTGAATCCGGTGATTTATAGTCCAATGCACAAAAATGTCTATATATTGCAATGTATGGTAGCCTTACTCTCTCTCTCTCTCTATATATATATATATATATACAGAGAGAGAGAGAGAGAGAGAGAGAGATGAGCTATGGTGCATTGCAATGCATGGAGGGGTTTGTGCATTGGACCATAAATCTAAAATTCAAAATCCAAATGGCCGATCCAAACCGTTCATCTTGTTCTCCATATTAATATGTGCTTGGAGACCAAATTTTACATTTTTCTGAATTTTTTTACTATTTATTAAGTATTTTACAAAATTGTTGATCCAACGGTGGCTTAACAAAACAGTAAAATCAGCAGCCATTGTTGGATCAACAATTTTGTAAAATACTTAATAAATAGTAAAAAAATTCAGAAAAATGTAAAATTTGGTCTCCAAGCACATATTAATATGGAGAACAAGATGAACGGTTTGGATCGGCCATTTGGATTTTGAATTTTAGATTTATGGTTCAATGCACAAACCCCTCCATGCATTGCAATGCACCATAGCCCATCTCTCTCTCTCTCTCTCTCTCTCTCTCTCTCTATATATATATATATATATATATATATATATATATATAGAGAGAGAGAGAGTAAGGCTACCATACATTGCAATACATAGATATTTTTGTGCATTGGACTATAAATCACTGGATTCAAAGTCCAAATCATCGATCCAAACCGTTCTTGTTCTCCATATTAATATGTGTTTGGATACCAAATTTTACATTATTTGGAATTTTTTTATTATTTATTAAGCCACTTTAAAAATCGCTGATCCAACGGTAACAGTAAAATCAAAAGGCACCGTTGGATCAACGATTTTCAAAGTGGCTTAATAAATAGTAAAAAATTTCCAAAAAATGTAAAATTTGGTCTCAAAGCACATATTAATATGGAGAACAAGATGAACGGTTTGGATCGGTCATTTGGACTTTGAATCCAGTGATTTATAGTACAATGCACAAAGATGTCTATGTATTGCAATGTATGGTAGCCTTACTCTCTCTCTCTCTCTCTCTCTGTGTGTATATATATATATATATATATATATATATAGAGAGAGAGAGAGGGGTTAGCTATTATGTTATACTAAATGCACCGCTAATCGGTTCAAATTGAAAAATAATTGCAATTAAAAAGTAAATAGATGAGTTTAGAGAAATTTGACACGCTAGGTGATAACGGAGTTCGACAAAACAAATGCCTACATTTCCGGGGTGTCGTAACCTCTTCTAGGTGTGTCTTTCTATTCCCAATGAGAAAAGTTTATAACTTGTGAACCGGTGAACCCTTACAACCAATGGGAAGTCACACGGCCAACTTAAAGCGAGAACGAAGTCTCAAAGTTTAGATCCTCAAGAAGAACACTTAAGAAGATCTTACTCTAACCTAATCTAACTCAAGATTAGTGAAGTGGGTTGAGGTTGTTTGATAGATATTGAAGTATTAAGCTCAATCAACAATGAAGGACTCAAGCTCACAGAAAAACAGTGTTTTGAAAGTTAGGGTCGGCTGGGAGAGTTTGGGAAGAAGGCCCAAAACTCTATTTATAGAAATAGCTTCAGAAAGAGCAATTTGACTTAAAACGTTACAATGTTTTAGTTCAAAATTTGAATTTAGGTTTTCTTTTTCCGCGAGATTGATTAAAACATTACCAACGATTTTACTCTGTGGAAACTTGATCAAAAACATGAATTATGAAGTTTAGAAATTTAATTAAAATGTTACAACGTTTTAAAACGTTGAGGTAACGTTTTTGATTCCTTTGTATTTGATCAAGCTGTTCCTCAGTGTTTTCTTACAGGTAAATCATTATAACATTTTACAAACGTTACCAACGTTTGTAACCTGTTGAAACAACATCAAACACACTTTACCAAGTTTAAAATATTACAAATTAAATTCTTGTAACTTGATATGTCTGAAAACAATGATTTGTCTGAAAACAACGATTTTCAATAAATCTAAAATATAGTAAAAAAATTTCAAAAAATGTGAAATTTGGTCTCCAAACACATATTAATATGGACAACAAGATGAACGGTTTGGATCAGTTATTTGGACTTTGAATCACGTGATTTATAGTGTAATGTACAAATAAGGCTATACATTGTAATTTACCGTAGCCCATCTCTCTCTCTCTCTCTCTCTCTCTCTCTCTCTATATATATATATATGAGGAGGGATCAAGTTACAACAAGTTACGACAACCATTTTCTACATTTTCAAAATCCAAATCGTCAATCCAAACCGTTAGATGTGATCTCTATAATAAAATGTGCTTGGATACCAAATTTTACCTTTTTTGAAATTTTTTTACTATTTATTAAGATGGGTACAAAATTCAATGGTCTGAATTTAATTAGTTTTTGTACCTATCTTAATAAATAGTAAAAAAAATTTAAAAAATATAAAATTTGATCTCTAAGCACATATTATTGTAAAAATCACATCTAACAGTTTGGATCAACGATTTGGATTTTGAAAATGTAGAATGAGAAAGAAAGCTGTATTAATTGTCGCTGTAATAATCCTCAGTCCGAAGAGAAGGTATAAGGTAAGAAAATATTATAAAATTTGGTGCCACGGGCCCATGGAGGGATAAAAAAAGGTATTTTCCTATTACGAAAACCAAAGCCTCGGAATAATTGTCGCTGCCTGCTATTAATATTCCATTTGATTTATCCTCCAATCCAATTCGTGTTCTCTTCTTCAGCTCTACTACTCCCACTAGGCACTCCATTCCAAGACTAAAATATGAATAGTCCCGGTGTTCAATAGTTGTAGACCGTATAACAGTCACCTAATTAAGTAATGAGCCCACTGTCAGTGGTTAAACTGCCGCCGCCATCGACCCCTTTCTTTTCTTTTATAAAGATTAAAGATACACCAACTCCACAGAAAACCCTCTTCTTCCCTTTGCCACCCATATATGAAGAAGACGACAACAAGCGACGCGATAGAGGATTAGAGAATAGAGATAGTGAAACAAACAAACGTCTTCTACACGCACGCACTCAATTCTTCACACAGAGATAGAATTGTATATAGCAGCAATATGTCCAATTTTCTACTAGGGCTTGTCATGGCCGTTTTAGCGGTGGCGACCACCGGCGCCGCCTCGTACGCTGATACGCCTCAGACTATATCCTTCGACGAAGGTTATTCTCACCTATTTGGAGGCGGGAATCTCGTCAAGTCGCCAGATGGTACCAGCGTTCGTCTCAAGCTCGACCGTTACTCAGGTATGCGATTGAATCGATTGGATTAGATTATATTAATTAGATTAGTATGCGATTGATTGCGTCGATCGAGATGTTTGTCGTCTGTGGATTGTGAATTTGAAATCGGGACTTGTTGTTTGAATTAGCTAGGTTCGGGGTTTATATCAACGGATTCGTATCAGCATGGTTTCTTCAGTGCTTCGATCAAGCTTCCAAGGGGCTATACCGCTGGAGTTGTTGTGGCCTTTTATGTAAGTTTTCTCATTGCTTATACTTATATATATTAATTGTTGCATGTAATTCTAATTCTAATTGTAATTGCTTTCTACGTACAAGAGCGAAGACATATTAATTAATTCACTAATATATATATATATGTTTCATTCCCCTGGTTTTGCATGCTGCTTATTCACACACACAATTATCTCTCAAGGAACAGAGCACAATCTTCTACTTTTTCTAAAAATATAGCTCCAATAGGAGACTAAATTCACTGTAAGGTTTATTATTTAGACTTGAAGCTTTGAGAGAAATATAGGTGGATCGATTATTCCTTCTGACTCTTTCTTATCTCTTAATTTGTAACCTGCATTCAATATACAATAGGATAAATCATGTTGGGTAAAAACTGCTAGCTTAATTAAGACCAACAACTGAGTTGTCACTAACTTAACCTGTCAAAAGTACATTACATAAATGAGAACACTATCTTATGTAGTGCAATACTATTCTATTCAGCCATTGGACCATCATAAATAAATCTCTACAAATTAAGCCTTTTTATTATTGTAATGATTAATCAAGTGGCTTGGGGATGGACGGGACGACACCACTTTTAATACTGTATGCAAACTCGTGTTTAAAAAAAGTTGATAAGTTAAAAAGTTCATGTATGGTAGAGTAATCACCAAAAAAAAAAATTATTATGGTAGAGCCATTGGTACATCCATGTAAAATTAATGTTTTGTTTGGTGCGGTAGGAGGGACTTATCTGTCACATGCTTAGTGCTACTTCTGAAATCCATCTTTACATTATTTACTGTCTCCTTTCGGTATCCATTTACATATTTTAATCAGAAAAGTGTTGTGGCATAAAAAGGAAATAAATAAAGAAAGAAATTAGTTTCACACAAGCTAGCTAGTACACAACTAGAGTAATAGTTTTTCATTTTAGCCTAGTTATGTGATTTGTGCAGCAACATATGACTTTTGTGCAAGCATACCTTTCTGTCTAGTACATATTATATATATGATATGCAGCTTTTCACCAAGTACATGAACTTACAAATTTGATTTAGGTACATGCAACTTTACTGGAGTTGTATAGTGTATGGTCTTATGCATTCCTCTGAATACCATTTTTTTAAGTGGTCGGTACATCCATGTAATACTATATATAGGTTATGTCTTACTGTTATGTGTTGTCGTATCTTTCTTTTTCGAAGAAGATGAGATGAAAAAAAAAATTTAAGTGGTGGAACAGTATTTTACTGGTGGATAGTTCTGAAGGGAGCTTCTAAAAGTGTAATTAATAATATCAAATAAGAATTGTAACTGTTTAATTTGTTAAAATTACTAAAGCTTTCAGTCTGTTATAACACAAAGTATACCACAATAGTATCAAATTAAGTTAAAGCTAATGGCCATGGTAATAATTAACAGTACACATATTTACTCTATCAAGTTTCCTTTTTCTTTGACTTCTGTTGTGACTTACAGGACTAGTTTAAAGTTTGAACCAGAGCTACATAGTGGAAAGGGTCAATTCGATTTTAAAAATTTAATTATAATAATAATAATACTAACAACACTCCTATGTTTATAAGCAGTTTTTTATAGTATAAAGATGTCTTGTACAGCAAAAAAGGGTTGGCCAGTCCAACAAGCACATGGGAACTGCCTCCTGCATACCATACCATACCATACCATGCTTAATTTAGTATGTTTTTCAAGTACTATAATGAACTCCCTACAAAAAAGTACCATAATGAACAACCAATTGAGCAGCCAATGATTAACTGTAGTTCATACTGTTCTTTGTTAATTAACAATTAATTTTAAGAACTTAATCTTAATTTTTGTATAAATTGAGTTGCTATTGCAGTTATCAAATGGAGATGCATATGAGCATAACCATGATGAGTTGGATTTTGAGTTTTTGGGCGAGAGAAAAGGGAAGGAGTGGAGAGTACAGACAAATATTTATGGTAATGGCAGCACCAGCCGGGGCCGGGAGGAGCGATATCTCCTCCCATTTGACCCATCTGAAGAGCCGCATAATTATTCTATCTTATGGACCTCAAATAATATTATGTATGTCCTTCTATTACTTGATTTTCAAAATTTTAGTTAATTTTTTTTAATATGATCAGACCTTTTACAATACCGACCTAGATTTTTTTAATTGAAGCCATTTTATTTATTTCAGATTCTACATTGATGACATTCCAATAAGAGAGGTAATCCGAAATGAGGAGATGGGTGGTGACTTTCCCTCTAAGCCGATGTATGTATACGCGACTATTTGGGACGGCTCAGCATGGGCCACAGAAGGCGGAAAATTCAAGGTTAATTACAAATACGCCCCTTTCATATCAGAATTTTCAGATTTTGTCCTTGGAGGATGCCGGGCAAATAACATTCGGCAAGCACCATCAATTGAGGATTGCGCAGAGTCTGAGGTGGAGTTAATGACAGAGGAATATGCTATCATGACCTCTAAAAAACGCAATGCTATGCGCCAGTTCAGGAATCGCTACATGACATATACTGTTTGCTATGACACTGTCAGGTACTCGACAACTTTTCCTGAGTGTGATAATATAATTTCAGAGAAGGAGAAATTCTGGGAGTGGGGTGAGTCGAAGGTTGTAATGCCTCGACGCCGGTCAAAGAGGAAAGTACGGGCAGGGGTGAATACTGTGAATACTGGATTGAGGAATCAGGCTGAGATTTAAATTTTATTTGGGGTGGTTGTCTTGTTAATAAGATATTTGATGAATATAGTTGATAGATTTTTGTTTCTCCTCGGATGTCGTTCTCTTTCTTAGATATGTATGTCTGTCTGTATATTGGTTGGACTGATAACAACTATACAAAGTGCATGTGATGGTGTGAGTAGGACTTGAGGAGGCTTTTTCTTTGGTTAGCAAACCTTTGGGTTGATAGATACATTGATTAATTTACTTTTGAGGAAAACAGGGGGGGTCGTTGGGTTCACAGGAAATTTGGACTGTTCCAGGTGTATATTTGTAATGTAGAGAGAAGGACACTGGACATAGATTAAATTATTCTTTTTTTTTTTTTTTTTTCTCTCAAAAAGGTTTGCTGGTTGTGGTTTTGGTTTCTGGTGAGTTGTTTGGCTTGGCCTGTGACTCTTGAAAAAGGTGGTGGTTGAACTGCAGTCGCAAGTGGGACAATTATTAACCAGTACATCCCCCAGTGCACTGCACACATTTCTCTGTTTTAACAGAGTTTTTGTCACTGAACTCAAGTGTGCACAAATATTAATATACACATTTGTCTGATTTTAACTTTTAAGAAATGAATATAATGATAAAGCTACTCTGCAACTGATCATCTTTTCAAAGGACATTGCATCCAAAAAGATGCTTGCTTAAAGCTTAAAGCTTAAAGAGAGGTATAAGTAACTAAATAGTACACATAAATTGCGCCGCAGTTATTTATCAATGAATCAGGCACAACTAAGTTGGGAGATTAAATTTCAATGAATTATGTAAATTTTCAAGTACAAGCATGTCACTAACTAACTAGCATATAATTGATTTTGATTTAATCCATGAAATGGCTACACATAATGGAACTCATAGCTGTCATGTCATCTTCCACCACTAATTATTGTGTGTCAAAGATTTTTTATTTTTTAATTTTTTTTTGCATTAAAAAGATTCCCCGCTCCGCTTTTATCACAATAAATGTACAAAGACTTTTGTTTTAGTGAAAAGAAAAGTGCATGTGTGATGTGGTGGCGAATTCTGTAATCATCTTTTATTATGTGGCTAACAATGCGACTCTTAATGAAATACTTATCAGCTTTTGGTTAGGTAATTTATTAGGTACTGATGCCTTTTGACGCTGCACACTCCTCAAATCGCAAATTTGGCACAAATAACAAATTTTCTACTTCATTTACTTTTTCTAGTGAACTCAACTTAAATCTCTTTTTACAAAAATGGAATCACAGGGGTGCGAAGGATCATTTATTATCCGTCTGTATCTGAGTTCGCATTCAAATTATTGCAGATTCAGATTTTCATATACATATAATTTAAGAATACGGATATAAATATGGATATGATTTATACAGTTACAAATGCAAATACAGTTTTAGTTTTCAAAACGGATACATATACGAATATGGATAATTATTCATATTTGTAAGATCTTATATTCGTTTGTTTTACAATTATGTATGTTGAGAGAAAAATATTTGTTTTGTTGATATTTTTTTTTTATTAAAGATATGGATTAAGTTAGTGATTATTTTTTTGTTAACGTAATGTATATTTTGTAATGAAATAACAAGAATAGTATGAGAAAAAAAATATTTTGTTCACTACAATAATCGAATATCTGAATTATATATGTATTTCATGTTACTTTATTTTGTAATAACATAATTAATTTGTTAAATAATATGTTAATTTTGTTATAATATCTAAATTAGAGTTATGAATTAATAATATCCGTATTCGTGTATATATCTATTTAATATTCAATTCAATTTGTATTTGTCACTACTACAAAAAAACATTTTTTCCATCGTATCTTTACCATCGAATGTGCTTTTGCACAGATGGTGTACGTCACGAGTGGTGATAATGCCAAAACATATAACGAAAATCACTACTTTTTAGTACGGAAAATGGTGGAAAAGTGTATACAAATTATTCATTTTTCTGAATTAGTCACCGCAAACATGTTTTTAGGCTTATTTTAATAGGTTTTGGAGAAAGTTACGAATTTAGACCGAAAACAGAGCAAAAATGTCATATTTAGACCGATTCTGAAGGAAGTATCGAAATAGGGCAACACATGGAGTATGCGAACACCTCACACGAAGTGCATAACATACAACGTGGTGAAATTCACTGAAATTCGACTAAGTACAGTGCCCTACGGCCTCGGCTATACCGCGTGCGGTATAAAGGCTATGTCGCAGGGGCCTACGGATTGGATCCGTGGAGTGTCTAGTTTGTATTAAATCTCAGCCGTTGGACAACAACCTTCTAGAATGACGAATTTCCATGATCTCCATGACTCCTCAACCCCTCTTGTAATAGGAATTAGTGTGCATGTTTTAGTTGTGTAGGTCCATAGTTTAGAGCAGAATATTGCATAAAATATTTAGAGTCGTGGAGAAGAAGAGGCGCTCGAAGTCCAAGGTGGAAGAAGAATGAGTCTTTTAAGGAAGAGGTGTTCTAGGTTCTAGGTTATGTCTTTCTTTTATTTCTTCTTTTATTTTGTCATGGCTTTGAGTAGCTAAGCTCATTCCCTCTAGGGATGGATGTAATGAATTCTAATTGCTCTTTACTATAATATTTATTTTTCTTTTATGTCTATTTGAGATTTCATTATACTTAATATGCTATTGAAATATGTCATTGCATACATAGTTCTGTCTACAAATGGTCTAGTGTCCTCCACAAACCAATAGGTGTTAAGTCATTGTGCCTCAGTGTGAGAGGGGATACAAGTAAAACACTTCGGCTAACGAGTCCTGGCCGCAATTCAAAGGCTAGGGTTCGAATCGAGTGGGCTCCCTTGGTAGGACAAAGAATAGATAGCATCTCGAGGTTTAATTAGGAATTTATTCATTACTTGTAATGAATAGGGTTTAAGGTTATTACTTAGCAAGTAATAGGGGAATATAATTGATTAGATTGGTGTGAGTGATTTAATTACATTATATCCTGTGATAATTTTGAATTGTCTCTCACAAGCTAACCTTAGAGTCGGAGAACCTTTTAAATACGCATAAAAACGAACCCAAGTAATAAGTGGGGAATAATAGTACTAGTATGCGGCTCTGCTCTGCAGGGTGGTCTATATCGCATGCAACAGTGACAGAAGGCCATAGGTGAGGTCGTATGCAGCAGTGACTGTGCCGTATACGGGTAGACATGAGTACTATAAATATTGTATTGAGTTAATTAGAAGGAATTCGTCCAAAACCTTAGAGGCTCCCTAAACTTGATATACAGCAATTAGCATCTCCATCTATACCATCGCTAGAGTAAACTGTAAAATCACTTTTACCTTTATTATTTATTTTATTTAATTAGCATTCATGTGTACCTAACAAACTCGAAGAACCTAAACTAGTGCTAACGTTGTTAAATAACTTAGATCTATCCCTGTGGATCGACACCCGACACCACTACACGGTAGGATTATGTGCTTGTAATCCGACAAAGTAGCATTAGGGTAACTAAGTATATATTTATATATACTAAAAGTTAGTAGTACTCATTTAGAGTCATCAAGTGGCAGCACTGTAATTACTTTGAACTTTTTACCGTCTGTTCTCGGTACAAAACCAATAGCGTTGATGGAACCCCTCCTGACCCCCTCATTTGCCATAGGTTAAATTTCATGAACAGTTAGTATTGAGAGACTCTTCCACATCGGTTCGGCTAACCGGCCGATGGCACTGAAGGGGTTACTTTTACCATCCGTTATGTACATGATTTGTTGGTGATAGTACAAAGTAATAACAACTCGTTACCATATTGAACCAATGGCATATTCCCAGGGGCAACGCTTTGTAAATAATTAGAACCTCGAGTTTAGTATACACTATCTGCTCAATATGTTAAACCGATGGTGATGCTGTTATATTTTATATATTCCAATAAACCTTAGGTCGATCGATTCATCTCTCCAGAGCCTTCCAATATATCCCCAAATTAAGTATTGTGCTATATTGCTTGCTGCAAATTTTAACTTTCCAAATCGACGGACAAAGATCAGCATTTCCTCTCCCAGAGTCATTAATTTATATGCTAGATCACTCTTTCCTCATTTATTTTTTGTTTATTTTAATCATTACTTTGAATGGTTTCTTAAATTAGGGAACAACTAATTTAAATTAGGGTTTAGTTAATTAATGTTATTTTTTTGTTTTGTATAGGCGGAATGAGTAGCCAAAGTAGTCGTTACTCATCAGAACCTTATAATTGCAATAGATGTCTTAAGTCGACTGTTGTGAGGCTTTTGAAGACCAAAAAGAATCAGGGGAGAAAATTTTATACATGTCCAGTATGCAATCAATGGATGGGCTGGTGTGACAGCATGACCAATTTAAGTAACGTAAGTTTAAATAATCCTCATATGCAACCTTACAGGCAAGTTGCGATATACCAAAATGAGGCAGAAATATCTTCGATTCTCAAGAAATAACTAGTAGTATTAATTGTGATTTGTGTGTTGATTATGATTGTGATATTTTTTTTTATTATTTTGTTGCTTCATGTAAAGTAGTTGATTTAATGAGATGGATGTCACAAGCTGTCCAAAATTTATGCAAGACATGTTCTTAAAATTAAACCATGTTTTGATCCCAACTCTTCGGCAGTGTAAAAATGGCACGTGACAGTGCATTGTTGTTTAATCTCTTACACAAACTCCCTTTGAATTAAGTGGTGGTTTGCAAAAGAGTTTAAACAACAATGTAAGTCTACTGTCACATGGACATTTTTACACTACTGAAGACTTAGGATTAAAACATGATTTAATGTTTAGAACATATTTTGCATGGATTCATGTTGGACGGACATACTTTGTGTGTTGATATTTGTGATCTATTTTTTAATTGTTGTGTTGTTGCTTTATGTCAAGTAGTTGATTAATGATATGATCGATTTAATATAGAGTCAAACTTAATATATTTTTTTTTTGCATTGGAAGATAGAACACTATAGCAAAACAATTAAATGAGATGGATGTCATAGTAGCTGTTCAAAATCCATGCAAAACATATTCTTAAAATTAAATTATTTTTTTATCCTGAGTTTCTGCAGTACATGAATGACACATAACAGTGCATTGTTGTTTGATCTCTTACACAAACTCTCTTTGAATTAAGTGGTGGTTTGCGAAAGAGTTCAAACAATAACGTAAGTCCACTGTTCTGTATCCATTTTTGCACTGTTGAAGACTTGGGATTAAAATATAATTTAATATTTAGAACATGTTTTGCATTGATGTTGACAGCTTGTGACACTTATCTCATTTAATTGTTCTGCCATAGTGTTCTCTCTTTCAATGCAAAAAAATATTAAGTTTGGCTCTATATTAAATCGATCATACCATTAATCAACTACTATGTGTGATGCGTTGTAATTGTTGTGTTATATATTAAATCGATCCTACATATTAAGTTTACATATGATGTGTTGTAATTGTTATGTTGTAATTAATTGTAAATACTGTGATGGATTTTATGAATGTTTATTTGAGTGTTTATGTTGCATTCACATGGTAACTTTTATATATATTAATTAATTGTTACATGTCCATTGCGACGCTGCCGAAGACTTGGGATGAATACATGATTTATTGTTCATAACACGTTTTATTAGTTGAAAGTTAGTTTGACCCATTTCTTTGTAACCTAACCAAGATAATTGATAATGACTTTATAAATTTAGTGTCTAATAAAATATAGTGAATTAATTAGTCAAAAATAAATAAATTATTGCATATATATGATGTGTTGTAATTGTAAATAATGAGATGAATTATATATATGGATGTTATTTGAGTGTTTATGTTGCATATATGTACATCGTAACTTTTATGTGGATTAATTGTACAATTAGAATTAGTGAATATTGCTTGCATGTACAATTCAATCGGTGTTTTCAAGCTCCACGTATTGAATTAGAAACGGTTAACTCCAATAGAATTGGCAAATCACTACGAAATATCAACAAAACACGTTCACATAATATATAATCTTCACACAATCTTTATGATTCGTATAGGTGTATATATATATATATAGAGAGAGAGAGAGAGTGACTAATGTGCATTCGTATGCATATGGCCCGATATGCATACGGACCAAATTTGAAATTTCAAAATTCAAAACGTCGATCTGAACCGTTTATCTTGTTCTCTATATTAATATGTGCTTAGAGACCAAAATTTATATTTTTCTGAATTTTTTTTACTATTTATTAAGCTACTTTGAAGATTGTTGATCCAACGGTGGCTTAACAAAACAGTAAAATCAGTACCCACCGTTGGATCAACAATTTTCAAAGTGGCTTAATAAATAGTAAAAAAATTCAGAAAAATATAAAATTTGGTCTCCAAGCACATATTAATATGGAGAAAAAGATGAACGGTTCGGATCGACGTTTTAGATTTTAAAATTTTAAATTTGGATCGTATGCATATCGGGCCATATGCATACGAATGCACATTAGTCTCTCTCTCTCTCTCTCTCTATATATATATATATATATATATAGAGGTTGGCTAAGATCAAAATGGTAGTTCCTGAGCTTTGGTGCTACCAATTCGTTTTTTAATTTTCAAAGTTCAAAACGTCGATCCGAACCGTTCAAGTTGTTCTCCATATTAAATTGTGCTTGGAGACCAAATTTTATATTTTTCTGAATTTATTTACTATTTATTAAGCCACTTTGAAAACAGCTGATCCAACGGTGGCTTAACAAAACAGTAAAATCAGAAGCCACCATTGGATCAGCTGTTTTCAAAGTGGCTTAATAAATAGTAAAAAAATTCAGAAAAATGGAAAATCTGGTCTCCAAGCACAATTTAATATGGAGAACAACTTGAACGGTTCGGATCGATGTTTTAAACTTTAAAAATTGAAAAACGAATTGGTAGCACCAAAGCTTAGGAACTACCACTTTGATCTTAGCCAACCTATATATATATATATATATATACTAGTATCGTGCCCGTGCGATGCAACGGGATATATTATAATAAAACAAAAACATTTTTTTATTAAAAAAATATTTCAATGAAAATAATAATTATTTTGTTAAAAAAGTAATGATATCACAGAATTGTCTGAAATAGAATTTGACATGATAGAAAACTACTTTTAAAAAAGCGGCAACCCATGAATACAAGTATGCACATGATTTTCCCTGTTTAATACATACAAACAGCCTCTGCCTGATTAATACATACCAATAACCCATGACAAACCATTGCAAGCAATTTGTTTGCTTCACCATAAGCAGATGTCATCTGATCCATAACCCCACAAGGAGCTCCTACTATGTGATTCTCAACCTAACATATTTTGAAATTTAGGTAAATCTTACAGCTGCAATTACATTCAGATCAAAAGACCACATATACAATTGATTAATTACATCTAATAATACTTTCTGACAAAGCAACGCAAGCTTCTTTGGTTCAATACTCCAACCTAATATGGGGAAAAAGATGTCTCCAATAACCATCAAGATTGACATAGAACAACATAATTAAAAATGTTCAAAGAAATAATAAAAAGGATAACCATGAGCTGTAACAATGGCAGACATAGTGGCAACCTCCACTGAAGCAGAAGAAGATACCCCCTTTCCTATGAGCAGGATAGTGGTATAGCCGTATAATCAAGAATAGCAATCTTGTTAAGTAACAATAAGAATGACATAAACAATCTGATATTTGTGTTAGTTAAAAGAAAAAAAAGGAGATAGGAGTGTAATGTAATACATACCAGTATGGAAATGCTATCAGTAAAATGAACACCTAGCTCTGTCATCAATATCAGAATAGTCCCAGCAACATATGCCGCCCATCTAAGATACAGACCTGGCAAAGTTAAAATGAATAATTCTCAATATATCTGCTTATTTATTTCCCTTGTTGGTTTTTTTTGTTCCGAGCTTAATTTGACTGTGAAATTGAAATTCAAGGAAAAATTGTTTGACCTGAACAATGTGGCCTAAAACTTTTCACTGGTCGATGCTGATGTAGGTCCCGCTGTTATTGCTTCAACCACAAAATCAGGGTCCTAACGAAATTAAATAAACATGAAATATTAAATTAAATTCTTAGAAGATGAAGTTTCTATAACCATGCTTTCGAATGACTTAGATATATGTCAGACAACTAATTTGTTAAATGAAGAAATAAAATATGAAAAAATAGATTAATTGTTCTTTGAGTGGTTGCGTCAGAATCCTCATGTCCATTAGTCATACTTTCTTGAACTTTAACTTGCTTTCCTGTATGATGTCTCGACATGGAACATTCAATGAGGCTCCAAATGAGTTTATGGCAAGAGACTGATATTAAAGCAGTTACTGAAAAATAGTGAGATTCACTGTAATCTTTTTGTAAAGAAATTAAAAGGCCCCAGTGATGTTTCGTGCTAAGTGACTGGTACAACAAGCCTCTAATTAAAAGGCGCATGTAATAATTCAGTGTATTTTTAATATTACCGTCATGGATGTTATAACTTCAACAGAATTTAAAAGGCGGCAGTGTATTTTGTAACTTCCGTATAAAATGAAAGAGTCTAAATTTAATTGGATAAGTGGCACATGGCGCCACAATTAAAAAATTCAAATTTATATATAAATTCCATGCGCTGTCAATAACTAATTAATTGTAGGCTTGTAGCACTTTGTAAAATATATACATGATAAAAAAATTATGTAGAAAAAAGTCAACCAATCGAATAAAGATCCTAATTAAGAGCATATATATGTCCCAAGAGATTTTAATTAATAATTGTTTTTTTTATTGCATAGAGCTTATTTATACTAATTGTCCTGGTTGTCTATAAAGTCAATCAGTAGTTATGCTTTTGTCACCCAAGCCTAAAAAAGAAGGATAAACTAACATTTTGCCGGCTCTCACGGATGCGGTGTCTAGTGCTAGCTCTGCGAACATTAGTATAAAGAGGCATTAGTCAATCAGTAGTCCCGTTTGTAAATCAAGAGGCATTGGATGAATTGGGTCTGGAATTCTAACTGCTGCATGACAGATATCTTGCGATGCCACTATCTGAAAGAGGAGCCTTCCGCCTCTCTATCGGGTCGTAATCTTTACGGGATGAGAGCTTTCAGATAACATTGTATTTCAAAGATCTCTGTAATTTTATGACTTTTAACAACATTGACGTCTCTTGTTCACATGCAAGCGTATACACAAAGTTTCAGTACAGCGAGCTGTACCTTTTAAACCTTGATTTTAGCTTTCGAATTAGGTTCCAAGTGCACAACCCTTATCAAATAGTATAATCAGGTATCGATCCACAGGGATGGTTCAACTCTGGACTCTTACCTATCTCAGTTAGGTACTAGAAGTGAGAAAATATTGATTTGGTTTGGTTATATTCCTAAGTTCAATAACAGTAATGACGACAATTAAAAGTTTAGTTTTACTTGATTACAAAATGAAGTTTTCAGGGTTTTAGATTTCATCCTCAACTTTGCCTCTCTGGACTCTCACGCGACTCGCACACTTTCACATGCAACTCTTGTAACGCAACCCACGTGCTCTCCCACGCGACTCGCATGGTCCTCGAGTGGATGCAGCATGTAGCCTGTTTCTGAGTTATTCATTTGTGTAAGGATCTATTGACCGTACCTAATGTTCCTAAACCTCAACTTTTGTTTGTTGGCTTAATGAACCTGGTAAGGAAATGCAACTTCACTTTCTTAGATTTCAAACCTCAAACTCTCGTTTACTGGTATTCAACCTAAGTTATTTGTCTGGTTTGCTAAAGGTATCCACTATCTCTCAATAAATAAAAAATTACCTTTCAGTTACTATTGATCTCACCTCTCGGATCTAAGATCTACCTCAAATACTTGCTATAATTGCAAGAAACTTCAAGGCCAAAGTACTAGAAGAAATGCTATAGATATTCAATAGTAGACAACAAGAATCATTCAAACAATTTCAATCAAGCAATGGAGAATAATACTCAGACAAATAAACACAAACAAAAGCTCAGATTCAAATATCATGCATTACAAAACAGAGTTTTAGACTACATCTTAACCCTAGAAACTAAGAGATCTACTCAATCATGATCAAGAAAGAAATAAAACAAGTAAAGAAAGAAGAAATCACGATAAAACCGAAGAAGGAAATAGATCTGTGAAGAACTTCAAATCTTCCCTCCTCAGCTCTCTTTCTTGAGCGACACTTCAAGAAACAATGTAGTTGGAATCTCCAGAATCTACTGAATCCTTTAGTTAGTGTCAGAGACTGGCCTTTTATAGCCTTCCCAAACGACCCTTCCACTTTGGGCCTTCATTGGGCCTCCGCCTTCTGCTCTGAAAACTCCGATGCGAGTCGCATCAATAGTGATGTGACCCGCATTAGGGTTTGTCTGATGCGCCTCACGTTGGTTGACGATGCGACCTATCTGATGCGCCTCACGTCTGTGGTAGCGTCGAGTGTGATGCGACTCGCGTTGGCAATGATGCGGGTCGTGCGCAGAGTCTCAGAATGTCAGTAACTTCCCTGATTTCGCCAGTTTTCTGCAAAATAAGAATGAAAGTGCAACAGTACCACATTCTATAGATATTCAATGTAATAGATGCTATTTGATGGTTTAAAATGCAAATTTTGGTACAGGAATTGGTCAGAACAATAGATCAAATATGGTGATATCATCTCTATTATCCAAGTCTGGATGGTGTGAGTATTTATTATTATAAACAGATCTATTATTTTTATAATCAACTCCTTTATTTCATTCTGACACTGACTATTTTCAGGTATTGCACGAAACTAATTCCTAAAGGTGCCCAAAATAATGTTGACATTGGTTTCCTGGACCCCAGTCAGCTTAGCGACATAGTTATTAAATATGCTGGTGAACATTACCTTTCGTACTTGGTCGATTCCTTGCTAAAGTTGCAGGATAAGAATATTGTATTCTTACCATGCCACAAAGATGAATAAGCTGCTAATTATACTCATGTTTATTGTCTATTCTTAACCGGATAAGAATATTATTTTATTACTTAAATTGTAGGGAACGTTGGAGGCTTCTTGTTATTATTCCAAGATAGAATGTTGCCTACTTGTTGGACCCGATGCCAAATAATAATAACCGGGAGATTTACATTGTTCCCGTATTATAACAGTAAGCAAAATACATATAATTTAAAATGCAAAGTACTTCCTATTGACTACTTCTAGGTACGTACTATATATTGACATTTAATAATTCTAGGACTTTTAAGTCATACATCTCTCGGGAAGGTCGGCACACACTGGGGAGAAGAGCACTGAAGGTCAGAATGTTTCAGGTAAGAAATATTTTAATCGAGTATTTTCTTGCAACTTATTTGAAATTCCAATTGCACTACTAATTAGATCTTGTTTTAAATAATACACATTTGATCAGAGCCCCACACAAAGTAATTTACGGGAGTTTGGGTATTATGTAATAAAGTACATGGAAATGCTCATAAAAATTATACACATTATTTTCCAAAGGTTTGTTAATCACCTGTTTTTATCATCTTTTCAGATTTAAGTTCTTAATTATATATATCCTTCATATATTTTCATTTATTCATGCAGTGTCGTCTGTCCGAAACGTCGTACAAAGAACACGAATTACATGACATCCATATCCAATGATGTAAGTTTTTCTTGGAATTATCATCAATTTAATTGTCGTGCAGGTACTTGGCGGTGGGAGGATTTGACAAGTTATTGTCTGTGGTTTGAAGCAGTTATTTTTTTTCAGGTTCTTGTGTTCAAACACTTAATTAATTTGTTGTTGGTTTTAATAATTATGGTAAGAACAATTAGTTTTCTAGTACAATGAACTATTACTGTGTTTATTGGTTGTATGTTTAATAATTGTTGTAAACTCTTTTTATATATTGCTTGTGGCATGGATTGATATATATTATATGTTGGAGTACTTATGTATATATTAATTGTTGGTTCAGAGATGGGCATGGAATGAGCACATGCATGTTTATCTTTGCTTTGCTAGCTGTGTTTTAAAAATGGCTAGGCTAGCCAGTAATACGAGAATTAATAGTAAAAAATAATAATAATTACATATACACCATCATCGACCCAGAAATTAATGACCCATTATAATTCTAGGATTTGCCAATGCCAACATAGATAAAATAGATGATGCAAGACACTATTGCAATTGGCTATTGAAATTCAGTAGACAGCATTAATCACATTTTCCATCGGTTGGCGAAACAAAAGCGATGGCGTTGGGTTCGTCAAACCCGATGGAGAAAGGTGCACTGTTGATTGTATATTGATTAACGCCATCTATTTTGATCTGATAGCATAGATGTGTACATTTTCTATCGGGACGATATGCATCGGTTCGAAACCCGATGGCGGAACGCGATTTCAACCAATATAAAAGTGTTTTTTTGTAGTAGTGCGTTTAACATCCAATCTGTATTTGTATTTTTGTTTAAAAATACATATATAATTTTACTACTATCTATCCGATATGATCTGTATTCGATCTGTTTGCATCCTTTTTATTAGATAGAGGCGGCCTTTTGTTTTTTTGCATCGTCTTGCGTCACAGTTTTGGAGAATTTCTTTAATCCAACTTAAATCTCAAGTGCACTCTTTTTTTTCACCACATAATTTTGTTTCTTTTTTCGGAGAATATGCTTCGGAAATTTTTATTAGTACTCTAAAAAAATAGTTTTTACGAATCTACCTTCGATTTCATTTTTCTTTAAATTGCCCCAACCGCCCTCTCTATGGGCGGTCCACTATCCCTATCTGACCGTCCGGGGCACATGCGGTTCTGTCACACCCCAGATTTTTATCATACGGAGCGTGATTATATAAGCATCTTCGCACCTTTTCTTGGCCCGTCAACCTACGTCGCCAAAAAGAAATGAAAACAAAATAACAAAACGGAGTCAGCCACAAAGCTCAGTAACCGGTTATTTAACGACGCGCTTCTCTATAATTGGCTTAATTTAACAACTATTCAAATAGGCCGGATTAATCCACACAAATACACATCAAATTATGCACGTATATTTAATCAGCAATAGCACGTCGGTCTAGGTTATCCATAAAACCAGTCACATCATATTCACACATGTGTAAATCCCTGTCACAGGCGATTCCCACATTCTCATAACACAATTCCTTTAAACCGCCAATCCAATGGGAAATCCATCCAACATTGGAAGGCCGCCAACCCACTGGGAAATCCATCCAACAGTGAGAGGCCAAATTCCAACCTCAGACCCGCTATCCCACTAAATATACCATCATAATTCAATATGCAACATATACCAATATTCAAATCAACCATACAAAACGAAAACACATTTATAGAGAAGTCCGGTTACCTGATAGCGAGATATTTCAGAAACTGAAATCAGATTGCAGTCAGTGGTACAGAATTAATCGCGACGTAGGATCAAAATTTCACTCAGGCGGATTACATAATTTTCTTTACTATTTTTGTTTCTCCTTTTCTCTGACATTTTTCTTTCTATTTGGTTTTGTTTTTCTTAACCGAAGAGAATGAGATAGAAATCATGAATAAAACAAAAGGGAAGTTATTATATGGCAGCGGTTGCGTGATTAGCGTCGTTTCATTTTTTTTTTGCAATTCTGCCCTTTTAATAGAATTCAAAAGGTCGATTATGAATAATTTAATATATGGAAATAAATATAAATAAACAAAGTGGCGTTACTAGCATCCAATGGAATTGAATATAGTGTACCGGCAAAGTAAAAGGAAATAAAGAAATTAATAGAAACAAATTTAATCAAATTAATTATTTCAAAATCCAACCAAAGATGACAAGTTTTTTTTTATTTCATTAATTATTTATTTTCAGTAGACGTATCAATGGTTTCCATATTATATGAAAATAATATTTAAGCATAAATAATTATAAATCCAAATTTTCGGGTTGTTACAGGTTTCTTAGCAGACCCAGCCGCCCATAGAACGGACGGTCCATTATTATTATTTTTTTGCACTATAAAACACCTTCTCTCCCCTCCCTCTCAAACTCACCATAATTCAAAGAGAGAAAGCTCTAAAGAGAAAGAGAAGGTAATTTCAGAGGCAAAAAAAGGGCAAATTCTGAGGTGATTTCGGGTAATTTTTTTTAATTAATTATTTTCCATGCAACTGTCACAATTAATCGAGTATTAATTGTTAGAAAGTGTTACAAACTGCTCTAGACTAATAGTAATTAATTTTTATGAATTGTTTACAATTGATACTGAATGTCTAATCCATCGCTGTTATTTGAAACCATAGGTCTTATCTTGTCCATTTCACATGAAGAAAAACATGAAATTATTAACAATTTCTGGATGGGTAAAGCCCTCACGAGAAGGCGAATGCAACGTATATATTCTTGGGAAATGAGGGATGAAGAAATGCTTGATGAGGGCTCGGCAGACAAGAACCCTCCAACTGGATGGGGACATTGCCTCTTATGTCAGGTGAAGGGGGATATGCTCGATATGTTCTTTTGTTTTAATTGTGGTAGAGTTGTTCACCCCAACTGCATGGACACGAATGCAGATCCGGTGAATGACGCACGTCTTACTAAGTGGGAGTGTCTTTCGTGTGTACGCCAGGCTTCAGACAAGAAAGCAAGTTCCTCATCTCGTAAAGCCATAGGCTACATTTTTTGGTATCGCTGTATTGGTTTGTATAATTTTATGTTTAAACTTTACTAGTTTGTAGTATCTGGATTATATGTTGTATTATTTTATGTTATGATGTATCCATGTTTTAGCATTTTTACGTTGAATATGGATTGTAGTATTATTTCATGTTTGTAACTTAGAGGAGACGGTTTTGATGGAATTGCTTAGTTTTCAAACTTGCATCTAATCAAAAGATACGCCTGCAAATAAAAATGACGAAATATATACGTTATAACTTAAAGGAGACGGTTTTGATTAAATTGCTTAGTTTTCAAACTTGATTAGTTATAATCTGTTATGTTATAATTCGATTTGTTATAATTATGTTGTAACTAATAAGTTGTTTTTTTTTCGAATAGATACGCCCGCATATAAAAATGATGAAATGTAAAGTGAAAACAACATAAAAGCCAACATGAAATATAAAATAAAACAATCCCAAACATGTAATACTACAGTGTCAAAGTCACAATACTACAGTCAGAACTGCATCATAATAAAAAACAGATATCATTTTCGGGGTTTGCGATCGGAGAGATCCAACTTATTAGGCGCACGGCGCTCCCTGTATGGCTGCATGCTCCCCAAGCAGTGTCTTCGGATGGCACCTCAACAACTTCAGTATCATCTTCTGCAGGTCTGGATGGTCTGAGATGCCACCTATGGGGTCGCCATCGATATGTAAACCCCATAAGGCGCTCACATCACCAAGGGTGACTGTCATCTCCCCAACCGGGAGATGAAATGTATGGGCCTCAGATTGCCATCTCTCCGCTAGGCCATGCATTAAAGCCTAATCGATCTTACTCTGCAGCATGGTGGCAATCTGATACAACCCAATATTCATGATGCATCGCTCCATCAATGGATGGGCGACATATGAAATCTCAGGTGTGCGGTGCCTCACCGTAAACATCAACTCGTCCTGTATTTATTATCAATTTGTGAGACTCAAATTGTGTCATTTTTAGTACTATTTAAATTACGTATAATAACCACGTACCTCAATAAATGCCAATGAGACACAATGCTTAACATGGTGGATCCATAGAAGAGGACTAAATGTGTCAGGATCATGCCAGCCCTCTCTAGTCGGATCCACCGAGGATGGACCCTCTCCAATCGGAGACTCATATAACGGATCTGCTCCAGTCGGATCCACAAAGGATGGACTCGCTCCAGTCAGATCCATAGAGGACGAATCTTGTAATCCCCACCATCTAGATCTGGTCATACTACATTTACAAAAAAATAATAATAATAAATCACAATTTAATCAATCGAAATTTATTCGCAATTTTAAATAATTTCTAAATATTTTCAATCAAATTCAAACCCTAAACCCTAATTCAAGCACAATTCAAGCAATTCAAACCTACACGCTAATTTAAGCGTAATTTAAGCAATTCAAAACCTAAATACTAATTCAAGCACAATTCAAACACAATTCAAGCAATTCAAACCCTAAACCCTAATTCAAGCACAATTCAAGCAATTCAAACCCTAAACCCGCAATTCAAGCAACTCAGAACCCTAAAACGTAATTCAAGCGCAATTCAAGTGCAATTCAAACCACAAGCACTAATTCAAGTCCAAATTCAAGCAATTCAAACTTTAAACCCACAATTCAACAATCATTTCAAACAATTCAAGCAATTCAAAACCCTAAACCCGTAATTCAACAATCACACAATTTAAGTGCAATTTAATCGCAATTGAAACAATCAACAATCAACGCAATTTAACCATAAACCTTAACCCTGCAGTTCAATCGAATTGGAAAAAAAAAAACTCACAACTTACCCGAAATTGGGGATCACGACCGGTAGCGAAGAGAGCGAGGAGGCAGAGTGAGCGGTGATGGCAGCGAGGAGGGGGGCGAAGGCAGCGAGGAGGGGAGGCGTAGAGGAGACGCATAGGGCGGAGGCGATGGAGGTGGTGGTGGCCGAGAGGAGACAGAGGAGGCAGGGGGGGGGGCAGCAGTGTCTTTTTTCTTTTCTTTTTTGGAACGACAGAGTGAGGCAGAGAGGGAGAAAGGAATCACGAGTGGGGTTTTAGTCTCATAGTTAGTGGACCGCTCATGGGGCGGGTGGTTGGAACAATTTAAACTTTTTTTTTTGTAGGTATTAATAAAAATTTCCTAATATGCTTTCTATTCATTTCGGGGTGTCTAGCTAAACATTGAAAAAGTGTAAACACCTACCTCCACACAGGTTCTAAAGTCAGACGAATAAAAAATTGGGCCTTGAAGACAGTTTGTGCAGGCAATTAAAAGGAGTCGCATTTGTAGCCCAATAAAGGCCCATTAACTTTATATGATCTGAATCTGGTCATCTGGTTATCCGATTGAAATCCTGCGGCTGGCGCAGCTACTTGGAAAGGAAGGAAGCCACTGGGTGCCAGCCAGCTGTATTTTCTGATAGCCCAGTTTTACCCCTGGCAACGGCTAGTTCTCTCCCCAGAAAACGGCTATATTCAAACTTTACCGTTGTACCCCCAAATCTTTTTTTAAAAACCCACCGATCATTCTTTCCTCATTCTCTGTTTCTTCTTTCTCTGTGTCTTCTCTCTCTCTCTCTCTCTCTGAAGTGCAATTGTAGAACCATTGTCAATGGAGACACCATCCTCCGTGAAAAAGGCATCTCCAGGCTCTAGCGCCTCCTGTAAGTAAAAATAACCTTCTTTAAGGGTTTTTCTCAAAAAAATAAGAGTAAAAATAACCTTCTTTAATTTTTGTTCTCTTTATTTTTATTTCTCCAAGTCCAGGATATTACACCTTGTCTTGAATTTGAATTTGTAACTCTTCTCCTCTTGTTGTGTTGCAGACAGGAGCAAGAGCAAGCAAGAAGGAAAGAAGGCTGATCGCACGGCACTGATAGACATTACAAATGACTCTCCAATTGTCGGTGTTGCTATTGGATCGGGTTCCTTTGTGAAGAGCCCCATTAAGATTGATTTGACACCTGGATCCGGCGAGGCAATCTTGCGTGGCCAAGTGAAGACACTTCTTCAGAAAATAGAGGAGGAGAGCGAATTGGCAGCCAAGATCCCTTCTTTCCCGCGCCTTGTACCTCCCTCAAGATCAATTCTAGGGTTTGAACGCTCACCACTGCAAATCCTTGCACCGACTCCTAACAATACACCTCACATCCCAGGGGCAGGGGCAGGGGCAGGGGCAGGGGCAGGGGAGGTTGTTCAGGAAGATTTTCTCCATCCACCACCACAGGTTTCTATGCTTTATTTTTACTGAACTTACCTGTAAATGTTTCAATACGAAATTTACCTGTTCTGGTAATAATAATATAGCCTTTGTTTTTTCAATTAAGAATGAAGTAGTCACAGTTCTCCTGGGTTTATGTGTGCGAATTACAGTGTGAATGAAGACTTGAGATCTCTAACCGTGCTCTCTCTCATCTTTTCCAATTTCAGATTATATCCCCAATTGTGCAACGTGATGAGCCGCTCGGGCCATGCGTACTGAACCGGGCACTGCTATTTGACTCACCCGACAAACAGGAGACCTCCAGCTCCAGTGGCGGTGCTGGCTCCACTGTCACCAACCTGGCGTGCCAAGAGAGCGTCTCCTCCAATGACAGCTTCACCATCTCCTCCATTTGGTCCATCCAGGGAAATGCCGGCACCGATAAAGGGGAAGAAACAGAATCTGAATTTGATGTAGAAGAGTTGTGCAAGGGGTTTAGAGATTTTGCGGTGGGAGGCGGAAAATTTGAAGGGAAACACATCAGGTTTGTTTATAATAGTGATGGAGAGATGGAAGGGGAAGAAGAAGGCATTTTGCCAGTGCCAGTGCCAGTGCCAGTGCCAGTGCCAGAAGCAAAGCATCTCAGGTTCCAAGAGGAGGAAGGGGAAGGGGAAGATTGAAATTGTTTCCATCTGATTCAGCATTAACTTATAAGTGGTGTGGTGTCAATCCCTGACACATAAATGGGTTGTTTTGTTTCCATGTGTTGAGTTTGGTTCCTATTTTTAATTTGGTTTTTGGATTTGATATCTGGGTACAGGTAAATTGAAACTTGTTTTCAGTGTAGCAGCTGGATAAATAATTATTCAATTTCTGATGGAACCTTTTATTACGTCTTTCTTTTTCTTTTTCTTTTTTCTTTTTGAGTAAAATGAAATTGTTGTTGACGTGTACAACTATATATAATTGTTGCACCAATCACATTCCTTCCGCATTTGGATAAAAAGGAAGGCGGAAAATAGCCAATTTACCATAAAAACCCCACTAAATTTTAGTTTATAAATCTTTGATTTTTATCAGTGCTAAATAATTAAGACTTGTTTTCACTGGGGTTGTCATGAAATCACTGGGGTTGTCATGAAATCCCAATTAATGGGTTTGGAGAAAGATGAGACTGTCCAATTGAATTTGGAATTTTTCCAGAAAGATATTTGACTTTTGAGAGCACTCCAAATGGTTGAGAGATGGTTAAAACTAAAGCTAAAGATGGTTACTGATAAAACGTGGTACAGAACCAGGAATTTCTAGACTAGATAAATAAAAGGTGTTTGTCAATAATTTAATAAATTAGTGGAGGAAAGATAATTTGAAATGAAAGGGGATATTGATAAAGGGAGCACCACCTAGCTATTAACTACAAACTATCTGGGGGGCATCACTTACTATTTGAGAATCGCCTATTATTTCAAAGATTTTACAACTGACACGCGTAAATATTCATATATAATACATTAAGTATTCATGTATAATATATTTAGTATTCATATCTAAGATATCAAGTATTTAAAAAAAATTGGACACATCACTCACTCATCTTTTACACGTTTTTAGATGTGATTTTTTTTCTCTGTTCAATTTAACCAATAATATTTCTGATGATCTTCTACACAATTTTCTCTTTCAAATGAGATCCATGAAGACATACTTTCGAGTTGTCTGTTGCACAAGTATTCATACCTCGTCATGCAAGTATTCGTACATCATCGAGCAAGTATTCACATCTCATCGTGTAAGTATAGTTCATGTATCAAGAATATGACAAGCATATGTGCATATCTTGATTAATTTTACACAAGTAGCTGAATAGTATTGAACATTATTTTATTGCTTTCTTGTTCAAATTTATTTTTTGAAAATAAAAAATAGTTGCCACATGTTTCACTACTGAAACAAAAATAATCTACCAAATTTTACATATTATGTAATTGAAATGTTAAAAAAAAAACAATATTTAAAAGAAGGGGAAATTGTGAATTTGCCACTCCTAAACCTTGAAATTGGAAAAATGCCACTCTAAACTTTGAAATTGAAAATATGCCACTCTAAACTTGGTTAATTTGTAAATTTTCCATTTATACTGTATTTTTATACTATTTTTATTAAAAATTAATTGATTAATTGGTATACGTATTTCTGTATTTCCGACTATACCCTTCATACAATTAATTGGTTATTTGCCACTGTATGCCTTCAGTTGTAATCGTCTCCTCCTCTTCAAATCTCGTTTGGTGCAAACCCTCTTCGGTTCAGGCGTAATTCACCTCCTCTTCCAGAGGCAGCTCAAGCAAAAGGGATGCGTCGTTTGGAGCACCAGACTCAGTGGGAAAAGCATGCTGGCATGTACGCTAGATCACGAGCTGCACTCGCATGGAAAGCTGACCTATGTGTTCGACGGCGATAACCTCAGGCACAGCCTCAACAGGGACCTTGGCTTCTCTGCTCATGACCGCACTGAAAATATCTGCCGTGTCGGTCAGCGCTCCTCATTTTCTAGAAATAGAAATCAATTGATCATCAATCACATTGTTATCTATTCAATCTATTGGTATATAATATTAGATTTTTTAAATGATCCAGGCGATGCAGGTCTCATTTGCATTGCAATTAGTCTCATCTCTCCTTACAGGAGGGATCATGACTCGTGCCGTGCAATCTTACCTGATGCAAGTTTTATTGTAGTCTGACCCCTCTTTCATCTTCAATCTATTTTGTTATCTTTTCTCTTTTTTCATTCACACAACCTCATCATGTACAGCTTCATAATTACTATGTTAATTTGGGGAATTAGAGCTTCAATCTATTTTGTTATCTTTTTGTACAGCTTCAATCTATGTACAGCTTTGATGATCAGGTTTGATGATCCCATAATTACTATATTAATTACTATGTACAGCTTCAATCTATTTTGTTATCTTTTCTCTTTTCTCTTTTCTCTTTTTTCATTCACACAACCTCATCGTGCAATCTGGCACCCAAAACATATTGCTCATGTAGTATCAGAATTTGGGGAATTAGACAGTATTGATGAGCAGAACATACAAGGGCCAGATAGGAAAACTCTAAACCTTTGGGTAAATGTGATAGACCCAAGGAGGATACCGACTTCCAAGATCCTGCCATTTGGGGATAGATGGGCAAAATGCTACATCAATGTAGTAGGATGGCAATACATAGGATGGGTGCCGCCGGAGGCGAGGATGACAAAAATGGACCAAATGGGGAAATCATACATCTTACAGGGGATTATGATCAGGCTAGATTCACGCTGAAAATAGCACATGATAGGATACAGTTTTACTTATCAAATAGAAGTCCGGCATCCGCCGCGTTGGGATCTCAATCCGATACCATAGACATGGCGGACCACGGCTGGGGTTGTAGGCCAAGTCTAGCAAGAAACGTTTGTCAGAGTCCAACGGCTGGTGGGAAACCCAATGAGGACAGAAGACTGAAAAGGAATGCTCAAAATGGAAGTTTTACTACTGTCAAAGACACTGGGGAGAAAGGGGTCCTGCAAGTGGGAGATTTCCTTTTCCTGGCTGACAGATCTCTCGTGGAAAAAGGAGAAATACTGGATAAAAAGGGCAGTACTGGGGGAGGACAAACTGAGAGAGTAACAATAAAAGTAGGAGAGGTAACAATTATTCATAAGAATTTGCTACTCACTAGTCCAAGCTGGGAGAAATGTGGACACGTGGAGGTAGGCATAAGTGAAATGCAGGTCAAAGTCACATATGCCAAAATAAAAGCTGATCAGGAAAGCACGGGGGCTATGACTGACACTGTAGGAGGAAAAAAAGATGGACCCATCTGGACAGAAGAGATATCACTTTTAAACCCTTCATCTGAGTATGGGCCTGATATACAAGGGTCAGACAAAAAGCCCGAAAAGAGTTTTCATGAAAAGGGCATTTCTAGTCAAGAGGAGTTATGCTTGTTAGGTGAAGGACCACCAACAATTCAAAAGCCCAGTAAGTATGTGCAGAGCAAACCTACCAACAGCCCTAACCCCAAACAGTTGTCTCTAATACAACAAGACCTCAAACCGTCCAAGTACACACACCCCCATACCTCAACAAGAAAGAAGAAAATAAGCAGAGCAATGGATGAAAATGATGAGGTCTTTCTGGCCCAGTTTGCTAATCTCTCGGCGGGATCTGGATTGAACACACCAATTCAAGTATCCCTCAACACTGGCAGCAACAGAGATTGGTATGCTTGTGCAATGGCACGGGTGGTTTCAGATAGAACAGTGATGACACAGAGTTTCGTCACAACCATGATGAAGGCGTGGGGAACGCACTCGAAAACAGAAATAACCCCACTAGCCCAAAATATCTTCCTAATCCAATTCCTAGACTCCAACGAGCTAGCACGAATCATGGGGAGAGGTATATGGTCCTACAGAGGAGATGTGGTAGCCCTAAGGAGGATATATGGACCAGAGGAGCTCGCTAGGCCAGCTGTAACGCACATGGAAGTGGTCACACAGTGGCATGGCATACCACCACAGGCAATATCAGAGGATGGCATCAAAGCTCTTGCAACAGACTTTGGAACACCTATGTCAAACGTAACAACTGGATTCATTGCAGGTAACATGTATAGCAAACTCAAAATGATGGTCCCGATTGATACACCATTGAAACCGATTGTTCCGGTAAACCATCCAATCTTTGGAGTTTTCCCAATCTATATCTCATATGAAAGGATTAACACTGTTTGCCAATTTTGTGGTATGGTCGGCCATGATGTAGAACATTGCCAAGGAAAAGTTAGAATTGAAAGGATGAGGGTAGATCCTAAATACAGAAACAGGCCGGAAGTCCAAAATGCAGCCCAACACAAAATAGCTCAGTGGCTGACAAACCCATCTGCCGTACCACAATACAACCCAGAGGATGAACAAAACCAAAACCAAACACAAACAAATCCTACCTCCCAAAACCAGGCCGGACCCGACCAGCACACAGAAAACACAACCCTAAACCAAAATTTTCCAAATAATAACCAGACAGCCCATCCCAATATGACACACACAGGCCCAAACCAAGCAAATGAATTTGGATACATGGCCCTCACAGAACCATACGCAGGCCAAGGTCAAAGAGAAACAGTACCAAGACAGGGCCCAACCCGAAGAACTAGGGCTCGCGACACAAATGGACCTGACTTAAACACGGCCCTAACCCCGTACTCTACTCAGTCTGGACACAAGAGATCCGGAACCTCTGAAATTCCATCCACCTCCACCAACCCAAACCAATATGAAAATACCAGTGCGCAAGCCACTGCAACACCAGCAGTAAAGAAAAGAGCGGTAGAGGCGTACGCGCCTCTACTGGACCAATGAGTCTGTTTGCTTGGAATTGCCGTGGAGCCGGAGGGACACGGAAAGTTCAATTCCTAACACGAGCCTTCCGGGCGACAAGAGCTGCCATAGCTTTTGTATCTGAGACCAAGAGTTCACTAGCAAAATCCGAAAACATATTACCTCAAATGGGACTACCAAACTACACAATAGTTCCATCAAGAGGACTATCTGGTGGACTTTGGTTATTATGGGATAATCACATCAATCTCCGAATTATATCAAAAAGTAATTCTATGATTCATGCTAGGTTGTCATCGGCTGATAGACCTGATTGGACCCTATTATGTGTGTATGGGGATCCATCCCATGTGAGAAATGGGCAGATATGGGAAGAGATAAAAAGAATTGTCCAGGCAGAGCAAGTAGTATGCGTAGTGGGAGATTTTAATGCGATTGCGGGTCCGGTGGAGAAGTGGGGGGGGGAACCCGGTCATGAGTGGAAATAACCGGGCCTTTAGAGAATTTCTATTTCAGGCACAGTTAATGGACTTGGGGTTTAAGGGACCCGCTTACACATGGACAAACAAACAATACACGTCATCACTCATGTTTCAGAGACTGGATCGGATAGTGGCAACAGTGCAGTGGACAAACCTGTTTCCGCATGCACAGGTAAATCACCTACCGCGAATACACAGCGACCATGCCCCAATATTATTGAAGACAAATGACAGGCCAATCCAACGGCCAAAGTTTAGAGTTGAGAATTGGTGGTTTAATATGGAGGGGTTTGAGTACCAATGTGAACAAAGCTGGGCAGCAAGTGAAGGAAAACAATGGCAAGAACGATTTGAGGAAGTAAGAAGTGGAATGCAGAGATGGGCTAGGCAAGTACAAACACCACAACATAGACTGGATCAGATCTCCCGCAGTCTATACAACCACCAAATGATGCACCCAGCTCTGCAAGACCATAGAGTAGAGCAAAAACTGATGGAAGAGTATGCAAACGCAGAAAGAGATTTGGAAGAGTATTGGAGGCAGAGATCGCGAATGAGCTGGCATTATGAGGGGGACCGTAACACATCCTTCTTTCACACGGTTGCATCAACTAGGCGAAGAGCAAACCTGATCACTAGAATTAACAATGAGGATGGGGAAGTGGTTACAACAGATAAGTTGATCATGGGTGTGCTAGTTCGGTATTATAAGGCACTGTATAAAGAGGATGTGCAACCAGATCCGCAAGGATTAGAGAATTTTTTCATACAAACCCCAAATGTGCAGTACACAACAATTCCAGGAGAAAGGCATGAGTTCCTTACAAGACCACCGACGATGGAGGAGGTGAGAGTAACACTGTTTCAGATGGGACCCGATAAGTCCCCAGGTCCCGACGGGGTCACTGTACGGCTCCTCCAGACAAAGTGGCACCTGTTCGGAAAAAGCATTACAGAAGCCATGGTCAACGTATTTGTACAGAGAAGAACACCGGATGAGTGGTTAAGATGTCACATAGTACTCATACCAAAAACGGATGAGCCGATGGAATCAAAGGATTTTAGACCAATAACAATTGGAAATATTATCTATAGGCTATTGATGAAAATCATAGCAAATCGAATTCAGCCGTACATGGGGAAGGTGATATCTAACAATCAAACCGCTTTTCTCAAAAACCGTAACATTGCGGACAACACCATACTAGTGAAAGAGATATTGCATTCTTTCAAGTTGAAGGAATACAAGGAGAGCGCGTTTCTGTTAAAGGCAGATATAGGGAAAGCATTTGATACTTTGAGATGGCCATTTTTAAACAGAGCAATGCAAGCCTTAAACATGCCTCCAACCATAATCCAGATTATTCAATCATGTATGAGACAAAGTAGAGTTACTGTGCTATTGAATGGGAAAGGACAGGGCTTCATTCAACCAACACGGGGACTGAGGCAGGGGTGCCCGATGTCCCCATACCTCTTCATAATTGCGATGGAGTTTCTCACAAAGCAATTTCAGATTAAAATGGAGAGAGGGGCCCTAAAAGGTATCAAACTAGCACATACTGCACCAAGTCTCACACATGTGCTATACGCGGATGATCTGATGGTGGCCGGCCAAGCAACAAATGTTGAGGTAAATAACCTTAAACAACTGCTTAATGAATTTGCTGAGGTGTCGGGCTTGAGTATCAACCCGAATAAGTCTACTATGTGGTTCAGTAGGGCATGCAATGAGGAGACAAGAGAAATGGTGTTGGCAGAAATTGGTGCGAAACTGGCGGAGGACAATGAAAAATACCTCGGAATTATAGTGTCTCAATCGGATAGACGAATGGATCTGACACATGGATTACTCATTGACAAGCTCTACACAAAACTTGCGGGTTGGAAAATGGGACTCCTATCAGCTGCGGGTAGACTGGCCTTGCTAAAATCGGTGCTCATGACAATCCCAGTTTATTACATGAGTGTGGGTATGTTGCCGCAAAGAACAATAAAGGAGATGACGAAGGTAATTCGGAATTTTTTTTGGGGACATATAGGAAATGAGAGGCACATGTGTATGATAGCATGGGACAAAATGTGTGAATCATATGAAGAAGGGGGCCTTGGGATCAGGAAATTAAAACTGTTTAATGAAGCCCTTATGCTGAAAATAGTTTGGCAAGTGGCAGCCAACAGTGATAAGATATGGGTACAAATTGTGAGGGCCAAATACTTCTCAAGGAGGGGGTTCTGGGGAGTTTCAGGATCACAGAATGTAAGCCAATTGTGGAGAGCAGTCCAGAGTTTGAAGGAGTTTTTCAAGGATGATATTTCCTGGCATATGGGAGACGGCACATCAATACAGGTGTTGAATCAACCCTGGTTCCCCGCATGGGGAATACAGCCGATTAATACAAACATGCAAAGGGATGCCACTGTGGCAAGCATCTTTGATCAACAAACTCAGCAATGGAAAGAAGAAGAAATAAATGAATTGCTTGGTCCTCAAGCGATGGTATCAATATCGGGACTGAGCAGAAAGCCAACGAGAGATCCGCTCATTGGGGACAAACTCATTTGGAAGCCGAGTAAGAAAGGTACGTACACCACACGGGAAGGGTACAAGCTGTTACATGAACAAAAAAGAACCAGTAGAGCATACAGTGAGTCACAAAAAAAGGCATGGGGAAATGTGTGGTCCTGGAAAGAGGTATTACCAAGAGTGCGTATTTTCTTATGGAAGGCAATTCATGGAGGAGTGCCAACGATGACGGAATTGCACAAGAGAGTAAGGGGGGTAAATCAGGAATGTATAAGGTGTGGAGGGGAGAATGAGTTCCTAACACACCTAATATTTTTTTGTCATCTATCAAGGGTGATTTGGTTTGCATCACAACTCTCAATCCGGGTAGGGGATCTTCCGTTGGATTTCACAGAGGCTCTTCTCAATATCACGAAAAACATGGAGACAGAGCAGGTAATAGAAGTGTGTAATATAATTTGGACCATTTGGAAAGCAAGAAACAGACTAGCCTTTGATGGAAAGAATACGCCGCCGCAGGTGATTCTACAACAGGTGAAATACTTACAACCTCCGCTAATGGGATTAGGTAGAGGGAAAAGAGAGGGAAGGAGAGAACAAATGCAAACTGTGCTTAACGTCCAGCATGGCACTCACGTTGCTTTGATTGATGGGTCTTGGGACAGTACACACAGGGCAGGATGGGGGGGGGTAGTGTATGATATCTGGGGTAAAATTCAATTGGGGGTGTATGAAAACACAATGGCTATGGATGCTTTGCATGCGGAAGCAATCGCTTTGTGGGGTATACTGGGTATCTGGGAAACACACTGGGGGGAGGATGAAAATGCAAGAGTACACATATTCACAGATAGCAGCATTCTAGTGAAGGCAATGCATGACCATCGGGAACAGGACATACCATCATGGGGAGCTGCTGAGACAATAATGAAATGTGCAAGAAAAATAGCAAGAATGGAGGGCAAGATAACAGTATCACACGCAAGGAGAGAAGCTTTAAAGATTCCTCATGCAATGGCAAACTATACAAGAAGAACGGGGCAGAGAAGACAAGTTGGGGGAAGGAATTTTGACCCAACAGAAGAGGAATGGATGCAGGAATTCATGCAGCTGGATCCGGTCTTCTTCCACATAGACACTGGATAAACAACAGCCACCAGTAATTTTGTACTTGTTATTTCTATCTTTTATCCTAAACTAGACGCAATTGGAATGCCAGTTTAATTACTTTCTGTTTTTACATCATTAAATTTCAGTAAGTTAGGATGAATATAATTTTTAGTTTTCTGTTTTTCGTAGATAGAAACTCTTTATTTTCAAGTACTAGGAATGATGTGTGTAACTCGGTTTTTTTTTAGTAATCAATATAACCTACGGGTTTTTCCTCAAAAAAAAAAAAAATAATTACTATGTTAAAACAATGGCAGGTTTTCTTGAATATGCCATTGGAAGTGTGCGAATCAAGGGATCCCAACTTCTTTTCTTTTCTATCTGTCTCTTAAAGGCCATTACAACCTTTCTGGTTCATGCGTATTAGTTGGTTCATTTGTCTGAAAGTCAGATAATCAGAGTACTTAACTGATTTCTTCCATGTTTTACCGGAATAGATGACCCCTATGAGCCACCGTTGAATTGTGAGGTACTTGATTACTTCTTTTAATTTGCTCTAGCTTTTGTTTTTGCTTGCAGCATGTTCATACATCAAGCTCTATTTCTGTGTCTGGCTGGTGAAATTCTTATGTTCAAATTCTTTTAAATAAATCTTCTGTTCAGAATCAAAGAGACTAAGTAATTTATTGTCATCAAAATCAAATTCCTAGAATTTGAGAGTTTATTGACAAAGGCTTTGAATTAATTTTGTTCAGATAGAAATAAAGCAGGAAGAAGGAGCATGCCCCTCTCCGTCAGCCGTGGCGGGTCAAGTTGTCTCTTATTTAGAGGAGAAGGGCTTCCTTGAAGACTAAAATCAATGTTTTTTACCCTTCCTTACGCTTTATTTTCTTCTCTTCGCAAAAATTGGTTTCAATTGGGATCCTTCACTATCTGACATGATGTCTTCTTCCTTCTAGACGATGTAAATTGACTGTGATTTTTTTTTAATTAGTTAAGAGTGATATCCAGAATTTGATTCTGTCGAGGTCTAATATAAATATTTCATTGTTCCTTCCTTTTCAGAGCTATCTAATCTACCACCCACAAAAGTGGTTTTATGGTAGTTGACACAAGGAATATTAACAACGCTGTCCTTTATAGTTATGCAATTGTTATTTGTCATTTGAAAAATCTGAACGATTATCTAATTGAAGATAGATAGATTGTCGCAATTTTCTCTGGTTATGATTTCTTATTTCATCCACTATGATATGACATGCTCTGCTCCATGGAGTTCTTCTCTTCTTTTTTGAACTCAGTCAGGCAGGTTAAGTTTATAACAAAAAATGTTTATCATTAGAAATGACATGCATGTGTCTTATGTACAAACAAATACATAGGAATATCGGATGTAGGTTCTTTTTCCAAATTTTAGCAATGCTCCCATATGTACTAATTTACCAATTATATCATTTCACATAGACAGTACATTGACGTGGAAGATGTACCAGCCAGCCTTATAAAGTATTAAAAAGTATAGAAGATTAATTCGCTTTTTATTTTTCAAAAATGATTCTACTGCTACCAGCATATTATGCTCCTCTGAGACTACACTAAAATTTGTTGATAGGAATATTTATTGATTGAAACGTACACATAATAAAAGAGAAATGATTTCATTTGAGTAAAAATGACTTTTGTGCCCTTAAAATATATACTTGCACCCATTCAATTTTCAGTTTAAAAATAATTCATCAACCAACTAGTCTAGCTAGTTTTGGACATAACATATTTATATCTGAATTGATATTGATACCAAATGGTACCATTCTTACTGGTACGGACAGTACTCAATTAATTTAACATTATAATAACGTATTGGACAAAACATCACTGAAAAAAGATTGAAACAATCATACATTACAAAAAAGAAGTTTCACAACTACATTCATTATTTACAAAAGATACAATTACAAAAATATGAAAAGTTCACATCTTTTTTTTTTTTGGACAAAAAGCCCTTCAGCATCTATTATATGATAATATTCATATTACAATAGCTCAAGCAATTAAAGCTCACATAAACAAAACCCAACTAATACATAAGAAAAAGAAGTAAAATACTTTGCTGGTAAAAAACGAACTAGTATATAGAAAGTAATTAAAGCTGAAACTAACTGGTACATAAAAGCAAAATACCTTGCTGCTGATATAAACAAAAACCAAATGGTACATAGAAAATTAAAATAACTTGCTGCAAACATATCCAATTTCATTAAGCATTTTTATCCCATATAAAAGTATCAAAATCCAATTGCACATTTATCTAAACACGTTGGCTGAGGTCTGTGTCTGGAATACCAGTAAAACTCTGACCCGTCCTTTTAGTGAGATTTTCCAACCAGTGAGGAAGATGCGGTATATCTCATTGGCCGTAGCAGACCACCATTATTCCGAGCGTGTCCTAAATTATTTGCATGCCTCTTGCCACTGCATCTATTGATCTCCAGGATGATAACATTTCTATAAAACCCTTATGAATCGTCCATATCAGTATTTTGCAATCAGAATAGATCATAACCTTACCATGCTAGCCTGCATGTATTAGGTTTTGCATTCCCTAAAGGATAATCAGTAAATATGTCAACTAAGGAAAATATTCAATTCACCTTTAATTCCTCTAAAAATATAAAAAGTATGTCAATTTAGGTAAATAATTAACCCCTACTTATGGTCAATATATTGTTTGCACGTAGTCCAGTCATGTATCTTTTTTATGGTCAATAAGATCATGCATCGTCACCTGTAGCAAAAGTGTTCATTAACCAAGTAAAAGTGTACCAGTAGTATTCATTAAAGTGACGTCAATTCTAATTCGCATTTTAGAGTAGAATATGGGTTCCAATCACAGTGTAAGTCCCTGCTATATGTGATTTGATCTACACTTCAAAGGAGGCGATTGAAACTGGGTGACAAATAAAAATTTTGAAAGTTTCTCAAATACTGTCACTGTTAAAAATTAAAGCTCCAATTAAGTCCAACGTTAACAATATTGCCAGATGAGATGACTTCCCAATTAGACAATATCAACAATTAGACATAGCATGGATAGACACATGGCACGATTTTCTCTATAATTAAAATGAAAAATATACACAACCTCTGTATTTTGCATTTACAATAGTTCCAAAAGGGGCAAAAAAATATAAGGAAAAATATCTATGAAAAATGAGAAGTGCTTGGCTTACTCGTAAGGGCAAGCAGATGCTTGCATTATAGGAAAAACCCGAGGCAGCCTTGTGCTAGGTGGGACTGGAGGCGGCAAAACCAGTGGTAGTCTGATATAGTTGGGTTAGATCTTTGCATTGACCCGTTTTTTTCTTGCAAATTAGTTGGAAACAATTAGGTGTAAAAGCAATATAAAATTGTTCACCCTTAATTATCAGCGATAAAAATAAAATATATTAAGTTCATTAATTTGGTTTTTGCATATTACTTAAGCTCTAGTACCATTGTCAAGGCTTAACTGAGAGATAAACAGGTAACAGTATACACATGTGACAGTTTTCGGTACAAATATTACATGGTTGTGCCAAGTCCAAACAATGCCTAAAAGAATTTCCCAAAGACACTAAGCAAATTTTATCTATTCAATTCAACATAATAACCTGTACTTAAACTTGCTCAATTTCAATTTTTCGAAACTCTAAAATTAGGTGGAAAGGAAATCAACCAAGAAAAAGAGGAATACCATGAATCACAAGTCTCAGTAGAAATCACGCTTCTTCTTCTCAATCCGAGTAACAACCACTAGCGTAAATGCTTAGGCCACCGAGATAAAACGGGCGAAATCCAAGATAGGGTTTGAGAGGAACTGGTTCAGTAATTCTGGAGCAGTCCCTGATAGAGAGAGATAGAGAGTGCAGGTTGGGTGGAATTGCTCGAACGAGCGAGAGAGACGGCGGAGTTGCACGCGCCAGAGCGAGCAGGTGACACGGCGAGAAGAGAGCGACAGCCGAGAGGAGATGAAAAGTCTCAAGCTTTGTGTGGGTATTCTAGTGAGAAGGGTATTTTAGTAATTATTATTAATTTTTTTTTTTAAACAAGACTAATACCAAAGAATACTATACTGTATAAATGGCAAATTTATAAATTAATCAAGTTTAGAGTGGCATTTTCTCAATTTCAAAGTTTAGAGTGATATTTTTCCAATTTCAAGATTTTGGAGTGGCAAATAACTAATTTTCCAAAACATACTTCATTAAAGTATTCATATATATACGTTAAAGTATTCATACCTAAGATATCAAGTATTCATTCATACACGTTGAAGTATTCATGCCTAAAACATAAAGTATTCATTCATACACCTCTATTTTTTTTAATTTTGTTTTTCTGTCATTTCTTAGTACTTAGTACGCATTGGCCTAACTCACCATTAATGAAGATTTGTTCTTTGCAAATAACTCGCTACTGCATGAGGAAGAGAAACATTAACGCGAAAGGAATTAATTGCATCCACATAGACAAAATTAGTTGAATCGATCCATTTAAGTTTCATTTTGAGACAGTCGATGGTGATGGAGTGACAAATGATCTCTGGCAGAACGTCCGCTGGAGCGAAAGCAGCAAGCAAAGATGGAAAAGCGAAGGCGAAGATCGAGATGAGAGAGGTAGGAAGCTTATCATATTTATCATTTCGAAGTGAAAGAGGAAAAACTTATCAATGAAAAAATAGACGGAGGTGAGAGAAGCGGAAGTGGTAGAAGGAGATGAAGACGAAGGTCGGAGGTAGGGGCAGAGATGGAAGAGAAAAGAAAGAAATAAAAGTAGTTAGAATTGATAATTATAGTTAGAAAAGAAAGCTAATTAGTTGAAGAAAGAAATGAAGGAATATTAAATGGAGGAAGATATAATTACCTTATTGATAAAATGTTATTAGATATTGATAAATAAAATACAAAATAAATAAATGATAATTGTGTTATGAATATAGTGGATGGTCCATTCATTTGTAACTCTCAATATTAATCCCCACTACCCACTACCATTGGAATTTATGTCCCACTACTATTTAGAATTCATTTTCATATTTATTATTGTAATGGCTTTTCATTTACAATTGGTAGCCTATAAATAGAGGCATTGTAATCTTGTATTGTATACATGAGAAATATATGAATAAAAGGTAGTCATTCTTTACATTCTTGTTTATGCTTGTTTATCTTTATTTTATAACACGTTATCAGCACGAGAGCTCTACTAGTTGATTCGAGGTAACTTTGATATATTTTATTTCAATTCCATTTAAATAAATAATGCTTATAGTAAGTAATTGTTAAATGGAATAAGTTATCAATTTATGTACATTTGTTTTTAAGATTTTTTAGTATGGTTCATATAATTTTATATGAAGTGCATTTTTTTTAATCTTCAGGAAGAAGATTTAAAGAAATCTTCCGGAAGAAGATTTAAAGAAATCTTCCTGAAGAAGATTTAAAGAAATCTTCCTGAAGAAGATATATATGATATAGGAAAGTAATCTGAGAAGATTTTAAAAATCTTTCTGAAAAAGAATTATATGATATACAAATTTTGTATGATGTTCATTTTGTTATTTTTTTCTCAATAATTTAATCTTCTCGAAGAAAAATTTCAAAATATATTAAGAATGTCTTCCCGAAGAAGTTTTCAAGAGATATTAAGTTCTTCTTAAAGAAGAATTCGAAAATTTTTATATTATGTTCATATTTTTATTTAATCTTCTTGAAGAAGATTTAAAAATATATATTAATTTTATCAAATGATCAAAAGTCATTTGTTAATAATGAATTATGGACTTAATCAAATCGCCCAAAGCTATCTATTAATCATAAGGTTTTAATTTATCAAATGGCCTGAAGCCATCCATTGATCATAAATTTTATAATTTGAAATTTAGATCTAATTCATATTTTTTTTGTGCAATATTTTATTTTCAATAATTTAATCTTCTTGAAGAAGATTTCAAACGATATTAAGGTCTTCTTGAAGAAGATTTTAATAAATTTTATATAATCTGCAAAATTTATATCATGTTCATATTAATTTTGTTTTTCAATAATTTATTCTTCCGGAAGAAGATTACATAATAAAAAAAAACAAAAAAATATTTCAAGTATCTCCCTGAAGAAGATTTATGTGGCTCATAAAAATTAATATGTGAAGATTTCAATATATCTTCCTGAAGAAGATTTCAATAAGGTTGATATGGTATGAAATTTTTTTTTATTAAGAAATTTTCCTGAAGAAAATTTAAACAATGTGCAAAAATTAATGTGATGTTCAAAATTTTTTCTAATAATTTAATCTTCCTGAAGGAGATTTCTAGAAATATTTTGAGTATATTTCTTGTTTTTTTTATGATTGACCAAAATAATAATTTCACCAGAAGTGGAAAATAATATGATGGACAACTAGTCATGTGGACAAAATTGAGATTATTATCATGGCGATTATTCCAAAAACACATACTTCCACCATAAGTGAAAAAATAATGAAGAAAAAAAAAATATGAGAAAAAGAAAAGTGATAAAATAGCAAACAAGAGAATTCATGCTATCATTGGTCACGTACTTGTCGTACGTCAACGTACATGTAGTACGTCAAAAAATAAAAATAAAATCATGTTGATCTTTATCAAGGATCATTAAAATTAATCTTCTTTCAGATGATATTTTTATCTCCTCTGAGTCAAATTGCTTTCAAAGTTCATGCAATTGTTTTAACCATCTCTCTTTATTATTTATTAAAATGATACCGTTTATGTATACTTATTTGGAAAAATATATTGATTTATCTTTAATTACTAGTTTTATGAATCTGTGGGTACTTTTGAAAAAAATAGTTATATGAGGCCATCAAAAGACACGTATTGTTATATATCCTATAAAAAGGTACTCAAATTGATACTATTGTTATTATTGTTATGAGACAACACATATTACCATGCTATGTATGCCACATAGATACTTTACACGAAGCATAAAAAAGGTACTCAAATTGATACTAGAATACTAGTCTTACAAATTAATTTTGTTAATTTTTATTGTTCTTCGAAAGATCTGATAATAATTTTAGTAATAACTTATTTAAAGTCATCGGTTTTCAAACATGATGTACATTAAAATGCACACATTATACCTGACAAGGTTATTTTTTTTTTTCTAAATTTATTCCTTAAAAATTAATGATGGTAAGAATAAAGAAAATGTAATTACAATTGTTATTATTATTTTTGTTTGTAGTATTGATTGAAAGCTCCAGAAGAGCTATTTTGTTGTTACATGGAGGAATACAAATTTATATTGTATTATATTCTTGTAAGTCTCAAATGAATTTATTAAGTTTTAAGAATATCCACCGAAATGGATATCATTATTGAGACAACTAATGAAAAAATAATGAATATATGAAAAACAATGCATATTAAAAATAAATTGCATAAGTTTTTCTTTGACTTGTACTACACATATATTAGTGTAATTGAAACACATGTTATTGTAAACCAAAAGTTTACATACAAGAATATAATAGTTTGGCATGACCGGTTGGATCATTCCGGATCAATAGTGATGCGAAAAATAATAGATAATTATTATGAACATTCATCAAAGAACTAGAAAATTCTTTAATATGATGAATTTTTTTTGTGTTGGTTTTATTTCTAGAATGTATACAATATGATATTTGTGGAACAATATATCCAACATGTGAATCATTTGAATATTTTATGATTTTAATTGATGCATCAATAAGATGGTCACATGTATGTTTATTATCAAATCGCAACCTGGCGTTTGCGAAATTACTTGCTCAATAGATTTGATTAAAGAGCATAATTCAATTATGAAAATACGTCTAGACAATATCGAAATTAATGTTGAATATCATGTAGATATTCGTATATAAAAAGAAGATATGATATTCGCATCATGCCAACTAACTATTATAATGCTTCCCCTTATAATTGGTTTTTGGTCACATACCTAATATTTTCCATATAAGAATTTTTGAATGTGCGATATATGTTATAATTGCTCCACCACAACGCACTAAATTGGGATATCAAAGAAAGTTGAGAATTTATATTGAATTTGAATCTAGAACCTATCAGCTGAAAAAAAAAATATTAGTATGAATTATCATTGTCTTATTTTGATCCTCGTACTAAAGAATGTGAACTAAATGTTCAAAAGATAATTCATTTGCAAAAGTTAGTGAATCAATTGGCAGACACATTCACGGACTCAAAGAAAGTGACCAAATCACATGTATCAGCTGCTAATGCTCCAATTAAAGTCGGTGTCCCTGTTGGACAAACAAATTATAACACGCATGAAGAGTGAAAAAGCAATCGGTTCCAAAGATTAAAAATATAAAAATCCTCGAAAAAGAAAAGGAGCAAAGAATGAAAATGGTCAAGTCGAGGATATGATAATTTCAGATAAAACTCCAGAAGAGAATGAAATTATAAGTAATATTGGAGTTCCAGCAGAAACTCAGGTATCTGAAATTCATTAAAATTAAGAGATCTCGATAAATTATATCATGAATGAAATAAGATGGAACCGAGATGAAATTGATATCAATAATATTTTTGTATATAATATAGCGCTAAATATAATAAATATTGAGGATCATGAATAGAAGTCTATTAAAAAATGTCGACAAAGAAATGATTGGCCAAAAAAAAAATGGAAATGTGCAATTGAGGTAGAGTTAAACTCTCTTGAAAAATGAAAAGTTTTTGGACCTGTAGTCCATGTACCTCAAGGTATAAAATCAGTAGGATATAAATAAGTATTTATGAGAAAATAAAATGAGAAAGGTGAAATTTTGAGATATACTCACCTGTGGTGGATGCTACAACTTTTTGATATATAATTAGTCTGGCAGTCCATGAAGGACTTAATTTGCACCTAATGGATATTGTTACAGCCTATTTAAATGGCTTGCTTGATAATGATATTTATATGAAAATCTCTGAAAGATTTAAGATGCCTGAAGCATGTAATTTAGGTTCTCGATAACATTATTCAGTTAAATTGAATAAATTTTTATAACGCTTAAAGCAATATGGACGCATATGCTATAATCGTTTAAGTGGATATTTATTGAAACATGGATATAAGAATGATACGACCTGTCCATGTATTTTCATGAAAAGATATAGAAATGATTTTGTTATAATTGCAGTTTATGTTAACGATTGTTCGCTTCTCAGAGTGTGCTTACAAAGTCTCAGGTATAGCAAGCTATACCAGTTTAAACCTTGAATCTACTCTCGTCTAGGGTTGCAAGTGCACAACCCTATCCGTATAGTATATTAAGGTATCGATCCTCAGGGACGGTTTAATTCGATTCTAAATCACCACTTATCCAAGCTAGGTACTAGAAGTGTGAAAAGTTGGGTTTGGTTTGTTTATGTTTCCTAATTTCGGGTGTCAATTCAATTAACAGTAAATGAAAGCAATTAAAGGTTTTGGTTTTGAACAATGATAAAAGGCGTTCCTAGGGTTTCAGGTTTCATCCCAAACTTTGCCTTCTCTGGACCTATCATGCGACTCGCATCATCTCTGATGCGACCCGTATGATGCGACTCGCATCATCTCTGATGCGGGTCGCATGGCCCTCGAGCAGAGCTGACATGTGTTCGTATCTAAGTTGATTTCTTGTGCGAGGCTTCAACCTGTGGCTCTCGCCTACTGGTATCTAACCTAAATTGATTGTCTGGTTAACTAGAGGTATCTACAACCTTTCGATAATAGAAATTTCACCTCTCGGCTACTATTGATCTTAGATCTACCTCAAATGCTCAATCACAATTACAAGATACATCAAGGCCAAATTACTAGAAGAGATGCTATAGACATCTAACAGTAGACAATCAAGAATCAATCAAGAAATCACAATCAAGCAAACAATGAATACTCAAACAACAATCACACAAGTTCAAACTTAGATCAAAACATCATTCAACTCAAAGACAAGGTTTAGAGACTACATCCTAACCCTAAGAACTAGAGATCTACTCAAGCATAGCAAAAGAAAGCATAAAAGAGAGAGAGAATAGGCAAATCATGATGAAGCTCAAAGATCCAAGGTGGATTGGAGAGGATCTTGCAATCTTCTCTTCTTCTCCAAGTGATCTCCAATCTCTCTCTTCTCTCTTGATCTTTTCTCTCTCCTTGAGGCTTTGAATCTTTAAATTTCGGAACTCCCTCTCTGGTAGCAGGGGTGGCCTATTTATAGGCTTTTTAAAACGAGTGCTTCAATTCTGGGCCTTTGCTGTCTGCTCTGGAAACTCGCGATGCGACCTGCATCAGGTCTGATGCAACCTGCATCGGCTCTGATGAGGGTCGCATCGGCTCTGATGAGGGTCGCATCGGCTCTGATGAGGGTCGCATCGGCTCTGATGAGGGTCGCATCGGATGTCTCAGATGTCAGTAACTTCCCTGATTTTGCCCGTTTTCGCCTGATTCCTGCAAAGTAAGAACCAAAACATAGCAGTACCACATTCTATGGATATTCAATGTAAAAGGCACCATTTGTTGGTTCAAAACATAGATTTTTGTATGGAAACAAGTCGAAATAATAGGTCTAATAAAGTGATATCAACGATCTAAGTATCATTGGAACTTCTGAAGAGCTTCCAAAAGAATAAATTATTTAAAGGAAGAATTTGAGATGAAATATCTTGGAAGAACAAAATTTTGCATTGGATTGCAAATTGAACATTTAAAAATGATATTTTTATGTATCAAGAAAATTATATTGCAATAGTGCTGAAATAATTTTCATTAAGCACTCCGATGGTTGTAAGATCATTAGATGTGAATAAAGATCATTTTAGACCTTGAGAAAATGATGAAGAACTATTTGGTCCTGAAGTACCATGCCTTAGTGCAATATGAGCACTTAAGTGAATATTTATTAGCAAGATATAGTTCTTCTTCCACGCGAAGATATTGGCGTATAATTAAACATATACTTTGCTACCTATGAGAAAATTTAGCAATACACAAAAACAAGCCGAGTATATGTTTGGTTAAGATCTGTGATTCAACACATTTGTCAGACATGTGGCTTGTCTTCTGAAAAAATGACCCCGAAGATCATATATGAATATAATATTGTATGTATTGCTCAATGAAAGGAATGATACATTAAAGGAGATAGAACATAACATATTTCACCAAAAAAAAATTTCACACATGATCTCCAAAAGAATAATACTATTAATGTTCAGCAAATCCGTTTAAGTGAGAATCTAACAGATTTATTCACTAAGGCACTCCCAACTACAATATTCGAAAAACTAGTTCATAATATTGGAGTTCGCCGATTTAAAGATCTTGTCACGAGGGCGAGTTAATACGCATTAAAAGAATAATGTACTCTTATTCCTTCACTAGGTTTTTATCCCATAGGGTTTATACTAGTAAGATTTTAACGAGACATATTTTTATGTAATGGACATCCAAGGAAGAGTATTATGAATATAGTGGATGGTCCATTCATTTGTAACTCCCAATATTAATCCCCACTACCCCACTACCATTGGAATTTATGTCTCACTACTATTTAGAATTCATTTTCATATTTATTATTGTAATGGCTTTTCATTTATAATTAGTAACATATAAATAGAGACATTGTAATCTTGTATTGTATACATGAGAAATATATAACTAAAAGATAGCCATTCTTTACATTCTTGTTTATGCTTGTTTATCTTTATTTTATAACAAGTTGGATATTATTGTGTTTTCACGGGAAAATTGGCTAATTTAAAATATTACATGGGCATTTCTAGTTATACAACCGAGAAGCCCATTCTGCAAAACCAATCTCAAATGTAAGTATCAAAATTTCAAGTACACAACGGCCCAAAAAAGAGTAACAAAGGGTGAAAAATGTAAGTACGCATATACAACCGAGAACCCATTTTATTATGATACAAAATAAATCTCACGCTTTACAATTCTTAACCAAATCGCAAACAAAAACAGAGACCCAAAAAACTCACCTCTGCTTAAAATGAAACAGAGAAAGAAACTGTACAAAAACTATATACTAAGCTGGAAAAAAAAAACATCAAATAATACGACAATGCTGTTATAATTGCCTCCCATTAGAATTTGATGCGGCTGAAGTTGGGAGCCTTGCAACTGCCGGTTGAGTTGGCGGGGCCGGCAGAGCATATGTGAGCCGAGATGGAGTGCTCTCAATTAACCCTGCCACTCCAGCTGCAGATGTTTGTGCATTCGATGGAAGGAACAAGTCATGCTTTTGGTCTTTGTAGGCACTCCATACCTTTTTTAAAAACAGATAGATTTAAGCAACAAAGATAATATCCAAACAACTTTTTACCAAATATATGAAATTTCTACATTAACATACGAGCAACTGTCAACTTACAGATGATGAATTCAATATTTCACGAATTTTAACACAATGGGCACCTTCAGTGGCAAAAGCATGCAGTACCTGAAGACAAAATAATGCCATACTTTTATTCTAAATCTTCTCTCAGCATTGTTTCTAAATCAACATATTATCAAGAAAAGAGGACGTACCTCAACAGCAAGCACACGACCTATGGAAGCCTCAGATTCATTCCATTTCATTTGGGCACAGAGGCCTTGCCTTCCTCCAGCCCTCCAGTCTAAGATTCCCAGTAAAATCTCCACTAGGCCAGCCCTATTTTCATTATATTATAACAGCTTAATTTTTTTGGCCCAGGATACAATATAGTACGGAAGTTTAATTAGACTTACTTTAAACCTTGTGCAACAAGAGCATCTCTAGCTCTGTTACCAGCAACAACTACACGTTTGAGTGTCTCCAAGGCTAAAATGCTCCCCCCTTGCCATCCAATAGCTTTCATCAGCAATGGTACCACCTAAGCATTACATAACCCAAAAAAAGAACCATCAATACTCTGAGAATATGCCTAGAAATAACTCAAAATATCCTCCTGAATAAAAGATTCTTGAGGTTAATTTAGGAACTTTGTGACACATCAATGGAAAGCAGGTTTCATCCAGAGTTCCACAGAGAACATTTATAAGATTTTGTTGTTAATATTTCCAAAACACTTGGAGAACTATTCAAGTTGTATTTTTGAAGATGGTACAACCGACAAGTAACTAAATTTTGAGGATGTAGCTGTGTCTGCACAGCAAATCAAATAGGGAACAGAACAATCCTGTACTATCAGATATATGCAACAAGTATAGACAAGTATTCTTTTTCAAATATCAATATATTAACACTAAACTGTATGATGCAAATTTGAACCTGAGGACTTCCTGAACTAGTGGTGGCCATAGCTTCTGCACAGATTGTGCTGGATGCAAGCTGGTGCAAGACCCGCAAGATACTAAGCCGGACCCTTTCCTGTGGAGTGGGTCCGGCAGGCTCGGCTGGACCTGCTTCAGCTCCATCCTGATCATTCAATTGAGCTGCTGAACTCCCATTCTTTGCCTCTGCTGATGCCATCACCTCTCTCCTCCCTTCGTCAGCCATGGCTGTCACTAGCTTTGGCACATAGCCAAGGTAGCCTACATGGTCTGCTAAGGCAGGGTGGACCCGAAGTAGGGAGACAAGTGCAGCTGAGAAGAGCAAAGGCAGCTCAGGATCAACTGGTTGTGACAATTCATAGTGTGTAGCAGCAATGGAGGAGAGGTATTGGTCTAGTAGACCTTCCAAGAATCTCTTTGGATTTCTCAATGGGAATTTAGGGTCCTTCAAGAAGAGTCTTACATATATTCCTCCTACCTTCATGAGAAGAAAAAATATTTTTCAGAACATGAAGTACTTCTGAACAAAAATAAAGATATGGGTATTTTTATATATTGATTGTGGGAGTTCAAAATTTCAACCATAATTTTGCATATGAATATTCAGAATACAAAAGGATTAAACTAGACAAGCTTTACCAGAACAAATCATAAGATTTAACTTTGATTAACATATTTGGTGCATATGGATAGAAAGAGAACACGAGCCCCCACACCAAAATAAATAGAAGCTAACAACTAAAATAACATCAGCATGGAGCAGGTACTGACCAAAAAAAAAGTATCAATCAGATTGTACCTGTGGTTCGTCTTTCATAACATGTTGGCCAGAAGCCTGTTCAGGCACATCCCAATCTACAACACGCCCCTTCATCTGTTCCTGATAGAGATCAGCTGCCATGGTCGACAGCTGTGCAGATAGGGAAGATGACATGGCTGGGGTCCACACAAGCTCAGGGGTCTCAGTTGTCTGCTCGAGAGACGCCACGACTGCCTCACCGGGCCCGTCTCTGACAGCTGATACCAACCCATCGGGGAGGAACCGAGCCAGAGTAATTGCCACTCTAGGTCCATGCATTGGTTGGCCCATAAGCTTGCCTAGTAAGGATGCAGCTGCAGCCCGTTGTTGTAACGGAACTCCTGAAGAAAAATTAATAGCAGCTTCAGTTTTTCCATGCCAATGGACCAAAACATGTAAAAGTTTCATGGAAGCACCATCAAATTGAAGCCAAGTATATCACAATTTTACCTTGTACTGGTAATATAAGCTCAAGAATATAAACAACACCACCATGCTTGGCCGCAGCCCATGCAAGCTCTGGTGAGCTAGCTAGGGAATAAAGCACTGCAAGGGCCCCATCTCTACATGTAGGCTTGCAATGGAGGAGTTGAAATAGAAGGATTAGGCTAGATCGCTCCCCCACCATGGCTTCTACACATGCTGCATGCTTTGTCAAAAGAGCGAGAACAGTCAAACATATTTGAAGAATCTTGCTCTCAGCCGGTACAGGCAGGCTGAGGCAATCAAAAAGTGGAACAAGTTGATCTTTGGTAGAGAAGACAGCTGCCAAACTGGGGTTGCTTGTCAATAAATTCTGTTATAAAAGGAAAAATAGTTAATTTAAACAAAACCAGGAAAATAATAATATCAATACAGTAACAATTACAATAACTATAACAACTTAATGATAATAGTACTAAAACTAGTAATCCTAATACTCCTAATAATAAAATGATAATAATATTAATTATTAATAATAATGTGCCTACATAACCAGTGTTAAGGATTGAAAAGCGCAAACAGATCGTTTTGGATGAATATATGTTCTCACCGTATGTCAACTATTCTAATTAGTATGACAATAAAAAATGTACCTGAAGTGATATCAACCCCATCCGAAGGTTAGTTATGACTTCTGTTTCCTTTGCCAGATCAGGACCATTTGGTGTACTGGTTTCAACCTCAGATGCATCATCAGTAAATGCCTCGTTTTGTTCTAAATCATTCTCTACTTCTGCATGCAGGTTCCTCCATGAAACCACAAGCTCTGAAATAAATCTGAGAAGGGCTGCGCAGAAGGCCTCAGGCTCACTTATATCGTAGTCAGGTTGGTTGTTGTACACCCGCAAGTACACATTACCGACATGGAGCTCTTTAGAAAGGGCTTGATATGCAAAGGAGTATGACTCTGTCAGGTCGTATGAGCCATCAGGACGTTGATTTGCGCGCTGCTCGTCAATAAACTTAAGCAGCTCACCTCTTGTGGAAGAATTCCATATGATCTATAGAGTCAGATTAACCAGTATTACAGTTTTCAGAAAAATCTTTGATGGGTATTTCCTGATGTACTAGAAAATTAATATGTAGTTTAAATATTTAAGTCCTATTAAAGCATTGCAGTACCTTATGAATGTTATGATTGGTATTAGTGTACAATACATATCTAACACAGCTACAAAATCTGTGGTGTCTTTCTTATTTAGTTATTTATGTTGACACTTTTGACAATTAAAAATCATAGCACAAAATGTACTGACCTCAGGTGATTCCAAATTAGCATTGAGATTTGCAAGTAGGTCTTTGGACGTTTGCTTTTTGAGCATGGCTGCAAGCTTAGGAGTAAGCAATGCTGTGAGTGCATCATGTGCTGCCTGGTTGTATGGGGTCAAATCTTCTTCTTCAGAGGGACCGCAAAGCCGTGACAGAGCCTGTGTTGCCAGTATCGCATGGGTATTTTTCGCAATTTGTACACTGGCACCAACACCATGTGCATTAGCTTCACTCTCTTCTGCTGTTGAATCATATTGTAGCAGTAGAGGTAACACATACCTTGGAGAAAAAAGAACAAGAAAAGTAGATCTATCAAATGTACATCCCAGATAAGCATGGAGGTAAAAGAATATATAATTTAAAGTTTAAACACTTCAATCATACCACTACATTGCATTTAGAAAAGATTAAAATGAATTAGCTCATTAATCATACTTGGCTTATCTCATCTAGAAGACTCATATGATTACAACATATTCTTATCCTTAGTGAAAAAATATAATTCATCTAGAAGGTTCATGAATTAGCTCAGTAAATCAATTTTGCCTTTGTTGACAAAAATTCTTTCAACAATAACATACTACGTGCTTTCAGTTGAAGAATAGCATTTCAATAACATAATTTCAGCTTTTCATGGGCCTTCTGTCATTTGTGCTTGTCTTGTACCGTAAGCTTTTTCAAGTTGAATTTATGAGAGCATGTCTGCCATTGAAATAAGTTTCTGGACAGGACACTAGCAGCCCAGACAGTACTACAAGTTCAGTTCAAAAATTACCATAGAAAGCCAGCACTTAGTAAAGCACTCTGCAACTCAGCTGAAACAGATAGATGAGCTGCTGTCTGGAGAGCTGCATCGGCAGCTGAAGGCATGAGTTCCAACTCAGTGGTGTGCACAATATCCTCAACAAGGCCGCTACATCTCAGAATTTCTTCATGTCCCGATTCGAACTGACTCAAAACTGAGAGCGTATGCATCACGTTTGTGACAATAACAGCAGCAGGTTCAGTTGCTGGGGTTGTAGGGTGGACAACAAGCATACAGCGGGATAAGAGAGTTGCTAGTAGAGGGATTCCACCATCTCTGATTAGTTCTTCACCATTAAGTCTAGATGCTGCACACCTGTACGAAAGATTGAGTGAGAGAGAGCTCAGTGAAATCGTATTCATATTGTTCAAATTCTCCCTCAAGGGAGACTAAGCCTAGTCGAACCAAGAATGAACAAAATTTCATCATGGACTGATTAATCATATAGGAAAACAAGGTCACAGAGTTAATGAACTGCTCAATTAAGCAGAAATGAAATAATTGGGGGGTTGGGGCGTGGGAATTTGTGCACTTCAGGAAAAAAAAATGAAAAATTACACTTACGTGAGCCAGATCAGCTCGGAAGCAGCAATGAGAAGCGGGGCTCGGTCAGATGAAAGGAAATTGCTGTCATCTTTCTCAACTGTGACAGAATTCAGCAACATGGGATAGCCTGCATATTTGAAGGGCTCCAATACATTTCCGTACCTCCTATACAATATACATTGAGATTTTAACAAGAGCAATAGTCTCCATAGTTGTGGCCCCTGTAACCCTTGCATTGTTGCCTGAATTTTAAATAAAAAAGCCAAAATCAGAAACTTCTTAGTTTTTAGGTTTTTAATGCTTTCAAACACCAATAACTTCTTGATACAACAGAAACTCATATCATTAGCAACAATCATACTCTATGGTTAATAAAATTTTGTCAACCATCAACAAGCCAATCAAGTTATTGTGCATCGAAGAGAAGATGTGAGCAATAAGTAATACTGGACACCTAGCAAAACTGAAATTTGGTGGCTCTTGCCACAACAGCAACCCAAGAAGTAGGCATGATGCCACTATGAAGCTTGTCGCAGAAATATGTGATCAAAATGGAGGGATGAGAGAAGAGAGCAAGATATTTGCCAAGACACTGTTAATTAACCTGAGTCACCTTTGCAACAATAGGTCATGTTTGGTTGTGGAGTAAACCCTCTACTCCACTTTTAAGGAGCCAAACGAGAAGTAAATTTGAAGGAGTAAGATGGAGTAACATTTTAGTTAATCTGGATTAAATTACTCCACCTAGAGAAGTGAAGTAACTTACTCCACCTGTGGGTCCCGCGATTAGAGTAACACCATGTTATAATTTCTCTCTCTTCATGAGCTTACTCCATCAAACTCCAACCAAACATGATTATTTTAATCTACCTTAGCTCGGAGTAAGAAATTTAAACCGGATTAACTTTACTCCACAACCAAACATGACCATAGAGACTAACATATTTGAAATAGTGGATAATTGTGGAAGAAGAGATTATTTTGCTTTCTTGGGTATTATTATCAAATGGGGAGAAAAAATGGCTCAATCAGTGGAAATGCAGTTTGTTTTTCTTAATGAAATGCACACAGAGTAGTCTTTCTAGCTGCCACTTCTTTTCAAAAAAATAAAAAAATAAAAAAGGTGTGTGAGATAGAGAGCGAGGGGGACCTGTAACCGCTCGTAAGCCTTCTGTACTGCAACAAACTTTTCCCTCCCCTCAGGATTTTTGTCAGGATGGTACCGTATTGCCAGCTTGCGATACTGCCTCTTTAGTTTCTCTTCATCAATGTTCTCAATCCTCCTATCCGATGAACTACTCACGCCACTGCCAGTCCCATTAATTACAATTTCATCCAGTGATATCTCCAGTATCTTGCATGCCTCCTCTTCTGACAAGTCCATTGGTCTTCGTGTCAGCTCCTCACGCCACATGGCAAGAAGCGATTGAAGGAACTCTACATGCTCTACAATTGGCCAGTTGAGAAACCGAATTTCATCACAAAGATTGCGGAGGTAATAACGGTGGCACCACATCTCATCTTTCAGATTTGGGTAGGTTATAGGAGGTATAGGAGCATAATCATATAGCGCGTGGCAATGTTGGGATAGCTTCTGAGGGAAATCACCAAGGTGTTGCAAAACCTGCATAAATTGATAGTACAATATCCCAATTATATTCCAAAGAAATTAACAAAAAGCTTATCTTGCTTATGTGAAATCATAAAATAAAGCTGGTGTTACACAAAATTACGACCCAACCGGTGAACCTGAATTCAAACTCCAAAAAACATCAACACCATTCATCCGCGCATACATTAAACTGATATAATATTGATTATCTAAACTGACGATTAAAAAAAAAATGCAATAGATTTTTCTTCTCTCTTTCTTATTTGATTATGACTTTTTATCATGATTAAACATACTAGTATAATCATAATGCATTTAGGAAAAAACATTTTCCAAAAAAAAACAAATAGGAGTATTTTTATTCCAAAAATCAGATAAATAGCATTAACCAGACTATTTCAATCAAATTCCCTAACTGATTATCATATATCCAATGATCCAGCCAGGGAATACCTGACGAATGAGATTCTCAGCTCGCATCTTGTGGGTCCAGATAATCTCTGGAGTATCAGAATCTGACACCATGGCAGCAGCAAATGCAGCAGACCCACTTCTCTCCAGCACATACAACAAAGACTCAGGAAGTAACCCACCCAGAATGCTTTTTTTAGCAAGGGGTAGAGTAGCAGACACTGCAGCCTCCTCTCCTCCATGAAATGCCTGATGAACATGTGTCGCAGCAAATAGCTGAGAGATTGAAAGAAGGTTTGAGCCAGCGTAGGCTAACGCAAAATAGAAGACGCCAGTGCTATAGAGGCGAATCATTGCCTTTGGGTTTCTAGTAACAATCGACTTGAGAAGAGACGCAGCTGATTCTACAATGCTCGGTTCATTTGTCAAAATAGCCTGAAAATATGAAATTTGTCAAGTGGTGTTGATCTTTGATTTCTGTAAATGATAAAGATATCGACCTTCGATTTAAGTACACCATTGGCCCAGTAATACCAGGATGTGTACCAGACAATTTTCTGATCCAACGGTCATTCTTTTTTTCTTTTTGTTGCTTTGTGGATATGTTGAGTCAATGAGATGTAGCGAAATAACATGTGAACAGCAAAACAGATGAGTTAACAAAATTGCAGATGCCAGCATTGCAAGCCTTGTTAACAACAATCCTACCAAAAGTCAAACATGATATTGGTACTCAGAATTTCACCACAAATATAAGTAAAGCATCTATGAATAAAATACCTGAGTAACATGAGGAAGACATCTAGGGCTAGATAAGGCAAATTTCACAGCTGGTGTTGGGGTCACGATCTCACCCGCATCATCCAGATCTGAATGTGCAGATGCCATGCTGTGTAATATGGACAATGCCGCATCCCCTACCTGGATGACAGTAAGAAGACAATACAAATATAGAACATGAGCAATAAGGCACATGCAAGGATTACTGTACCAGATTAGAAATCAACATAGTACAAATGACAATGCCAACCGGATCTCAAAATTTTCCTACTCTTGCTTTTATTATTTACTTTTTTCCCCTCTTGTTGGAGGCCTAGTTTCACATTTTTAGAAATAACTAAAGCATACTCCCACCTTATATGTTATGCAATTAAAAAAGAAGGTTTTTTATGTTGTCATCATACCAATTTGTACTATACACTTTAAGGGTAGTAGACAAAACCATCTCAGTGAAGGACTTAACAGAGCTCTGGTAAGTAAAGAAGTAATATAAAAAATATGGAATTACCTGAGTTGGGGTTAAAACAGGAAGTTTGGAGGCGAGGGCCCACCGCAGCTCACGTATATCCCTCAACTGCTTCCAGTCAGCCATACCAAGGGCCCAACATTTCGTAGTCCAGTCAATGGACTTTCTGGACCACAACTGCTTCACCGCATCTTTTTCAAGTGGGCCCACTCGGTTGCCATCATGATCAATGATCATCCATTCCTTCTGAGGCTCCATGAATGCAGTTGCAGCTATCAGGTTTGACTGTAGAGGGATAGAGGTTCTCTCTGGTGCCTCATGAGCTGCAGTTAGGAGATCTACTGCTAACGCGACCCCTCGGACCTTCACGCAGTCTTCCACATTTTTCAGATTTTTCATCAAGGCCTGGAAAAGTGGAAGAATAGAGATGAAATCAGTAAACAATTTATAAGGCGACAGCATAACTCTATAAAACAGGCAATTATGAACTTGGCAAGTAACATGTATTTCCAACAATTTCTATGGCATTGGATAATTGTTGGAAATGACAACTGAATGATCAAAGGAATCAAAGTAGGGGAGGAGAGAGAACAGCAACGGGCAAGGAGTATAAGATCAGCATTTTGGCGGCAATCACCAGAATTAAACAGCTTTAGAGGCCTACTTTCACTCAACTCCCAATTTATTTCTTGTTTTCGAATAATTAACAAATGATTCCTGTCCTCATAAGTTCACCAATAGTACTTACTTTTTTAATAGATAGATAAGTTTAGTATTCATATTCCCTTCATCATGTGTTTCAGGTAAACCAAAAACAGATAGGTAGAATTAGTATCTTACCTTTAACAGAAGCAGCAATCGGTGCCTTAATGCCCTATCATTTGTTCTATCAAGAAGTACCGTTATGTGAGCAGTACCCTCAAAAGGCCCAATGATCTCATGATGCTGCTCAAATACAATGGCCATAGCTCGAGCACAGAGCTCTCTAACCTGGGATCCACCACCTCCACCAAATCCATCTAGCCTCCCCAGGTCACACCAATCATCCGATGAACCCAACTCATCAGGAATAGCACCATCAACGGTCAACCCAATATCAGCCTCACATAGAAAACGGTGATACAGAGCCCTAAAAAATGCAAAAGGGTCACGCAGGTAACTGCTACCGCTCTCCAAGAAAAGACGTAGGTAGTACTGCCCCACACATACCTCTTTCGAGAGACTGTGATAGTTAACGTAGAACTCGGAATAGTTCCATGAAATACGAGGTGCACTGTTGCTGTCCTCATTAACTGTACTACCGGTTACAATATCCTCTGTTCTTTCCTTCTCCACATCTAGATTGTGTACCTCAGCTTGCAGCGCTTCTCTCAGCTCCTGCCTGGTACGTTCGTTCCATATCAGATCAGCTCGGTTGTGGTCCAAACCAGATGCCTTCCAAAATTCATACCAATTGCAAAGTAGCCGGCCAGACCCCACTGGGGTGTTCTCAACCACAACTTGAGCCGGGGTTGGAACATCAGAGCTCATCGACCCAGCAAGGTTTGAATTATTGTCAATTTCTGTACCGACCAACTGCATTGTGTTATCTGCAGAATAAATACCATATGGTTCTGCATACTGTGGGTCAGTAATCGGAATTGTACCAGGATAAGCATTAGGGTAGAACCCATACTGCCCGGAACCTGCAAAATTAGGGTCCTGAACAGGAGGGCCCATGTAATCACCAGGAATTGTAATTTTTTCTTCGACGTTTGTGATATTGTCTGGGCTAATGTAATTATTATTATTATTAACCTGGGGAGAAAACCCGTGCTCATGTGCATTGGCTGCAGTTACCCCTCTACTGACTCGGACCCGTTTCTTCTGTTGAAGTATCCTCCTCTGCCTTCTACTCAAAGGTGCCTCGTCATATTGACTCTCTGGATCGTCTGTGGCATCTGACCGTGTGTGCAAATATGCAACAAGTCCAGGAGGGAGAATCCGTGACAGCAAATCAAGGGCTGGCTGGTACGAGTCAGCCCACAGCGCCACAAGCTGGCGGCTGACATTCTGTCTCTCACCAGCTGGTAGAAAAAATGCATGCAATAGATGCCTCAACAAAGCACCATCTCTTAAAGCAGCATCTCTCATAGACTCGGCTGCAATCGCATCCTCCTCTGCAATAGTTCGCATAATGACTGCCACAGTTTCACGGACACTCTCAGCTGGGTGCCCAAAAAGTGCAAATAGCTGGCGACGAAGGCCAGCCACTTGTCGCAACAATTCCACAAAAGTTGTATGCTGAGTTGTCTCACCATGTGGTTCACATAACATGGCCTCAAGAACATCAACAACTGCCATGGATAGTAAAGGAGAAACAGAAGATGGTCTTAATCTGTTAACTAGAATAGTCGCATAGCTTAATTCTGAAAAAAGCATTGACTTTGTATGCATGAATGTAGCATGCCACTCTCCTTTGGAATCAGTCAGCATCGTGTTCTCACCAGGACCGCCTCCAATAAGCATTGCAACAAGCCCAGCAGCCTCGGCAGCAACCCCTTCAGACCCATTTCTAAGTAGGCTCATTATGCGGGTGACTGCCGCAGGGAATGACATCACGTGAGAAGCTGCATTTTTTGAGGCGAGCAGCCGTCTCAGGCATGAGATGAAACCTATAATTGTAGCTGCTGCCTTGGGGGATGGAGGCGGCAGTGGTGGGGCCTCCGGAGGGAGGTTAGCTGCATTTGCAGGAAGCATTGTTATTATAGCCATAAGTACTGCTTCTGGTACCTCAATTGTGGGAGGAACACCACTGTAGGAGATACATGCATTAAATTCTCGGATTCTGCGCCAGAGTCTAGCTCGTGAGCCAGGTACAGAGCCCCCCTCTGCAACTGTGTCTTTTGCAGTAGCACCCAGGTGTTTGAGATGCATTGCGGCAGTCTCACTGTCAGTTACTCCACGGGTTGGCATCTGGATGTGAGCTCTACCACATGGAGGGTCTATGCGGTGACCTAGCATGGTCAGCCTTGGAAGGACTGGGATAGGGCATTGGAGCTCAGTTTGCAACACATCATGTACTGTAGCCAGCAGACTGTCACGTGATGTGCTAGCATATACCTGGATATTGTTTTTTTTTAGAAAGTGTGGAAATGAGAGATTCTTTTCATAATCTCAAGATTTGAAGAAACAGACTTTTATGTAGGCAATGTTAGTTGATTTGAGGTAAACTTACATATACTGGAGAACCATCATTGAACTCAATGGCAAACATCTGGGGCTCTTCGGCAAATCGAACAAGAGCATTTACAGAAGAAAGAGGCCGAACAATAACAGCCTGCAAAATGACATAGGTATTAAAAAAATAAGGACAAACTGTTCTCATATTTCAATCTGAGCAATGCATTTCATGGATTTGGCATCTTTTTATCCTTAAGCAAATCTTAAATGGAGTTATGCCCGACAGGTAACTTTGTAACAGGGTTGAAAAACTGATCCAACTAAAGTAGTATATTTGGTTTAGAATTGCCAAACAAAATCCAAATTAAGTAGGATGAGTATTAGTAACCTCATAGTTATCAGGACGTCTTTCGACAATAGAGAATTTTGTCAAAACAAGTTGGCGTGAAACTGAGTCACCATGCTCTCCCAGACCTCCCTTGGGCCCCACAGCCAGGCTCAAGCTTTCAGTGTGAGCAGTACCATGAGCAGCGGTTCGCAGTCTTATAACTGACCATTCTCCATATGGAGTCTCATTGGCTCCAACTGCCTCTTTTGCTGAAATGGCATCAAATTTGTGAAATTCAGGAAATAGCAGGTGTTGAACTAGAAATCAGGAACAAAAGATTGCTATTGTAATTTTCTGATGTAATTGACTTGTAATTAAGAAACACACATACCCCTCCTGGCAATAAAATCAGATGATGTCATTGATTGTGATCTGTCGACGTGAAGAGTTAATCCTACCATGGATTTTGCTGTGTTTGTCTGCAAAAAAAAATAAAAAAATAAATAGAGGCACATATTACTAATTAATTAATTAATAGCAATATAGCACCACCAGAACTGCTGCTACTCCCCCCCTCAACATAAGCAACAGAAAGAGAGAATAAATGGGAGTGTTTGAGTTGGAGTGTGCTTTGGGGGGTGGGCCAAGTGAAAGATTAGGTCCAGTAAAAGGAACTGTACTGGTAAAATGACCAGCATCCATACTTATCTCATCTTTGAATTTTTCAGTTGCAAGTGCAATACCCAAACATAGCTTTAAAGTCAGTAATGACAGATAGATCAAGCATATGGGAATGGTAAGAACATACCAGATGAGAAATAATCCCGGTATTTGTGGCACCTGATGCTGCCATAAATGCTTTCCATTTTTGGCCATACATGGGGCAGAGAACAAAGCCACCTCCTTCCTGGCTTCTCTTACCAAAGCTATCGGCCAATAATATGACAGCCGGTGAATCCATGTCTCTAAAGTCCAAACACCACCTCACGTCACCAGATAGCCCGTCCAGTAGTTCAACACCAACTGATGTAATTCTCAATTTCTGCAGATACAAACAAAACCAAAGATATATAATAAGAAAGGAATGCTGTACCTTGAGACGCCAAACAACAAAAAAGAACCCATCTTTAGAACAACACAAGGATTAAATATATATATATATATATATATACACACTTACATATGGGGCCCACTCGGCTGTTCTACGCCGCAAATGCAGTACTGAGAACTCTGTGGCAGGGCCGGCAATTCTCAGTCGGCCCCACTTAATCCTGTGCAAATCAGTTAGAATCCCGACCCTCAAGGGGGACGAAAATCTGACGGCTCTAAACTTGCCTTTCCCGTCTGTTCTGACACTCAATGAGAATTCCAACGGCCCTGATGCTGCCACGTCGTCCCCACGCACAGGGGCTGCAGCCTCGAAGTCTCCAGCTACTACATCGTAGGAGTTGGTGACACCCAGGGTAGACGGATCCAGGGTTATGATGGTGGTTGCTGCAAGGCAGAGAATGCGCTTATAGCGGCCGCGCCAAGAGTGTTTGAGCACCATGTAGCGAGCGAGGTACTCGGGTTCTTCAGACAAGGTAGAGGTAGCTGACGATGCTCGGGGGGAGGCAGGAGAAGGATCGGGTGGCGGAGCAAAAGCGGCGTGGCGGCTAACGAAATCCATGGGAGAGTCGAGAGTCTCTAGAAGAGCGCGGCGGCGATGGCGATGGAGGAGCCAAGGGAAGGGAGAAGGAGAGGGAGAGAGGTGGGGCCCACGGGACTGAGTGGCACCCAGTGCGCCCGATCGGTATCCAGGGCAGGGAATTGCTGCTGGGAGTGGGATCGATCAGATCAGAGATAGATTGCGCAAATTTCCCGGGGATAATTAGTTGTTGCCGTGGGTTCCAGCCTTCCAGCCCAGCGTTGGTCGTCTTCTTCTTCTTCTTTTCCTTGAATTATTATTTTCGTTTTTTATTTCGATGTTTAACTGGTACGAATCGTCCGTGTGTTTGTTTGACAATTTTGTGTACGTCTTTCTAAATAACAATTTTTGATTTGTATTTAGATAATGGAAAGATTTTAAGACTAGTTGCATATATTACAACTTTACAACATCTTCCGTTAGCTGTATAAATAAGGGGAATTTTATGAATGCCCCTTAAAAATCTCCAAATTACGTTCTTTTTTTCTTCTAAAATTCATATCCTATTTTTTCCTCAAGTTCTAAGAACTCATATTTTATCAACATTCTACTTTCTATTAAAATTCATTTAAAATCGGTAAACTATCTATTTTATTCTTTTATTAAAAAAATCTTAAAAAAATATGTACTATGTGAGTGTAATTAGTTCATTTTCTTACTTATAACATGCACACAAGTATATATCTAAATGCCACTATACACGTGTCATAAGTAGAGAAATGAATTATTTGCCTTTGAAAAACAACTAATCAGAAGATTGAACATTTTCTTACATTGATTACATATCTTTATTATTTAATAAAGAGTAGAATGGAAACTTTATAAGTTTAAAATTAGTTTTAAAAGAAAAGGCGTTAAATTGATTAAATTTGTGAGTTATTTTTTTTTTATTTAGAGGGGTAAGTATGATATTATAAATTTTAGATGGAGGTAAATAATTTTGAGATTCTCGAGGGGTATACATGAAATCCCCCCAAAAAATAAAAGAAGACTACTGGAGTATACATTCTATCATTTTGGGAAGTGAATTGAATTTCTAATTGAAATTTAAGACAATAGAATAATAATTATGGAATAGGGTAATGAAGCAAGGGTAAGGCTAAGGTGCTATGGGTTGCATAGAGGGCTACGATGCTATGGCTTAATATTCGAGTTTTCAAAATTTTAACGGTCGATCCGAACTGTTCATCTTGTTCTCCATATTAATATGTGTTTGGAGACCAAATTTTATATTTTTTTGGAAATTTTTTACTATTTTTTTAGATAGGTAAAAGAGCAGAAAAATCAAATTAAGATACATTTAATTTGATTATTGTATTAGATCCTAGATATGGCACTACGTACACCAAAATTTGTTAGAGAACCTCCCATGTTAACTCATGCTACCAAAATTTTAGTTATTGGAAAAGGGTTATGACTAACTATATGAAATTGATTGAGGTATGAGAAGCTGCGGAAAAAGGTTTCACACCTGCCTATAACAAAGACACCAATATAATCACAACCAAATCAAAATTGGCCAAAAAGGTAGATGATCTTGCCATGAACGCAATCATGGGAGCAGTACATGAATCCTTGTGGATTGTGTTCTCAAATGCTAAAAATGCAAAAGAGATGTGGGATTCTCTTATAACCAAATATGAGGGTAATGACCAAATAAAGTGAACTAAACTAGCCGGTCTAGAAACAAAGTTTGAAACCTTCTATGTAGAAAATGGTGAGACTGTAGAAGATACCTATAACAAACCTCTACAAATACAACATGAATTTATTGAACTTGGTCAGCCTTTATCTAACAATAAGATTGTAGAAAAACTTTTAAGAGTCATGCTTAGGAAACCAGGATGGGAGTCAATGATAAGTGCACTAGAGGTACTGTCGGGAGTACAAGTCTTCACACCAGAAGAACTGTTTGCTCATCTCAGAAGTTGTGAAGAGAAGCTCCGACAAACTGAGGATTACAAACCCAAGACTAAAGTTACAGCCTCAGAAACCTTCTGAACCAAAATATTATAATCATCTATTACCCAGATCATCAAACTTCCAAACCATACAAAATCCTGAACCCTCCAACAAAACTGAGTTCCTAAGCAATTTCTCCAAGGAGCACTCAAATTCGAAAAGATGTACAACAAACGGCGTTTGGAGAAAAATAAAAGAACGAAGTGCATTGTCTGTAACAAAGAAGGTCATTCCATCGAATCATGCTACACCATCTTTCTAGACATGAAAGGAGGTGGTGGATTTCAGAGACATCCTCCTCAACAAAGAAGAGAAGACACTCACACAAACTAAGGAGAAAAGGCAATGCAGGCTGAGAGCAACCCACAACCAGGATATTGTAGTGGTGAAGAAGAAGGAAGAACCTGGTTGGATAGTGAAGAAAGGGATAATCTGGCACTGGTAGCGATTCATGATGACAAAGCATCATCTGACAAAAACTCTCAAGTACCTCACCAACTTGATTTAAACATGGTAGGGTGTAACAATAGGATAGATAATAGGTGTTGAACTCTCATCAAATGAAAATACACCCAACCTGAGATCATTGATAGATGAAATGCATAATAGCTTACTTAGAGAAAATAGAAAGATCCACTCTATGCATTCAAATATCTTAAGTCTAGAAACACAAGTAAAGCGATTAAAGTGCATAGGACTAGAATTAGAGAATAGATCCATGCGTGTGAGTGAAAGTGGGATACTTGAGAATATCATACACCATCTGGAATCTAAAATCCAAAATTATGATAGTCAAAGTGTACAACATGTGGGTATTAGTCTAAAATGTCAATGCTTGTCACATTCACAAGAAATTGAAAATCTAACAACAATTATAAACCATCTAGAGTTAGAAAACAGGTCACTAAGGCTAACTAATAATTATACAAATCTTGATAATCTGCATCCGTGAATTCACCTTCAAGAAAGTAATCATTCAATACAAATGAATAAAGTAAAATCTCGTAATAGACAAAATGAGCCAAACTCAACTCAAATTATCTGACTCACTTAGACTGCAAGATGAGCCAAACTCAACTTCTCAATAAAGGGAAGTCTCAACAGACAAATGTTGATCTATCAAAACATATACAACCCGGATTTTATAAAACTGGGATCTGTCATCATAATGAACCAAAGAAAACATACACTTGGAGTAGAAAAGGAGAACAATGCCACAAGCATAATAATCTAACTATCCAATCTCATCATAAGTATAGAAACACATCAATATTGACCCATAAAGGTAATCACCAAGTTGAAATTAAAAGGAACATGAAATATTCGAGGAACTAAATAAATCAAGAATTATATTAATCAACACTAGATCTAGATCTTATGGAACTATGAGATCATTTACCTACAATTCCAGGTCAAATTCAAAGTCAAAATTAAAGAAGGAATCAAAATTCCAAAAAACAAACATCATTTTTCATTGTTGATGCTGTAAGGGACATACATCTGCCGAATGTAAACTTAGGGAGCAAAGCAACATGTTAAATATTATTTGGGTACCTAAGTCTCAAAAAGACTAATCGATATTTGAATCATCTCCCCAACATTTAAACTTCAACATAACTGGGAGGAGATGAGATATAAGGGTATACCCTAAGTATAATCACTAGAGTATATCCAATCATCTAGTAAAATCAAGTATCTTTTGAAATAATATACATACCTCTTCATACACTTATATATATATATATATATATATATATATAAGGTTGGCTACTCTACTTCCATAAGTATATGAGGGTATATGCTTATAAATCATTTTTTTTGTTTTCAAAATCCAAAAAATAAATCTGAACTGTTAGATGTGATCTCTATATTGAAATGTGCTTGGAGACCAAATTTTACATTTTTCTGAATTTTTTTACTATTTATTAAGCCACTTTGAAAATCACTGATCCAACGGTGGCTTAACAAAATAGTAAAATCATAAGCCATCGTTGGATCAGCGATTTTCAAAGTGGCTTAATAAATAGTAAAAAAATTCAAAAAAATTGTCAAATTTGGTCTCCAAGCACATTTCAATATAGAGATCACATCTAACGGTTCAAATCGACCATTTGAACGTTCAAAATGAAAAAATGACTTATAAGCATATGCCCTCATATGCTTATGGAAGTAGAGTAGCCAAGCACTATATATATATATATATATATATATATTAGTATCATACCCATACGTTGCAACGGAAATATTATAAAATTAAATAGAATATGAAAAGACTTTGTATTGATATTTCACCCAGAATTAAAAAAATATATATAAATGAAAAAAAATTCAAATGACCAAAAAAGAAGAGATAAATAATAAATAACATTAAAATAAACAACAATAAATGAAAAAAAAAATACACAAATGATATAATCATCATAAGTTGAAATTTCATAAAGCAAAACTACCGTTCATCTGTCTCATTTTCTTCCATCTCAAATCTAATTTCTATTGTAAATTCATTTACTCCATTCGGTTCATTTTCTCCTATATATAGTCACTGTGACAGATGGTTCAACAATATTGAATTGTAGGTTATTATCAGTGGCATCTTCATTTACATGAGATTCAAAATTAACAATCAAGACATCATTGTTTGTCATGTGTAGCAGTACCTAGTGAGTTATGTTGGGGTTTCGGGTGCTGTAACCAAAACCCATTTAGGCTTAAGTTGCGGAATGACCGTAGAACAAAAATTTCTACGGCCAACTTAAGCTCAGAATTAAACGGGGTATGTCAGGAAACTTTCAAAGGCGGTCTACCTTCAGTATTCATTTGGCATCAAAACCCAATTTAATCCTTTTACAGATCTACTCCATGATTGATTTCTAAAACTTTAATCTACTTACCAATTAAATAGATTAATATAGCATATTTATACCTTGTTTCCAAATCACAGTTGGAATGCAGACCGAGCGAGTAGAGCCTCACCAGGGAAGGAATCGACTCGGAGTATCACACGTGTGATACCTCTATCGGTTATCCACCAGGACTAACCGGAGAGCGGTTTATTTCTTCTGCCAGAAATACCGTAAACCGCGGAATTCTGCAAAAACACTATTCATGGGAAAAAGACAAAAACCTGTAAACACAAATTTTCGGTTGCTCAGTTTCATCAATATGCAAAACTGACATACCGCGAAATTCGGTAAAACACTATTCATCGATCCCGTAAATATACTTCACAACAACTCGCAAGATTATACGTCAACTACGTATAACTTTCTTTTCTCAACTGAAACACTATTTGGGAGAGAAACCGAGAAAGAGAGAAAATACCGATCCGTTTCGACACGAAACGGTATGAGTGAATTAGCGATTTTTCTCTCTACCTCTCCACCCCTATTTATAGGGTTTAGGGTCGGTTGCCAAAAGACCAAAATGCCCTCCAAGTTCGGCTTATTTACAAGATATGCCATTGAATGGATAAGGATGACATGTCATGTGGATAAGATCGATGACGTGTCATCTGGATAGGATCGATGACATGTCATGCGGATAAGCACGAATCTGAAAAGACCCGAATGCCCTCGGCCCGAACACAAATAATGCTCGTATAATTATTCTGAACAATTATATATATTTTTCTTGCGGTTTTTTGTTTCGGTATCGATGACGTGTCATCTGGATAGGATCGATGACATGTCATGCGGATAAGGACGAATCTGAAAAGACCTGAATGCCCTCGGCCCGAATACAAATAATATTCGTATAATTATTCTGAATAATTATATATATTTTTCTTGCGGTTGTTGTTTCGGTAATTTATACAACGTGTCCTGCACATTTATAAATTAACCGGTTAACTTTTATACAACGTGTCACACACGTTTATAAATTAACCAATGTTTTTGCTTGTTATTTTTACATAACATTTATAATTTAATTATAACACGTATAATTAATTATAACCATCTTACTATTGATCATAACCAATTTATAATCAATCACAATAAGATTCTCCGATTAACTCTTATATGGTGTGACCCAATAGGATCTGTGTTATGTTGGTAAACAGAGTTAAAACTGTTTTAACTTCTATAATCATGAGCGGCATCTGGCAACACATCATGACCATCCAATTACACAGATGATGCTGTACAGTACAATATCACGATCCAGTAAATAATTTACTTGTGTCTGTTCTTCTGTCTCATAGCTATCAGATTAGTTTCAAGGTAGATGTGTGTCATCCTTGCTAACTGAATCTTTTCTTGATCTTGAGCAGATTATCAAATATAATTACTCTTGTAATTATACCGCTAGCAGATAATCTTACTCTATCAAGGGGCCCAGTGATGCTATAGCTCGTATAGAGATACGAGGGACAAATAGTATTCTTGGTAAACCATCACTACCTCAGCTAAGCCATGTATACCGAAGAGCTACCGTTATAACTGCATTTTACCGACAGCGTTTGATAACAATCACACATATACATTTCTTAGTAGGAAAGATGAATATCTCATACTGTAGAACTTGACACTGAATGAAAACATAAATGACACGAACACAATTCTATTTAATGTTTCATTCGGGGTCTGTCAAATACCATGTTCCTAGAACATGTATCTATGTGATTAAAATGACATCTCGTGTCAGGTGGTTTGTAAAACTTAACCATCTTTTAATCCACATACTAACCTTATCGCGGTAATTAGTGTTCCTGCTAATTTCCTTGGTCAGTGACTTTTTAAGAGTATATATTATCTATATTATGGAGTTTCACAATTTCAGTCATGAACTCGAAATGATCCATAAATTCAATAATACTCAAGGCAACAAAATGATATTAATCATCCAATTCATGAACAAAGCTTTATGATAAATTATCGTATTATTGACTTCTAAATTATTACACTAACAAGTTATGTAGTGATTAAGTAATAATTACTCGAATTCACAAAAGCTGCACATTAAAAAGAAAAACATCATGTACAAAGATAAAATAAGAGAACAATAGAAGTGTTTATTTACAAACACTTTTCCTAAATTGCACAATGATATAAAAAGATGGCATGTCTTTATGTGTTTGTGTGATGTTTTCTTTGTCAATAAGTTCTATTTGACCTATACAATAGTTGTTTTATAGAAAATTCTCATATTCTAGACCTAATAGGTACTGCACCACCTAATTAGTGCAACAAGTTTCCCAAATAAAAGCAATTCATAAAAATTATGGTGTATAAGATTTACTCAAACATCAAATTATGCAAAATTGAGCTAATTGGGTTCAATTACAAAATTTCTAGAATTTACCATCCCTTCCCAATTATTGTACAAACCCGAAGCGTCCTAAATTAATTCCAAAACTAATAACTAAAATTAGAATTTAGGAAAAAAATATAAGAAGCTTAAAATCATTATAATTTATAATTGAAAAAAAGCAGAGCTTACAATTTGAACATGATTAAAAACCCTAATCCGTCATGCAAATCGAAGCTGATGAAAAACAAACTTTTGTATGAATACATATGTATGAGAATATTTTCTAGATTTTTCTATTCTACTGTTGGGATCTATATAAAACAAACAAAATGAAATATGAAAACAAAGAAAAATTTAATATCTATTCTGTCGTGAGGAAATAAAGAAACAAAGGAGAAATTAAATTATTTTCTTTTCTCATTTCTGGTTTACATCAAAGAAAATCTAAACAAAGGCAAAAATAAGGAAATGAAAGGAGAAATTAAGGAAACGAAAGAGAATCTAAACAAAAGCAAAAATAATCTGTATATAAACAAAGGAAAAATAAGGAAACTAAGAAAAAGTCGCTAAACGAAAGAGAAATAAGGAAACGAAAAAAGTCGCTAAAAGGCAGTGTATTCAATTTTAATTGTAATATATTGTGTGACGAAAAGACTAGAATGCTGGAGATGTTTTACTGCATGGATTGCACCGCCACCATTCATCCTCTCTACCTGGATAAGGATGCCAATCTGTATGATGACCCTCGCTTCCAATTCTGGAAGTGCTCCACATGTGAAGAGAAAGAGAAGAACAAGAAACTTGAAAATGGTGAAGGTGGCTCCAAGAACAACAACAAAAAAATCCAACAAATGAGGTCTGCTTAGTTTCACATTATAAAATAAAGTTTTTATATGTCTAATAGTCTATGTTTCGCTGTTTCCTTTTAGTCATTTTCTCATGATCAAGTCAAGAGACTTATATCTTTATCTTTTACAATCCTTATGTTTCTCTTCTATAATCAATATAGTATCATTGTTATTTATTACTCATGTCAAAATCTGATGTATGAACTTCACAACTAATGTGCAACAATTTCAGAATAAATATATGATTAATCATATTATTAATGAAAGCACAAATGGGTGATAATGAAAACATCTTGCTAATTTACTTATGAATGACATGATTATCAAGGAAAACAATTAATTTAGTGAAATCAAAATGATAATTATGAACAAAGGAATAAAAAAAAATAATAAAATAATTTCTTAAAATACACACGAATGTATATTAAGTATATGATCATCACTACATGATACTTAATAACTTTGAGAAAAACCTTAACCTTACTTGATTGTGCATTATTTACTTCAAAACTCATAGTATGAAAATCTATAATAATATGTGCAAGGCTTTAATAGGGAGGCACGAGTATTAGCCTCAATCAAGAAGAAAGTGCCATTGATTGAGCCTCAATAAAGCTTTTAGCCTCAATCAGCTAAAATAATATAAAAAATTCTATATTTATAAATCTATGGCACATGCGGTCAAAAAAGGGTCTAGACAAAATGACAAATTGAGCAATGAAGCCAAGACCAGTGTCAGAGTGGGAGAAGTACCAGACTCAGAATCTAAGTAGTATGGTACAGACTCCATAAAAGTAACTGTAGGGCGCAGAAAGTTGCACGGCGTCAGGTTAGCTAACGGTGCGGGTTTTATGTGTGGGTGAGTGGAGATGCTCCCAGCTGGGTTCAGTGTTCTGGTTCATGAGCAGGTCACCAAACTCAGGGGAAGGTATCCACCGGGTATTTCTTCCTGCATTCCTTCTGGTTCACCCCTTGTGACAACCTACATTATTGATCAGTTGTCAGAGGTTTTATTATTTTCGATTGTGAGGACGTTTAACTCCCGACGGGCGCAAGTCCCCGTCGTTAATTACATCAGAAAGACCTTTTGGGTCAGACTGAACACCTCATGCATTCCGGGATTTGTGCCTATTTGGGTTGGATCGAATAATGGGGCTAAAGAAGGCTCATGTATGATTCACTTTGGTCATGTGGTTGGTTCTCATTTGACTTTGGATTTCTTTTTGGTCAGTTACCATGATATATGTATGAAAACATGGATTTCATATTTAAAAATATGAAAATGTACATGAGAAATATTATTTATGTGTTTTCAATTTGGAAGGAGTATTTAAATATCATTTTTTATATTTTTATTTAAAAATATGTCAAGAGAGGGACATTTTGGTCATTTCAGATTATAGCTGGGACATGGATATGTTCAAATGTTGTTTAGAATTATAGAGGATTGAATTTGGGTTCATTTGGAACTGATTTGAGTTGATTTGGACTTAGTATGAGGAAGTTATGGTCAAAAGGACTTGAAAGGACTTATTTGTAAAGATTTTATATTTTCAGGAACTTGGTTGTAAATTTTCAGGGACCTGAGGCTATGATTTGGGCTTTTAACAGGGTATGGATTATAAAATAGGCCTTTAAGGGCTTGTTTGAGAAGGTTTTATACTGACAGGGGCCTTTGTGTAAATTTACAGGGACTTCTCTACATATTTTAAATAAACAGAGGGGTTTATGTGCAAAAAAGGATCTTCTGGTCATATGTGGACTTTAAGATTGGTGCAGAGCTTTGAGATGTGAGCTTTTGGGTCTTTCAGATATGCACAAGCCATTGGATTGAGATCATTGGGCTTTGAGATTAGTACAGAGATGATTTAATTAAATGGGCTTTGAGATTTGGGCTTTTGGGCCTTTGAGATGTACAATGGGCCATCAATTAATGTGCAAGGCACAGATGCCACTCATTTGGGCTTTGAGATTAGTGCAAGAGAGTTTATTCAAATTGACAAGTGGGTCCCGTGCTGTCAGAGAGCCGTTGGATTTGATTTTGAATTTGGTTAATTGGATTAAACAGATTGCTTTAAGATCTGTGTTTCTTGCTTTGAGAGTTGTGCTCAAGGGTTATCGGCTTAGGGTTCATCCCCGATGAACTGAGTCCGGTGGATCTAGGCCATGGCGGCGTCGGCCAAGGGCATGGTTGTGATCGCCTTGATGTCAAGAGTTGATTGGTACCATTGTCGGCCGTCGGCGGCCATCAGAAGCGGCGGAATAGGCATCTATGGTATCTATCGATACTGATTGAGTCTCAGATTGATTTTGATCAATTTCTTTGGAATTTCTTTCAATTGATTGGTCATTTGAGATCGTATGAGACTATAGAAGACATTGGAAGCATCAATTTTACATTTAAAGAAATTTTAAACATGATTCGAGTTTTATGGTTTCGGTTTCAATGCCAAGTTGGTACCAATAGCTGGTACAGAGGTTTTAAAGCTCAATTGGGCATTCAATGAGATCATATACATCATCTAGAAGGATTCAAATCATTTTGGAGGCATTGATTTGTACTAAATTGAATTATGGATCAAAGTGATATAAGGAACATATATTTTTCAATATTTTTAAATCAATTCCTTTTAAATTTTATGCAAAATGTGTGATTTTTATTTCACAAATTCAAAGATATATATGTTAAGGATTTTTGTTCCAAATTTGAGAATTTTCAGAGTAGCATAGCTCAATCAAAAGGCCTGAATGTGGCCAGGGGCATTGGAGGTCATTTTGACAATTTATTTACAAAATTTTCATTTTTTTTAAAAAATTGAACTTTGAGGATCCATAACTTTCTGTAGGAAAGTCCAAATGAGATGAAGTTTCTATCAATTTTGTGTGTTTTAATGTGCTATATCTGATTGTGAAGTCTATTTTTCAATTTAGTCCTTCTTCTGATCTAAATTGGCTGATCTTTCAGCAGAGGTCAAAACAGTGCTTTTCAATGGATTTCTTTGTACCAGTGGCACTTTTAAACCAATTAAATGCTAAGTCCATCTTTGGTATGGTACCAGAGACTGGTACAAGGTCTTTTAATCATGACATAAGTTCTGGTTTGTGTCCATAATTGTAGCATTTAGTCACAGTCAATAAAAGTAATTATGATTAGTGTTTGAATTTTGAGGAAAAAATTCTTTTTAAGGGGGGAAGGATGTAATATTCTGTTACATCGATAATTATTTTCATACCGATAAATTTAGGAGCAAATAATAATTATATACACGTCTTGAGTTAGGATCACACGTGTGATTGTCCCTATAGAAAATATTGTAGGAACTCTCACAAAAATTCAAATAATATCCCATTTAATTTTTAAAATAAATATAGTCTTTAGTGGGTCTCAGCAATTACGAAATAAATACAAATCAAATCCTTAGTTAAAACTGTCACACCCCAAACCAGGAATTCTGGATTAAGGTGTGATCAACCTCGCCTCGTGCTTAATTAATTATTAAGCACGCAAGGCTAATCATAAATAATAAATCAAACAACAGCGCAAGCAAAATAATATAAATATCAAGCATCAGTCACATAACAAATAAATAAACATACACATACATAACATATAATTCGATCCATCTCGGATCGAAATAACACCATCTATAGAAGGGGATACATGATCTATCGAGCCCGTATATATAACACAGGAAATACGGGACTCGTAAACCTAATCAAAAGCCTAACCCTAACTAGGTCAAGTGGTGTGGCCCTCGGGGACAGCTCCTGACATCTCCTGCTGCGGACCGCCATAACCTGTACCTAAAACCCACGAAACAACTTGTGGGTGAGCGACGAATCGCCCAGTATGTGACCTAGAATTATCCCCTCAGGGATCCTCTACGGTCAAAGCACTTTTATTTATAAAATGAATACAATTAAAATATGCACATGTGTGAACCTATATCAATAGCTAATAGAATTTATAATACTTTTGAATGATGCCATGATGCGATCATTCTATTATGCCAACATGCGAAATAAACCCAAAATAAAATCAAGGTGTAATATCGGATATAAATCAAGTCGGAATCCAGTACTCCTTGCACTGTGTGCCCAAATACAATAATAATAATAATAATAATAATATGGATAAAGTAAATCACCCCGTGCCGTGCCAATATGATCAAAAGATCCAAACAATATAATCCAAGGACTGTGATCAGAGTGCAATGATACACGTTGCCTAGTGACATCGCGCATTGCCCCACAAGAACAGCACACTAGCCGATGGTTATATCAAAATCCGGTGTGTCATCTCACCTAACGATTCATCACCCAAACATATCCAATAGGAGAAATCATACAATGCAAGTCGTAAAAAGTTAATCTCTTCCCTCATGAGCAGGAGAGAACTCTACCGTCCGGCCAGACCAATAAGACACTACACATGGATTCTACCTAAACCGGTGCTGGAACCCCGTACAGGATTCTACCCAAGACTCACCGGTCTTGGCATCCCGCACAAGATTCTACCCAAGACTACCCGGCTTGGAATCCCGTTCTAGGCAAAGTAGCTCCTAATGTAGGGAAGGAATAAATCCCGAATCGTCTGTGTCTCAGGGCTCGAGTCCGGCCAGCACGCAATGGTAAAATGAATCGAAAAAAGATATATAATCAAGTTTATACATATAATATAAATCCTAAAACCATCCAAGGATCAAGTGACCCTCAGCTCAGTGGCTGTCGGGCCGTCCCATGCCAAGTGACACCAAGACGGAACGAAGTCACTCGGCTCTGCTCAGCTCTCACCAATGCATGCGTATGCACGTAAAATAATAATATATATACTGTCTTCTACGAGAAGAAGACAGACTAATAACCTAATAATCTAATAATATACATATAGTATTATTTAATTACTCTACTCTTAAAATACAGTAAATTCGAATTTTTCAGGGTTTATGCAATTCTACCTATAGTGCAGAAAGGATAAACATGCTCTAAAGTTTTAATGCATCTACTTAAAAATAAAGTGCGAATGTCAGGTCAGATGGAACGACTGGTAAGAATACGCCCACGAAAAGAATAATTCAGATATCCCACACCTGTATGGCTGAAGACGCGACGGCTAACCCTCAACGAAATAAGCGGGATCCACGTATGCTCCGAACTGCGTGTCAACTGGATCAGTCAACGGATCAGACTTGTACTGGATCGGCTGATCTGAAATTACGTAATTTACACTAATTAAAATTTACTCTAAATTATTCTAACCCTCACCCCAATTAATGTGTAAGTCAAAATTCTCGATTATTTCAGTTTTATAAAAATTACCGATTCAGTCAGTCTGACTGAACCGGTTAGTCAGATATTAATTAATTATTTACTTTCATGCCATCAAACTTAGCATTAATCTTAATTTATAAATTCATCAGATGTGAATCATTTACTTTGATCTAAATAGATATAATTTTATTTTAATATAATGTAGTTCTACTAATTTAATCTGAAGATAAATTGCTTATAAAAACTCTAATGTCGAAATATTCGTAAAAATAATTATTTGTGAATTAAGGTAATTTTGTACGTGTTTTATCTACATAATATATCCTAAATACTTATCTACTCGATTTACTTTATCTAGAATTATTTTAATGGGTCGATGCGGTTTCGAGAGTTAATATATTTTTAGAAATTCCTAAAGTCACTACTTTAATAAAATGTGTAATTTGTGTATTTATTACTAAGTCATTATTTAGTTTAATATGAATTAGTTATTTTATAATTTAGATACGTAAATTGTTTTTACAAAATTTTAGAAAAGAAATGTTTACCTAATTTACGTGTTTTCTAATTAATTATTCTAAGTCGCGCAATTCATTATTTCATAACTAATCTAATTTTACGTGTAATTAGTCGTGTCGAATCTAAGTGAAAAATAAATATTTTTGTTACCAATTAATTATCCTTTATTAATTAGCAACGAGTTTTCGTATAATTTCAAAAATATATAAATGTTATAATTTTTTTTTAAAATTTGTTATTTATACTTTTATTTTATTTAGTGTGTTAGGTGATTTATTTAATGTTTACGTAAGCATTTGATTTTTATTCGATTCCTTATTAAGACCTAAATTTTAAAGCTGTATTTTTATCCGACAACTACGCATTTTGGAAATTCAAATTCAATAATTTTATTCCAATTCCTTTTTATTTCAAATTCCCTTGTATTTTTGGATTGGGCTTAAGCCCAATAAAAATAAGGACTCCCATCATCATTTACTATCAAGGCATTCATAATTAAAGCCCAAAGCCCTCAAATAATTTAATTAATTTATTCACAAGTACAACAGTAAAGGCCACGGCCTCAAATTCCATATTAAATCACATTTTTCAGATTGGCCTCTAATCATTGTAATTTTACACAAGCAATCTACTTTGCAAATCACCCCTCTTTCTTATTTAAATTACTTGCAGGCCCCTACCAATTCAAATTATAGTAAAATATACAAGTCAACCCTAGCACAGCAACCCTCAAATAGGAAATTCGGCCAACAACACAAACCAGCACAATCACATGAACCAATGGCATCACATAGGTGATGTATAAGAAAAAGGGAAAAGAATAGCAAGGGCAAGGTCAGAATCGAAGCAAGCACAAGCTGGCACGATATCAATTATCATATCAAACGCCTAATTCGGCTAATTTGCACAACACCAACATCAACAGAGAAAGGAAAATCAAGCACAATAGTGCACGGCACAAGGAAAAGCAACCCGACAAATTGCCTCCGGGAAAATCAACAACCCGGCGAGGCCAATCATAATTGACATAACCCAATTACGACATCACTCGAACAATAGAACAAGAAATCGAAGGTTTACCCGAGTTTAGGTGTCTCTCTTTAAAACGGCCGATTCAAAACTTCAAATGGGTTAAATCCACTTTCTCAATTAAGGTGCTTCAAGATTCGTACAAGCTTAGAGATCAACGGTAGGGTTTAATTCAATTTAATATATGAAGTTCCAAAGGATTGATAAAAGTCATCTAGCTTAATGAGATCGAAATAATTTTTTTTTATTACGAATCCTCTCGGCATATTATTACTTTTATTTTTGGAATCAGATAAATCGTTTCAAATTCAATTTTTGTTTATTACTCATTAATTTATAATTTCATTTAATCTTTTATTGATATGTTGTTTTCTTTTAGTAATAAATTCCTAATTTCGATTCGAAGGCTCGTAAAATTTTCATAATGTCGTACAAATATTTTTAAGTGTTTATAATTCGATTTTAGAATCTGAATAAATCGATATCAAATAGTATATATGTGTATATATATAAATATCAAATCAAATCCTCATAATCCCTAAATAAACGAAATTTGTAACTTTTATATAATTTATCTCGTACGAAAATTTTAGTTTATATTTTTAAATTGATAATACATTTTCTAAATGATCATTAGTGTATTTAATAAAATTTTAATTTGAGCGAAAATTTTAAATTAGCATGATTAATATTTATTTAAAATTTCGGAATATAACAAAAACCTTGATTTGAGTTACTTCTTTTCAATAACCTTTCGAATTTAGCTTCAGTTGTAATTTTCAGATGGACAACTGTTAGTATTTCAATCACAGATCACTCATATCAATTCGGATTGGAATAAAATTTAATACCTGAAAATATAACTTCATGATCTACAACTTTCGTGTAGAAGACTATCCGAAATTCCAAACGTAGGATTCTCCATAAAATTGTAAAGTCAGTAAATATTTCAGTTCAGAGACTGCAGACCTTCATCGATCATTTTTATCTTTTCTCCTCACTGGAAATTAGGATTAAGGTGAAACTAATTGTGTTAGAACCGTAACATAAAAGCTTACAACTCTTATATTTTGACTTTCTCCAAATTTCGAACTTATAATTCCAGTTATTTCAATCTTAGAAGACAAACATTAAAACAAAATTCTGTCATGAGCTCAAATCCGAATTTATAATATGTTAGTCCACTAAACTCAAGCTCAAAAATCACAAATCCTCTTCTAAGCCTAACCTTACCTTACCTTATATAAAGCCTCTCCATAGCCACCCCCCTTATTTTCCCTAACCCTAGCCGCCACAGCATCCTTTTCCTCATTTCAGATCTAAATCCCTGCTGGACCCAAACCGGCCAGCCAACTTCCGAAGAGAACCACCGCCTATAAGTCCGGATTTTGGAGAAGCGATCAACATGAGAGTTGTAGTGCTCGGCGATATGGAACCGTGAGCGCTTGATTCATCCCAATCGGAGTCTTGACTGCTGAGAACTGTCCAAAACAGTGACTGCTGCGCCTACCTTTCCTAAACTGCAAATTTCAAGTAATAGAGTTTCAATCATAAATCTCATTTTTCTTAATGATAAAATCTTGACTATTAAGTTGTATTATTTCTGTAATAAACTAAAAATATATTTATTTTGATTATAGATACTCATTATGCTTTTAATAAATATTAAATGAATATCGTTTCAGATTCGTGATACATCTGAAAACTTGTTCGCTTTGATTTGGTTGCTGGATGTATCATCTCAAATTAATAGTTTGACTTGGTTTAAATAGATGTAGGTAAATTATCCTATATGTTTAACATCTTTTCATAGTTTATAATTATTATTTCATTAAACTACATCTAAAAATAGTTGCTGAATGAAGTTTGAAAACAATATATTTTATATATTTCCTTGATCAAAGATTTTGGATTCCTAACTTAACAGGTTCTGGATTCTTATATAGCTTATTTAATTTGAATTATAAAAGAGTTATAAAGTGTGAATCAAAATAATCAGTGACCAAAATTTAAAAATTAGAACTAATAATCTAGGGTTATAATGATAAATATAAAATTTTAGAAAATAAGAATATGTGAACTCAAACCTTATTAATTAGAGATATGTTTATTTCTTAGGTTCGACTTTTGAGGAACTGAGAGACGTAGATATCGGTCAAGAATTTACTACGCAAACAAGTGCGGGTTTCCTAGACTTTATAAAACTATTTTACTTTCCTATTGTCATTCAACTGCTTGTTATTGTTGCATTAGTTGGATTTATGCATGTTGTTTTCGAACCATTCGTATGACTTGAGTAGACACAAATAAATTGCATGAAATGATAGGATTCATATATTGACAAAGAACTTGCATGAATAGGATGTGTTGAGCATGGCATGAATTGTATGATTGAATAAATGTGCTCGAAAATGAACGAATAAGGAAACTGAACAGGAGCTGATATGCTTGCATATTGGGATGTATACATTGGATCTGGTGTTCGATTGGACCCCTCGTTAACGTGATTGTAGGCGAAAGCGGTCCTGTCACGGGTCTAACCCTAGTGTCTGGCGGGAGTTTTGCAGTTAGGGCGACGCCTCCCAGCGTTAGGCTGGAGTTCCGCGGTTGGGTTGGCGGTTTCTTTCGGCGTCGGGCGGGAGTTCCGCGGTCGAAGAAACAAGGAAATTAAGTGGTTTCTTCCGGCGTCGGGCAGGAGTTCTGCGGTCGGAGAAACATAGAAAGAGAAAAGAAAAGAAAACATGATTAAGTTAATAAGTACTGGTAGGATCACATTGCATTAGAAAAAACATACGCATTTTATTTCTTATCATATTTGTGAATATAAGTAAAGGTTTTTATAAACTCTGGGCTGGAACTAAATCCTGCACTGAGAGAAGGTTTGATCTCTCACCCGTTCCACTTTTATGTGGGTTCCAGGTAATGAAAAGGAAGGATTCGAGCAAGGACAAGAGTGAGACTAAGCGGGAAGACATATTAGTGATAAATTGCCACATATTGTTTAATTTTTGTTTCTATGATTATATATTAATACATTGAGCAGGCATGGCAGTGTCTGTGTTACTAGCCATGTCCGCCATGATCGCTTGTGAAAACTCTTTTGCTTATGAAATAAAATGTGGTTTTATTTAAATTTTATTGATAATGTATGTGATGTGCACACGCCTTACATAGAAATACGTGGCGGGTTGTCTCGGGGTGTGACAATAACAGATTTTCAAGGGTCTAAAGCCACTGTATTGGTACCAGTTAGAGAAAGAGATCAAAAATCAAAGTTTCAAGTTATGAAAACATTATTTTAACATGGATGGAGACTGTCAGAACCTGTAATTTTGCAAATAGGTCCCTGTTCTTTAGAAAATCACATTTATATGTATTATATCTCATTTTGGAGGGGCAAATCATTAGACGATCATTGAGTGAGTATACATACAGCTAAGATCAGCATAATTAATGCTTATATGCAACTAAACCCTTCTCTCTTTACTATTTACACAAATGTCCTCTAAAACTCAGATTTTTATGCATCACAGCATGTATTTAATTCTGAGATTAGGCTCCATAGTGCATATAGGCCCATTTAAAGGTGACAGTAGGGAAACCATAAGGCTCAACCTGACTGTACCTGTTTATTACATATTTTTGACCTTTTAATTCCCTTTTTTATAAAATAACTTTAGTAAATTGGATGCAAGAGGAACTATAAAGCTCAACAATCACATCCCCTTAACTAAATCTATTTTTAAAGGAATTAAAGAGTTTATTGCTTTATAAATTTCTTTAATCTTTGAGTATGTAACATCCCGAAAAATTGAGTTATTTATTTTATGCATAAAAGATTTTATTGATAATACTGAAATCAACATTTTTTCTGAAAAAAAAATGTGTATAATTTTAAATAAATATTTCATCTAAAATAACAATTAGTCATTATTTTCAATTATAAATGTGTTTTTCTTAATAATAACCAATTCAATTAGTCATCTATAATAAATTGCATTTCTCCGTTAGTTTTCCATGTAATTAAATTAAAACGTTTTTTTAGATAATTATTAAAATGAGAAGATGCACCTGTTAGTGGCAGAAGAGGCGCCTATTAATTGGTGCGCTCTGTTCACTATTATATATATATATATATACTAATATGATTTTGTATCCTCTGCATGGCGCAAACTTTCCATATTCATAACCGTTCAAAATCTCATAACCAATCAATGCCTCTGATTTTGGAATTGATTCCTTATATAAATAAATCCCTCTGTTTATATTGAATCTGTAACCCTTTATTTCATTTCACTAGTGCCACCTCTCTGTTTTATTTTAAGTGCCCTAATTTCAATCCCTCTATATCAATTCTCTACCGAATCCAAACAAGTCATCTCTCCTCTCTCCTCTTTTTCTTGCATATCTTATCGAGAAGAACTTCATTTTATGTTCAATTTGAATTATGACTACATCGCAGTGATTCTAAGTTGTTGCTAAAATCCAATTTCGAGTTTTGAAAATATCGCTATCAGGTAACCAGACTTCTCTATAAATGTGTTTTTGTTTTGTATGGTTGATTTGAATATTGGTATATGTTGCATATTGAATTATGATGGTATATTTAACGGGATAGCGGGTCTGAGGTTGGAATTTGGTCTCTCAGCGAATTCAGAGCTCAAAATCGAGCTTGGTCGACGGCTGAAGGGAGAAGGAGATGTCAGGGTTCAGGGGCCCGCTTGTTAGTGGCTCAAACCCGACGCTTTCCTTTGTTTAATCATGGGTGAGCTTGGCGCACCATAGGCTGCGCAAGAGAGTAGTGGCATGGCTTATGGTGCTCCAAGAGCACGCATAATGAAGGGACCAAAGGCGCTGGAGCGCTGAGATTTAAGTCAAGCTCAATCATGATTGAGATTGGAGCATGGTGATGTGAACCCACAAGAGATTTACTCCTTTGAACCCACAAACAAATTAAAATCAATCCAAGAAAGTCAAATCGAATCAATGGAAAACCCCAACCCACTGAAATCTGGTTTCAAGAACCAAGGAATAAGAACTTACCCTCGACCCGTTGAAGATCTTCAGAAATTCAGGAACCAAGGAGAAGAAGAACGCCACAAAGGTTGATACCCCTTTGATAAGTTCAAAGTTCAGTCAAGAACAATAAAGAGAAAACCACTCTCAATTTTATAAAATTCACTAACTGTTTTTTACAATGAAGGCAACAGTATATATAACCTACGACTGAAATTGGAAGAAAATAAACATAAAAGCACAATATTTAACCAGCAAGGTAACTGGTCAAAACTGGAAAGAAATAAAACTTAAATGCCTAAATATATTGCAAACATAATAATTATTCTAAAACAACGATGTTGTTGCCTTCTACTGCCTGAATCAAATTAATCATATTTCTTTCTTCTTGGAAATTCATCTTAAATGTCGGATCCTTGCATGATAATGTTTCCATATCCATCCAAGTGGATTGCAGCAATCCTTGCATTGTTTCCTTGATTTTCTTGGCTCGTGACTGTGAGATTGGTCCGTCTGGAATTTGCAAATAATCTGTATAGTCTTGGAGCTCATCATTCCCCCCCTCTTTAAAAGGATTCGACCTCGAATCGTCATCTACATCAAATGGAGAAAGATCAGCAACATTAAATGTAGTAGAAACATTATACTCACCTGGAAGATCCACTTTGTACGCATTGTCATTGATCCTCTTAACGATTTGAAAAGGTCCGTCTCCCCTAGGATGTAATTTGGTCTTCCTTTGTGCAGGGAATCGCTCCTTACGCATATGAACCCAAACCCATTCTCCTGGTTCAAATATTACACGCCGCCGACCTTTGTTAGCTTGAGCAGCAAACTTTTCATTCTTCTGCTCAATTTGTAGTCGTACCCTCTCGTGAAGAGACTTCACCAATTCTGCCTTTTTCTTTCCATCCAAGCTAGCCCTATCATCAATAGGTAAAGGCAATAAGTCTAAAGGAGTTAAAGGGTTAAATCCATAAACAATCTCAAAAGGAGAATATGATGTAGTAGAATGCACAGTTCGATTATACGCAAACTCTACAAATGGCAAACATTCCTCCCATGTTTTCAGATTCTTATTTAAAACAATGCGCAACAATTGAGACAAAGTTCTATTGACTACTTCGGTTTGACCATCAGTTTGTGGATGACAAGTAGTAGAAAATAATAGTTTGGTACCTAATTTTCCCCACAATACTTTCCAAAAGTAGCTAAGAAACTTAACATCTCTATCAGACACAATACTCCTAGGCACACCATGGAGTCGCACTATTTCTTTGAAAAATAAATCAGCTATGTTTGTGGCATCATCTATTTTATGGCATGCAATGAAATGTGCCATCTTACTAAATCTGTCCACTACCACAAAAATTGAATCTCTACCTTTTTTGGTCCTTGGCAATCCCAAAACAAAGTCCATAGATATGTCTTCCCATGGCCCGCTAGGAACAGGTAAAGGTGTGTACAATCCTTGTGGTAAAACCCTAGACTTGGCTTGTCTACATGTCATGCATTTACTACAAATTCGAATGACATTTTTTTTTCATCCTAGGCCAAAAGAAATGTTCTTGCAAAATTTCTAAGGTTTTCTTAACACCAAAATGTCCCATTAATCCCCCACCATATGCCTCTCGCACCAATAACTCTCGCATTGAACAATTAGGCACACACAACTTACTTTCCTTGAATAGATAACCATCATGTTTGTAAAACTTGCCAAATGTGGCTTTGTCACATGCCACATAAACAACAGAAAAATCAGTGTCATTAGCATAGATATCCTTCACATATTCAAACCCAAGCAATTTAGCACTCATGGAAGTAAGAAGTACATACCTTCGAGATAAAGCGTCAACAACAATGTTTTCTTTACCTTGCTTGTAGCAAATGACATAAGGAAAGGTCTCAATAAACTCCATCCAGCGAGCATGTCTCTTATTCAACTTACCTTGACCCTTGAGATGCTTCAGCAATTCATGGTCGGTGTGGATCACAAATTCCTTAGGCCACAGATAATGCTGCCATGTCTCTAGAGCTCGAACAAGAGCATAGAGCTCCTTGTCGTAAGTAGGGTAGTTCAAGGCCGCCCCACTTAGCTTCTCACTAAAGTACGCAATAGGTCGCTTATCCTGCATTAAAACAGCTCCAATGCCTATCCCTGAGGCATCACATTCAATCTCAAAAGTTTTGTTAAAGTTAGGTAATGCTAACACAGGTGCAGAACATAACCTATCTTTAAGTAGTTCAAATGCATGTGTTTGTTCTTCTCCCCAATGAAAACCAACATTTTTTTTTATTACTTCAGTAAGTGGTGCAGCAATGGTGCTAAAATCTTTCACAAAACGTCGATAAAAACTTGCTAAACCATGAAAGCTTCTTACCTCAGTTACTGCTTTGGGTATTGGCCATTCCTTAATAGCTTTGATCTTCTCTTCGTCAACTTCAATGCCCCTGTTGCTAACAACATATCCAAGAAAAACAACTCGCTCCATACAAAATGTGCATTTTTTTAGACTTGCATATAATTTTTCATTTCTCAGTGTGTCAAAGACACATCTCAAATGTGTTAGGTGGTCATCTAATGTCTTGCTGTACACTAGTATGTCATCAAAATACACAACTACAAACTTGCCTAAGAATGCACGCAATATATGGTTCATTAACCTCATAAAAGTGCTTGGTGCATTTGTTAGACCAAAAGGCATAACCAACCATTCATATAACCCATATTTGGTCTTGAAAGCAGTTTTCCATTCATCCCCTTCCTTCATTCTAATCTGGTGGTAACCACTTTTAAGGTCAATTTTGCTAAAAATACAAGAACCATGCAACTCATCAAGCATATCATCTAGTCTAGGAATGGGATGTCGATACTTTACCGTTATGTTGTTGATGGCTCTACAATCGACACACATCCTCCAAGTTCCATCCTTCTTTGGCACGATTAAAACCGGTACTGCACATGGACTCATGCTTTCTCGAATATGCCCCTTGCTCATCAAATCTTCCACTTGCCTCTGAATTTCTTTCGTTTCTTCTGGATTGCTTCGATAGGCAGGACGGTTCGGTATGACAGCTCTAGTCACAAAGTCGATTTGATGCTCAATCCCCCTAATTGGTGGCAGCCCGTTTGGCATCTCCTCAGGGAATATATCTTCAAATTCCTGCAATAAAGAAACAACAAAACTAGGAAGATAATTGTTAGTATCATCAAGAGCAAGGTAAGATTCTTTATAAACAAGATAAAACATAGGCCGATTGGCCAAGAAAGCACTCTTAACCTCATTTTTTTTTGCATAAAAACTCATTTTCTCTTTCTCTTTTCTCTCTTTTTCTATTCTTTCTTGTTTTTCTTTATTAACATTCACATTTTTATTTCCTTTTGAACTTTCACATCCATTTTTCTTTTCAATCAATTTTTTCTCAACTTCTTTTTCTTTTTTTTCATTATCATTTTTCATTCTCAACTGATCCTCATAGATTTCTTGCGGAGTTAGAGGAACAAGCTTAATTGTCTTTCCATCTTTTACAAAGGTGTATCTATTCCTAAACCCATCATGTGTCACCCTTCTATCATATTGCCATGGCCTCCCCAACAGAATATGGCCAGCTTGCATAGGTACCACATCGCACAACACCTCATCCTTGTACCTTCCAATGGAAAATGCTACCAACACTTGTTTAGTAACCTTTATCTCTCCACACTCATTCAACCACTGTAATTTGTAAGGTCTAGAGTGCGCCAACAATGGCAGACCTAACTTCTCCACTAAGGTTGTACTAGCGACATTGGTACAACTACCCCCATCAATGATCATGTTACACACCCGGTTGTTGACATGACACCGAGTATGAAATATATTCTCCCTTTGTTGTTCCATCTCATCCCCCTTTATTTGGGCACTTAAGGCACGCCTTGCAACAAGAGCTTCACCTATTACCGGGTAATCCAATTCTCCATCATCACTAACATCCTCCTCCTCAGGATTATCATCATCTTCACTCTCAGTCATCACCTCTCCATTAGTTTTCATGACCATAACCCTTTTATTAGGATATTGAGATGCTATATGACCTACCCCCAAACACTTAAAGCATTTCACATCTCTATTTCTTGGAACTTGTGTATCAACCCCAGGCTTAATCCTACTGTTTCCCTCATCTTTTCTTTTGGGTGGTTCTGTTTTATCTACAACTTGGTCATTTTTATCCCACTTTAGTTTCCAATGAGAGTTAGAAACCTGGTTATACCTTGCTGCCCCTTTTCGCTTCAACTGCCTCTCTACCTTCATAGCCATATGCACCATATCTTCAGTTGCCACATAGTGTTGCAATTCCACTACATTGGCTATATCCCTATTTAGTCCACTCAAAAACCTCGCCATTGTGGCTTCCCTGTCTTCCTCAACATGAGCCCTAATCATAGCTACCTCCATCTCCTTATAGTAATCCTCTACATTTCTATTCCCTTGTGATAAATTCTGCAATTTCTGGTAAAGGTCTCTATAATAGTGGTTAGGTACAAAACGTCTTCTCATCAGGGCCTTCAATTGTTCCCATGTCTCTACAGGTTGTTCACGGTTTCTCCTTCTAGTTGTTACTAACTGATCCCACCAAATTATTGCATAATCAGTAAATTCAATTACTGCCATTTTCACCTTTTTTGCCTCTGAATAATTATGACACTAAAAAATCAGCTCTAATTTCTTCTCCCATTCTAGATAAACTTCTGGGTCACTCCTACCTTGGAAAGTTGGAATTTTCACCTTAATGCTCTCAAGATCTCTATCTACTCCACCTCTTCCACCATGATTTGCCCTAGGCTCTCTCTCATGCCTTCCTCTCCTAGGATGCTCCCAGTACTCATCTTCTTCTCTACTTCCTTATGCATTTTCAACACTAGATTCTCTTTCCCTCCGACGCCTATTAGGAGATATTTCAGGTTGCTCTCTTTGTGCATTCTCCATTCTATCCAATCGACCATGTACCTCTTCCAACTCTAGCCTCATCACGCGTCTCATTTCACCCACCATTGCTTCCATAAATAGCTTTGGATCAGTTATCCCTTGAGCAATAACTTCATTGTGATTGGACATTTTTTTTTTCTGTTTTTTTTTTCTCTTCTTTTTTTTTCTTTTTTTTTTCTTTTTTTTTTCTCTTTTTTTTTCTAGTTGAAAGCAAAAAAAAAAAAAAAAAAAAAAATATATATATATATATATATATATATATATAGATAGATATATATTTGTAGTCAAAATCCTCACGTGTGTTCACTCAAGATTATCAATTCCTCACGTGTTTTCGCTTGTGTTTCACTCAAAGATTATCAATTCCTCACGTGTCTCACTCGTGTTTCACTCGTCTCTCTTAATCCTTGTTTTCTCCTTGATGTTCTTTAAGAACTAACTGAACAAAATCAAAGACACAAAATTTGGTTCAAGAATAAAATAAGAATAACCTCAGAATTGGAAACAAATAAAAACTACCCCACAATAGATTGAAGAAATAAAATCAAAATAGACATGAATTGGAAATAAATCTTTCTTCTATCTTTTTCTTTTGACAACAACTTTCCTTTTTTTAAAAAAAAAAATCTTCTTCTTCTTTTTATTTTTATTTTTTTTGACAACATAATTTTTTTTTTTTAAGAGATACAAGACCTGATTTGAAACCTAGGCTCTGATACCAAATGATGTGAACCCACAAGAGATTTACTCCTTTGAACCCACAAACAAATTAAAATCAATCCAAGAAAGTCAAATCGAATCAATGGAAAACCCCAACCCACTGAAATCTGGTTTCAAGAACCAAGGAATAAGAACTTACCCTCGACCCGTTGAAGATCTTCAGAAATTCAGGAACCAAGGAGAAGAAGAACGCCACAAAGGTTGATACCCCTTTGATAAGTTCAAAGTTCAGTCAAGAACAATAAAGAGAAAACCACTCTCAATTTTATAAAATTCACTAACTGTTTTTTACAATGAAGGCAACAGTATATATAACCTACGACTGAAATTGGAAGAAAATAAACATAAAAGCACAATATTTAACCAGCAAGGTAACTGGTCAAAACTGGAAAGAAATAAAACTTAAATGCCTAAATATATTGCAAACATAATAATTATTCTAAAACAACGATGTTGTTGCCTTCTACTGCCTGAATCAAATTAATCATATTTCTTTCTTCTTGGAAATTCATCTTAAATGTCGGATCCTTGCATGATAATGTTTCCATATCCATCCAAGTGGATTGCAGCAATCCTTGCATTGTTTCCTTGATTTTCTTGGCTCGTGACTGTGAGATTGGTCCGTCTGGAATTTGCAAATAATCTGTATAGTCTTGGAGCTCATCACATGGTGAACCGAACCATTGACATCTTGGTTCATGAAGTTCATTTCCTGTGTTCTGGGTCTACCTATCTCTAGATCCCAGCGAAAATAGCCATTGAGAGGTTGACAGTGGGCCCAGGGCATCAGGTTTATACTTGAGTGCTCCAAATTGCACACAGAGGGGCTAAGGGTTTTGCTATGGGTACCCAGAGCCATGTGGCACCAACCAGAGGCTGCCACATCATCAAAAACTTTGAAAATTCATAACTCTTCAATCATTTCGAGTTAGAACTTGTATAAAATGTCAAAATTCATGGTTTTGCATATAGAATATTGTCATGAATTCTAATATGCCATTCCCTTTCATCTTGGGAAAATTTTATGCACATTTAGCATTGTTCAAGCATTTTAAAAATAGTTACCAATTTCCATTTATTTAATTGGTAACTTTTTAGGGTACAATAGTAACATAAGATGATATAAAATACCGTCTAAGATTAGGATTATAACACCGATAACCTTTTTGATTCCTATAATAACCTACAAAGATGCATCGTAGAGATTTAGGATCAAGTTTTGTACGGCCTGGTCGAGTATCATACGCATAACAGACGCAACCAAAAATCTTAGGTGGAACAGAAAATAAAGGTGCAGACGGGTATAGGATATTATATGGTATTGCACCATCAAGTACAGAAGATGGCATGCGGTTTATCAGGTAACATGTAGTTAGAACCGCATCTGCCCAGAAGTGATGAGGAACATGTCCATGAATCATCATTGTACAAGCCACCTCAAAATGTGTCTGTTCTTTCGTTCGGCTACTCCATTTTGTTGAGGTGTATAAGCACATGATGATTCGTGGATGATACCATTATCAGTTGTATATTGCACAAATTCATTTGTAAAATATTCTGTTGCATTGTCACTACAAAGAGTTTTAACAGTAGTATTGAACTGAGTTTGCACAAAAAAACAAAAAGCTGAAAATTTTGCAAAAATTTCTTGTCTAGATTTAATAATAAAAATCCAAGTTGCACGAGAGAAATCATCCACAAAAGTAACAAAATATCGAGAATCTGATATAGATTTAACTAGACAAGGACCCCATCCATCATAATATACTAAAGCAAAAATACTGTCAGACCGACTAATGACTCTAGGTGGGTGGAAAGCACGAACATACTTTCCCTGGATACAGGACTCACAAACTAATTCTGAAATATACTGAAATTCAGGTCGTATCTTCTTCAACACCTGGAGAGATGGATGCCCCAACTGATAATGAACCTCCTTAGCACTTTTAGTACACAAGTATGTCACTCGCTGAGGTGAACCCTCCATGCAATACAAACATTTGTCCTTATATGCAGTACCAATCAACCTGTTCGTCCCTAGTTCTTGAAAGGTGCATTTAGTTGGAGTGAAGGTAACTGAGCAATATAGTTGTTCTGTTATTTTGCTTACAGACATCAGATTTTCAGGAAAAGAAGGGACATATAAGACAGATGATAAGGGCATGTTTTGTAAAATCTGGGTGGATCCAATTCCTTCTATATTACAAGTAGAGGCATTGGCTATTTGGACAGGTGGTTGTGAGGTAGTGGCAAGTCTTGAAAGTATACTTTTGTTACCAGTCATATGGTTAGTAGCACCTGAATCAACAATCCATGATGATCTTGATACTATAAAACAGTTGGAAGTCATACCTGAGTTGGCTACAGTAGCCCTCAGAATCTGTGGCTGAGAGGTCATATCGGCACGAGTGAAGCCCAGCTGCTCAAGTCGCTTAACGAGTGTAGTGACTTCATATGAATTGGAGTGTTCATTGGGTGATTGATCAACAGTCGTCACCTGAGTATGAGGAGGGCGTGGAGAATCCTTAGGGTGCTTCGGGCAGTCCCACTTCATGTGACCCCACTCTTTGCAATAATGACACTGCACATTCTTGCCACCACTAGAATTGGAAGTGCCCCCAGATCCTTTTCCTCCTTTCACAAATGACTGACCTGTGCCCTTACCTTTGTAAGAATTGGCCACCAGTGCTAAGTTTTCAGTAATGGGTGATGAAACACTCCATTAGATGGAAACATCTCCCTCAGAAGATGATACGTGGTAGACAGTGATGGTATAGTCAACTGACCAAGAAGGATCGGTCGTGCTGAGGAGTATCTGGACGACATACCCCCAATGAATGTGAGAGTATTCAGCGGATCCCATTGTGTGGCTGTGTCTATACTAAAGGGAAACAATTCCCTCATCTCATCAGATATCTTCTTGAATTTGGTGAAGTACTCAGTAAGAGTTGCATCACCTTGTTCACACCTTGCATATGCCTGAGAAACTACATATGCATGCGTCATTCCTTGTCTTTTTCGAATATGTAGCTTTGAGATGATCCCACATTTTCTTAGTAGTTTTGAAGGTGTGAACAGTGGACAAAATATCAGGCTCCATCGCATTCCACAAGATCATGCAAATAGAGCTATCATCAGCTTTCCAATTGTTGAGTAGGGACACTATATTGAAACTAATTTCATTACTCTCTCAAAATATTCTTACAACTCTACTACTTAATAATCTAACCTCTAAGATTACACCCTCTACTACTTATATTATCCTACACCTCTAAACTACTACAACACTCTACTACTTATATGATCCAAGATTGCTTTCTTGCTTGGATGGTGAAAATGAGGAGCAAGGCACCCTATTTATACTTGCTACATGAACACCTCTTGTATTGTCCATGACAAACCTTCTCCGTCTCAGGTTGTCGTCGATACCGGTCTCTGCTCGACTCTCCACGTCGACTACTATACAAAGCCTTCTCCTCTTCGTGCTTTACCGTTAAACCTGCCAGCTGCTTGGCAAGAGCTTCCTGACTGGCCAACAAATTCTCCAGTTCCAACAGGGTTGGTTGCGTCGCCCATCCTTGAATTGCCGTGATGAAGGCGCTGTACTCCGGCTTCATGCCATTCAGGATTATCCGCCGCATTCTATCCTCGCCAATTTTTGCATTGGTGTCTAACTGCTCAATCTCCCTACACAAATTTTTTACTTTAAGAAAATACTCACTTACAGTCTTATCACCTTGGGAGATATTCATCAGCTCCCTCTCGAGCAGTTGCAGCCGACTTGTGTTCTTCCTTGAAAACAACGCGGCAAAAACATCCCATGCCTCTTTTGGTGTCTCCACATCTTCAATGTGAGATAGTAGGCTCTTGTCCACCGTAGTCTTCAGCACAAATAACGCTCGGCCTGCCTTCACCTTCCACTTCTTATAAGCTCGGATCGAATTCGGTGGCGGTTCGATCTCATCGCCACCGACAATCTCCCACAGATCTTGCCCTTGCAGATATGACTTAATACACGTACGCCAGTCTCTATAATTATAATTATTCAACTTCTCAATCAAACCACTCATGCCGCTCAAGTCTGACATTTCAACACCACGACGTATTAAGGGGTTACACAAACCTCCTAATCAGCAGGACCTTCGACACAATAACAGACTCACGGATTATTCGAACCTTCTAGCCAACAGGACCTAACCTGGCTTTGATACCACTTTGTTGAGTAGGGACACTATATTGAAACTAATTTCATTACTCTCTCAAAATATTCTTACAACTCTACTACTTAATAATCTAACCTCCAAGATTACACCCTCTACTACTTATATTATCCTACACCTCCAAACTACTACAACACTCTACTACTTATATGATCCAAGATTGCTTTCTTGCTTGGATGGTGAAAATGAGGAGCAAGGCACCCTATTTATACTTGCTCCATGAGAGCCAAAGAAACATCTAGATCTAAGATATTTTTGGGCTCTTCTAGATTTTCCTACATCTTACACTACAAGATATTTTCTTTAGTAGTTTCTAGATCAATCTTGTAATTATTTAATTGGGCTTGGGCCTCTTTGGTGCTAACTAATATTCTTGATTTAATTACTAAATTGGGCTTGGCCTTTTAGTTCGGTGCTGAATTTCAACACCAATACTCAGTATTTTGCGATTCTGCTGTCAAATATTTTCCCTTTCGAAGGGAATCTAACCCAGTCTCAACAAATGTGGACTATTGTTCCCAATTAGAACTAGAGAGATTAAGAGGAATTTTCAGTTGTTGTGTAGATATCGATTGTGTAATCGTGGATACGGTCTGAGTAGCAGAGCGAGCGGCAGATTTCTTTTCGGGATCAGTTTCCATCAGAGCTACAATACAAAACAGAACAGCGACTGCTACAGTGCCGAACAATGTGACGCTACAGTGCGGAACAGTGCGTTGCTACGGGGCAGAATGGTGGCGGCTAGGGTTTTGATCCGGGCTCTGATACCATGAAAGTTATTGAAAATGAAAATTTAGAATGGATAAAAGGAAATCTAGAATAGAAAATAACAACTATTACCTAATTACAGCTATTATTACTGTTATTTCTTTCCTTTAACAGTCATCATGTACCTTTTTACAACAGTTTTATTTCCACATGCTGGTGGTAGTGTTCCAGGAAATCTGTTTCATTACCTCGATGATATCGGTACCCTTGGGAATTACTCTTGGGGCAAGGCTGTATATCGCTTGTTGAGCTATAATATACCTAAATGTGCTGCCAGGTGTCAGTCAATTGAAAGGGCAAAAAATAATAGTCAAGAGAGAGCAGTGGGTAAGCCTTACCTTCAGGGTTGTGCATTAGCTCTTCTGGTATTGTTCTCTCTTTACTTTAATAAAAAATAAACACCTATAATACCTGTTTCTGTTATATAAAACTTTTTTTTGTACTGCTGCAGACATGGTTCTTTGAGTATTTCAAGATTGATAAATATAGGAAATCAAACTGTCACATTCCAAGATTTCATAACTGGGATTTTAAAAATAGCTCAAAGAGGGATGAGTTCTCAAGTATTATTGCTGATGTACCTCCATCTCAACTCCTTGATAAACTGGAGCCGTCAGTTACCAAGCTGGTATTTGCTAAGAAGGGCTTCAAGGCGAGCAAGTAAATTCAACTCATCAGCACTGATAAGGGTATGAGAAGCTGCAGAAAGAAAAACCTGGCCAGTCTGTTGATTGAGATGGCTCCAATCTATTTAAATTTTGAATTTAGTGTTTGTGATTATGTTTTAACAAGAGCTAGAACTAACGGAGAAAAATGTATAAGTACCTTATTTTGCCTGTTAATTGTTTATTATAATTGGCTGTTAGTATAAGTACATTATTTTGATAATAATTGTATCATATCTTCTTATTATCAGAGAGTACTCTAATGACTACATCTGATGAAAATCCTCCACATGGTGTTCTGTCCCAAAGTGTCATATACTAGAAGAAGAGCAATGTGAAATTGAATGAGGGGAAGAAAGTGAAAGAGAAGCTAGACAAAGAGCGAGCAGCCTTGGAAAGAGAGGAAGTTGTGGCAGCAATGACTTCTGAATCAACATATTCTCCACACCAATCTCCCATGCAAACAATATCCTCCCCACGACAAGAGGCCAGTTCATTACACAACTCTGACCCCTCCACCTGCGTAGTTCTAGATGCTGTGAAGGATTTACGGCGTGAAATTCTGGAGGCCGTGGAGGGCTTACGGCAAGACATATATAAATTTGAAAATGCCATCTTGGGGGAGGTGCTAGAGGTCATCTCACCAGAGGAGTAGTGATCTCGTGAGTTCTTTTTATTCCATATCTTTTTTCTCTTTTTGTTTATTGTGTTGCATTGATGATAGTGTAATCTTTTATTCCCTAACTTGCCTCATTTGTGAATTCAAGAAAGATGAAATACAAGTTAAAGTTTGATATGTATATATGTCTGTATATACTTGTCGGTATTATCTTTTCTGGTAAACATTTAGATCAACATTATAAAATTGTCTTTATAAGCATAAATTGGTACTGTTAGGAATTTACAAGAAAATGGACCACAAATTTAGCATTCTAAAAGTTTAAAGGAATTTATCTCCAGTTTCATGTTTTGTATGTATTGTTATTTTTTTATTTGTAGTAGTATTAGTAGTTTTCATGATACGTTCTGAAACAATTTAAAACTGAAGAACATTATGTTCTCTATAAAAATGAATAACAGTATGATGAAGATATAAGAGAAAAGAAAAGTACTGGCCCTTGTTAAAAATTATTTTCCAATTTTTTTTAATTAAAATGACGAATTGGATTTTCAATGGAACCCTTAAATTTTCAAATATTACAAATGTATCGATATACAACTATACATATATTTCAAATGATTACAGAAATAAGGATAATTAAAATAGAATATATCAAAATGTAAATTATAAGTTTTTCATTTAAGCTTGAGATCTTTTATTAAAACAAATTGTTGATATGTATGTATATATTGCATATCGATGGAGAGTTTATAAACATTGCTCTGATTCCAGAATACTGGATATCATAATCGCCTAACTTTCAGTTAAAAAAAGAAAAGAAAACAAAATAGATCACAAATTATTTGTATTTTTTAATTTATACCCTCACATTTCATTTCTTTGTTTGAGAAAAAAAATATCTTAAGAAAGAGTGCTAATATACCCTTGAATACTGATTTTCTCCCTTGTCAGGAACTGGTTATATCAGAGGAGGTAGAGGCAGAGTCATGTTCCCAACAGCTGAGGCAGTGGTTAATTCCTATCTCTGGAACATGATTGCCTGATTCTGTTTAGTCTTTGGTCTGCTTAGCTCTGACTAGGCTTTCTATCTTTTTGTTCAATTATGAATTTGTTGCCTGTTGTTATTTCTGACTCTTATTTTTGGCATTTTGATGTAATAGGATGGAATCCCACTTTGGTGATCAGACTTGGTAGTAGTCTTGATAATTTTTGTAATTTCTGATTTAGTTCCGGTGGATGGAAAACTTCTATTGTTTTGTTTAATAGAAATCGGTGGGGGGTGTCCCCCAATTTTTTTTATTTTTTTTAAATAAAGTACTTTTGCTAATAGTTTAGACATTGCTAATTTTGGTCATATCTGGCCTTTATTCTGTATTTCTGATCCTCTTTAATTAATAAATAGGTGCGATATCCCATAAAAAAATAACATTCCAATTCGAGTATTATATATAGTTCTAATTTATTAATTTAGTTTTGGGAGCACCTAGCTATCCCCGTAACAATCCCCCATTTCATCTCTCAGTCATTAACTACTTCAATAACTACTAACTACCTAGGGGGGCCATTTACTAGGGGGACCGCATACTATTTGAAAGATGTTACAACTGGCGCGTGCAAGTATTCATCTATAATGCATTAAGTATTCATCTATAACACATTAAGTATTCATACCTAATATATCAAGTATTTTTTTAAAAAAAAAATTGGACACGTTTTTAGAGATGTTTTTTTTTTCTTCTTTCAATCTAATTAATATTTCTGACGATCGTCGAGGAATTTTGCAAATCTAAAACCACGAATGTTTTTGACATAATTTTATCTTTAAAATGAGATCCATGATGAGATACTTTCAAGTTGTCCGTTGTACAAGTATTCATCTTTATCGAGAAAGTATTCATCCTCGTCGTGCAAGTGCAAATATAAAAACTGAACACATCACTCATCCATCTTTTACACGTTTTTAGAGGTGGTTTTTTTTCTCCGTTCAATCTAACCAATATTTTTGACGATCTATGAGGAATTTTGCAAATATAAAACCACGAACATTTTCTACACAATTTTATTTTTCAAATGAGATCCATGATGACATACTTTCGAGTTGTCCGTTGCATAAGTATTCATCTCTTATCGAGAAAGTATTAATCCTCGTCGTGTAAGTGTAAATATAAAAACTGGCCACATCACTCATCCATCTTTTACACATTTTTAGAGGTGGGTTTTTTTTTTCTCCGTTCAATCTAACCAATATTTCTGATGATCTGTGAAGAATTTTGCAAATTTAAAACCACTAACGTTTTCTACACAATTTTATCTTTCAAATAAGATCCATGATGGCATACTTTCGAGTTGTCTGTTGCACAAGTATTAATATCTTGTCACGCAAGTATTCATACCTAAGATATTAAATATTCATTTATACACATTGAAGTATTTATATCTAAGACATCAAGTATTCATTCATATATCTCTATTTTTTTTTTCAAAATTTGTTTTTATGTCATTTATTTAATACGCAGTGGCCTAATTCACCATTAATAAAGCTTTGTTATTTGCAAAACTCGCTACTTCATGAGGAAGGGGAACATAAACATGAAAGGGATTAATTGCATATACATATACAAAATTATTTTGATACGATCGACAGTGACGGATCTAACCCGGTAGAGACGTGCTCTAGTATTCATTCATACACATTGAAGTATTCATTCATACACGTTGAAGTATTTATTCCTGGCAGAGGCATGCTTGATTGGGATGGAGTGACGGATGATCTCCGGCAGAACGTTCACTGGAGCGGGAGCAGCAGGCATAGAGGGAAAAAATCGAGGCGAAAGTGTAAGAGGGAGGGAGCTTATTGTATTTATCATTTCGAGGTGGGAGATGATGGGAGGTGGGAGAGGGAGGGGAGCTTATCAATGGAAAAACAGAGGCGGAGGAGGAGGTGGGATGCGGAGGTGGGAGAGGGAGGTAGAGGCGGAGGTGAGGTGAGGTGTGGGAGGTGAAGGTGAGAGAGGGAGGTGGGAGGCGGAGGTGGGAGAAGAAGATGGAAGTGAAAGAGAAAAATGGAGGTGGAAGAGAAAGGGAGAAAGAGGAAAGAAATAAAGGTTGTTAGAAATAGTAGTTATAGTTATAGTTAAAATAGAAAGTTAGTTGGAGGATGAAATGAGGGATGAATAGGTGGATGAAATTATAATTACCCTGGAGAAAGAGGAAAGAAATAAATGTTGTTAGAAATAGTAGTTATAGTTATAGTTAAAATAGAAAGTTGGAGGATGAAATGGGGGATGAATAGATAGAGAAAATTATAATTACCCTTTAGTTTTAACTATGACTACTATCCATATCTTTTAAACAAATTATTGCAACATTTGGACTGACCAATTTAAAATATATCACATTCACATGCATGGGTGTAAACAGATAAGGATAATTCACTTCGTAATTGCTCGAGATTATTCAAATCCTCTCATTAATCAGATATATAATTGCAGATACGGATACAAATATATTTTTTCATATAGTGAAATAATAGCAGATACAAATACGGAAAATTTCATAAAGGTAAATATCCATATCCGTATTAGTAATTATTCAGATTCGAAATTGCTTCCAACTGGCTGCAACTTTACTGCTCTAGATAGAAGTTGTTATAGTATGCCATATTCATTTCAGTCTTAGTTGTGTGATAAATGATAATATGATATAATTTTCAGTTTAATCTCTTTTTCACTGGTGATGGTATTATAATAACGCAATTTTCTTTCCTTTTTACCTCCATTTCTTCACTCTCTATTCTTTTCCATTCAAGATTTTAACCCGTGAATGTAGTATGCTTTTAGTCTTGTCAAATTGGTTTAAGTCATTGTTTCAAGACAACAACAAGGCACTCTTTTGTATCTTAAAGTGTATAACTCAATTATCCGACACTTATTCGTTTTGTATCCGTATTCATAGATTATTCGCTCCATATCTGTATTCGTTTAAGGCGGATATAATTTTAAATTTTGATGCCATTTACTATCCGTATCTGTATCCGCTCATTGAAAAGTGGATACGATATGATATTAGCATTATCCGCTCTGAATCTGTTCCGTTTACACCCCTACATTCACATCAACTTATTAACTGATTGAAGCAGCAAATTAAGGTTTAATATGTAAATTTGAAGTTTACCTGCAATCATATATGTAAATTTGAAGTTTACTCTTTATATATACAAATATATATTGATTCATTATCTTGAATTTATGTGAAATACTCAATAAAGTATTCCATTCAAAACATTTGTCAAATTATATCAATAGCTTTCATGTGCTTTTTTGCCCTTGTGCATGATTATAATTCTGTGTTAGTGTAAGCTGGTTTAAAGTGTTCGATCGACAAAAATCTCAAGTCACTAATGCTACATGGTTTATTATGATCAACAAGTATTATAATAAGCATTTTATAAATAATATCGTAAAAAACAACAAGTACAATAATAAAGATCCTTCCAATAAAAAATTAAAGAATATGAAAATCGATAGGACTATACAAATTATAAATTTTTGAGCAACACGTGTTGCAAGTAGGGTTAGCACAAAAAATTCGTAGTTTGTGATTCGATTCAAGTTTGATTTGAAAAAGTTCGTAAAAAATTTGATTCGAAATAGTTCGAAATTAATTTAAACCAAACTCAAACTGGACCTGGTTCGTTCGAAATAGGTTTCCGAATTATTTTAATTCGAATCTCAAAGTAATGTGAACCGTTGATTTTTGCTAATGAGTTATGTTCGCTGATGACTTAAAAGTTAAAACATAAGGCCGTCTAGTCATAAGTCATAACTCGTAAGTCGTAATCTTTGCTCTCAGTTATAAAACTCTAGACGACTTTTACCTCTCGTTTTCGGCGACTACAATCACTATTCCTTGTCATAAAAAAGTTTGTAAAAGATTCGAAATTGAGTTCGTAAAAAATTCGATTCGAAATTAACTTAAACCAAACTTAGTTCAAAATTAATTCAAACCAAACTCAAACTGGCATGAGGTAAGTTCGATTCGATTCGTTTGCAGCCCTAGTTGCAAGTATAGTTCAACATATTTAAAAATGCTTTGTTGGAAGTTGGAAGCATATTAGATTATACTTGAGAAAGATATTTCTTTATACAAATTATAATGATTGTATTGGTGGTTGTGTAAATAGTGTTAAGATATTTTTATATTTGTTTTATTTTGTTATGTGCTGGAGAGATGGGTTTTGAAAGAAGAATAGACTGAATAGTCAGAATTAAGCTGCAAAGTAGAGGAAATAATAAATTATTGAAATTCTAATTATTCAAAGAATTATTCATATTCTATTAATGAACATTGATACAACCATAACAAAGGGAAATAAATTTTGTTTCAACAACTATCACAGATAAAGAAACAGAGTCCACAAGAGTGTGTGTGTGTGTCTGTGTGTCCGTACATGTGTGAATTTTTTACTTACAAAGCAAATTCTCTCTTTGGCAGTTAAACCCTCATCCATTTCTCCCACTCCCAAATATATTAACCTGGATGTTAAATAAACAAATGTGGATAGTGATGATATTTATGTTTTTAAATTAAATTTTGATTATTTCGTGGTCCGTCGATGGACAAAGCGTAGTACAAAATAAATTTGGGTAGTAACATGTATATAGGTAAAAAAAGAACTGGTAAAACATGAAACTAAATTTGATTTCAAATTTATTAATAGGCCGGGGTATGGAAAAAAAAGAAAAAGAAGTACAAGTATTGGGCTTAACACGTTTTCATTTTGGGCCCTATTTCATTTTAATACAACAGCGTTGTTATTTCTGTCTGATTTAAAACAAATACACTGATTGCTCGCTGACTCGCTTGATTTATAAATGGAATTAAGCTACAGCTATAATCAGTTAGTTCCAACTCTACTGAATTCAAATCAGACGCTCACTCGGTTAATGTAAACGGATCGGACACGGATAACTACCAATAATATACGAGACAGTAAAAAGTGACTATTGTTGAAAGTACACTAACATAAAAGTGTTATTTCTGAACGTATCGTTATCACCGATATGAGTATCTGCAATGATACCGTTAGCAAAAACACTTTTATAAATCTCACAAATAATGACGGATACAGATGGATACGGATTGAATATCAGATATCCGTAAATATCATAATATATATTAAATTATATATTATATAAATTTACTATTTAAATACAGATATTTAAAATTCAAAACCATATTCATTCGCTCTTGTTATACAAAATTGATGCGTATCTGGTGATGCACGCACGTATTAAATATGTCTGATTTGACTATTATTATTATTATTTTTTTTAGGAAATGATTTGACTATGCTTAGTCAGAGTTTGAATTGTGTATCAAACTGTCAGAACTTGTTAGACAAGTCATACTTTTAAACAATATTTATATGAATAAAGATTTCTTTTCCTCAATTTATTTCTTCCATTCATCTCTCAATCATTAATTATATGAGGAGACCACAACTTTCAGTACAAAAAGACAAAAGAAAACGTGTATCAGTCATTAATAATGTGGGGGACCGCTAATTAACTGGGGGACCACTTATATTTGAAAAGCTTTACAACTGATGCGCATAAATATGTACACTTATACAAGCAAGTATTAACATCTAATATAGTAAGTATTCATATGTAAGATATCAAGTATTTATTTAAACAATCTTTCTTATCACATACTCATTTTTTACACATTTTATGGTTTTTTTTTTCTTACTTCAATGTCGCTCATATTTCTGACAATCTGTGAATTTTTTTTGCAAATCTAAAGTCACATACGTTTTCTATGTAATTTTCTCTTTCAAATGAGATCGATGATGAATTACTTTTGAGTTGTCCATCGCACAAGTATTCATACTTGATATATTATATATTAACACTTGCGCACATATGCATCCATATTTACACGTGATAGTTATAAAATCTATCAAATATTAGGTGGTTACCTAAGTAGTTAGTGATCCCCCACTTAATTAGCGGTCCCCACAGGTAATGCCTTACGAGGTATGAATACTTGCTCAACAAGATATGAATACTTACACGACAATGTATGAATACTTAAATACTTGCATGACAAGGTATGAATACTTGCATGATGAACAACCTGAAAGTATGTCATCATGGATCTTATTTGAAAGAGAAAATTACGTAGAAGACGTCTATGATTTTAGATTTACAAATTTTCTCACAGATCGTCATAAATATTAATGAAATTGAACGGAGAAAAAAAAACCAACTCTAAAAACGTGTAAAAGATGTGTGTGTAATGTGTCCATTTTTTTTTCGAAATACTTGGTATCTTAGATATGAATACTTGATATATTATATATTAATATTTGTGCGCATAGGAATCCATATTTGCACGCATCAGTTATAAAATCTATTAAATTTTAGGTGGTCCTCAAGTAATTAATGAAGTTCAGTTAGTTAATGGTCTCCACAAGTAGTTATTGACTGGAGGATGAATGGAGGAAATTGACTGGGGGATAGTTAGTCGATCCCTATACAATGTTGTATTTCCTTAGGAACCAATCATTTTTCTAGTATATCCTCAAGGTGGTCTGGTTTAGATTAATGGGTCAAGTTTTGGCATTTTGTCATGAAAATTTTTTCTAAGAGAAATTGGAGATCTAAATTTCTCAAATTTTTGAAAAAAAAAAAATTGAATTTACAATTTCTTACACGGATGATAGTATTATCTGATTTTGAACTTGCAACTTCCCGTACAAAAAATATTACTCGTAATTGTTCCATTTTTGAGTATTTGATATTTTAAAATTGAAACTTGTTAATTGATTTTGATTAGGCTTGCTCTTTATTTGTTCACTTCCACGTCAATGTATGAACAATTTTAAGTGGAATTAATTAATTTTGGATCTTGCAAGTATGTTAGAAAAAGTAATGAAGTCTTATTATAAATATAGGACCACTATACTGTAAACTAAAAATTTCAAGGACCAAAATAAACTTTTTGAAATTTTATTGGTCGGACTATGCCTAGGCATGATTCATTGGTCCGAAAAATGTCACAATGTTTACCAATCGAAAAATAAAACTTATACTTGACCAATTTGGGTAACAGTCGGATTTCAAATTTATCTAAACATAATGTCATCTTGGATTGGATTATCATTTTCATCCATTAAGCTTGCTAACCTGCAGATGTACAATCAAGAGTAATGTAGCAATAAAAGCTACCACAAAATTCGTAGAAACTAAGTACTCTATGAAAAAATAAAATGCACACAACCAAGCTGCTTAGCAATCTTCAAATAAGTTCATCAACATCTTGCCAAACTGCAAAAAAAGGGGAATTTTTTTTTTGAGTAAAATAAATTAAAAGCGCAAATCTTGGTACCAAAATCGTGCTAGGACACAAAACAACTGTTACTGAACGAATAAATAAAGAAGTCACAGAACAATTAATTAACTATGCATTATTAAATCCTACTGATTGTTTTATTTTCATAAAAAAAAAATCCTGTCGATATATTATTTAAGTATAAGAATTATTTTCGAAAAAACTTTTGAGAGCTTAATTACCTGTCTTGGGGTGATTCCAACATTCTTAAGATTCTCAACCTGAAAAAAAAGAAAAGAAATTGTAACACTACTAGAATTCCCAGTAATGGCAACGGTACTAAGTGGTATTAATAAGCGTATGAAGGGCTCTTGCAATAGAAATTGAGTTTCTGATTTTCTATGATTAAATTAATATAGTTGCAACGATATTCCCTTGCAAATAATCACGCTTGCTAATGTCTCCTATTGACCCTTGCTAATGTCTCCTATTCCCCCTTGCAAATAATAAGACCCACCACAAACACATTAGTTGCAAGGGCCACCGTTGCAAATAATTTTAAGGATTATGTTTATATTATTTTATTGTGAAGGCTGTTACTATTTGCAAGCGGCACAATTACAAATGTTTTTAGTGTAAGTTTTAATATTATTATATTCGAAAAGACCTTATTATTTGCAAGAGTCACTGTTGCAAAAGTTTTTAAGATATTGTTTATAATATTTTATTGTGAATGCCCTATCTATTTGCAAGCGGCACCGTTGCAAATATTTTTTTGAATTTGTTTATATTATTTTATTGTAAAGGTTCTAACTATTTGCATGAGCTACCCTTGCAAATGTTATTAAGATTATTTTATATTATTGTACTGTAGAAGTATAAATACTTTTAATTCCTAGATAAAAAGACTTTAATATTTGAATGGTAAATATAAATATAAATCACAGCAACAAAAACTTTAATTATTTTTTTCAGAGAAGAAATTGCAATACAAATTTATATCAAATTTATATCACAAAAGATACACATTGATGTTTTTTTATCAAACAAAAGAAATTAGTAACTTTAAAAAAAAATAGAATGAACAACCATATAAATGGTGCAAGAGAGTGCTTTTTCCATGTGCTCTCAAACTGCAAACATACAAGAAAATAAAAGTGACTTAAATTGTATAGAAAGGAACAATAATTTCAAAACAGTAAAGTTTTAATGTTACTAGATAAATTTCTAATTTCCATTTAGTAACTACTATATATATTAATTTTCATTTTTGGTAAAATTATTCATCATGACTACTTGCTCCATCAATAGCCTCATGACCCATCTAATTACCATCTAATTACTTACCACAGAGGTACCGGTCAGGCCAAAAATTTCATTTAACCATAAACTTAGAGCAGCATACAATAACTTAAAAGTTCAATAGTTTTTGTAATTTTGGAGCATATGTGAAAGCTGGTTTTTAGAACAAAAGTTTCTAGTGCAAACTTCCTATTAAACCCATAGTTCTCTGCTTGCAACAAATAACAACTCTAGAGGCATATACCCACTTAAATGACTATGAATATACAACAATGATATGTATGAAGAATTATAAATTCAACAAAGTAAAATATATTTTGAAGACAAATAAGGGCATACCTACTTGGAATCACCTCAAGTGATTGATACTGATCATTCAATATCTTGTATAAAAAATAATTTCAATTAAACCAACAAGCTTCAAATGTTCTACTTTACTGTGACTACTACAAAAACATTTCAACAAAAATCAATTTGACACAAATCTCAAGTTACCTTACTATACAAGGAGGTTTTAGGGGTTTCGGTGCAAAAATCAATTTCACAACATTAATTTCACAACATGCTCATACTCTCTTAATTTCAGCATCTCTGTTCAACTCCTCCAAGAGGCTATCTCCTGCATTCCCTGAACCGCCACTATTACCTCCGGTACCATCTGTCAGCATAGTAAAAATGAGCCAAAGATATATAGAATAAAAGGGACTCAACTCAATTCAAGCGCCTTTCTTGATTGTTTTGGTTATCATGAGGTGGCTGGTAAGATTAAAAAACCATACTATTTGCAAAAGTAAATCAAGTTTTGACAGTTTTAGTTTGAGCATCTCATCGAACACCTGTAATGCATTAATTTATTTCACAAAATCAACTCAAAACTTCAAGCCTTTCAAGATTTACGAATTTGAATTTAATAATTACAAAAGAAAGGAGTAAAGAGGGGTTACTGATTTAGGTAGCTACAAAGTCTGATAGATCTGTTTAGAAAAACCCACCATCAGTTACCTACAAAATATGAAACCATTTTATTATCTTCACTTAAAAATTAACCAACCAAGTACTAGCTTAAGCTTGCCGGGTCCATGGGGCAAGATGCATGTAGAAGCCAATAATGATTCAGCCGGGCATTTCAGCAAACACCTTGTGAGCGTAGGGCAATTTTGTTTAGGAGGCGAAGAAGGAGGCCGGTGAGCATGAACGCTGGTGCTTTTACGAAAGAGATGAAGGAAATGTGGAGGGAAGTTCTCAAAAAAATAGGAGGGAGTCAAAAATTAGTTTGCCAAAATATGGAGGGAAATGTGTATAATTCAACCCAACACTGGTCGCCGAATTGAAGGTAGAAAATTGGTTTGACTTCGTATCCTCTAAGATATCTCATATGTTGCGTGACTTTTTGCAAAATCTCAACCGTTCAAATACATTTTGCACGAATCTAAGAGCTTAAATATTACTAGCCCCTGTGTCATCTTAAATGGGAACCAGAAACGTGGTCACTCAAAATATGAGATATCTTAGAGAAAACACACTAGTGAAACAGTTACAGTGAATGGACACAAAAGGTTACAGTGAAAATAGCATATGAAACGAAGAATCCATTGATAATATGCACACTTCATCACATATCAGACGGCTCATATTTATAGCTCTAATCTGACTCTAAACACATGTACATAATTAAATATGAAAAAAAATCTACAAAAAAAATTGTTTTTAACATCTTATATTTACAAATCATAACAAATATTGACAATTTTATAGAATTTCATTATTTTTAGCCTCTTCAAACTGAGCCAAAGATTGTAGACCGTTGATTTCCGTATAAGCATTCAATGGTCGATCTGCAATAAAATGACACCTAATTTCTTTTAAAATGATCAAGTTAGTACCATAAACCTTAAAAACAAAAAAAAATTGGAGTTCCAACAATTATAAGGTTCGATCCAATGTGTAATATCTATAGCCCTACGATGTCGCTATATTCCGTCACTTGGATGGATATGTAAATGAACATCAAATTATATCAAACTCACCAACAATTAAATTAGTCGAACAATTTTTGATTTGAACGGTTCCGATCGACCAACAGATGATGTTTGTCGTTGTTCTTTCATTAACCCACCCAACAAGAGTTGATGTTCTATAGTTATGTATGTTTGACATAAGTAATTGATACAACATGTATGTGCAACTATACAATTTAATTTGTAAAAATTATTTAAGTCATTTATATTTCGGTATAAATGTTATCAATATTATTTTAAATTATTGTCATTTAAAAAAATTAATGTTGGATTAGTTTAACTAACTGTTTAAATTTCATGTATTATTATAGTATTATTATTTTTTTCATCCTTCAAAGTATAAGTTGCATCTGTAAATAGTTGACCTACATATTTCATTAATTTGGAACCAAAATTTTAAATAATATTAGAAATTATATTTAAGATGAAATTTTGTACTACAATAAATTTTATAATTAAAGATAAAACTTTGAATACATATTTTATTTAAGACCTTCCTCTTAATTTTTCACGTGAGATACACAATATACACAAATTACTTAATTAATTTTCTTCCTAAAATTTAACAACTTTTATCTCTTTATTTTACGTTAATTGAATTCTCTCCAAAATTTTGATATCTTCCCTCTTATATTTTCCTTATCATTTTTCCCTCCCAGACAAAATTTTCATTTCCCTCCCACTTTGACTCCTTACTCCTTAGCAATTCGGATCCCAAAAAGTAACTCAAATTGTGAGTTTAGATCCGATCCATTCGATATTTTCTGGCACGAATATTAAAGACATCTGTTCATTCACCTTGGACCGGATTCTGATCGGACAGTACAAATCTAAACTCAAAATTCGAGTTACTTACGGTAAATCAGACCCAGACAAAAGAACCCTAAACCTTATCTTCTCTCCCAGCCGCCTTGTTCTTTCATTTTTTTTTGTTTCCACCCCAATCCCCCCTCCCTCAGCTCGTCGAACCTACACCCAAATCAAAATCGACCTCGTAGATCCCAATCCAAGCACAGGAGAGTAATCTAGATCAGTGTCTTCTTCATAGGCTGACGCCGACGTCGCCGCTTACAAGTCACAACCCGATCTAGGGTTTCTCCGTCTTTGCCACCTAACCATATAGTTCTCTCGCGCCTCCTCACAAAAAGGCTGTGGTTGTGCAACAATGGTGCCTTCTCACAAAAAGCACTGCATTTGGAGGAACTTGGATGTATATGCTTTAGTTCTTTGTTTAAAAGTACTTTTTAAGTACGATGAGGTATGTGCTTGAAACTAGGTTTTAAATTGAGTGTAGTTAATGAAATTGAGAAGTACAATATACTAGTTAATGCAATTATATGACAGGTTTTAGCATCCAACCAAAAATAGTTTGATAAATAATCTTTGTCATGCACCTATATGATATATCCATTTAATTTAAGGAAAATTGGAGAACTGACTTCAAAATTACTCATTTGATTTGGATATTGAATATTTTACTATACATCTTTTGTTATTGGACAGCTTCAACTAAAGCTGCATCAAAGGAATTCGAAAAGATTGATCAGCTATTTAATGTCTATACTAACAAATCATCTGGCACAATTGAGTGAGTTTCAAAATTTTCTGGTAAATTTTGTATGGTGTAACATAGTGATAAATTATTTTAGATTAAGGATCTCTATGTTTCATAATGTGTAAATTTTTATTTGGATAAGGGAAAAAAAAAGTCTGATCTGATACTGCTTATTGAAGAGACAACAATTATTAACTCACTTTAATTATTTATTTTCTTTAGTATATTCATTACCAAGTACATAATATTCATTACCAGAAAATAGTTCAAAGGGAATAAGATAAATAATGTTAAATTTTAGAGACATGAATTTAGACTGTTGCTGTAGGAATCTCACGCGACTAAAGAGGGGTTCTGACCTGCTGAACTACAGCTTCATAAAACACAAGGTTAGTGCATTTTATATTCACTATGTCAACAATCCATCATTTATCTTTGAAACCAATTTTAATTATGTCAATAAGGCAATAACTATCTTTTAAATTGAAGTTTAGCATTGTTGGTTAGCATTTGAATTGAACACTAACCAAACATAAACTCTTGGTTGAACCTTTTGCTTTAGCTCCAGTAGCGCATAGCCCCAAGAGTTTCTGATCTAGGCCATTTTAATTATTTTAGGATTAAACTTTTTGTATTCAGAATTACTCAGAAATCTTTATCATTTCTCTACTTAATTAACATTCATTATTTTTCTTGAAACACAAGGTTTATGTGATTTATATGGAAAGTGCTACAAAAGAAGGAAATGAAGTTGCCATGATGATTCATTGAACCATGACAATCAAATGCTTGCTTCTGTTCACGATAGAAGGTAAAAGAAGAAAATATGTTGTCTTTGTTCATTTAATAAGGTTCAATTGAAAATTTTATCTTATAAACAATATATATCAGTGATGTCACTTTTAGCACTTAGAATCCAATTCTAAAAGTTTAGCACTTATTATATATCAGTGATGTCACTTTTAGCACTTATTAAATATTTTGATTGTTTATTTCATTAGGTATCTGATTGCGAAGACTATCTTGAACATTCTTAAATGCTGCTTCTGATGATTGGTGCTAATGACAAATTTCACAATTATGCAACTAATTTCTTGACTGTAATTTATTTTGTAAAAATTGTTAATGGGTGGTTGATGTATTTTGGGTATACTAGATTGGTACAATGAGGGAAGATTATAGAATTAGAGCATGCAAAAAGTATTAATGATGTCTTTGCAAATAGTCAGGTGGGGTCCACGTTTGTTAACCTTGCTAATAATCTAGTGGAACCCATGCATGACATCGTTGCAAATAATAAGTGGGACCCACAAATGATATCCTTGCTAATAACTAGGTGGGACCCATGAGGGACATCCTTGCAAATACTAAGTAGGGGCCTACGATACGTATGCTTGCTAATACTCAGTTGCCCACGTGGGACAGTTTTTGCAAGCGTGCCTTTTTGCAACGGCTGCCCTTGCAGAAAGTCTAGGGAAATATTTTAGCAAGCGTAAGCACTTGCAAAAAGTTAAAAATTAAGTATTTGCATGGAGGTTTAAAGCAACGGTAGTTATTGCAAGCGTAGCTCTTGCAAATGACGTTTTTGAGGCCTATAGCAAGGGTAAGCCGTTGCAACAAGTCCAATCCTACCGTTGCCATTACTGAAAATTCTAGTAGTGTAAACTTGTTACATGTAGCAAAAATCACAGAAAAATAGGTAAAAGGTTCATTTCTGTTAAACGATTGCAGAATGTGAGGAAAAGTCCTTTATAGCCTAATGGTAGGAAAAATAGACCATATTTTTTTTCTCAGATGTTATACCCAAGCTACCCCTTTAGAGTCTCTTCCAAAAAGGAGGGTTAAGAAAGGTAATTTTTCTGAAAATAGAGTGTTCCGAGTAATATTTGAGATAATATGTTTCTTTTTAGAACACAATCATCCTATTAAAAAAAATTAATTTAATATTTTCTTACATCTTTAAAAGGCTCTGGATTATTATCTCAGAGCTGAAGTATCCTGCTTGATTTCCCCTCTCCTATTCCCTACATGAGAAAGAAACAAAAACGATGAACTTGAAAATGTCAAATAAATATAACAAGTAATGAAAAAGGATGAGTTAGAGAATTCCAAACACACCTTCAAGCGCTTGAGGTCCTCTCTGTAATTAAAATAGAGTAATAAGCAAGTGAGATTTTACATAATCAACATAACGCACTACTTCAGAAAAACAAAGGATTCCTTATTTTTTTCAGTATAACCTGCTAAATATATTTAAAAAATTAAAGTGAATATGTATTTGATTATTCCAAACATGACCTAATTAAACACAACACACATTTCATTGACAAATTAAAATTCAATTTAATTAACACTGTTTCTTTAGGTTTGTTATGCCTTGACTTGATGGATATAATAATCCATGATAATTTGCTTCCTGCTTAACTTCCATCTCCTCATACAAGCTCGAGCAGGAGGCATATCATCACGGAACCATTATATCTACCACCTCCACATATAGAGAGAACGAGAGAGATCATATTCAATCTTGGTAGCCGCTATCAAGTTAAAGAGAGAGAGAGAGAGAGAGAGAGATAGTGGCGGGTCTGACTTTGTGGTGAGAACTATTTTGTGGTGCTAAGTACTATTTATAGAAATAATAGTGGATGGGTCTGAGATTATATAGAAATGTTATAGCTACAAGTGAGATCTAAATATCTAAAATTTCAAATTTGAACTGAGAACGCCTGTACCCAGTACTCTTTTTTTTACCATATCAAAACAGCGAACTTAAAAGCAACTTTGACTTAAAATAGAAAATATTCTCTGTTAAAATTAAGGGATCGACTAACAGTACCCCCATATCAGTTCCCTAAACGTCCCCCGCGCTAAAAGACAAAAAACGTGCGACAAGGGACCACTAACTGACTTGGACATCAGATAACTACCGGCAACCTGTAGGGCTAACGCGATTTTTCATCGTTGACAAACATAGTATTCATACCTATGGACTTAAGTAGTCTTACTTATTATCCATAATATTGGTCAAATGTAAACACAAATTGTTGGGGGACCATTAATTTTGGGGACCAGTAACGACCAGGGGGACCACTAATGACGTCTGACAGCCTGAATTGGGGACCGCAACCGTCTGAAAGCAACATTTGCCAAGATTGGGGACCACTGCAGCGAATTTATCCAATGAAGTATTCATATCAAACTAATGAAATATTCATATCTAAATAATGAAGTATGTTGTTCGTACAATAATCATTTTCGTCTATTTGACTAATTTGCAAAAATATACAATTATTGAATTTTATGATTTCTTCTATTTTAAGATTATGTAGGTTCAAGAAGAGTTGGAATATCAATGTAATATGTTTGGACAGAAGAAATCATGAAGACCTTTATCAAGAATATAAATTGTAAAATCAGAAGCTTGGTAAAGTAAGTTTGAGGCTGTTTTTACAGAAGTAAAACGTTTGCAACGTTTATAAAACGTTGTAACATTTTAAATCTGTCAAAAACGCTGAAGTAAAAGGTTGATCAAACTCATAAATAACCTAAAACGTTATAAAGTTTTCATAAAACGTTATAACGTTTTAGGAATGGTAAGGAAATTAACCTAAAACGTTATAACGTTTTAGGATTGTCTGTATCAATGTTAAAGTCAAATTTAAAACGTTGTAACGTTTTCTAAAAACGTTGTAACGTTTTCTAAAAACGTTGTAACGTTTTAATTAAATCTGAGCTTCAAACAATTTCTGTTTTTGATCAAGATTTTACAGAGCAAAACGTTATGTAACGTTTTATAAACGTTATGTAACGTTTTATAAACGTTATGTAACGTTTTATAAACGTTATGTAACGTTTTATAAACGTTATGTAACGTTTTATAAACGTTATGTAACGTTTTATAAACGTTATGTAACGTTTTATAAACGTTATGTAACGTTTTATAAACGTTATGTAACGTTTTATAAACGTTATGTAACGTTTTATAAACGTTATGTAACGTTTTATAAACGTTATGTAACGTTTTATAAACGTTATGTAACGTTTTATAAACGTTATGTAACGTTTTATAAACGTTATGTAACGTTTTATAAACGTTATGTAACGTTTTATAAACGTTGTAACGTTTTGGGTAAGTTAGCTGAGCTGTCAGAAAAGTGTAAACCTAAAATCGCATTATAAGCTAAAACGTTGTAACGTTTTAGCTCAATTTGCTCAGTTTTGAGCTGTCTCTATAAATAGAGCAGTGGGGTTTCTTCCCCACTCAATCCTAGCTGACCCTAATTAATTCAAAAGCAATTTTCTGAGAGCTTAGTCTACTCCATTGTTGTGAGAGCTTAAAACTTCAAAATCCCTCAAACAACCTCAAACCCACTTCACTAATCTTAACTTAGATTAGGTTAGAGTGATCTATTGAGTGTTTCTCTTGAGTAGCTTGAACTAAGAGGCCTTGTTCTCATCTCTTTGAGTTGGCCTTTTGACTTCCCGCTTGGTGTGTAAGGGCTCAACGGTTCACAAGTTGTAATCCTTTCGTATTGGGTAATAGAAAGGCGCACCACTCAAGGTTGCGAAGCCCCGGAGACGTAGGCCTTTGTTTTGCCGAACTCCGTTAACATCCCGTGTGTCAAATTTCTCTAAACTCTTTTCTTTACTTTCAATTGCGATTTAATTTCAGTTTTTGAGCAATTAAAGGTGCCCCTTAGTTTAACAAAGTATATATATCTAATAAATGAAGTACTCATATGTTGACAACATGAAGTATTCATATCTAATTAATGAAGTATTCATACATATAAGAAATAATTTATACAATTCAAAATTAGACACCTCTTCTGGGACATATCTTTCAATACCTCTTCAATTCACTTAGAATCTTTTTTTATAGTAAGTATTCACACCTGACATTAATACTATTCATATTGAAGGTATAAAATATTCATATCTAACAAATAATAAAGTATTTATAACTAATTAATGTAGATATGAAGTATTTATATCTAACAACATAAAGTATGCATATCCAACTAATAAAGTATTCATATCTAACTAACGAAGTATTCATATCTTGCACTCTGACAACCTTCGCTGGGCTAGCATGGACCCCCTTCAATGGCGCACCACACTCTCCCCACCAGATCTCGACGATGCACCATGCTCTCCTCGCTAGATCTCGACGGTGCACCACGCTCTCCTCGCCAGATCTCAACGGTGCACCACGCCGAGAAAGAGAAGAGGCGGAGGTTGTGAAGGCCGTGAAGAGCGTAAATTTTTTTTTTGTTGATCGGAGAGAAAGAGGGGTCAAAACAGTTAGAAAAACTAACTAAAATGAGAGAAATAGTTACCATAAGTAGTTAATGGCCAGGGGGACTGTTAGGGGACTAGAATGGGGGATGAAATAATTACTCTAAAATTAAATAGTATATATGTGAGTTTCTGGTTCATTGACTTGATATAAGGCACAAAAAAAATTAGAAAGTCTAATTGGCAAGGAAATTAATATTCAAGGATTTGAACTGAGAACACCTGTATCCAGTGTCTCAGTACTATTTTTTTTACCATATCAAAACAGCGAACTTAAAAGCAACTTTGACTTAAAATAGAAAATATTCTTTGTTAAATTTAAATAGTATATATGTGAGTTTCTGGTTCATTTACTTGATATAAGACACAAAAAGAATTAGAAAGTCTGATTGGCAAGGAAATTAATATTCAAGGATTTGTGTTCGTCCTATCAATGTGATCCTTGGGCCTTCTTTGAATCATAGATTGATTTGAGAGTTGAGACTATGGGAACCGTATCTGTCCAGGTACCTGACTGATTGAGTGATTGAAATTCGGTGCGTGCCTATACACTATACAGCTATGTTATCCTGACACTCCAAGGAAGTCATCGTACCCGTGTCCAATACGTATCCGACACCGACACGCCTCTGACACGCGTACGATACGTGTCAGACACGCCAGCTAGCGTGTCGGATGAGCTGGCGTGTCTCTACCCGTCTGATACAGTCTCCGACACCTGGTTGACCCCTGTCGATACGGCCCGAAACGTCCGATATGGACGGGACACGGCTGGATACGCGTCTGTGTACCGTGAGCCGCGCCCGAGCCTGTGGACCGAGCCCGTGGACACCCACCCGCACCTGTGGACCACGTCTGTGGACCGCAGAAATCAACTCTTTTTTGTGCTGGTGGTGGGATTTGAACCTTGGACATTTGATTTGAGAGTCAAAACCTTTAACCACTACACCAAACTATCTTGTGTGTTATATCTCAGTAAGTATAATATTTAATATACTTATATCATAAAGTCTTTATTTTCTTAACAAATTTAATTTAAGTTATAATTATCTAAATACAATATATAAATTAATAAAAAATAATATATATAATAAACGTGTCGTATCCTAGATTTTTTAAAATTACCGTATCGCCGTACCCGTGTCATGTCCGACACGATACCCGTACCCGTATCCATGCAACATAGTTATACAGATACAGACTACAGAGGGTCCGTTTTGAGATTCGTGCCAGGTTAAAACGAAAAGACGACTCAGATCTCATTCTACTCGGTCAGTCAGGTATTGCATTCCTTCCCCAGGACAGTAGCCTAACAAATAAACCACCTCGCTAACCGTCTCTAACTGAAAAATCAGAGTTCAGACCGGACCCTGCATCTAAAATACTCTCCCTCTTCCAACGGCTGTAGCTTAACAAATTGAAAAATCAGAGACCAAGAAAGAAAGAAAGGAAGAACATGGAAAGGAAGAGAGAGAGCAGAGCGAGGTTCAGACTGGGGTCAGAAATGGAGGAGCCCATTACTGGGAAGAGATCGAAGACTGCTCTGGTGGTGGCCGACTCCCACTCGGACAAGTGAGTATGAGTATGAGTGGAGCTCTTCTCCTTCGTGATGAAATTTGCTGCTTATATTTATTAATTTCACCAAAGTAGATTCTTTCTCGTCTGTTAGGCTATAAAATATACACATTAAAGTGTTCTTGGTTATACGTCCAAGTTTGTTTTCAATTTTCAATATAAATTTCCACCCTTGCTGAACTTGAAACAGAACCAGAGCTAGATGGTTTTTAACATATCACCATTAATTTTTGGGTTTACTAACTAATATTTCTAATTGGCGGCCAAACTTGGTAAAACTGAATTCTCTATCATTTTTGTGGGTTTATCCTCGCCTCGATAATTAAGCCTTAGTCCTCGATCCTGCTTCCTTCCCATTTGCAATTAATTAATTGATGAAGTGTGTTAATTTCTTAATCAGGTGTCATCCGAATTTCTTTGTACCAACAATTGGTGAGCCCTTTGTGACATACAAGAGACCAAGGTACGATTTTGAGAAGTGGGATTGGATGCTCTTTCAATGGCCTCATGACCGACCTGATGGTTTGTGCTCTTCTCTGTAAAATCCAACATAAGATGTTCTTTTATTAATTGCAACGAAAGATATAACGATAACAGTCGATTTTAACGCAATAACTTGCATTTCTAGTACTGTTGGGTCAGGTGGGTCATACCACAACCATACCAGATATTCATACAATATGCCTTTTGGGTCTGGTGGGTCGGCGCCTAAATAAACAAAACAAGCACTTGAAAAAAACTTACTGGTACCAAAATAGTCAAGTTAGATACCATGATATACTGGCACTCCATTTGCAATCCTTTTCTTCTTTCAGAAGATACATGATCACAACTGACAGCAAAATAAATTTCTGGGATAAACTATAGCAGAAATAATTTCTGATATATTCTGTCAGCTAATTTTGAGATGACAGCCACAGACCTAGATGCTTCATTCGAGGCAGACAAGAAGAGATTTGAAGAATTCATACATGGAAAGCAAAGGCAAATAGAGGAGCAAAATATAGAAATGCCACTGATAGAACTGCCACTAGACCAACAGAACAGTACCAAAAACTGTACCCAAAATTTGCTTGGCGACTCTGGAATTTGTCTCACAGATGCTTCTACTTAGATTTTCATTTTTTTCATCTCACAGTTTGTTGACACAAATTTGACCTTGGGTCACGGAAATGTAGAATAAATGTGAATAACATAGTACTTGTTCCCAAAGGTACGATGATAGCTTTTAGATTGTAAACAAGTTTCCAATAACTTGGGTTGTATAGTAGTAGAAACAGTCCCTTCTTTTTTGCTCAAAATAGGAGAACAATGTGTATTGTCGTATTGTAAATTTTAGAACAAACCTTTCAGCTGACTTTACTATCTATTTTTCTCATTTTTTTGCAAAGATATATAGATATGCCGAGCTTTTTCTCCAAGGAACGCAGTGTTTAATTGATCATAATTAAAGACGGTTGAATATTAACTTGAATAGTAGAAGAGAGGAGTATATATAACTAATTTATTTTACTTAATGGAGAGTACATACAATGCTTGATTTATTTCTCACCCTCTCACTCTCACTCACTCACTCACGGACACCTACATACAATGGAGAGTACATACAATGCTTGATTTATTTTACTTAATGGAGAGTATATACAACTTCTAAGTCGGTTGACAAGTTCTACATTATTCTACCAACTTTTGCTAATATCGTTTTGATTCATCTAGAGTTTTCATGATACTACATTAGAATATTGTAGTATTTTTTTATTACCGCCAATATAAGTTGATTGAGTAATTTCATAAATAATCTAGAAAGTAAATTTGGGCTTGGGCCTTTCGGTGCTGATACTTCAACACTCATTCTCAGCACCGACTTGATAATGTCTTGATCTTCGGTATTATGCGTTTATTTAGATCATCATATTTCTTGCTCCTTTTAATTTTCTAAACTTGAAGTTGCTCAGACATTTGTGGTCGATCTTTCAGAATTGTCATCCTCACCAAGGAAGTTTCTAGAATCTTCTTCTTGCGTTGCCTTCGAACAAATCGTCGAATTTTCTTCTCTTGATGGATCATTAGACAAGTTGTATCTTCTTGCACAAACTCTCGTCCTGCAGTCTTCTTCGCAACAGAGACACTCTGTATCATCTCGTCATCATCATCCTCTTTGGTGATGGCCTCCAAGTCAGTGCTCTCTTATGACTTCTCCTCATCAGCTACCGTGCACCTCACAACTCCGGTCTCCTTCTCGACCGGTTCTTCAACTGGTTCTTCAAAGAACCATGACTCAAAGTCGATCTCCTCATCCTTAGGCTCATCAGCCTCTTCGACGTCCTCTATGTCGGTCACCGACTGTATCGCAACAGCCGCTACTGCATCCACTCTTCTTTACATAGGACCTGCTCCGGTGCCTTCTCCTTCGTGGTCACCACGAAGCTTCGTTCATTCTTTCTAAAGCGGCACTCTCTCGCATAGTGTCCTCGTCGTTCGCAATTGTAGCACTTCACTCTTCTACTCTGGTATTCACCACTTTAGGCTCCTTTGCCCTCTTCGCCTCTAGGAGCTCCCCTTGAACATAAGCACCTCTTGCATCGTTCATGATGAGAATTCTCTATCTCAGGTTGTCGTCGATACCGGTCCCTGCTCGACTCTCCACGTCGACCACTATAGAGGGCCTTCTTCTCTTCATGCTTCACCGTCAAACCTGCTAGTTGCTCGGCAAGAGCTTCCTGACTGGCCAACAAATTCTCCAGTTCCAACAGGGTTGGTTGTATCGCCCATCCTTGAATTGTCATAATGAAGGCGTTGTACTCCGGCCTGATGCCATTCAGGATTATTCGCCGCATTCTATCCTCGCCAATTTTTGCATTGGTATCTAGTTGCTCAATCTCCCTACACAAATTCTTTACTTTCAGAGAACACTCACTTACAGTCTTGTCACCTTGGTGCTTTATTGTTAAACCTGCCAGCTGCTTGGCAAGAGCTTCCTGACTGGCCAACAAATTCTCTAGTTCCAACACGGTTAGTTGTGTCGCCCATCCTTGAATTGCCGTGATGAAGGCGCTGTACTCCGGCTTCATGCCATTCAGGATTATCCGCCGCATTCTATCCTCGCCAATTTTTGCATTGGTGTCTAACTGCTCAATCTCCCTACATAAATTTTTTACTTTAAGAAAATACTCACTTACAGTCTTATCACCTTGGGAGATATTCATCAGCTCCCTCTCGAGCAGTTGCAGCCGACTTGTGTTCTTCCTTGAAAACAACGCGGCAAAAACATCCCATGCCTCTTTTGGTGTCTCCACATCTTCAATGTGAGATAGTAGGCTCTTCTCCACCGTAGTCTTCAGCACAAATAACGCTCGGCCCGCCTTCACCTTCCACTTCTTATAAGCTCGGATCGAATTCGGTGGCGGTTCGATCTCATCGCCACCGACAATCTCCCACAGATCTTGCCCTTGCAGATATGACTTAATACACGTACGCCAGTCTCTATAATTATAATTATTCAACTTCTTAATCAAACCACTCATGCCACTCAATTCTGACATTTCAACACCATGACAGACTAAGGGGTTACACAAAATCTCCTAATCAGCAGGACCCTCGACACAACAACAGACTCACGGGTTATCTGAACCTTCTAGCCAACAATGTTGGATTTTGACGGTTCAAATCCATTGATTAAGTCTGTTGGGGTTTTGACTGTTCAAACCCATTTATTTGCTTAAGATGCGGAAAGAACATAAAACAAAAATTTTACTTCTAACTTAAGCCAAGGATTAAACGGGATATGTCAGGAAACTTTCGAAGGCGGTCCACCTTCAGTATTCGTTTGGCATCAAAACCCAATTTAATCCTTTTACAGATCTACTGCATAATTGATTTCTAAAATTTTAATCTACTTACCAATTAAATAGATTAATATAACATATTTATACCTTGATTCCAAATTCTAATTGGAAAACAGACCGAGCGAGAAGAACGATCAGGAATGGTTGCCTCGGAGTATCAAATGTATGATACCTCTATCGGTTATTGTCACACCCCAGATTTTTACCATCCAGAGCGTGATTATATAAGCATCTTCACATCTTTCCTTGGCCCGTCAACCTACGTCGCCAACAGAAATGAAAAGAAAACAACAAAACGGAGTCAGCAACAAAGCTCAGTAACCGGTTATTTAACGACGCGCTTCTCTACAATTGGCTTAATTTAACAACTATTCCAATAGGCTGGATTAATCCACACAAATTCACATCAAATTATGCACGCATATTTAACCAGCAATAGCACGTCGGTCTAGGTTATCCATAAAACAAGTCACATCATATTCACACACGTGTAATCCCTGTCACAGGCGATTCCCACATTCTCATAACACAATTCCTTTAATCCGCCAATCCAATGGAAAATCCATCCAACATTGGAAGGCCACCAACCCACTGGGAAATCCATCCAACAGTGAGAGGCTACAATCACATATCAAATTCCAACCTCAGACCCGCTATCCCGTTAAATATGCCATCATAATTCAATATGCAATACCAATATTCAAATCAACCATACAAAACGAAAACACAGATTATAGAGAAGTCCGGTTACCTGATAGCGAGATATTCATAATTTCATATCGGTTTGCAACGACATATTAGAATCATGGCGGCGTAGTCAGAATTCGAATCGGATATTGAAATTGAATATCAAAATAATTGTCATGATAAGTTCCCTCTATTTCTTTCTATTTTTCCTTTCTTTTTCTTTTTCTTTTAGGGTGAGAGAAAGAGAGAGGCGTGGCAGAGAAATAAAATGATTTAAGTAGATATTTGGTTTGGGATAAAACAAAGGGGTTACGGCAGGGAATTTATTAAAAAGGAGCGGTTATGAAAATGGAAAGTTTGCACACCAATTAATAGGCGCCTCTTCTGTACATCTTCTCACATTTTAATCATTATTTAAAAAAAACGTTTTAATTTAATTATATGGAAAACTAACGGAGAAAATACAATTTATTATAGACGACTAATTGAATCGATTATTATTAAGAAAAACACATTTATAATTGAAAATAATGACTAATTGTTATTTTAGATGAAATATTTATTTAAAATTATATACTTTTTTTTTTCAGAAGAAATGTTGATTTCAGTATTTCAATAAAAGCTTTTATGCATAAAATAAATAACTCAATTTTTCGGGATGTTACAGTTATCCACCAAGTCTAACTAGAGAGCGGTTTATTTCTTTTGCCAGAAATACCGTAAATCACAGAATTCTACAAAAACACTATTCACCGAGACAATGACAAAATAATAATATTTATGACCCGCAGTTATTCCGATTCACTAATAAGCCAAAACAGAAATACCACAACTTTTGCAAATATATTATTTCTGAATCTCGTAACAACCGTAAACCGAGAAAGAGAGAAAATAGATTACCGAATCGATTCGGTATCAAGTGAATTAGTAAGTTTCTCTCTCCATGTACCCCTCTATTTATAGGTTTTTGAGGAGGTTCGCAAAAGACCGAAATACCCCTCAACATATGCCTATTTACAAGGTATGCAATTGAATGGATAAGGATAATGACATGTCATATGGATAAGATCGATAACGTGTCATGTGGATAAGATCGATGACGTGTCATGTGGATAAGATCGATGACATGTGAAAAGACCAAAATGCCCTCGGTCAAAATTCAGATAATATCCATATAATTATTCTGAACAATTATATTTCTTGCAGTTGTTGTTTCGGTAACTTTTATACAACGTAACGTGTACGTTAATAAATTAACCTTTATTTTTGCTTGTCATCTTATATGACATTTATAATTTAATTATAACACGTATAATTAATTATAATCATCTTATTATTAATTATAATCAATTTATAATTAATCAACAAGATTCTCCGATTAGCTCCTATACGGTGTGACCCAATAAGATCTGTGTTATGTTGGTAAATATAATTAAAACTGTTTTAACTTCTATAATCATAGGAGGCATCTGATATCTGCACTATGACCATCCAATTACACAGATGATGCTGTACTGTAGAATACCACGATCCAGTAAACTATTTACTTGTGTTAGTTCTTCTGTCTAATAGCTATCAGATCAGTTTCAAGATAGGTGTGTGTCATCCTTGCAAACTTAATCTTTTCTTGATCTTGAGCAGATTATCAAATATAATTACTCTTGTAATTATACCGCTAGCAAATAATCTTACTCTATCAAGGGGCCCAGTGATGCTATAGCTCGTATAAAATACAAGGGACAAATAGTATTCTTGGTAAACTATCACTTTCTCAGCTAAGCTATACATATGGAAAAGCTATCGTTATGACTGTTTTTTACGGACAGCGTTAGATAACAATCACACATACATATTTCTCAGTGGGAACGATAAATACCTCATACTGTAGAACCTGACACTGAATGAAAACATAAATGATACAAACACAATTCTATTTAATGTTTCATTCGGGGTCTGTCAAATACCATGTTCCTAGAACATGTATCTATGTGATTAAAATGACATCTCGTGTCAGGTGGTTTGTAAAACTTAACCATCTTTTAATCCACATACTAACCTTATCACGGTAATTAGTGTTCATGCTAATTACCTTTGTCAGTGACTTTTTAAGAGTATATATCATTTATATTATGGAGTTTCACAATTTTAGTCATGAACTCGAAATGATCCATAAATTCAATAATACTCAAGGCAACAAAATGATATATAAATAAACATTCAATTCATGAACAAAGCTTTATGATAAATTATCGTAATATTGACTTCTAGATTATTACAAACTAACACCTCACGTGACTCGCGTGCTCTCGCACGCGACCCTAGTGACGCGACCCGCGTGGTCATCGAGTGAATGCAACATTGAATCTATTTTTGAGTTATTCACTTGTGTAAGGATCTGTTGACCGTACCTAATCTTCCTAAACCTCAACTCTCGTTTATTGGCTTAATGAACCTGGTAAGGAATTACAATTTCACCTTCTTAGATCTACAACCTCAAACTCTCATTTACAGGTGTTCAACCTAAGTCAATTGTCTAGTTTGCTAAAGGCATCCACTATCTCTCAATAGATGGAAATTTCACCACTCGGTACAATTGATCTATCTTTTCAGATCTAAGATCTACCTCAAATACTTGATCAAATTGCAATAAATATCAAGGTCAAAATACTAGAAGAGATTCAAGAATCATTCAACAGTAGACATCAAGATTCATTCACACAATAAAAAACAAGCAATGGAAGAGTAATACTCAGACAATCAAACACAAGAAAAGATCAAATTCAAGTTCAATGCATACACACAAAATTTTAGATTACATCAACCCTAGAAACAAGATAAATCTACTCAAGCATGATAAAGAAAGAGATAAGAGAAGAAATCATGATAAAACCGAAGGAGGAATTGGATCTAAGAAGAATCTTCCAATCTTCACTCCTCAGCTCCTCCTCTTTCTTGAACGACACTCCAAAGGCCTTGAGATTTGAATTCTTCAATTTCTGAACTCCCCTCTCCAGTGGCAGAAGGTGGTCTATTTATATCTTTCCCAAAACGAATACTTCAAATTTGGGCCTTTACTGGGCTTCATTGGGCTTCGCTATCTGCTCTAGAAACTCTGGACGCGAGTTGCGTCACCAGTGATGCGACCCGCGTTGGAACCCGTCTGATGCGCCTCGCGTCTGTGGTAGAGTCAGGGCATGACGCTACCAGCGTCAGGTCTGGTACTACCAGCGTCAGGTCTGATGCTACCAGCTTCAGGTCTGATGCTACCCGCATCGACTCTGATGCTACCCGCATCAGAGTCTCAGAATGTCAGTAACTTCCTTGATTTCGCCAGTTTCCTGCAAAATAAGAATGAAAGCGCAGCAGTACCACATTATATAGATATTCAATGTAATAGATGCTATTTGATGGTTTAAAATCCAGATTTTGGTACGGGAATTAGTTAGAACAGTAGATCAAATATGGTGATATCATACCTAACAACAACATATATCACAACATTAATTATAAACCAACAAGCCATATATATCTATATATAGATATATATCTATATCAGATATAGAGGAGGGTTCAAATGCCTCCATGTTTTTGTGCCTCCATCTCTCTCTATCATTTTCAAAGTTCAAACAGTCGATCCGAACCGCTCAACCTAACCTCCATACTAAAATATGTTTGGAGACCAAATTTTATATTTTTAGGAATCTTTTTACTATTTTTTTAGACAGGTACAAAATCAGTAAATCTGAACCATCTAAAACCAGTATTTTTGTACCTATCTAAAATTTTTTCTAAAAATATAAAATTTGGTCTCCAAACATATTTTAGTATGGAGGTTAGGTTGAGCGGTTCGGATCGACTGTTTGAACTTTGAAAATGATAGAGAGAGATGGAGGCATGATGGAGGCACAAAAACATGGAGGCATTTGAACCCTCCTCATAGATATATATATCTATATCTATAGATATATATATCTATATCTATATATATAGATATATATATCTATATATATATCTATATATATAGATATATATATCTATATAGATATATAGATATATATAGATTGAACTTTGAAAATGATAGAGAGAGATGGAGGCATGATGGAGGCACAAAAACATGGAGGCATTTGAACCCTCCTCATAGATATATATATCTATATATCTATATCTATATCTATAGATATATATCTATATCTATATCTATATATATAGATATATATATCTATATATATATCTATATAGATATATAGATATATATAGATATAGATATATAGATATATATGTAATAGATGCTATTTGATGGTTTAAAATGCAGATTTTGGTACGGGAATTAGTTAGAACAATAGATCAAATATGGTGATATCATACCTAACAACAGCATATATCACAACATTAATTATAAACCAACAAGCCATATCTATATCTATATATAGAGTACGGCTAACGCGCTTCCTCTAGCATATGGGCTGAAATGCTTCCGGTGGAAATTTGAAATTTCAAAATCCAAAAAGTCGATCTGAACCGTTCATCTTTTTCTCCATATTAATATCTGCTTGGAGACCAAATTTTACATTTTTCTGAAATTTTTTACTATTTATTAAGCCACTTTAAAAATCGCTGATCCAATGGTTTTACTGTTTTGTTAAGCCACCGTTGGATCAGCGATTTTCAAAGTGGCTTAATAAATAGTAAAAAATTTCAGAAAAATGTAAAATTTGGTCTCCAAGCAGATATTAATATGGAGAAGGAGATGAACGGTTCATATCGACTTTTTGGATTTTGAAATTTCAAATTTCCACCGGAAGCATTTCGGCCCATATGCTAGAGGAAGCGCATTAGCCGTACTCCTATATATATATATATATATATATATATATAGGAGCATGCTAGCATGCTATGCATAGCATGTTTCAGAACCTGCAACGGTATTTTCCTCTGTTGGATCTTCTTTAAACTTCGTGCTAGAATGGGAGCGCTGATTGAGGCAGACGGAGACGGAGAAATTCCAAAAGCGCCTCTCCGTTAATTTCTTTGGTTGAAATTTGAAAAATAGATCTCTCTCCCAAATCTCTCTCTCGCACTTGGAAAAGAAGCTCCGGTAAAAATTGACTTGCTTAGTAACTCCACTGAGGCCCCGTATGGTTTGCCCCTCTCCGATTCGCCATTGCACCTCTCCACTTATCATCCCTCCTATCTTCTCTCCGTTGGGTTTTTGGTAACTCCAGTTTGGCCACTTCCCAACCCCTGTCGCCCGTCAGCCTGTCGCTCCACTTCTCCTCTCGCAGCTTGCCGCCAGTGGAGGTTTGATTTAAATTTGAATTTTATCTTTTTGCTTTCAATTTTTTTGATAAATATTTGATTTGTGTAGGGGCGGTTTCATTATTTCTTCTCAAGTCTGTCAACCATATTTTGATCTTCAAAGTGTTCTGAGTGAGGTTCATCCTCTTTTATTTAATTTTTTTTTTTGTATATTACTGACATTTTTTGTAATTTCTTGTCATGTGCATATTGGTTCCTGACAAGTTTGATCTTAATTTTAATCAAAGTGTTCTTCGTAATTTCCTTGTTAAAGCAACCAATAATAAATTTTACTGTTTACACCCTACAACATTTTAAAATAGTATAATTCACCAGCATTGGCATAACATAACACTTATCTTAAGAAATACTTAAGTAATGAAAATTGGAGAAGAGTATTGTCTGTCTGTTAGTTGATTAGCAAATCACAAATTGCCTATTTTTTTTTTGATAAAAGTGAATTTATTAACTTGCAGCAATTTCTTTGAGGAAGCAAAATAAAGAATTACACCCCTTGATTAGCAAGCCACCTGGTTTCATTCACCGTTGGAGAACCAAGGGGTCCTGACAAGGGTGGTGCAGCTTATTTGATTGAGAAAAAAGATCAGTTGATTAGATATGAGGTTAAATGTAAATCGGATGCGAAGTCATCATTTCAAATGGAAGCAATAGCATTGCTCAGTGCCCTGCAGGTCAACTTGGAAATTCGACAATGCACTTTTGACTCAGACTTAGAAGTGCTGGTAAATACTTTCAAGCCGGGACTAAAATTGCAGCACATTCAAGCGGCTATTTCTTACCAGTTTTTTACTTTATTTTCTGACCAAGGATATATGTAATAATAGGCTGAACTTTATTTTTTGCTTCTCGTTCTCACTCGTTGCACTTGATGTTCATTTATAGGAGCAGAGAAAATATATTTATCTATTTGTGTATGATGTTCATTTAAATTTTGAGAAAGGGGAGCTAAGAAGATAATCTGATGAAGATCTCTTGAATAATAATTAATTTTGAGTTTGTAAATTTTGAAGTTGTAATTAACTAGGCTTTGTAATTTGTTGACGGTACACTATTGTAATTTTGAGTTAATGATTGTTTTTCAGAATTTATGTATCTTTGTAAGAAATGGAACAATTTATATTTAAGAATTAAGCATTATGGATACACAAGACAACAAGCAATGGCATCATGACCATACAAGGTTTACATTAGGCACTGTTTTATTATCTTATTTTTCTGACAAGCCAACTTTAAAATCAAATTCAGAGAGTTTTATTACATCATATTTTTTGTTTTTTTTTATGAAAATGTAGAGGAAATCCTATTCTAAATACATGCCAAATTCCAAAAAACTTTTAGTTTTATAACTATGTTTAACATGTGATTGAATGCAAGGGTAGTCTGGTAAATTATGCAGAAAAATAACAGTTTTGTATTTTTTTTAAATGTGAACTTTGAAAATACCTAATAAATTACTAGAAAAATCCAACAAATGTAAAATTTGGTTCTAGAGTGTGTCTTGATGTCCTTTATTTAACTGTAAAGTTGATTTTATCAAATTATAATTTTATCAGCATATTTTGTGTAGGTTTTCACTACTGGTCAAATTTGAGGCTTGGCATACCTATTGGTCGCAGGTGACAGAAAGAAAAAAAGCAAATAAGTTTGTAAATGGATATTTGGTTTCCATTTTATTACAACAGTAAATCCAAGTAACAAGGTTCTTGTAGAGAACAATAATTAAACTTTGTAAATCAATGATATATCAAAGCACAACAATGATAAACACAGAGATAGCAAGCACAATTCAACTTGCATAATTGAAGAACAATTGGTCAGATTATTCATAAAACTTTTGGCTTATGTAGAGCCCTTGAAAACTTTGTCAGTGACTGTGAAGAAGAATTTTCAGAAAAGACCTTATGCTTATTTTATTTTTACTTCTACATACAAAGATTATAGATACAACAATATAAAATAAATACAAAGAGAAATACTTGTTATATTTAACCAAAAGATCCATAAAAGTCATCTTGTTATATATTAATAAATACATCACTATATACCAAAAGAAAGCAAGAGCAATCTAAGTAGTATAACAAAAGAAGAGAGCTCTATCAAAATGCACAAGTAATTTTTATCTATCAAAATGCACAAGTAACAAGTTCTTCATCCATTCATTGCTTCACACCACAGCTCCAACCAAAAATCGAAGAGAAATACTTCAACTATTATCATCTTCATCTCGTTTTCTCTTTCCATTAGCCAAATCTTGTTTGCGCTACAAACACAAAAATTACATTCATGTATTAAATGTAATAAAAGATAAAAACTGAAAAATTATATAATGAGGATGACATACCGTGGGACAACTTCAAAAATTGTGGCCCCCTTTCTCACCACAATAGCTACAAGTGCGCCTTTTGGGAGCAATTTTTTCTAGTATCGGTTTCTGCCTTGGCGGCCTTCTCTTCCTTCCCTTGCATTGCGACATAGGTGGATCAATGTACTCCTCAGCCAGCAAGGGAATCAAAGTCGGTTGCTCTAAAACCTCATCTGGTGCACTCAACTTTAAGGGAATCAAAGTCAAAATTTTGTCCTTCAGTTCATCAAGACTAACATCGGCACATCTGAATGCTTCTACAGATTTTGTAGCCAAATGCACAAGTTGTACCACTTTGGGGTATAACGTGGCATGCCGCATAGTTTGCAGCTCAGTTGATTCTCCCGTACCCATACTCCTTTCACGGATTGACATTTTCACACTCTCATTAGCTCCTTTGGTCCAACGCTTGAGAATGTATTTGGAAGGTAAGTGTTCTATCCCAACATGCTGCATCACCTTAATGGCATGGGCACATAAGATCCCAGTAAATTTGAAACCTTTGTAGCTACATAAGACAACCTCATCAGCCATGTCTATGCAAATTTTGTGGATTTCAGGGACCCAATTTGGAAACGAAGGGTGTTTTGTGATGTTGACCTCATAACATTTTTTTTGCTCGACCTCCACAACAGAACCATTACTACTTTCTTTCAACCTCTTCTTAAATAAAGAAAAGATTTTCTTGGTATAAACCTCACGTGCATCAACCTCCATTCCATTAAGAGACCATAGCTAAGGGGTTTCATTGATTGTTCGACAATCCTCGTCACTCTCTCTTTGCCATATCCCCTCTACCAACTTCTCAAGTTGTAGGACAAACCGATATATAGAAGTATGGTTATCCACCAACAACTTTATGACATTATTCATTCCTTCACTTCTTTGAGTTGTGGACATTTGAGCACAAAAGGTACCGCGAAAGTAGGCAGGAACCCATTCCTCTCGTTTCTCAAACATTGTTTTGAGATGATTGTTGTCCTCCAACTTATACTTTTCTAACATCTTGTGCCACGATCTTTCAAAATTAGCAACTGTCAAGCTTCGGTTGATAACAAAGTTCAGCTCCTCTTTAAAACCATCCTTGCTGCCATAGTAAACCAACAATTGATCCCTTGCATTCTTCATTACGTGCCATTGGCAACATCTATGGACTGTACTAGGAAACACTTCTTGTATGGCAGCTTTCATAGAGGGGCATTGATCGGTGATTATTACCTTTGGTCCCTTGTTGAACATTGCTTGTATCCAAGTACGGAACAACCATATGAAGTTTGTGGCTTGCTCGTTTCTAAGAAGACATGCACTGAAAACAATGCTTTGCCAATGGTGGTTGACTCCAATGAAAAGTCCCAATGGCATGCAATATTTATTAGTGTTATACGTTGTATCAAATGTCACCACATCTCCAAACTCGGCATATGCCCGTCTCGCTCTACCATCAATCCAAACAATGTTCTTTACAACTCCATCGCTGTCCGGCTCTATGGCAAAGAAAAACTCTGGGTCATCCTCTTGTTTTCTATTAAAATGAGCCAAGGTTATTTCCACATCTATACCCACCAACCTCCTGTTTTCCTCAAGTATTGTATTATCAACATCCTTCTTTGAAAAATGAAGTTTATCAATCCCACCAGCCCTTTCTCCTAAGTAATGCCATATTTTTGAGAGTGGCACATTCGATGCTCGCATATCTCTTATAATTGTCTTCTGCTCCATGGTGATGCCTTTTAGGGATCTCAAATTTCTTCTTTTTGATGGGCTAGTAATAAAAACATGATTATGCATGGCATTAAATTTGGACACTTTCCAAACTCCATTCTTGAATCGTCTAAACCTAATGAAAGCCATACAAGCACTCCTTCTATTTGAGATTTCCTTTTGTGGTGTTCCCATGTTGTCCGCTTGCTTCTGTCGATCTGACAACCCTTGTTTTGAGCAAACCATTCTAATTGAAGAAATCCCAACTTTTGTCTTGCCACTAGTTTGTACCCAGACACTAAATCCGAGTCTACTACCATATGAGTAATAAAACTCTTTAGCCTTAATTTCACTAGTGAACTCAATGCCAATAAAAGGTTCGACATTCTCACCACCTCCAACATCCTTTTCCTCCCATTCATCGCCTATAACATCCTCTTCCTCAATCTCTTCCTCCCTTTCATCAACTATAATATCATTTTCATTGACTGTTTCACCTCCAAACCCATCTTCCTCAAACTCAACAAGTTCAAACTCACCTTCCTCTAAAATGGCCATCGAAAGGATTCAATTCTAGTTGCTCATGTTACCTAGTCAAGTAAATACATAGATAAAAAATATGAAACTGTTTTGCAAACATCAAAATGAGGAAGCTGTTTTGCAAATATCAAAATAAGGAAACATTTAGCAAATTTGTATTTTAGGGGTTCTAAATTTACAGCTTACTTTTGGGATATATAAATGTATTGTAAGTAACATTTTTAATGGGACATTGCAAGCAGTTGGACTAAGCACATGTATACATTGTCATATATTAAAAAAAAAGGTGATGAAAATAAATAAATTTACTTGACATAAAGACTATTCTTGCAAAAAATTGCAGCAATTTATAAACAACCAAAGCCTTGCACAAATATTCTAGAACAAACGCACTAATTTCACATAATTGCTGCAATTTCAGAAATTCGCACAACTAACCTCTTGTCAGAATGGGCCTGATGAGCTGTGCTTCATCTTGGCTCCAAGTAATTAACATCATTCATTGCCATAATGAGTATAAATTTCAACCTATTTGAGGAAGATAATAAAAATCAGAGATTTCAACTTTCATTGCCATAAAAGCTGATTATATATCTCCGAGCTTAAGCACAAAAATATGACATAGGTACTTAACTACAAGATAGGTAAAGTTTCTGGTATGAAGCGGTATTGAGAGTGTCTTAAAATTAATTTTGTATTTTTATAAAACACCATTTAAGCAAATTTGGACGAAATTGAAAAATATTTTCAAAATTTGAAAACTTCAGGTAAGATTTTTGCATACCAAATTTAGGATTGTGTGTGTAGATTGACGAAGGGGAGTGAGGGAACTTTAGATTAACAGAGAGGGAGAGAGGATAGCTTACCAGAAATGGAAAGGGGAATGAGCAAAGAGAGAAGTCGCGGAGGGGAGAGAGCATCACAGAAGTTAATTAGCAGCCTAGAGAGAAGAGGCAAAAGAGAGAGATTGAGGAGAGGAAGGGTGGTGTTGTACCGGAAAAAGGACGACTGACGTGGTTTTGAGAGTGAGAGACGATAGGAAAAGGTGAGCGGGAAAGGGTGAGCGTGAAGAAAGGCGCGTGGCTAAAACCCTAGCGAGGGAGTGGAATGGGGGTGCACGGGGAGAGAGATCTATTTTTCAAATTTCAACCAAAGAAATTAACGGAGAGGCGCTTTTGGAATTTCTTCGTCTCCGCCTGCCTCAATCAGCGCTCCCATTCTACCACGAAGTTTAAAGAAGATCCAACAGAGGAAAATACCGTTGCAGGTTCTGAAACATGCTATGCATAGCATGCTCCTATATATATATATCTATATATATATATATATATATATATATATAGAGTACGGCTAACGCGCTTCCTCTAGCATATGGGCCGAAATGCTTCCGGTGGAAATTTGAAATTTCAAAATCCAAAAAGTCGATCTGAACCGTTCATCTCCTTCTCCATATTAATATCTGCTTGGAGACCAAATTTTACATTTTTCTGAAATTTTTTACTATTTATTAAGCCACTTTGAAAATCGCTGATCCAACGGTGGCTTAACAAAACAGTAAAACCATTGGATCAGCGATTTTCAAAGTGGCTTAATAAATAGTAAAAAAATTCAGAAAAATGTAAAATTTGGTCTCCAAGCAGGTATTAATATGGAGAAGAAGATGAACGGTTCAGATCGACTTTTTGGATTTTGAAATTTCAAATTTCTACCGGAATCATTTCGGCCCATATGCTAGAGGAAGCGCGTTAGCCGTACTCTATATATATATATAGAGTACGGCTAACGCGCTTCCTCTAGCATATGGGCCGAAATGATTCCGGTAGAAATTTGAAATTTCAAAATCCAAAAAGTCGATCTGAACCGTTCATCTTCTTCTCCATATTAATACCTGCTTGGAGACCAAATTTTACATTTTTCTGAAATTTTTTACTATTTATTAAGCCACTTTGAAAATCGGTGATCCAATGGTTTTACTGTTTTGTTAAGCCACCGTTGGATCAGCGATTTTCAAAGTGGCTTAATAAATAGTAAAAAATTTCAGAAAAATGTAAAATTTGGTCTCCGAGCAGATATTAATATGGAGAAGGAGATGAACAGTTCAGATCGACTTTTTGGATTTTGAAATTTCAAATTTCCACCGGAAGCATTTCGGCCCATATGCTAGAGGAAGCGCGTTAGCCGTACTCTATATATATAGATATATATATATATATAGATATAGATATAGATATATATATATATATATATCTATATATATATATATATCTAGATATATCTATATATATATATCTATATATATATATAGATATATATATATCTATATATATATATATATCTATATATATATATAGATATATCTATATATATATATATATATATATATATATATCTATATATATAGATATAGAAGCGCGTTAGCCGTACTCTATATATATAGATATATATATATATATATAGATATAGATATAGATATATATATATATATATATATATAGGGTCTGTCTAAATTGCTGCTGGCAGCATTTCGGCAGAAGTGCTGCCGGGGCTATATTTAGCCGTGTGATGTCCAAACAACAAATCCAAACCGTTAGATGTTTAATCTATATTATAATCTACTTGGAGACCAAATTTTACATTTTTTGGAATTTTTTTACTATATATTAAGCTGGTTTGAAAACCGCTGATTTCAGTAAATTTCTGCAGCATTGAAATAAGCGGTTTTCAAACCAGCTTAATATATAGTAAAAAAATTCCAAAAAATGTAAAATTTGGTCTCCAAGTAGATTGTAATATAGATTAAAAATCTAACGGTTTAGATTTCTCGTTTGAACATCAAAAAATGGAAAAAACAGTGGCAGCACCACCGGCAGAAATGCTGCCGGCAGCAAATTAGCCACAGCCTATATATATATATAGATATATATATATATATATAGATATATATATATATATATATATATATATCTCCCTACCTTATTAAGGAGCTTAATGTCTAGATCCTGCAAGGGTTCTGATTTACTTTGTTTGTTTCGGATTGAATCTGAGCCATCTAAACAAATAATTTGCCTTCCTTTGATTAAATACATCCTTTATATACGTAGAAGTCCAAAATTAGTTAAAATTGTACCCGTTACACGTACCGCTACATGTATTATCACAGGTATTTTGATTCTGCACCGTCAGATTTCAATCAAAAATCGTGCAAATTATCTTTCGCTGGAGCGCTGCGCCTCTCCCAGCAAATTATCTCTATGCCCCCCTCCCTTCCCGATCCCTCCTTCCAAAGATAAAAAAAGAGAGAAAACCCTAATCGCCTCAGATCTCCGCCACTCCGCCTTCCTTCACCGTCTCTCTCAAAGCACTGTGAGAATATCAGATAACGGTCCCGCTCCTCTACCATACCTCGGCATCTCCCCCAAGGCCCCAACGTCTCCTCTTCGCTCAGCTCACCTACCCATCTAGAATCCCTCTTCTCACCAAACCCATAAATCTGGAGCGATACTCACAAAGAGAAAAGAGAGACTGAGGCGGGAGAGAAAGACAGAGAGAGAGCAGAGAGAAATTCAAACTTGTCGAAAAGAAGCAATTGAGCCATAATGTGGCCAAATTCAAGTTTGCATTACCTACACCAACTTCTATTCTGGGACTTCCAATTGGGCAACACATCAGCTGCAGGTTGGGTGTTCGTTCTTATTTAATTTAAATTCACACTTTTCTTTTGGCCTTTAAAGTTCTTACAAAGAATCAGGTTTGATCTGAAATAATGATTTAAGTCAACGGTGAAGTGCAGTGATCAAAACCAGAATCTCACCTCGATATAATTGGTGAAGTTGAAGGGATCAAAATTATAATCTCGCCTCAAATTGATTTTGTCTTTCTTGTTATTTGTATTTATTTGTGGTGTTTCTATTAATGCAATAGAGGTAAAGATAGTGTGGGTGATGAAGTGATCAAGCCTTACACTCCAACCACACTTGATTCTGATACTGAAAAATTTAATTGATTGATGAACTTATTAATCGTCAATGAACACTTGATCAAGCCTTACACTCCAACCACACTTGATTCTTTTACAATTTAATTGATTGATAAACTTATTAATACCGATACTAAAAAAAACCACTGGTATTGTTCATTGTCTGTGTGTACTATTTTCATGAATACTAAGTTTTCCCTTTCTTCACTCAAAACCACTGGTACTGTTCCATTTACTTATAATAACAACAAAATTTGACTTTGATCTGAGTAAGCTTTACTTGATGTGCATATTATTATTCTATTGTTATTCTATCATTAACAAATTTGTTCTGCCAAATAGAAAATTTTCTTCATTTTATTATTTTTGTCTGTTCAAGTTGATGATTAATTTGACCATACACAAGTTTCCCTTTTAATTATATCTTAACTAAAACCACCTCACAGTTTGGATCTTCTGTGGTGACCTCTTTGACTTTCCTTCTCTTTGTTCTTGTGGAAATTAGAAGCTTTTTAAAAGAAAGAATAAAGAACCTTGTGACTCTTCTATGATCCATACCCTTTAATTGCAAACAAACAAAAAAATTGTAAATATGTTAAATAGCAAGGTCCTATATTAAAAAAATTTCTTCACTCTCTTGACTGACAAAGTACTTAAAAATAAATTGACGTTTAATCTTGGTTCTTGATGATTTTGATCTTTATTATGGTTTCTTATGCATAAACAGTGGCTTAGAACCTCTAAAACCAAAACTAATGTAGTTTGGACCTCAAAACCTGGTGTGCTGACATCTAAACAGGCTCTTTGGCATAACCCCGTGCATTTAC